>NC_135808.1:126161659-126761659 GCF_964213995.1 Mustelus asterias | reverse complement strand
CCCGAGGCAGCAGCACTCACCGCCCCGAGGCAGCAGCACTCACCGCCCCGAGGCAGCAGCACTCACCGCCCCGAGGCAGCAGCACTCACCGCCCCGAGGCAGCAGCACTCACCGCCCCGAGGCAGCAGCACTCACCGCCCCGAGGCAGCAGCACTCACCGCCCCGAGGCAGCAGCACTCACCGCCCCGAGGCAGCAGCACTCACCGCCCCGAGGCAGCAGCACTCACCGCCCCGAGGCAGCAGCACTCACCGCCCCGAGGCAGCAGCACTCACCGCCCCGAGGCAGCAGCACTCACCGCCCCGAGGCAGCAGCACTCACCGCCCCGAGGCAGCAGCACTCACCGCCCCGAGGCAGCAGCACTAACTGCCCCGAGGCAGCAGCACTAACCGCCCCGAGGCAGCAGCACTAACCGCCCCGAGGCAGCAGCACTAACCGCCCCGAGGCAGCAGCACTAACCGCCACAAGGTGGCAGTGTTACCCACCTGAGGCAGCAGCACTAACCGCCACAAGGTGGCAGTGTTAACCGCCCCGAGGCAGCAGTGCTAACTGCCTCAAGGTGGCAGTGTTAACCGCCCCGAGGCAGCAGCGCTAGCCACCACAAGGCAGCAGCACTAACTGCCACAAGGTGGCAGCGTTAACCGCCCGAGGCAGCAGCACTAACCGCCGCAAGGTGGCAGGGCTAACCGCCCTGAGGCAGCAGCGCTAACTGCCACAAGGTGGCAGTGTTAACCGCCCCGAGGCAGTGGTGCTAACTGCCACAAGGTGGCAGTGTTAACCACCTGAGGCAGCAGCACTAACTGCCACAAGGTGGCAGTGTTAACCACCCTGTGCAGTAGCACTAACCACCCTGAGGTGGCAGTGTTAACCACCCTGAGGTGGCAGCGCTAACCACAAGGTGGCAGTGTTAACCACTTTGCCGCCCTTTCTCTTTCACTTTGGTTTTGTACGATTTTATCTCAAGTCGCTTCTGCTTCCAAATTGTCTTTAATTTGCTTTGTGACTCAAACAGAAAGATCCATTCTGCCCTCCCACAGACAGACCAGAAAACTCACACTATTCGCGTTCCACTGTAGCTGTTTCAATTCTTTCTTCTTTCTGTTTAATTCAGATTCAAGGTTATGGATCTTGCTCTGGAGTTCATGTTCCTGAGCTCCCTCTTGACCTTTCACCTCACTGACCTGTGAATGCAATGGGAACAGGTTGAAAGAATGACAACACGCAATGGGATAAACACTGGCCGTGTGTCTCTGGAATGACAGTCACATGAATGGAGGCATGACCTGGATGTGGGGGAGGTTCAATGGAATTAATATTATCCAAACGTGAATTATTTGCCTTGCTGATCATAGAATCCCTACAGTGCAGAAGGAGGCCATTCAGCCCATTGAATCTATACTGACAACAATCCCACTCAGGCCCTATCCCCTTAACCCCATGCATTTACCTTGCTAGTCCCCCCTGACATTTAAGGGGCAATTTTAACATGGCCAATCCAGCTAACCCGCAGATCTTTGGACTGTGGGAAGACACCGGAGCACCCGGAGGAAACTCATGCAGACACAGAGTGAACATGCAAACTCCACACAGACAGTGACCCAAGCCGGGAATTGAACCCGGGTCCCTGGCGCTGTGAGACAGCAGCGCTAACCAGTGTGCCGCCAAAAATCCATCAGGTTTTTGCAGACACATCTGTGAAACGTTGCCTCATTGTACAGAATGTTAGTCCCATCTGCTTAGCTTGGTTTACCAAGTTTTAGGAACCTCTATTAAAATTCCCTGTGAGCTTCAAGTGGAAATGGTCCTCCCATATCTCAAATCATAGAATCCCTACAGTGCAGGTGGCCATTTGGCCCATCCAGTCTGCACTGACAGCGCATCTTACCAGTCCCTATCCCCATAATCCCACAGACTTTCCCCTCCAATTCTCCCTGACCTACACATCTGGGGACACGAAGGGGCAAGTTGGCATGGCCAATCTATCTAACCTGCCAATCTTTAGACTGTAGGAGGAAACTGGAGCACCCGGAGGAAACCCACACAGACACGGGGAGAATGTGCAGACTCCACATCGACATTCATCCTCCAATCTGACAATTAGCTCTGTGTTTCATTTATTTATTTATAAACAGGCTTAGCCCAGCTCTCAGGATGTGCCAGCCTCAGCTGGTACCACCTCTGCCAGTGCTGCTGCAGCAGGGTTCAAAGCTGCCAGGCTCCAGGAGTCAAACTCAGACCACAGAAAACTATTCCCGCTGGTGAGAGAGTGCAAAACCAACGGGTGCAATCCTAAAATTAGAGTTCCTCATTTAGGATTGAGCACAAAAAAATAGTAGCAGGACTAGGCCACTTGGCCCCTCAAACCTGCTCAATAAGATCACGGTTGACCTGATTGTGGTCTCATCTCTACGTTCCTCTCTGTCCCCTCGAACCCTTCACCCTCTTGCTGCTCAACCTCTGGCAAACAGCCCCTCCTGTTTGGACTGCATTCTCTGATTGAGAAGAACCTTGACGGGATAAACAAGCGATTAATCTGAAGGCATATCGAGAAGAAACCCAGTGACAGGGACACAATAGCAGATCGCTTCAACACTTGTGTACAGTCCATTGTTCTGGACCACAACCCGATTGAAATAACATCTGCTGGAAATGTTGCTTCTGCCAGGATCTTCCGCTCAGACAAAAACACGGCTCACTCTACAAACCTGTGAAAAACCAAGTCTGCGATTACATTCAGCGTGGAAGCAAATGTGCCAGGTTCTAAATGCATCAAATGAGACACCTCCAACCGTATTACATACAAATTAGTCAAAGTAGGACATGTGGCCTCTCGAGTCGGCTCCGCCAGTTAATAAGATCATGGCTGATCTGTGTTTTGAATTGCACATTTTCACCAACACTCGATAACCATTCATTCCCCTGCCTGACAAAAATCAATCCACCCCCACCCCCCCCCCCCCCCCAGCTAAAAACATTCAGTGACCCCCGCCTCCATCGCCTCCTGAGGCAGAGAGTTCCAAAGTCGCACAACCCTCAGAGAAAAACATCCTCTTAATCTTTGTCCTAAGAGGGTGACCCTTAATTTTAAAACAATGCCCCCTAGTTCTCGACTCGCCCACAAGAGGAAACATCCTTTCCACATCCACTTTGTCACGAACATTTAGGATATTATAGCCTTCAATCGAGTCACCCATCACTCTCCAAAACTCCAGTGGAAACAAGCCTCGCACTAAGTTGATCTTTCTCTACACCCCAGCTATGACTGTAACACTACATTCTGCACTCTCTCCTTTCCTTCTCAATGAACGGTATGCTTTGTCTGTATAGTGTGCATGAAACAATACTTTTCACTGTAAATACATGTGACAATAATAAATCAAATCAAATCAAATCAGTTTGTCCAACCTTTCCTCATAAGACAACTCATTCATTCCAAGTATCAATCTAGTAAACCTCCTCTGAGCTGCCTCCAATGCACTTGCATCCTTTCTTAAACAAGGAGACCACAGTTTCACACACAGTATTGGAAATATGGTCTCACTAATGCCCTGTATAACTGAAGCATAACATCCTTATTTTTACGTTCAATTCCTCTTGCAATAGAGGATAGCATTCTTAATTATTAACTGTATCTGCATTGTAACTTTTTGTGAGTCATTCACAATAAAACTGGATCCCTCTGCGCCTCAGAAAACTGGATCCCTCTGCACCTCAGAAAACTAGATCCCTCTGCACCTCAGAAAACTAGATCCCTCTGCACCTCAGAATTCTGCAGTTTTTCTTCATTTAACTAATGTTCTGTTTTTTTATTCTTCCTGCCAAAGTTAACAACTTCACATTTTTTATTCATTCATGGGACATGGGCATCACTGGCTGGTCAGCATTTATTGCCCATCCCTAATTGCCCTGGAGAAGGTGGTGGTGAGCTGCCTTCTTGAATCGCTGCAGTCCACGTGCTGTAATGCGGTTAGGGAGGAATTTCCAGGATTTTGACCCAGCGACTGCGAAGGAACGGCCGATATATTTCCAAGTCAGGATGGTGAGCAGGTGGTGGTGTCTCCATGTATCTGCTGCCCTTGTCCTTCTAGATAGAAGTGATTGTGGGTTTGGAAGGTGCTGTCTAAGGATCCTGGTGAATTTTTCCCACATTGTATTCCATCTGCCAGACTTTTGCCCATTCGCTCAACCTATCTGCATCCGTTTGCAAATCCCTTATGTTAACTTCACAACATACCTATCCTTGTGTCAACTGCAAACTTAGCCACCATGTCTTCGCTCCCTTCATTCAAGTCATTGATATAAATTATAAGAAGCAGAGGCCTCAGCACAGACGACTATGGGACCCCACTCATCACATCCTGCCAGCAGAAAGATACCATTTATGCATACTCTCTGCTTCCTGTGAGTCAGTCAATCTTCTATTCATGTCAATACGTCCTCCCCAAAACCATGTGCTCATTATCTAATATTAATTTCCATTCTCACTCTCTCGAGGACCAACACTCACGTTAATTACTCTTTTCCTTTATAAAGGCCTGTAGAAACTCTTGTTATCTGTTTTAACATCTTTAGCCGGCTTCCTCTCATACTCTAATTTATTTCTCCTGCATAACCTTTTCATCATTCTCTGCTGTTCTTTCTATTCTGACCAACCATCTGACCTGTCACTCATCATTGCTTATTTATATGCTTCTTCCTTAACTTTGATACTTTCTTTAACTTCTGCAGTATGTCAACCATGGAGGGTTTAGAATTTTTCTTTATAGGAATATACTCACACTGAAATATTCCCTTAAATGTTTGCCACTGCTTCTCTATTGATCTATCCCCTAGCCTAGTAGCCTCGTTCACTTCAGCTAGCTCAGCTTTCATGCTCCATAGTTGCCCTTATTTAAGTTTAAGATATTAGTCTTAGGCCCACTCTTCCTCCTTTCAAATTGGATGCAACATTTAATCATATTGTGGTTACTGCTACCTTGGGGTGCCTTTATCTCAGATTAACTCATCCTGTCACATTACACAATACCAATCTAATGTAACCTGCTCTCTGGATTGGTTCCAGAATGTGCTGCTCTAAGAAACTATCTCAAAAGCATTCGATAGACTCCTCACCCAGGCTGCTATTACCAATCTGATTTTTCCAGTTCACACGTCGATTAAAATCATCCATAGTTATTGCAGAAATTGTGAAAATTCAGGATTCCATGAAGCCAAAACAGCTGGAAATCGTACAAAACGGGGTAAGTTTCCCCACGGAAAACACCAGCAGCAAAAACGTGGGCTGGAATTCTCTATTCTTGCTACTGTTGCCAGCGAGACCAGAGAATTTGGTGCCCAGCTAAAACTCCATTCACAGCAGTGGGATCAAAGAATTTCAGCTGTGATATTTGACGCAAACCTGGTGGTCACACAGCATAAGGCAAATTGACGTCAATTAAGCAGTGCACTGGACCATATTGCCACAGATGGATAGTTCAATGAATCCGAGCAGAAATTGGCAGATATATTTAATGTGCAGTTGCACTGACTCTTCATGCCAAGGCATCCAGTTCAACATCACAAGCCTGTCATTCTGAGGGCTTGAAGAATGGTCAATGTATCTCTATACCATGACCTACGGTGGCAAAGGTCATGGAGTGTCATGGCCCTAACAAATCAGGATTGCATTACGGAGGTCAGTGTGTTATT
The DNA here is from genome assembly GCF_964213995.1 of Mustelus asterias. Classification (NCBI taxonomy): domain Eukaryota; kingdom Metazoa; phylum Chordata; class Chondrichthyes; order Carcharhiniformes; family Triakidae; genus Mustelus; species Mustelus asterias. Next base: position 126,755,973 of record NC_135808.1, on the reverse strand, counting down.
ATGAATTGACTCCAATCCATTGATTCTGTCCACGCTTCCCACTGCCTCAGAAAAGCAGCCAGCATATTAAGGACCCCACGCACCCCAGACATTCTCTGTTCCACCTTCTTCCGCTGGGGAAAAGAAACATAGAAACATAGAAACTCTACAGTGCAGAAGGAGGCCATTCGGCCCATCGAGTCTGCACCGACCACAATCCCACCCAGGCCCTACCCTCACATATTTTACCCGCTAATCCCTCTAACCTACACATCCCAGGACTCTAAGGGGCAATTTTTAACCTGGCCAATCAACCTAACCCGCACATCTTTGGACTGTGGGAGGAAACCGGAGCACCCGGAGGAAACCCACGCAGACACGAGGAGAATGTGCAAACTCCACACAGCCCAAAAGATGCCCAACTCAAGAACAGCTTCTTCCCTGCTGCCATCAGACTTTTGAATGGACCTACCTCGCACTAAGTTGATCTTTCTTTACACCCTAGCTATGATTGTAACACTGCATTCTGCACCCTTTCCTTTCCTTCTCTATGTACGGTATTCTTTGTCTGTATAGTGCGCAAGAAATAATACTTTTCACTGTATACTAATACATGTGACAATAATAAATCAAATCAAAGTGTTGAAGAATGAGAGAGAAGGAAAGGGGTTTTAAGGGAATGAGAGATATTAGGACCTAGGCACCAGAAGGCATGGCGATAAAAATCAGGAATACACAGGAGGCTAGGATGCGAGGAGCACACTGATTCATAGGTGCAAATGGCTTTCAGTTCACCCAGTTGAAGTGTAAAGCCATTGTCTGAACCCAATAAAAAGCAGCGGAAAAATACACTCCTATTTTCGGGGGCAGGAACAGCAGGGGGTTGGAGAATTGCGCAGGAGAGCCCAAAGGGCCTTTACGCCAGCGTGACTTCCCTGTTTGGCTTGCTGCATGAAGGGGAAAGAAGCATCTTTCACAACCACTAGACCTCTCAAAGTGCTTCACAGCCAATGAAGTCCTTTTAAAAATGTATTCGCAATTGTAATGTAGGAAATGTGGCAACTATTTATGCACAGCAAGCTCCCAAAGACAATAATCTGATCAGATCATCTGCTTTTGTGATGTTGATTGAGGGATAAATGTTGGCCATGTCACCAGGAACAACTCCCCTGTTCTTCTTTGAAATAGTGCCATGGAACCATTCACGGACACACAAGCAGACAGGTGAGCACTTGGTTCATTCAGTAGATGGACAGTGCAGTGCTCCCTCAGTCCTGCATTAGACTGGCGGCTGTCAGTTCTGTGCTCGAGTGGAGTGGGACTTGAAGTCGAAATCTTGTGACTCAGGGGTGTGGATGGTAACGACTGAGCCACAGCTGACATCATAATAAAGCAGCCAACATAATTAAGGACCCCACGCATCCCGGACAGACTCTCTTCCACCTTCTTCCATCGGGAAAAAGATACAAAAGTCCGAAAACACATTCCAACCGACCCAAAAACAGCTTCTTCCCTGCTGCCGTCAGACTTTTGAATGGATCTACCTTTTAAAGAACATTTAAAGAACACATGGATGAACTTCAACAACTGTACATCCCTGTCTGGCGCAAGAGTAAAATGGGAAGGTGGTTCATCCATGGCTAACAAGGGAAATCAGGGATAGTGTTAAAGCCAAAGAAGAGGTGTGTAAATTAGCCAGAAAAAGCAGCAAACCTGAGGACTGGGAGAACATTAAAATCCAGCAGAGGAGGACAACGGGTTTAATTCGGAAAGGGAAAATAGAATACAGGAGTAGGCTTGCAGAAAACATAAAAAAACTGACTGCAAAAGCTTCTATAGATATGTGAAGAGAAAAAGACTGGTGAAGACAAATGTAGGTCCCTTACTGTTAGAATTAGGTGAATTCATAATGGGCAACAAAGAGATGGCAGACCAGCTAAACAAATACTTTGGATCTGTCTTCACGAAAGAGGACATAAATAACCTTTCAGAAATACTAGGGGACGGAGGGTCTAGCATGAAGGAGGAACTAAAAGAAATCCTTATTAGCCAGGAAGTTGTTTTGGGGAAATTGCTAGGATTAAAATCTGATAAGTTCTTCGGGCCTGATGCTCTGTACTCAAGGAAGTGGTCCTAGAAATAATGGACATATTGGTTATCATTTTCCAGCATTCTATAGACTCTGGAAGAGTTCCAGTGGATTGGAGAGTAGCTAATGTAACCCCACTTTTTAAAAAAGGGAGAGAAAACCAGGAATTATAGACCAGTTAGCTTGACATCGGTGGTGGGGAAAATGCTGGAGTCAATTATTAAGGATGCAATAACTGAGCATTTGGAAAGCGGTGACAGGATTGGTCCAAATCAGTATGGATTCACGAAAGGAAATCGTGCTTGATAAATCTTCTGGAATTTTTTGAAGATGTGACCAATAGGATGGACAAGGGTGAACCAGTGGATGTTTGTATCTGGACTTTCAAAAGGCTTTTGACAAGATCCCATACAAGAGATTAGTGAGCAAAATTAAAGCTCATGGTATTGGGGGTAATGTATTGACGTGGATAGAGAACTGGTTGGCAGACAGGAAGCAGAGAGTGGGAATAAACAGGTCCTTTTCAGAGTGGCAGGTAGTGACTAGTGGAGTACCGCAGGGTTCAGTGCCGGGACCCCAGCTGTTTACAACATATATTAATGATTTGGATGAAGGAATTGAATGCAATATCTCCAATTTTGCAGACGACACTAAGCTGGGTGGCAGTGTGTGCTGTGAGGAGGATGCTAAGAGGTTGCAGGGTGACTTGGACAGGCTGGCTGAGTGGGCAAATATTTGGCAAATGCAATATAATGTGGATAAATGTGAGGTTATCCACTTTGGTGGCAAAAACAGGAAGGAAGGTTATTATCTGAATGGTGGCAGTTTAGGAAAAGGGGAAATGCAACGTGACCTGGGTGTCATGTTAGAACAGACGCTGAAGGTTGGCATGCAGGGTCAGCAGGCGGCGAGGAAAGCTAATGACATGCTGGCCTTCATATCAAGAGGATTTGAGTATAGGAGTAAAGATGTCTTGCTGCAGTTATACTGGGCCTTGGTGAGGCCACATCTTGTGTATTGTGTGCAGCTTTGGTCCCCTACTCTGCGGAAGGACATTCTTGCTATTGAGGGAGTCCAGTGAAGGTTCACCAGACTGAGTCCTGGAATGGCAGGACTGACCTATGAAGAGAGATTGGATCGACTGGGCTTGTACTCACTGGAATTTAGAAGAATGAGAGGGGATCTCGTAGAAACATATAAAATCCTGATGGGACTGGACAGGCTGGATGCAGGAAGAATGTTCCTGATGTTGGGGAAGTCCAGAACTAGGGGTCATAGTCTAAGAACAAAAGGTAAGCCATTCAGGACTGAGGTGAGGGAGAACTTCTTCACTCAGAGTTGTGAACCTGTGGAATTCTCTACCACAGAAAGCTGTTGGGGCCAGTTTGTTAGATATTATCAAAAGGGAGCTGGACGTGGCCCTTGTGGCTAAAGGGATGAAGGGATATGGGGAGAAAGCGGGAGTGGGATACCAGAAGTGCAGGATCAGCCATGATCATATTGAATGGTGGTGCAGGCTCAATGGGCCGAATGGCCTATTCCTGCACCTATTTTCTATGTTGCTATGTTCACCTCATATTAAGCTGATCTTTAAACCCTAGCTATGACTGTAACACTACATGTTGCATCCTCTCCTTCCCTCCTCCCCTATGTAATCTATGAACGGTATGCTTTTTCTGTATAGCGCGCAAGAAACAGTACTTTTCACTGTATACTAATACAAGTGGCAATAATAAATCAAATCAAACCATGCAGTACTTGGCCTGTTTATAAAAAATGATAAAGATTTGTTCTAAATAAGGAAAACTGCAAGCAGATTGGAAAGTAATTTTGCGGAACAGTGATGAATTCTTACCTTTTCACTAACATCGTGTAACGCAGCTTGTAGCTGCTGACTCAATGCTGCAGATTCCCTTGTCCTCTCTTCCAGCTGATGTCTGCTCTGCAAAATACCTTCTTCTTGTTTTGCCATTGTCTCGGTCAGCTCTTGGTTTTGCAAATCAACCTCCCTTAGTTTCCTTAAATTAGTAAAAAATGAAATCCTGAAGTAAATTCAAACAAGGGGCCACTTTTCATAGAAAAGCATTAGAAACACCACTTTGTGCAAAGTCGTAGTTACAGAGTTATACAGCACAGAAAAGGCCCTTCAGCCCATCCAGTCTGCACTAGCAATAACTACCACTAAAGTCACGCTAATCCCACTCTCCTGCACTTGTCCCACATCCTTGAATGTTATGATATTTCAAGTGCTCACCCAAATATTTTTTAAGGTTGTAAGGTTTCCGGCCTCCACTACCTTCCCATTCTCAGCACCCTCGAGTGAAAAAGTTTTTTCTCAAATTCCCTCTGAATCTCCTGCCTGTAACCCCAAAACCAAGAGGAACAGCTCACCCTGTCCATACCGCTCATAAATTTATACACCTCAATCATGTCCCCCTTCAGCCTTCTCTGCTCTCAACAAAACAATCCAAATCTATCGTTGTAGCATAAATGTTCCAGCCCAGGCAACATCCTGGTGAATCTCCTCTGTATCCCCTCTAGTGCTTCCCATAATGAGGTGACATCATTATAAATTTATGGTCCAGTCCCTCAGGGAATCACGGGATATGGGGAACAGGCTGGAAAATTGAATTGAAGTCTGATGGGGGGTAGTATAGAATTCTAGTATCAGGCCCTTCATTTTAGTTTTACCATAATAAGTAGACTAGGTTAAGGTAATTATAAAGTGCCTTATATAGTGAGAATTCACAATGTGCCTGGAACAAAATATACAAAGGTATTATAAACTGTACAGCCACAAATTAACCAAATATTATAAACTTAAATTGTACTTTCAATACATGTGTATTGTGGCCTTGGCCAACTTCGTTCAGAATGCAGCATGATGGGAAACACAGTTTAGAAAGGCCGAATTATTTTAATACAATGAAGCACAGAATGGCAGCTTCTGTTATCTGTTTTTGGATATGCGAAAGACAAGTTTAAATCATAGGCCTGTTATTTAAGGGAGTAAATTCGTTCATGAGTAGCAAGGCTGGAGCAGTCTCTCACGCTGATAAAGGAGGCCCAGGTTCCAGCGAAAGTGTGACTCCTTTCATCAATTAAAAAGCCCAGATGTTAATAATGGTCTTGGTTACTGGTAATGATGTGGGTTAGGTTTCCTAGGTGAAGGGGAAGGAACCTACATGGGCAATAAGCTAACAATCTCCTATTCCTGTTGACAGGTGGAACATTATTGGCTAAGGTCAAATATTGAATGTTGAATATTATGATTGGGCCCTCCAATCTGATTGACTAGACGGGATATTGAAATGTTCAGAATGATATAATAATTTTACCGGGCAATATTAGGTCAGAGAGGACAGTCAACCCTCATTGACTGTGTCTCTCTCCTGATGCATGTATTAGCAAATAAATTCCTTTTCGTTCTTTAACTATAAACCGTCTTTCACAATCTATGTATTGGTTGAGTGAGGTTCAACAAGCACCCCTGGGGAAAACCTTCAGAAAATTCCTCTTACAAAGTCCAAGGTCATACTGAAAGGCAGAGCAGTCTCATTGGTCCAGTCAGTCTATTCCTGCTCCTATCCCTTGTGATCTTGAAACAAAATTTATTTAAAGTTAGTCTTCTAAGACGGCTGCCTGTGTTTTTTAATGGATCGGGTTTGAATTCAATCTAGACTGATGGAATGAAATCCTTCTGCTGACAAAGGATCCAACACAAAATGTCTCCCTGCACCACTGCTATGTACAAGAGGTTCCTGGGTTCAGCACCATTCTGTGTCGAGTTAGCTGATCTCATTTGGGGCAATTGTAAAGATGTTATATTTGGTCACATTGATCCAAATGTTAATCTGATTCTCAATAACCATTGGTCCGTGAACAGAATTGACAACAATTCATCGCAAATCCTCACTCGGGTAGGTTTAATCCAGGAAAATAGACGGTGTCTTACTGAAGGCAAGCTAATGGCACATTATCGGAATTTTACCTTACTAGTTACTGTCACCTTGATTTTTGTTTTAGTTGTAGCAATGATTAGGCAGAATTCTCTTTCCTCACAGCTCAGTAAGTTCTGTTGATGAGTAGCTGAGTGACAGAGGTCAAGAAGGGGGTTTGATTGCCAAGTCCATGTAGAGTTGATCAATATCACCCAGGGGTATTGCGCTGGCGACATTTGGATATTTTGATTCTGGGTTAGAACGGGAGCCGCAGTTTACATTCTAATTGCTATCAGCATTGTATTGCATCTCCGGGAAACATTCACACATTTTTCCATCCCCCGTGGTTGTGGGCTTGGACGCAAGGATCCAGCAGAATGTGGGGGAGCTGTGCTGGGAATGCTCCTTGGTGTTTTCCCGCTGCAGGGGAACAGTTTTCAGGGGTGGACTGGGAAATGGATCGGCCAATTTACATTGAGACACCCTAAAAGGGGCGGCACAGTGGTTAGCACTGCTACCTCACAGCTTCAGGGATCTGGGTTCGATTCCCGGCTCAGGTCACTGTCTGTGCGGAGTCTGCACCTTCTTCCCGTGTCTGCGTGGCTTTCCTCCGGGTGCTCCGGTTTCCTCCCACACTTTGAAAAACATGCAGCTTAGGTGCATTGGCCATGCTAAATTCTCCCTCAGTGTACCCAAATAGGCGTCTGAGATTTGATTTGACACATGTATTAGTATTCAGTGAAAAGTATTGTTTCTTGTGCACTATACAGACAAAACATACCGTGCATAGAGAAGGAAAGGAGAGAGTGAAGAATGTAGTGTTACAGTCATAGCTAGGGTGTAGGGAAAGATCAACTTAATACAAGATAGGTCCATTCAAAAGTCTGATGGCAGCAGGGAAGAAGCGGTTCTTGAGCTGGTTGGTATGTGACCTCAGAATTTTGTGGTCTTCCTGACGGAAGGAGGAGGAAGAGAGAATGTCCGGGGTGTGTGGGGTCCTTGATTATGCTGGCTGCTTTGCTGAGGCAGCAGAAAGTGTAGACAGAGTCAATGGATGGGAGGCTGGTTTGCATGATGGATTGGGCTTCGTTCACGACCCTTTGTAGTTTTTAGTGGTGTTGGGCAGAGCAGGAGCCATACCAAGCTGTGGTACAACCAGAAATGATGCTTTCTATGGTGCATCTGTAAAAGTTGGTGGGAGTAGTAGCAACGTGCCAAATTCCCTTAGCCTCCTGAACAATTAGAGGCATTGGTGGTCTTTCTTAACTATAGTGGTAGCGTGGGGGGATCAGGACAGGCTGTTGGTGATCTGGACACCCAGAAACCTGAAGCTCTCGACCATTTCCACTTCGTCCCCATTGATGTAGACAAGGGCATGTTCTCCAATATGCTTCCTGAAGTTGATGACTATCTCCATTGTTTTATTGACATTGAGGGAGATATTATTGTCATCGCACCAGTTCACTAGATTCTCTCTTTCCTGTACTCTGTCTCATCATTGTTTAAGATCCGCCCCACTACAGTGGTGCTGTCAGCAAACTTGAAAATCGAATTGGAGGGGAATTTGGCCACACAGTCATAGGTGTGCAAGGAGTATAGTAGGGGGCTGAGAACACAGCCTTGTGGGGCACCGGTGTTGAGGATTATCGTGGAGGAGGTGTTGTTGCCTATCCTTACTGACACTTCCCGCTGCCTCGGCAAAGCAACCAGCATAATTAGAGACCCCACACACCCCGGACATTCTCTCTTCCACCTTCTTCCGTCGTGAAAAAGATACAAAAGTCTGAGGTCACGTACCAACCAACTCAAGAACAGTTTCTTCCCTGCTGCCATCAGACTTTTGAACAGGACCTACCTTGCATTAAGTTGATCTTTCTCTACACCCTAGCTATGACTGTAGCATTACATTCTGCGCTCTCTTTTCTTTCTCTATGAATGGTATGCTTTGTCTAGATAGCGTGTAAGAAACAATACTTCTCACTGTACACTAATACATGTGATAATAATAAATCAAATCGAATTTCCGCATCTATGCTATCATAACCCCATATCCTCTTGAAAACACTATGAAGTCACTTTGGCACCATCTCTGCTCCGAGGAGAATAGTCCTAACTTCCAATTTCTCCTCAGAACTGAAGTCCCCTATCCTTGGCAATGTCCTGTTCTCTTTCTAAAGTCTCTAATGAAGTGTGGTGCCCAGGACCGCTCACAATACACCAGCAAAGGCCAAACCAGTGACGACTAAAATTCCAGCAGGGTCACTTTGATTTTACATTCTATTCTTCGATTTTAAGTTTATTTATTAGTGTCACAAGTAGGATCACATTAACACTGCAATGAAGTTACTGTGAAAATCCCCTAGTTGCCACACTCCGGCGCCTGTTCGGGTACACCGAGGGAGAATTTAGCATGGTCAATGCACCCTAACCAGCACATCTTTCAGACTGTGGGAGGAAACTGGAGCACCCAGGGGAAACCCACGCCGACACGGGGAGAATGTGCAGCCTCTGCACAGACAGTGACCCAAGCCAGGAATCGAACTGGGTCCCTGGCGATGGGAGATAGCAGTGCTAACCCCTGTGCCACCATGCTGCCCTCTTTCGGAAAGTCCGTGCAGATTCGATGGGCCGGATGGCCTCTTTCTGCACTGTAGGGAGTCTATGATAGTATTTATTATCAATATTAATCTTATACCACAAACAAATTGGCAGGTGACAAACTAACACAACAAACTAACAAACTCATATGAATGATTGTAATTAATTACCGAGAAAGAGCTTCTAACGCCATCTGCAAGTTCTGTTTCTCTTCACTCAAGGATTCCACCTTTTCCAAAGAGGATTTCAATTTAAAGCTCCGGTCACCAGCCTGGAACATTAATTATTTACTAATTATAGCATTTCTACAAAATCCATGTTGTCAACATGACCAGGAAATAAAGAGGATCTGTGGGATAATGAATAACATTGATAGGTGAGTCCAAGCAAGAACTAATTCAGCAAAAATGATCAGAGCTGGAAGCCCGAGCGTCGTACCACCGCACAAAGCAAACATCGAGACAGCACAAAAGGAGTCAAGGGAGTCAGAGCACTTTGAAAGTCCAAGGACTATCAGAAATCCATGCACCTCACTGCTTTCAGAACTTTGCAGATTACTGAACACGATACTAAACACGAAATGGGCGGCACGGTAGCACAGTGGTTAGCACTGCTGCTTCACAGCTCCAGGGACCAGGGTTCGATTCCCGGCTTGGGTCACTGTCTGTGTGGAGTTTGCACGTTCTCCTCGTGTCTGCGTGGGTTTCCTCTGGGTGCTCTGGTTTCCTCCCACAGTCCAAAGATGTGCGGGTTAGGTTGATTGGCCATGCTAAAATTGCCCCTTAGTATCCTGGGATGCGTAGATTAGAGGGATTAGCTGGTAAAATATGTAGGGATATGGGGGTAGGGCCTGGGTGGGATTGTGGTCGGTGCAGAATGGCCTCTTTTGTACTGTAGGGTTTCTATGATTTCTATGACACAAAGCAATGTGTGAAAGAAAGTGCCTTAGCATCAGAATCTCAGTGCAGGAGGAGGCCATTTTGTCCATTTGGTCTGCATGGACTCTGACAACAATCCCACCCAGGCCCTATCACCATAACCCCACGTATTTAGCCTGATAATCCCCTAACCTGCACATCTTTGGACACTAAGGGGCAATTTAACTTTGCCAATCCCCCTATCCTGCATCTTTGGAGTGCAGGAGGAAACTGGAGTACCCGGAGGAAACACAAACAGACACGGGGTGAATGTGCAAACTCCACACAGACAGTGACCCAAGCCGGGAATTGAACCCGGGGCCCTGGCGCTGTGAGGCAGCAATGCTAACTACTGTACCACCGTACTGCCAAGTGCATCTCTTGTCCAAGCTTTCAAAAAGACTCTCGTATATAAAGGCCGCAGGTCGGAAAGGCCAGACGCAGGAAACATCAGTGGTGCCTTCAACAGGTTCAGATGCTAATTTCAGGTTCCCAGTTAGTGGTGTCGAACACCTCAGCATCTTTCATCCACCTGTCAAATCATTATATTTTTATATAGATCAAAGAATCTCCAATAGCGACACTGGAGGGTTTCCTCATATTGCTGCATCCTATATCAATGTAGGATGCAGAGTTACAAGGAAAACTTCCTGCGTCGCTATAGGAGATAAAGTAAAGTTCATTCATTAGTCACAAGTAGGCTTACATTAACACTGCAATGAAGTTACTGTGAAAATCCCCGAGTCACCACACTCGGGCGCCTGTCCGGGTACACTGAGGGAGAATTTACCAACGCACCTAACCAGCACGTCTTTCGGTCTGTGGGAGGAAACCAGAGCATCCAGAGGAAACCCACGCAGACACGGGGAGAACATGCAGACTCCACACAAACAGTGACCCAAGCTGGGAATCGAACCCGGGTCCCTGGCGCTGTGAGACAGCAGTGCTAACCATCATGCCACCATCTTTCGGAGAGTCTGTGCAGATTCGATGGGCTGGATGGCCTCTTTCTGCACTTTAGGGAGTCTATGATAGTATTTATTATATTATTTGATCTATAAAAAAATACTGGATTATATATTGAATAACATCACATCACTGTTGTTGTAAAACAGTGAATCCCACTGAATCAAAAAATCAATAATTGTTAACATTTCTTTTTAAAAAAACATGAAATGTTTCTATATAATTTGTTTCCTTAAACCTGAAGCCTTATCCATTAATTTACTGACTTTGCAACACTCAGTCCACAAGAGTGAAGAAAATAAATATTGGTTCCTGCAGAAATCAATAAAGAGTTCTCAGTTAAGCACATCCTCCTGTTCTTTCCCCTTAGCACACGTTTTCTTTTTAAGTAGAGATCCAAATCCATTTTCACAGAATTGTTACAGTGAAGAAGGGGACCATTCGGCCCATTTTGTGTGTACCAGCTCATTAAATGAACATCATGATTTAGTGCCATTCCCCTGCCTTTTCCCAGTATCCCTGCACATTCTTTCTATACAAATAATCATCTAACGCCCTCTTGAATGCCTCGATTGAACCTGCCTCCACCACACTTCCAGGCAGTGCATTCCCAGACCCCAACCACTCGCTGTGTGAGAAAGCTTTTCCTCACATCATATTTGCTTCTTTTACAAATCACTTTGAAACTTTGCCCACTCGTTCTCGATTTTTAAAAGGAACAGTGAATCTACTTCACCTTAAGACAGGTCATAAGAACTCACGGAGTAAAGTTTATACAAGTTATTTTATTGGCCATTTTGCTGACACACTACACCATTTAATGAAATGTTATTTTGGATCATTCAAAACACTGTTCTCAAGAAGGTTACTGCATCTCCTAATCCACCAGGTTACAAGGGAAGGCTCACCAATATAGTGCCGTCACTATTAAATTAAAATCACATACATAATAATCACAGCAAATGAATGTGCCTTCTCTGCCTGTGTACCATACACATTTCTTACCTGGTTATATTCTTCAGCAATTTTTACGAATGCACCAGAGAAAGTATCCTTTCCGGATGTGTCACAGCTTTGTATGGCTCCTACTCTGTCCAAGATCGCAAGAAGCTACAAAGGGTTGTGAACGTAGCCCAATCCATCACGCAAACCAGCCTCCCATCCATTGACTCTGTCTACACTTCCCACAGCCTCGTAGAAGCAGCCAGCATAACCAAGGACCCTACCCATCCCAGACAGACCGAGCGGGATTCCCTGGCCGCAGTTGCCTGAAAACCAGAGATTCTCACCCGGCTTCAGTGGACCTTTACATGGTCCGTCCCCAGTCTGCCAGAATTCCAGTGGTGGGCAGGATGGGAGAATTCCGGCCACTCTCTTCCACCTTCTTCCATCGGGGAAAAGATACAAAAGTCTGAGGTCACGTACCAACCAACTCAAGAACCGCTTCTTCCCTGCTGCTGTCAAGACTTTTGAATGGACCTACTTCGCATTAAGTTGATCTTTCTCTACACCCTAGCTATGACTGTAACACTACATTCTGCACTCTCTTGTTTCCTTCTCTACGAACGGTATGCTCTGTCTGTATAGCGCACAAGAAACAATACTTTCCACTGTATACTAATAAATGTGACAATAAATCAAATCCTCCCAAGATTAGTCTGCATATAAGCTGTTGTCTGTAATAACTGGACCTGATCTTAGGTGTGACGCATTGGATTTTAAAGTTTCTATTTATTAGTCACAAGTAGGCTTCCATTAACACTGCAATGAAGTTGTGAAAATCCTAGTCGCCACACTCCGGCGCCTGTTCGAGTACACCGAGGGTGAATTCAGCATGGCCAATGCACCTTAACCAGCACATCTTTCAGACTGTGGGAGGAAACTCTGCTCCCAGTGCCTAGTGCTAGTGGGGCCAGGAACAGGGAGATTCTACAATTGAACACGTGGCTAAAGGACTGGTGCAAGAGGGAGGGTTTCAAATTCATAGATCATTGGGAAGTCTTCAAGAGAGGATGGCACCTGTACGGAAAGGATGGGTTACACCTTAACTGGAAGGGCACAAATATCCTGGCTGGGAGTTTTGCTAGAGTGTTTCGGCAGGGTTTAAACTTGTGTGGCAGGGGGGTGGGGATCAAAACAGTAGGTCAGTAAGTACTGAGGCTGGGGTCAAGCTGGGGCCAGGGCAAGGCTAGCTAAGAAGAAGAGCATTCTGGAGCAGGATGGCCTGAGTGGGCCTGGAGGTCTGGAGTGCATCTGCTTCAATGCGAGGAGGGTAACAGGTAAGACAGACGAACTTAGGGCCTTAATGCTTACGCGGAATTTGGATGTGGTTGCGGTGACGGAGACATGGTTAAAAGGACAGGACTGGCAGCTGAATAGTCCGGGGTATAAGTGTTTTAGGCGAGACAGAGGAGGGGCTAAAAAAGGTAGCGGTATTAGTTAGGGAGCATATTACAGCGGTGCAGAGGGTGGGCAATTTAGAGGGGTCATGTAATGAGTCGCTGTGGGTGAGCTCAGAAACAGGAAAGGTGCAATCACTATGCTGGGGGTATACTACAGGCCACCCAACAGCCCACGGGAAATGGAGGAATGGATATGTTAGGGGATTCTGGATATGTGCAGAAAAAGTAGGGTTGTTGTAGTGGGAGACTTCAATTTCCCTGGTATAGACTGGAAAGTGCTTTGGGCTGGGGGTCTGGACGGGGAGGAATTTGTAAAATGCGTACTGGAAGGTTCTTTTGAACAGTATGTAGATAGCCCAACCAGAGAGGGGGCTATACTGGATCTAGTTCTGGGAAATGAGCCCGGTCAGATCATCAAGTTTCGGTAGGGGAACATGTGGCAAATAGTGACCACAACTCTGTTAACTTTAGGATCGTAATGGACAAGGACGAGTGTTGTCCCAAGGGTAGGGTGCTAAATTGGGGGAAGGCTAACTATAGCCGGATTAGACAGGAATTGGTGGCCGTTGATTGGGAGGCTGTTCGGGGGTAAGTCCACGTCTGGCATGTGGGAGTCTTTTAAAGGAACAGTTGATAAGGCTGCAGGACAGGCATGTGCCTGTAAAAAGGAAGGATAGGAAAGGTAGGATTCAAGAGCCGTGGATAACCAGGGAAATTGAGGATCTGATCAAAAAGAAAAGAGAGGCGTACGTTAGGTCCAGGCAACTGAAAACAGATGGAGCTCTGGAGGAATACAGAGCGAGTAGGAAAGAACTCAAACCGGGAGTTAGAAGGGCAAAAAGAGGTCACGAAATGTTCTTGGCAGACAGGATTAATAAGAATCCTAAGGCATTTTATTCATATGTTAGGAACAAAAGAGTTGTCAGGGAAAAAGTCGGACCTCTCAGGGACAAAGGAGGTGAATTATGCTTAGAACCCAAGGGAATAGAGGAGATCCTAAATGAATACTTTGCATCGGACTCACAAAGGAGAGGGACTTGTTGACTGGGAGTGTCTCAGAGGGAGGTGTTGACCCGTTAGAGAGAATCTCCATTACAAGGGAGGAAGTGTTAGGTTTTTTAGGTAACATTAAAACTGACAAATCCCCAGGGCCTGATGGCATCTATCCTAGACTGCTCAGGGAGACAAGAGATGCAATTGCTGGGCCTCTGACGGAAATCTTTGTCTCTTCATTGGACACAGGTGAGGTCCCTGAGGATTGGAGGATAGCGAATGTGGTACCATTATTTAAGAAGGGTAGCAGGGATAACCCAGGAAATTATAGGCCAGTGAGCTTGACGTCCGTGGTAGGGAAGTTGTTGGAGAGGATTCTTAGAGACAGGATGTATGCGCATTTAGAACGGAACAATCTCATTAGTGATAGACAGCATGGTTTTGTAAGAGGGAGGTCGTGCCTTACAAATTTGGTGGAGTTTTTTGAGGAAGTGACAAAAACGGTTGACGAAGGAAGGGCCGTGGATGTCATCTACATGGATTTCAGTAAGGCATTTGACAAAGTCCTTCATGGCAGGTTGGTTAAGAAGGTTAAGGCTCATGGGATACAAGGAGAGGTGGCTAGATGGGTAGAAAACTGGCTTGGCCACAGGAGACAGGGGGTAGCAGTCGAAGGGTCTTTTTCCGGCTGGAGGTCTGTGACCAGTGGTGTTCCGCAGGGCTCTGTACTGGGACCTCTGCTATTTGTGATATATGAATGATTTGGAAGAAGGTGTAACTGGTGTTATCAGCAAGTTTGCGGATGACACAAAGATGGCTGAACTTGTGGATAGCGATGAACATTGTCAGACAATACAGCAGGATATAGATAGGCTGGAAAATTGGGCAGAGAAATGGCAGATGGAATTTAATCCAGATAAATGCGAAGTGATGCATTTTGGAAGAACTAATGTAGGGGGGAGTTATACAATAAATGGTAGAGCCATCAAGAGTATAAAACACAGAGGGACCTAGGTGTGCAAGTCCACAAATCCTTGAAGGTGGCAGCAGAGGTGGAGAAGGTGGTGAAGAAGGCATATGGTATGCTTGCCTTTATAGGATGGGGTATAGAGTATAAAAGCTGGAATCTGATCTTGCAGCTGTATAGAACGCTGGTTTGGCCACATTTGGAGTACAGCGTCCAGTTCTGGTCGCCGCACTACCAGAAGGACGTGGAGGCTTTAGAGAGAGTGCAAAGAAGGTTTACCAGGATGTTGCCTGGTATGGAGGGTCTTAGCTATGAGGAGAGATTGGGTAAAATGGGCTTGTTCTCCCTGGAAAGATGGAGAATGAGGGGAGACCTAATAGAGGTGTACAAAATTATGAAGGGTATAGATAGGGTGAACAGTGGGAAGCTTTTTCCCAGGTCGGAGGTGACGATCACGAGGGGTCACGGGCTCAAGGTGAGAGGGGCGAGGTATAGCTCAGATATCAGAGGGACTTTTTTTTTTTTTTACAGAGAGTGGTGGGGGCCTGGAATGCGCTGCCAAGTAGGGTGGTGGAGGCAGACACGCTGGCATCGTTTAAGACTTACCTGGATAGTCACATGAGCAGCCTGGGAATGGAGGGATAGAAACGAATGTTCTCGTTGTACCAATGAGCGGCACAGGCTTGGAGGGCCGGAGGGCCTGTTTCCTGTGCTGTACTGTTCTTTGTTCTTTGAAACCGGAGCACCCGGAGGAAACCCACGCAGACATGAAGAAAAAGTGCAGACTCCGCACAGACAGTGACCCAAGGCTGGAATTGAACCCGGGTCCCTGGCGCTGAGGGAGAATTTAGCACAGCCAATCCACCTAACCAATTGTGCAGCAACACAAGAATACTGAGTGACAGCTACATCTTTCAAAGAATGCACTTCTTTTATGTTGCAGTTTCTGGAGGAATAATTCTGCTTGTTTACCAGCGTATGAGCAATTTCAAGAAAAGTGGTGACCTTGGGGACACAATTTATAACCTGACCTAATTATTCGTAAGTAACAAAGTTGCATTTCTCCCCCATTTTTCAATTTTAAACAGAAGCAGCAGAAGGCACCCCACCCTCCCCCTCCATACTCAAATCCATCCTCTTGCTCCAATTAGCTACAAACTACTTCACACTGGTGGCAGCAGTAACTGCGCTAATATAATTACCCTCTTCCATTATGTGACTTTTTTCTTTAGCAACTGCACGTCACATTCCACAGACTTTACCTGAAAGGCAGCCATGGCCACTTTACTTTGCAAAGAGTGAACATTTGCTGCCACACAGTGGCATCATATCTAACACAACCATTATCAAGTACAACCATCGTCAAATGTAATAGGAGCTTCCTACAAAATAAATGGCAATCCTGTGCGTTCAAAATACATAGAAACTAGAAGCAGGAGGAGGCCATTTGGCCCTTTGAGTCTGCTCCTCCATTCATTTTGATCATGGTTGATCATCAAATTCAATATTCTGATCCCCCTCCTTCCCCCCATATCTCTTGTTCCCTTTAGCCCCAAGAGCGATATCGAATTTCTTCTTGAAATCATAGAAACATAGAAGATAGGAGCAAGAGGAGGCCATTTGGCCCTTCGAACCTGCTCCACCATTCATCTCGATCATGGCTGATTATCCAACTCAATAGGCTAATCCTGCTTTCTCCACAGAACCTTTGATCCCATTCACCCAAAGTGCTATATCCAGCCGCCTCTTGAATACATTCAATGTTTTGGCATCAACTACTTCCTGTGGTAATGAATTCCACAGGCTCACCACTCTTTGGGTGAAGAAATGTCTCCTCACCTCTGCCCTAAATGGTCTACCCCGAATCCTCAGACTGTGACCCCTGGGTCTGGACTCCCCCACCATCGGGAATATCCTCCCTGCATCAACCCAAAATCACAATGTTTTGGCCTCAACTACTTTCTGTGGTAGTGATTTCCACGCATTCACCACCCTCTGGGTGAAGAAATTTCTCCTCACCTCAGTTCTAAAAGATTTCCCCCTTATTCTCAAACAGTGACCCCCGAGTTCTGAACTCCCCCACCATTGGGAACGTTCTTTCTGAATCTATCCTGTCCAATCCTGTTAGAATTTTATAAGTTTCTATGAGATCCCCTCTCACTCTTCTAAACTCCAGTGAATATAATCCTAACTGACTTAGTCTCTCCTCATATTACAGACCGACCATCCCAGGAATCAGCCTGGTAAACCTTCGCTGTACCCCCTCTATAGCAAGACCATCCTTCCTCAGATAAGGACACCAAAATTGCATACAATACTCCAGGTGCAGCCTCACCAACACCCTGTACAATTGCATAAAAGATTTCTATTCCTGTTCTCAAATCCTCTCGCCGGACAGCTCTTTTGCAGGAGAATGAGATATTAATTTGAGATTCTATCCAACATCATCATTTTTGAGTACAATTGGCCAGTCCGCAAAATCCATTTGGATGTGATGCGATATAGATTGACATTTACAAGAGGCTGGGCTGAATATCAAACTTCATGTCTTTGGAAATCTTTTCTCTGTGTTGTATAAGATTAAGAGGGGTATAGACAGGGTGAATAGAAAGCAGCTGTTCCCCTTGGTTGGGGGCCATTCACAAGGGGGCATAGTTTGAGAATAAGGGGCAGGAAAGGTTCAGAGGGGGTTTGAGTAAAATCATTTTCACTCAGAGGGTGGTGGGAATTTGGAATGCGCTGCCTGGGAAGGTAGTGGAGGCTGGAAACCTTACAACCTTTAAAAAGGATTTGGATGCACACTTGAAATATCATAAGTTTAAAGTTTTGAAGTTTATTTATTAGTGTCACAAGTAGGCTTATATTAACACTGCAATGAAGTTACTGTGAAAATCCTCTAGTCACCACACTCCGGTGCCTGTTCGGGTACACTGAGGGAGAATTTAGCATGGCCAATGCACCTAACCAGCATGTCTTTCAGACTGTGGGAGGAAACCGGAGCACACCCACGGAGACACGGGGAGAACGTGCAAACGGCACACAGACAGTGACCCAAGCTGGGAATCGAACCCGGGTCCCTGGTGCTGTGAGGCAGCAGTGCTAACCACTGTGCCACCGTGCCACACTCAGGGATAACATTCAGGGATAAGGGACAAGTGCAGGAAAATGGAATTGGCGCGACTTCAGTGGTAGTTATTATCGGGTGCAGACTCAATGGGCTGAAGGTGCTGTACGACTCTATGACTCTCTAAAGTTTCTCTCCTCTTCTTCCCTCCTCTCCTGAAGTTGGGGACAGATACAGAGCCATCCCTGTGGCCTTACCAGCCTTAAAATATTCAGGATAACCCCCTTACAGATCTTAACTGATACACAAGACAAAAGCAGCCTTCAATACAATGGATTATCCAAATCTAGATAGCTACATGACGGAGTGGGAATGGAGAGATACAAAGGAATGGTCTAGTTTGGACCAGGGAGCGGCACGGGCTTGGAGGGCCGATGGGCCTGTTCCTGTGCTGTATTGTTCTTTGTTCTTTGTTCAAATTGAGTCCTTGAAAACACACCGCTTTGCAAATGCCATCTTCCTGGGGTTTAGAAAATGTAAATCAACACATCATCTCAAGACTCAGACACTGGACAGTGTCCCGACACATTGTCTGGAATTTTACCGGCAGGCCCGCCCCAATGCCAGGAGCGGGTGAGGCTCGGAGAACGGCATTGTCCGTTGGCCTCTGGTGGGATCGTACGAGCCTTGGGCAGACGTGCCGGTAAAATTCTGCCCAATCTTTCAGCTGAGTAAATCAGCATTACCTGAGTTTCATATTGTCGAACAACTTCCTCCTGTTGTTTAGCTTGGATTTTTAGCTGCTCGAGTTCTGTTGTTGTCATTGACGCCTTTTCTTCCAAATCTGTAAGTGAAGCCTGTGAATAACAATACATTGCTTCTTCTATCATATCGTTTATAACCAATACAATAGGACATGCATTCAGTTACACTTACTAAAGATTGGGACGGAGATGCGCGAGGCTCAGCAGATAGATATCACAGAGCACACACTGGTCACCTTGCAAAGAGGGACAATAATGTTATGGATCAGCCCAGCTCCTCTCCTCTATGATTATCCGGTTGAGGAAGACGATGGCCTCGTGGTATTATCGCTAGACTATTAATCCAGAAACTCAGCTAATGGTCTGGGGACCCAAGTTCGAATCCCGCCACGGCAGATGGTGGAATTTGAATTCAATAAAAAATATCTGGAATTAAGGATCTACTGATGACCATGAAACATTGTCGATTGTTGGAAAAACCCATCTGGTTCACTAATGTCCTTTAGGGAAGGAAATTTGCAGTCCTTACCCGGTCTGGCCTACATGTGACTCCAGAACCACAGCAATGCGGTTGACTCTCAACTGCTGTCTGAAGTGGCCGAGCAAGACTCTCTCGGACAACTAGGGATGGGCAATAAATGCTGGCCCAGCCAGCAACACCCATGTCCCACAAATGAATAAAAAACATCCCTACTGGAATTGATTAGGCAAGCACTGAGCAAGGACAGTATTGGGTGCACTTTGACTTTAGCAATATACCAACCCTTACCAAAACAAAAGTTCACACAAAATAACCACCCAGCAATTGTTCAGGACTTCTGCAATGTCCATATCCCAAATCAATCCCAGCAAGGAATAGGGCTTTTAATTTGAAACAGAAGGGTTGAAATTATTCCAATGAACAAAAGTTAAATTAAATTATATCAACCACTTCACACAGGCAACAAATGGAGTTTTCTATTTAATTATTTAATGTTAATTTTGTTAACATTTTAAATGAAAGTAGTTGATCACCATTGTTGATCTATTTCTATGGATTGAGTTCTTGTTCCCTGTCCCCACTCCTCCAGATGCTCAGGAGATTCAAGGTCAGAAGTGGAACTTGAAGCTCCCTCCCAAATTTCTGCTTCTGCCTCCAAAGGTGAGGAAATTCCCACCCCCTTTGCTTTTGTCTCATCTTATTTGAAATTCCTATTTCTTTCCTTCAACTCATGAGTGATGTGATTCAGTTTGCTGGATCTCTGGCTTGGCTTTTACACTGCTCTCCGTTTGGTTTCCCCAGCCATGTAGCACTGCTGCCTCACAGCGCCAGGGACCCGAGTTCAATTCCGACCTCGGTCACTGTCTATGTGGAGTTTGCACGTTCTCCCCGTGTCTGCGTGGGTTTCCACCAGGTGTTCCGGTTTCCTCCCACACTCCAAAGATGTGCGGGTTAGGTAAATTGGACCTATTGTTAAATTGCCCCTCAGTGTCAAGGGGATTAGCAGGGTAAATATATACCCCATATATTTAGGGGTATGGCCTGAGTGGAATAGTTGTTGGTGCAGTCTTGATGGGCTGAATGGCCTCCTTCTGCAGGGATTCTCTGAAAATGAAGTCTGGAATTCAGTTGGAGCTCTCCAGTTTATTTTTCATCAGCCGATAGATAATCTGAGAACCAGACACATTATCCAAATTTCTGCACACTAAATGAGGAATTATCATGATAGCTATATGCCACAGAAAGTGTTTTTTCAAAATGATGTTATGGAGATTGCATAGTTCAATGGGCTGGAAGGCAGGTTGAAGGGACAAGGGTGTCTGATTAAGAATTAACACTTGAAGCATTAACTTGTATGTTCTCTGGGTGGCATGGTGGCACAGTGGTTAGCACTGCTGCCTCACAGCGCCAGGGACCCGGGTTCAATTCCCAGCTTGGGTCACTATCTGTGCAGAGTCTGCACGTTCTCCCTGTGTCTGCGTGGGTTTCCCCCCACAGTCTGAAAGACGTGCTGGTTAGGTGCATTGGCCATGCTAAATTCTCCCTCAGTGTACCCGAACAGACGCCGGAGTGTGGCGACTAGGGGATTTTCACAGTAACTTCATTGCGATGTTAATGTAAGCCTACTTGTGACACTAATAAACTTTAAACTCTCCACAGGTGTAGCCTGACTGTCAGAGTTTTTCTAAGCTTTTAAGTTCTAGAATATGCTTGATTGTAGGCTGATGTGTGCAGTTTAAAAGGTGTTGGAACAGTAGTATTGTCACTGGAATAGTAATCCAGATGCTCTGGGGACCCGGGTTCAAATCCCACCTTGGTAGATTGTGAAATTTGAATTCAATTAAAAAAAAATCTGGAATTAAAAATCTACTGATGACCATGAAACCATTGCCAATTGTCGTTAAAACCCATCTGGTTCACTCATGTCCTCCAGGGAAAGAAATCTGCCATCCTTACCTGGTCTGGACAGCATGTGGCTCCAGAGCCACAGCAATGTGGTTGATTCTTAAATGCCCTTCGAAATAGCCTAGCTAGTCACTTAGTTGAAGGGCAACTAGGGATGCACAATAAATGCTTCCCCAGCCAGCGACACTCATGTCCCATGAATGGATTAAAAAGAGGTAGAATCACAAAAAGGCAGAACTGACAGAAGATCTCTTGGCAACATCTTGCATAAATCTTAGAACTCTGGAGTTTTGCAGTGAGTTTGGAGACACAGAGGATCGGGAAAGGAGATCGCGTTGAATAAGTTCTCAAAAGAACAGCAGGCATCGGAATACATCTCCGAAACTCACAAGTATCAAGAGGATAGGAACAATTGCATTTACATAGCATCTTTAATATAGTGAAATGTCCCAAGGCAATTAAATAACAATGGACTTTCGAAGGGTTGATAACTCTGACCTTTAAATCTGCATTTTCCAGTCGGAGATTGGAGTTTTCCAGGTTGCTGTTGTGTAACTTGTTGAGTAGTTCATGGCGTGTTATTCTGCTCCTTTCTGTACAGCTCAGAAGCTGCTCCTCGAGACCAGCTAGCCTCCTGTTAGCTCCAATGGTTACATGTGTTAGCCCAGCGAAGCTCTTTTAATATTAAAATTGTTTCTTACACACATAGCACTTGTTTACAATTTGTAAACATGTAGTAAACCTGTCTGGGATTAGGAGGCACATATGAATCATAGAATCCCTACAATGCAGAAAGAGACCATTTGGCCCATTGAGTCTGCACCAAGAACAATCACACCCAGGCCCTAGCCCCATAACCCCACGTATTTACCCTGCTAATCCCCCGACACTAAGAGGCAATTTAGCATGGCCACTCCACTTAACCTGCACATCCTTGGAATGTGGGAGGAAACCGGAGCACCCGGAGGAAACCCACGCAGACATGGGGAGAACGTGCAAACTCCACACAGGCAGTGACCCGAGGCTGGAATCGAACCCGAGTCCCTGGCGCTGTGAGACAGCCGCGCTAACGACTATGCGGGCACAGTGGCACGCCCACACTCTGTAAATGAATTTAAAACATTTGAAAAAAAGCGTGTAGTTTGCTGGGGAAATGGGAAACTTACAAGGGGTAGCGATTCCCATGCATCTGTTGCCTTGGCCCTTCTAGGCGGTAGATGTCCTGAGGTTTGGAAGATCTTGTAAATGGTACACACTGTTACCTTTGTGTGTCAGTGGTGGAGAGGGTGAATGTTTAAGGGGCTGGATGGGGTGACAGTCCTGCTTTGTGTTCAGGAAAGAAAGTGTTGTTGACCCTGTTCGTTTTTACTTCCCTGACCCAATTAGTGGCCTGGATGAAAACTGACGCCCAAAGTTTTAAATGGGTTCAGCCTGACCACTCTATTACGGCAGGCAAGACTTTGAGGTCTTCAGCTGAATTTTTCACCACACTAATGCCAGTGGGTGGATATCCTAGACCACTGGGGCTGGTTTCCTCAATGCCGAGTATAAGAGCACTTCTTACATCTGCTGCACACCAGCTGTTTGGTTTTGGATGGTTTGCAACACTTCGAAGCTTACTGGGGCATTAAACTAACGTTCCATTCAATAGACGGTGATTAAAGACTCAGATTTATTCCAAAAGCAAGATGGATGAAAGGCACACAAAAGGTTTTGATAGAGTAAATAGGGAGAAACCGTAAGGAGCGCAGTACCCAGAGGTACTGGTGAGGCAGCAATGCTAACCCAGTTCCAGGGATCCAGGTTCAATTCTGGTCTTGGGTCACGGTCTGTATGGAGTTTGCATGTTCTACCCGTGTCTGCGTGGGTTTCCTCCAGGTGCTCCGGTTTCCTCCCACAGTTCAAAGATGTGTGAGTTAGGTTGATTGGCCATGATAAATTGCCCTTAGTGTCAAGGGGACTAACAGGTTAATGTATGTGGAGTTGCAATGGGTGGTATTGTTGTCTATGCAGACTTGATGGGCTGAATGGCCATTAAGTCTGCACTGTAGAGATTCTATGATTCAAGACCAGGGAATGATCAGAAAGATGTGAGCTACATAAAGAAGGGCACAGATGGCAGACAATCAGTGAGGAGATGAGGAACCATCTTGTAACCCAATAAGTTATGATCTGGGACGCATCGTCTATAAAGGTGGTGGATGGGCTTTTAGCAGTAACTTCCAAAAGGGATATATACATAAAAAGGAAAATGAAATATTTGCAGGATGGTGGCGAAAGAACAGAGGAGTGGGCACAATTTGAACAGCTCTTAGACAGTGCTGGCACACACAATGAGTGAATGGCTTTTAAAAAAAAACATATATTGATTCATGGGATGTGAGCGTCGCTGACAAGGTCAACATTTGTTGCCCATCCCTAACTGCCCTCAAGGCGTTAGTGGTGAATCACCTTCTTGAACCGCCGCAGGGACACCCACAGTGCTGTTAGGGAGGAGGTTCCAGGGTTTTGACCCTGAAGGAACACCTCCCAAGTCAGGGTGATGTGTGACCTGGAGGGGAACTTGCAGGCGGTGGGCGTTCCAATGGGTCTGTTGCTATACGATTCTAATGAAAGCAATGGCGATCTATTAATTATATCCTTGCAGATTTTCACAGGTGGGTGACCAACTATGATGACTTCAGTTGGGCCATTGAGGTTGGCCTAATGGAGTATGAACTCCCTGATTAAGGATCCAATTGATGGGGCCAATCAGGGAGTCTTTGCCTTGTATTTAACCGGGCGTGTCAGTTCCTCTGACACCCTCCCAGAGGTAGATTGCTAATTGATAGCATTCTGTGTACTGCTGTTAGAGTATGTATATAAAGGAATTTTGGTGAAGGGACTTCTGCCTCCGAAGACTTATTACACCTACCTTAGACAGTAAAGCAAAATTGATACTAGAAATCTTAAGTATAATCAGTTCCTTAGGAAAAGTGAAAGGTAGCAGAGTAGGAACTGAATTTCATCATGTTTACTAAATTCTAACAACGCAGCTCTACTCACTTGGAAAGAGAAATCATTTCAGTTTCCAACCGGGCCTTCTCCTCGACAGCCAGGTCATGTTGCTTCTTCCAGTTGTTAATGGTCAGACGGGTTTCCAATAGCTTCAAATCCTAGCAATGTTTCACAGGAGACAAAGAAATCACAGTGATTTTTGTTAGCACATTGAAGTCAGAGCGATGAGAAGGTCCATAAGGTTTGACCCCCAGTCTGTGCTGAGGTGCCTGGCTTACGGTGGAGCAGTTGTGGTCATGTGACACCTGCTTAAAGCCCCTGGGCTGGGGATGATGGGGGTGTCGAGATTGTAACTCAAAGGCACCCCAGTTAGTTTCAGCAGCTCCTTACCAGCTGAGATTCTTCAACTCAGAATGGACTGGCGACCAAATCAAAGTCACTTCCGGATTATTTGATTCAGACAATCGTTGAGATGTTGGCAAGACACTAACAGATGCACCATAGAGAGCATCCTATCTGGTTGTATCTTGGTCAGCTTGATATTGCTCCTGCTCTGACCAAGATCACAAAAAACTCCAAAGACTGAACAAAGCCCAGTCCATCACGCAAACCAGTCTCCCATCCATTGATTCTGTCTAAACTTCCTGCTGCCACGGCAAAACAGCTGGCATAATCAAGGACCCCACACATCCTGGACATTCTCTCTTCCACCTTCTTCCATTAGGAAAAAGATATAAAAGTCTGAGATCACATGCCAACAGACTCAAAAACAGTTTCTTCCCTGCTGCCACCAGGCATTTGAATGGACCTACCTGATATTCAGTTGATCTTTCTCTACACCCTAGCTATGACTGTAACACTACATTCTGCACCCTCTCTGATCTTCAGGTCGTCGTTGGCCTCTGGTATAGTACCAGAAGATTAGAGGTTAGCGAATGTTGTCCCATTGTTTAAGAAGGGGAACAGAGACTTCCCCGGGAATTATAGACCGGTGAGTCTCACTTCTGTTGTCGGCAAGATGTTGGAAAAAATTATAAGGGATAGGATTTATAGTTATTTGGAGAGTAATGAATTGATAGGTGATAGTCAGCATGGTTTTGTGGCAGGTAGGTCGTGCCTTACTAACCTTATTGAGTTTTTTGAGAAAGTGACCAAGGAGGTGGATGGGGGCAAGGCAGTGGACGTGGTATATATGGATTTTAGTAAGGCGTTTGATAAGGTTCACCATGGTAGGCTTCTGCAGAAAATGCAGATGTATGGGATTGGGGGTGATCTAGGAAATTGGATCAGGAATTGGCTAGCGGATAGGAAACAGAGGGTGGTGGTTGATAGTAAATATTCATCATGGAGTGCGGTTACAAGTGGTGTACCTCAGGGATCTGTTTTGGGGCCACTGCTGTTTGTAATATTTATTAATGATCTGGATGAGGGTATAGTTGGGTGGATTAGCAAATTTGCTGATGACACCAAAGTCGGTGGTGTGGTAGACAGTGAGGAAGGGTGTCGTAGTTTGCAGGAAGACTTAGACAGGTTGCAAAGTTGGGCCGAGAGGTGGCGGATGGAGTTTAATGCGGAGAAGTGTGAGGTAATTCACTTTGGTAGGAATAACAGATGTGTTGAGTATAGGGCTAACGGGAGGACTTTGAATAGTGTGGAGGAGCAGAGGGATCTAGGTGTATGTGTGCATAGATCCCTGAAAGTTGGGAATCAAGTAGATAAGGTTGTTAAGAAGGCATATGGTGTCTTGGCGTTTATTGGTAGGGGGATTGAATTTAGGAGTCGTAGCGTTATGTTGCAACTGTACACAACTCTGGTGCGGCCGCACTTGGAGTACTGTGTGCAGTTCTGGTCCCCACATTACAGGAAGGATGTGGAGGCTTTGGAGAGGGTGCAGAGGAGGTTTACCAGGATGTTGCCTGGTATGGAGGGGAGATCCTATGAGGAGAGGCTGAGGGATTTGGGATTGTTTTCGCTGGAAAGGCGGCGGCTAAGAGGGGATCTTATTGAAACATATAAGATGATTAGAGGTTTAGATAGGGTGGATAGTGATAGCCTTTTTCCTCTGATGGAGAAATCCAGCACGAGGGGGCATGGCTTTAAATTGAGGGGGGGTAGTTATAGAACCGATGTCAGGGGTAGGTTCTTTACCCAGAGGGTGGTGAGGGATTGGAATGCCCTGCCAGCATCAGTAGTAAATGCGCCTAGTTTGGGGGCGTTTAAGAGATCCGTAGATAGGTTCATGGACGAAAAGAAATTGGTTTAGGTTGGAGGGTCACAGTTTGTTTTTTTTTTAACTGGTCGGTGCAACATCGTGGGCCGAAGGGCCTGTTCTGCGCTGTAATGTTCTATGTTCTATGTTCTATGTTCTCCTTCCTTCGCTATGACCGGTATGCTTTGTCTGTATTTTAGATCAGTAAAATAATGGGGGGGCATAGATCAGCGAGACAGTCAACATCTTTTCCCAAAGGGGAGTCTAAAACTAGAGGGCTTAGGTTTAAGGTGAGAGGGGAAGAGATACAAAAGGGTCCAGAGGGGCAATTGTCTCACACAGAGGGTGGTGAGTGTCTGGAACGAGCTGCCAGAAGTAGTAGTAGAAGCGGTTACAATTTTGTCTTTTAAAAAGCATTTAGATAGTTACATGGGTACGATGGGTATAGAGGGATATGGGCCAAATGCGGGCAATTGGGATTAGCTTAGTGGTTAAAAAAAAGGACGGCATGGACAAGTTGGGCCGAAGGGCCTGTCTCCATGCTGTAAACCTCTATGACTCTAAATCAAATCAAATTTTCATCTTTGCATTGTTTAAACAAAACCAAGAGACACCTTTCCAGAAATTCAAGTTACCATATCTTTGGTCTGGGAGTTAAGCTTTTCCAGTGCAACTTCAAATCTCTCTGCTCTCCTCTTCTGAGCTCGCGTTGCCTTCTTCAGAACTTCCTTGTCCACCTCACCCTTTTCTCTCAGAGCTGATAGCTGTGATCGAAGATGCGCAATTTGCAACTTTTGGTCCATTACGGTCCTCTCGTGTTTCTGAAACATTCAAAGATAGATTGACGTTTCACCCAGTATCCACAAGATGTCCTCAGGCACACACAAATCAGAAGCAGAATGGACCGACCAGCTAGCCATCCAAACACTCGGGCCCAATTAAAATCATAGCAAAAGAATTAAGCGTCACTTAAGAGGTTACATAATAAAGATGTCCAATAAAAAAAAAAAATCAATAAAAACCAGACTCATTCCAGCTGCAATCGCTAAATATGTAATAAACAAGAGACTTACTTCTACCTACTGCGGACTAATTTGCTTTGTGCATGCTCTAAAATGGTGTACAAGCAGGTAAAGGTTATGGGGAGAGAGCAGGATTAGGCTATTGAGTTGGATGATCAGCCATGATCGCAATGAATGGTGGAGCAGGCTCGAGGGGCCAAATGGCCTCCTCCTGTCTTCTATGTTTCTATGTAATTGTGACTGCCTATTGCATTCCTTATTTTAATTGCTCCAGCACTGGTGCCTGTGCCTTCAACTGCCAAGGCCCCAAGACCTGGATTCACTTCCCTGAACCGCTCCATCTTTTAAGAAAGACCTCTTACAACCCAACTACTGTGACCACACTTTCGGTCATCTGTCCTAATATCGTATTATGTGACCATGAGTAAGTAAAAAGCTCTATAATGCAAGGGTCAGATTTTGCATTGCGATGCTCCTGTCAAGCACTTTGAGAGGTTTAACTGTGTTAATGACGGTGTATAAATATGAGTTGTTTTATTTGATTTGATTTATTATAGTCACATGTATTAACATATAGTAAAAAGTATTGTTTCTTGTGCGCTATACAGACAAAGCATACCATTCATAGAGAAGGAAAAGAGAGAGTGCAGAATGTAGTGTTACAGTCATAGCTAGGGTGTAGAGAAAGATCAACTTAATGCAAGGTAAGTCCATTCAAAAGTCTGACAGCAGCAGGGAAGAAGATATTTTTGAGTCGGTTGGTACGTGACTTCAGACTTTTGTATCTTTTTCCCGATGGAAGAAGGTGGAAGAGAGAATGTCCGGGGTGCGTGGGGTCCTTAATTGTGCTGGCTGCTTTGCCGAGGCAGTGGGAAGTGTAAACAGAGTCAATGGATGGGAGGCTGGTTTGTGTAATGGATTGGGCTACATTCACAACACCTATGGCATCACAGGGCATTGACACCCTCGCTTTCAACCAGCTTAGTTCTAATTGCAAGTGTCAAAATCCTGGAATTCTCTCCCCAACGTCATTGTGGGTCAACCCACAGCACGTGGTCTGCAGCGATTTCAAGGCGGCAGCTCACCACCGCCTTCTCAAGGACAACTAGGGATGGGCAATAAATACTGGCCACCAAAAAATTTTGCCATCTTATCCTAGATTTGCCCGGGAGTTATTCTCAACCCTACCCACTCTGCCAATCCCACAGTAAATCAGTCCCCCATTATAGGAAATTCCCTCCATCTCAGCCGCAACCCTGGTGGACAATCCTGTACTGTTTCACCATCTGCTCTCCCAGATGTTAATAAAAGTGGATTATATCAGAAAGGTGAAAATGCAGATGAAATGAAACAGTAATTTGTGTCCATATGCATTTTATAATATACTCATTCAAGCATTTTTCAGTTTCATAAAAGCCCCTCAGGTAATTAAGGCAAAAGATTATAGGACGTCTGTGTTTTGCATTTGGTTGCAAAATCTCTAGCTTGTCCAATTAGCAAGATCAAAGATTGCTTCAGTAATCTAAATTGGTGCTGCTATTCTCAGAGGAAGAAGATTTATCATAAGGCAATGTTGTCTAAACTACATACACTACAAACACAATCAAAAACACTTTGCAGCTGAACCATAATTTTCAAGCACAGCCCATGGCTTGTTATCATCTAATCACAGATCCCTACAGTGGAGGAGGCCGCCATTCGGCCCGTCGAGTCTGCACCGACAACAATCCCACCCAGGCCCTATCCCCGCAACCTCATGTATTTACCCCGCTAATCCCTCTAACCTACACATCCCGGACACTAAGGGGCAATTTAGCATGGCCAATCAACCTAATCCGCACATCTTTGGACTGTGGGGGGAAACTGGGGCACCTGGAGTAAACCCACGCAGACACGGGGAGAACGTGCAGACTCCACGCTGTGACGCAAGCCGGGAATCGAACCCAGGTCTCTGGAGCTGTGAGGTAGCAGTGCTAACCACTGTGCCACCGTGCCACCCATTATCCTGATCTGAATCATACTTTCACAGTTTCTGGCATGGTACCAGGCTTGGACATTTCTAACTTATGACTGAAGGTCACAAATTCAGTTGGCAGGTCTCTGAAGTGCCTCTTATAGTGAACGTTACAGGCACCAGACAAACTGTCTGTTCTAATGGAAATTATTGGCTTTCCACCAGAAGCTGTGAAATGTCCATTAAATATCTCCAGATTGACAACTGCCAGGTAACTCTTGCACTGGTGAAGAATAAAGGAATAAGGAAAAGAAATCCTGCCCCTTTTCTCGGAGAAATTCTCTCCCTGGCTGGGATTTTCCCACAATCCGCCATGTGTTACAAGGCACGCGGAGGAGATCCGCCATTGGCTGGTGGCAAGAACGTACACCGTCATCAATGGGGTTTTCCATTGAATGCTTCCCTCGCGACTGGGAATCCTGCGGCGGGGGTGCACCATCGAAGGGACTGGAGGATCCCGTTGGTACAATAGGCCGGAAAACTCAGAATCATACAGTGCAGGAGAGACTCTTCGAGTCTTCACTGACACGCAAGAAACACTGCAACTCGCGTGACATTTCACTCCTTAAACCTGAAGGCACCTGTGCGTTAAAGATATCAATATACAAGTGCCTTGAATCAAGTGCCTTGTCCAGCTTGTGATGAAAGGCATAATTATTCACAAATCGTAAATATACAACACCTTACATCCCAAACAGCAATTAACTCTATTTTGCACAGTTCAGTTCCCTGTGTACACTGCCCAGTGCCAGATTCATGCACTAGGTTCTGCCACCAGCCCACATCAGAATTGCGAGGGTAATGAATGAGACTGTTTATTGGTCACATAGGAAGATATGGAAACTTTTCCCAAATACAGATTATCTGGGTTGTTGACTGAATACATCAACTACCCAGAGATTTTCCAAAATTAAAAAGTAATAGCTGGTCATTTTCCCAAAATACCTGTCTCAATTTTTCTAGAATTGAATCCTACAATACAGAAGGAGGCCAAATCAGCCCATCGAGTCTGCAGCAACCACAATCCCACCCAGGCCCTATCCTCATAACTGCATTTACTCTAGCTAATCCCCCTGATACTAAGGGGCAATTTGACATGGCCAATGCATCTAACATGCACATGTTTGGACTGTGGGAGGAAACTAGAGCACCCAGAGGAAACCCACGCAGACATAGGGAGGATGTGCAGGCTCCACACAGGCAGTGACCCAAGCCAGGAATTGAACCCAGATCACTGGCGCTGTGAGGCAGCAGTACTAACCACTGTGCCACCATGCTGCCCTTGCCCTTCTATTGTGCTCACAAGCAGTTTAATAAAAAATAGGAAGCTCCTATTCTTTTAGGTTCTTGTGATTATTTACAAATTTGCCAAGTTTTGAAGAAAACATACAAATTAGGAGCAGGAGTACGCCACCTGGCCCCTTGAGCCTGTTTGCCATTCGATAGTGGGCAGCACGGTGGCACAGTGGTTAGCACTACTGCCTTACAGCGCCAGGGGCCCGGGTTCAATTCCAGCCTTGGATGACTGTTTGTGTGGAGTCTGCACGTTCTCCCCGTGTCTGCGTGGGTTTCCTCCCACACTCCAAAGATGTTGGGTTTAGGTTATTTGGCCATGATAAATTGCCCCTTAACGTCAGGGGCATTAGGAGGGTAAATATCTGGGGTTACGGGAATAGGACAAGACCTGGGTGGCATTGTTGTCAGTGCAGGCTCAGTGGGCCAAATGGCCTTCCTGCTACACTGTAGATTCTCAGACTCTAATAAGATAATGGCCGGTCTGAAGATGGAACTTACCAGTATCTGAACTGACATTCTGCTGCCCCTGGCCTCTTTGTCTCTAAGCTGCCCCTGTAGACGAGCTTGTGTTGCTTCGACAGACTTCGAAAGTTGCTTCACAAAGCACGAATTATCCTGGAAAGAAAGTGCAGTTCGGTTACAAAACATTCATTAACCATGGTGAATAATTATCCATCCCTGATTAAGTAAAAATAATCCTGATATCCATGTACCTTTTCTGTCTGATACTGCTCTGAAAATCCTTTGGCATTTGTCTCAATGTCCAGAAGTTTTCTTTTTAAATGCTGTAAAAATGAGAGTTTTTTTGAAAAGTCAAACTATGTTGTTCAAAACCAGCCATAAATATGAAATCACTGTGTGTTTAATGCGATACAGATCAATGAGCTTATATTGAGGAATGATGAATGTAAAATACTTGCAATGTTTTCAGTTTCACTTCTTGCCAGCTTCTGTGTCAACACTTCCAGCTGTCTGCTGCTACAATCCATGCAAGGCTAGAAAGATAAGCTATGATTAACATGAAGCCTCACATTCCAAAACAAGTAGAGATACTAACTTCAACTGCCTAAAAATTCCATTATGCATGCAATTTATCCGCACATTTCCATAGAATCCCTACAGTGCAGGAGGTCACCATTTGGTCAATCGAGTCTGCACCGATCACAAACCCACCTAGCCCCTATCCCTGTCGCCCCATGTATTTACCCTGCTAGTCCCCCTGACACTAAGTGGCAATTTAGCATGGCCAATCAACCTGACCCGCACATCTTTGGCATAACAATAATTACAAGAACTTTGGAAAGCTGAGCTCAAAGAAATTTTTGCTCTAGGAATTATTTTGTGAAGGTGGGTTATGAACGTAGCCCAGTCCATCACGCAAACCAGCCTGCCATCCATCGATTCTGTCTACACTTCCTGCTGCCTTGGGAAAGCTGCCAACATAATCAATGACTCCACGCACCCCAGACATACTCTCTTCCACCTTCTTCTGTCGGGAAAATTATACAAAAGTTTGAAAACATGTACCAACAGACTCAAGAACAGTTTCTTCCCCTCTGTCCAGTTTCCCTGCTGGTTAGCACCAGGATCCCGGGTTTGATTCCCGGCTTGGGTCACTATCTGTGCGGAGTCTGCATGTTCTCCCCATGTCTGCGTGGGTTTCCTCCGGTTTCCTCCCACAGTCCGAAACACGTGCTAGGTAGATGCATTGGCCATGCTAAATTTTCCCTCAGTGTACCCGAACAGGCGCCGGAGTGTGGCGACTCTGGGATTTTCACAGCAACTTCATTGCAGTGTTAATGTAAGCCTACTTGTGACAATAATGAATAAACTTTACTTTAACTGCAACACTATACTTTGCACTATACACTCAACATTATACTCCTTTTCCCCATGTACTTCATGATGGTATGTTTTGTCTGTATAGCGCACAAGCAGCAATACTTTTCACCGTATCCCAATGCATGTAACAATAATAAATCAAATCAAATTTTCACCTCTCCCAAGAAAACAAGTCAACCCTAGTTGACCTCATGGGGATAAATACATTTTCATCATATTTAAGTAATACAAACCAAAGTGTGCCTTAGTGGGGCGTTCTCTGGACAACAGAAGAAAATTATTTTTGTTTTAATATTTAGAATTTGGAATGATTTTTAATAAAACAATGGCAGTTTATTTCAGCTGAGGACAGTTTGGAGAATAATTAAATAATGTGCGAATAGGAAGGGCAAAATTTACTCATGTGAAATCTTTGTTCTTACATCAGAGTCCCCAAATGATTCAACAAAAGCATTGAATAGAAAAAAAGCAGCTGGATTTGCCTACATAACAGAAACTGCAATCCCCTCCAAGCCACTCGCTGTCCTGCCTTGGAAATATATTGGCCATTCCTTCAATGTCGTTCAGTCCAAATCCTGGAACTCACTCCCTAACAGCACTGTGGGTGCTCTCTCTGTATAAATGTTTATACAGAGAGAGAGAGAGAGTGAGGCAGAGAGGGACTGAGACAGTGAAATCCAGCCCCTCCCCCGCCTGCTTGGACTGTAGCAGTTCAAGAAAGCAGCTCACCACCACCTTCTCAAGTGCATTTCATGATGGGCAATGAATATTGGGCTTGATAGCAACACCCAACTCCCCATTTCTCACAGTAGGTTCCGGAACATAACTATGGCCAGAATTTTACCATCCTGCCCGCCACAGGAATTGGAACGGGCGAGGGGCAGACCGTGGAAAGGTCATTTGATCTCGGGCAGGATTTTACGGTTTCGGGGTGAGCGAGGCCATAATGTCCCACCCTATGACACTGAAGGTGATGCTTAGAAAAGTCAAGGTGTGCTCTGTAGTTAGCAGGCCTGAAATCTCCTCATTTACCTGTACCGCCTTGTTCCTTGACTATCCCATATACAGTCAGATCAGTTAATCAGCTAGGGATTCAGTGATTTCTGAATTACAAACCCATTTCACAGCAGGATCGAGGAAGGCTTGCATTTATAATGCATCCTTCATAACCACACAATGTTCCAAAGCCTTTCAGAGCTAATGAGATATTTTTGAAGTGCAGTCACTTTGTAATCCAGGAAATGCTTCAGGACAGATCCAGTACAAGTAGAATCTAGCTTCAGGTTTATCATTTTCAAATGGTCCCATTTTTACCTAATTACTATACCAGAACAAATAACAACTTTTATTGGTTTCTCTACCCTTTGCATATTCTCCACTCTTGATAACCTCCCGATCCCGTTTTTCCTGATCTGTATGTTAAGTGCTGATGTTACGTTGCCCTTCCACCCATGTTTTCCTTGCCCGTCTCTCAATCAACAATCAGCGACTTATCCGGAATTTAACTGAGATGACCCCCAGGACTTGCACAGGGAAAATCACTGATTGAGCTCTCTGTAAGACTCATTGAACACAACCCATCTGAGCCTCTAATGTCCTTTAGAGGAGGAAATCTGCCATCCTTACCTGGTCTGGTTGACCCTCATGTGGTTGACCCTAAACTGCCCTCAGTTCAAGGGCAACTAGAGATGGGAAATAGATGCAGGCCAGCCAGCGACACTATGTCCCAAGAATGAATGAAAAAATACAAGCTCCCTGAGGATTGGTAATTAACTAACCAGGTGGAGCTCATATCGAGCCCTGTATAAAGCAAGCCCCTGAGTGGTTCCATTATTCCTTTTGTCCCAGTTGGGACCTGTTTGTGTTCACCACAGGCTCGTGGTTTTTGCTTTACTTTATTTTGTGCAAAGTTCCTTTACAGCCGAGTCCTGGAGTTGTTATAGTAACGATCCCAGGGACATTCCTCATGACAGGATTAAGGTGCTTAGCACAGCGCCATTTTGTTGCATTCTCAAATCAGTCTTGCCGCTGGCTGTCACTTCAAGGACCCAATCGTCATTCTGACATTTTTTTGCAGCAATGGCGTTTCTCTTACCCCTGGATTCCGCGAGTCCTTTAAGAGATATTGTAACCCTTGGTTAGCAACCTTAAACTTCTGCAACTTCTCCAAAAGCAAGTTCTTTTCTCCAGCGAATCTGTCAAGTCCCGAGGCTGAAAGCTGATTCACCTACAATGGTGCAAAGATACACTGGACTAAATGGAGGTCTGTAATTATAGGGAATGCACAGCACAGCACACAAACAGGTCACTGGCCTATGCCAGTATTTATGCACCACACGAGCTTCCTCCCGTCCTCCTTTATCTAACATATTCTGTGACTCCATTTTCCCTTGTTTGGTGATCTAGCCTCCCAAGATCATAAGAAATAGGAGCAGGGGTAAGCCATTTGACTTATTCAGTAAGATCACTGTTGATTTTACATGGCATGGTGGCAGAGTGCGTCGCACTACTGCCTCACAGCGCCAGGGACCCGGGTTCAATTCCCAGCTTGGGTCACTGTCTGTGTGGAGTTTGCACATTCTCCCTGTGTCTGTGTGGGTTTCCTCTGGGTTCTCCGGTTTCCTCCCACACTCCAAAGATATGCAGGTTAGGTGCATTGGCCATGGTAAAATTGCCCCTCAGTGTCAGGGGGACTAGCTATGGTAAATGCATGTTGTTATGGGGATAGGGCCTGGGTGGTCGGTACAGACTCGATGGGCCAAATGGCCTCTTTCTGCACTGTAGAATTAGAACATAGAACATAGAAAAACTACAGCACAAACAGGCCCTTCGGCCCACAAGTTGTGCCGAACACATCCCTACCTTCTAGACCTACCTATAGTCCACCATCCTATTAAGCTCCAAGTACTCATCCAGGAGTCTCTTAAAAGACCCTATTGAGTTCGCCTCCACCACCACTGACAGCAGTCAATTCCACTCGCCCACCACCCTCTGTGTGAAAAACTTACCCCTAACATCTCCCCAGTACCTAACCCCCAGCACCTTAAACCTGTGTCCTCTCGTAGCAGACATTTCCACTCTGGGAAAAAGCCTCTGAGAGTCCACCCGATCTATGCCTCTCAACATCTTATACACCTCTATTAGGTCTCCTCTCATCCTTCGTCTCTCCAAGGAGAAAAGACCGAGCTCCCTCAGCCTATCCTCATAAGGCATGCCACTCAATCCAGGCAACATCCTTGTAAATCTACTCTGCACCCTTTCAATCTTTTCCACATCCTTCCTATAGTGAGACGACCAGAACTGAGCACAGTACTCCAAGTGGGGTCTGACGAGGGTCTTATATAGCTGCATCATTATCCCCGGACTCCTAAACTCAATCCCTCGATTGATAAAGGCCAGCACACCATACGCCTTCTTAACCACCTCCTCCACCTGCGGGGCCGATTTTAGAGTCCTATGGACCCAGACCCCAAGGTCCTTCTGATCCTCTACAGTACTAAGAGTCTTTCCCTTTATACTGTACTCCTTCATCCCATTTGACCTGCCAAAATGGACCACGACGCATTTATCTGGGTTGAAGTCCATGTGCCACTTGCCCGCCCAGTCTTGCATCCTATCTACGTCCCTCTGTAACTTCTGACATCCCTCCAGACTATCCACAATCCCACCAACCTTCGTGTCATCGGCAAACTTACCAACCCATCCCTCCGCTTCCTCATCCAGGTCATTTATGAAAATGACAAACAGCAAGGGTCCCAGAACAGATCCCTGGGACACACCACTGGTGACCGACCTCCATTTAGAAAAAGACCCATCTATACCCACTCTCTGCCTCCTTTGAGCAAGCCGGTTCTGGATCCACCGGGCAGCAGCCCCTTGGATCCCATGCCCTCTCACTTTTTCTAGAAGCCTTGCATGGGGGACTTTATCGAACACCTTGCTAAAATCCATATAAACCACATCTACCGCCTTCCCTTCGTCAATGTGTTTAGTCACATTTTCGAAGAACTCCACCAGGCTCGTAAGGCACGATCTGCCCTTGACAAAGCCATGCTGAGTATTCTTGAGCATACTAAACCTCTCTAAATGCTCATATATCCTGTCCCTCAGGATCTTCTCCATCAGTTTACCAACCACGGAGGTTAGACTCACCGGTCGGTAATTACCTGGGCTATCCCTATTCCCCTTCTTGAAAATAGGAACCACATCCGCAATCCTCCAATCCTCCGGCACCTCTCTCGTCTCCATCGGCGACGCAAAGACCATCGCCAGAGGCCCTGCAATCTCCTCCCTCGCCTCCCACAGTAACCTGGGGTACACCCCATCTGGACCCGGCGACTTATCTATCTTGATGCCATTCAAAGATTCCAGCACAACCTCTTTCTTAAAGTCCACATACTCAATCCTTTCAGTCCACCGCACGCCCGCAGTACATCCACCCAGGTCCTTTTCCTCTGTGAAAACCGAGGCAAAATACTCATTGAGCACCTCTGCCACTTATACTGGTTCCGTTCAGACTTTCCTGCCTTCATCTTTTATAGGCCCTATTCCATCACGTCTCATCCTTTTACTCTTCACATATTTATAGAACGCCTTAGGGTTCTCCTTAATCCTACCTGCCAGGGCCTTCTCGTGACCCCTTCTGGCTCTCCTAATTTCCTTCTTTAGTCCCTTCCTACAAGCCGTATACTCTTCTCAATCCCTATCTTCGCCAAGCTCTCTGAGCCTTTTGTACGCTTTCCTTTTCTTCTCGACTAGGTCCCGCACAGCTTTCATGCACCACGGTTCCTTTAACCGACCAACACCTCCCTGTCTGCTCGGAACGTTGTCCTGTAGAACTCTAGACAGACATTCCTTGAAAAACTGCCACCTCTCTTCAGTACATTTCCCTGAGAATACCTCCTTCTAATTTACTCCTCTAATTTGCTGTCTAATGTCTTCATATTTCCCCTTACTCCATATAAACACTTTCCGAGCTTGCCTGATCCTCTCTTTTTCCAATGCAAGCCTAAAGGAGATAGAGTTATGATCGCTATCCCCAAGATGCTCTGAGAGATCTGACACCTGTCCAGGTTCATTGGTCAGTATCAGGTCAAGTACAGCCTCTCCTCTTGTAGGCTTGTCCACATGCTGTGTCAGGAAACCCTCCTGAACACACCTAACGAACTCTTCCCCATCCAATCCCCTTACCCTAGGGATATTCCAATCTATGTTTGGGAAATTAAAGTCTCCCATCACAACAACTCTGCTATTACTGCAACTCTGCAGGATCTGTTTCCCTATCTCCACCTCCCTGTTACTATTGGGCGGCCTATAGAAAGCTCCCAGCAAAGTGACCGGCCCCTTCCCACTCTGAACTTCCACCCACAGAGACTCGGTGGACAATCCCTCCACAGCATACACCTTCTCTACAGCTGTGACACTATCCCTGATCAGCAGTGCCACTCCACCCCCTCTCTTGCCTCCCTCCCTGTCCTTCCTGAATCATCTGAATCCCGGCACCTGGAGTATCCAGTCCTGTCCCTGAGACATCCAAGTCTCCGTAATGGCCACCACATCATACTTCCAGGCATCGATCCACGCTCTGAGCTCATCCCCTTTATTCACTGTAGTCCTGGCATTAAAGTAAACACATCTCAATCCTTTGGTCTGAGCTCTCCCCTTCTCTATTCCCTGTCCATCCGCCCTCTTGCACTGCCTATAACCCTTCTCGGTTTGCGAGCTACCTTCCTCATTCTCAGTCACCTCATTTTGATCCCCTCCCCCCAACCTATCTAGTTTAAACTCTCCCCAGTAGCCTTAGCCAACCTTCCTGCCAGGATATTGGTCCCCCTGGGATTCAAGTGCCACCCATTTTTTGTGTACAGGTCACACCTGCCCCTGAAGAGGTCCCAATGGTCCAGGAACCTGAATCCCTGCCCCCTGCACCAGTCCCTCAGCCACACATTCTATCATTCTGAGTGCTCTATGAATCCACAGGTGATCAAACAAAAAAAACACCCACCGAATTGCCTCTCCACCCACTGGAACAAATTAAATGCCCTGAAGAAGCACTGCCAACTGTGACAAATGTTGCCTGAGAAGGTTCACTCCCCCTCTCCCCCCACCATCTCTACACCCATCCCTCCTCTCACCTCCCTCATCTCTACACTGCCTCGCAAAGTCCCCCTCCCCTGATGTCACCCCCTCTATCATTCTCTCCTTCTCTGCCCTCCCCTCTACCCAGTCTCCCTTATTCCCTCCTCCCTCACCCCACCTTGGCTCTTCTCTCCCAGCCCTCCTGAGCCCAGTTTGACCTATGAAGTCACCTCGGTCTGGACTCTGCATCTACATCAATACAGATCCATTGTTAGGTTGCTACACATTAAGATCACTGAAGGATTTCACTGTTCAACTGCTGTGTTTTGTATGTACCTGTATTAATTCAGCAATAGAATTCTTCAGCGTCGCAACTTGTTCTGCTGCAGATATTGAAGCCATTTCAACTTCTTTAAATGCAGCCAACAGCATGTTCACTTCAGTAAGGTCTTCCTTTTCCAGCCTAAGTAACGGTAAAAACTGCATTAGAAGGCCGTTATGGCTACACGATTATTTGCGATTCGCGTTGCAATTCATCTCAGGATTGAAATTACTTCAAGGGGAGGCAATGACCTAGTGGTACTTTTACTAGACCATTAATCCAGAAACTCAGCTAATGTTCTGGGGACCCGGGTTCGAATCCTGCCACGGCAGATGGTGGAATTTGAATTCAATCTTTTTTAAAAATCTGTAATTAAGAATCTACTGATGACCATGAAACCATTGTCAATTGTCAGAAAAACCCATCTGGTTCACTAATGTCCTTTAGGGAAGGAAATCTGCCGTCCTTACCCGGTCTGGCCTACATGTGACTCCAGATCCACAGCAATGTGGTTGGCTCTCAACTGCCCTCCGAGAGCAACTAGGAATGAGCAATAAACGTTGGCCAGCCAGCGACACCAACATCCTATGAATGAATTTTTAAAAAGCATTCCCATTTAACACGGGCGGCACAGTGGTTAGCTGCTGCCTCACATCCAGAGACCTGGGTTCGATTCCCGGCTTGGGTCACTGCCTGTGTGGAGTTTGCATATTCTCCCGTGTTGTTGTGGGTTTCCTCCGGGTGCTCTGGTTTCCCCCAACACTCCACAGATGTACGGGTTAGGTTGATTGGCCATGCTAAATTGCTCCTTAGTATCAGGAGTTTAGTAGGGTGAATAGTTAGGGTTACAGGGATTGGGGCTGGGTGGGATTGTGGTCGGTGCAGACTCTATGGGCCGAATGGCCGTCTTCTGCACTGAAGGGATTCTATGATTTTGAACACATTTCAATCTATGCATTAGCCATATCCAAACTGCAAACCGGAAGCCATGGCAATTTGGTCTGGAGTCAGGTCGTTTCTCTTACTTGCTGGTTTGTATTGTTTGAATTTGCACGAAGGTTACGGAGAGAAAAATGATACAGTAGCTATGCCGGGAGACTTAAATTATCCAAATGTGGACTGGGATAGAAATGCTGTAAAGGGCAAAGAGGGAAGGGAGCAAGGGATTCTTGCACATGTTCCAGAAATTTTTCTGCAGCAGTAGGTGAGAAATGAGACACTGCTACACCTGGTTCTTGGGAATGAGATGAACCAAGTGGATCAAGTCAACGATCGCTGCATCACCAAGTTTAGGTCGATTATGGTAATGTCAGTGTGCAATCCAGAGCAAGAATAATTAACTGGGGGAAAAGCCAACTTCAACGGGGTAAGAACGGATCTGGGTCAAATAAATTGGACACAAAGTTTGGCAGGAAAAATGGCAACTGGGCAATTGGCTACCTTCAAAAGATGAGATAGATCAGGCACAGTCATAGAAACTTATAAAATTCTAACAGGATTAGACAAGGTAGATTCAGGAAGGATGTTCCCGATGGTGGGAGAGTCCAGAACTCGGGGTCATAGTTTGAGGATAAGGGACTGAAGTGAGGAGAAATTTCTTCACCCAGAGGTTGGTGAATGTGTGAAATTCACTACCACAAAATGTAGTTGAGGCCAAAACGTTGTCGGATTTCAAGAAGAAATTAAGATATAGCTCTTGCGGCTAAAGGGATCCAGGGATATGGCGGGGGGGGGGGGGGGGGGGGGGGGGGGGGTGGAATCAGGATATTGAATTCGATGATCAGCTATGTTCAAAATGAATGGCGGAGCAGGCTCGAAGGGCCGAATGGTCTACTCCTGCTCCCAGTTTCTATGTCAAGGCATACTCCCTTGAAGGGAAAGGCCTTTTAATCCACACGTGTGGAAAGATAATTAGTATTTGTTTCCTAACACGGACTGCAACCAGTGAGGTTAATTGCTTGTTAACCCTATAACTGCAATCATCCAATTTAAAATTAATACAACTTAAAACAAAACACCAGCTGTTTGACATTAAGATGTTCGCACATTATTTAAGGGTTAACACTAGTTAAAATAGCAGGCAACATAATTTCACGTTAACATTAATATTGTAATATCTCACAGGAGATAACCAGACATTGTTAATTTGTTACCCTTGCAGCTCCAGCTCTTTCTGTAATTGTTCAAAACTCTCCTGAAAAGTCCTAATTTTATCAGTTGTTCGATTAAACTTGTGTGTTTCGGCTTCATGTTGTTCAGTTGATCGATTTGATGTGCTCGGTTCATCCTCAAATTGTTTGTTTGCTGGGTGCCCTGAAAGCTGAACAACTCCTGTTAACAATAATGCAATCACCAATGAAATGGACAAAGTGATCCTGATTAGGTTCGAAAGGGGAGACCTTACCGGCTCGTCCTGCCGGTCGATTGGCGTGGCAAGCCGGTAAGATCGCAAGAGAGGCAAAAAGCTGGGTTCTCGTCTCTCGCGATCTTATTGGCCCCAATCTGCTGGCTTAATCAGCCCCACACCCGGGATTTTAATATTCAGTTGCTGATTTGAATATTATTAGTGAGCCCAGGAGGTAATCACCCAGACTCACTTGCCTTAACGACCTCGCTGACAGAGGTCCTAACTGGCGAGGATCACTTATAGCCCCCAGCAATGGGGATCAGGCATGGTGGCCTTGCCAGTGGGACCAGAGGGTCATCGAGGCCACCTGGGTGGTCGGGGCAGGGACAGGCAATGCCAGCATAGCATTGCTAGCCTGGGACCCATGGCACTGCCCACTGGACACTGCTTGAAGGGGAGACAGTATGTGGGGGCTGCGCACTCTGCAATCGGGGACCACCAGGTCTACGGTCGACCGGGGACGTGGGGGCCAGGAGTGACACTCTCCCAGTGCACTGTGTAGTGATAGATCGGGAT
This sequence comes from Mustelus asterias, assembly GCF_964213995.1. Classification (NCBI taxonomy): domain Eukaryota; kingdom Metazoa; phylum Chordata; class Chondrichthyes; order Carcharhiniformes; family Triakidae; genus Mustelus; species Mustelus asterias. The sequence continues at coordinate 126,714,204 of NC_135808.1, read as the reverse complement.
CCATGGTCAGTAGCGCCCTCTAGCAAATTGCAGCCAGCTTCCCGGCCTGAATCGACTCTGTCCACTCTCCCTTGTGGCGAGAATCACACTTTAAATGTCATAAGATTTTATTTTTTCTCTTGCCAAAAAAAATGGGTCTGAAACTCTCCCGTTTTCACACTCGTTCAAATTCTTTTGGTAAGATCGCCCTGTGTCTTTATGGTGCAAATACTCAAGGTGCCTTTTTGCCAATCACAGTTTCAGATTCAGCTCATTAACGGGAAGGACTGGTGTTAACATTAGACAAGATCTCATCAGCTGACACCAACATCTTTAATAAAAACTTGTCAAAACTTACTTCACTTTTCAAACTCTCTAAATCTTCCAGTAAGCTGTCAATCTGAAGTCCACACTGGTACACTCGTTCATTCATGCTGGCTTCTTTATCAAAGCTAGCATCACTGGAGTGGGTTATTGAGGAATTATTTTCTGTCCCGCCTAAGGTGATTGAGAGCCTTTGTGGTGGTCCACTCTAACATAAAGGAACGAGAATTATATTTATTTTCAACACATTTAGGCTTCAGACGAGTGAGGGTCGATGCTGAGTTAGGCACCCTTTCAGAGGTAATTTAGGCAATTTGGTGGAATATCCAATTGAAAATATAATACACTTTTCCTTACATATGGCAGTACTGTGGTTAGTACTTATACTGAATACAATTATATGTTGGATCAGATTTACAAAGGAAGGGCGCAGATATTTAATGCAACAAGTACATCAGGACACAGAAACAGTGGCCTCAATTTTACATTCCCCCCAGAAGATATTGAGGTGGGCTGGAGTGCAATTTCATGGATGGTGTGCCCTCCGGGATCCCTCCACCCTGACCTGGACACAGCGCCAGGGACTTGGGTTCAATTCTGGCCTCGGGTCGCTATAAGACCAAAAGACATAGGAGCAGAATTAGGCCACTCGGCCCATCGAGTCTGCTCTGCCATTCAATCATGGCTGATATTTTTCTCATCCCTATTCTCCTGCCTTTTCCTCATAACCCCTGATCCCCTTATTAATCAAGAACTATCTATCTCTGTCTTAAAGACACTCAATGACCTGACTTTCACAGCCTTCTGCAGCAAAGAGTTCCACAGATTCATCACTCTCTGGCTGAAGAAATTCCTCCTCATCTCTGTTTTAAAGGATCATCCCTTTAGCCTGAGCACTGTCTGTGTGGAGTTTGCATGTTGCCCCCGTGGGTTTCCTCCGGGTGCTCCAGTTTCCTCCCACAGTCCAAAGATGTGCGGGTTAGGTTGATTGGCCATGCTAAATTGACTCTCATGTCAGGGGATTAGCTAGGGTAACTGTGTGGGGTTACGGGGATAGGTCCTGGGTGGGATTGAGGTCGGTCCAGGCTCGATGGTCGAATGGACTCCTTTTGCACTGCAGGGATTCTATATTTCAACAACTACAATTTGCATTTGTATAGTGCCTTTAATGTAATAAAGCAGCCCAAGGTGCTCACAGGTGTATTATAAAACAAAATATGACACAGAGCCACACAAGATGTTAGAGCGATTGACATTCAGACCACACCCTGGGCAAAGATGTTTCACCTGGGTTCCCTGGTGGATTTATTTATGATGATCTTATATTTATGGTCCCTAGTACTTGTCTCATCCACAAGTGGAAACATCGGCCTCATCAAACCCTTTCATAATCTATTGGGCTGTTCCTCAGCCTTCGCTCTTCAAGAGGAGAGAGGCCCAGTCTTTTCAAACATTCCTGAGGATCATCTCTCAGTGGAGCCATCAGTTATTTTGGTAGTAGGCAAAAAAAAAATAGTTCTGCCTTATGCTTATTCTAAACTCCCCAAGGCGCCATTTTAATACTGAGGCTACAATAAATGTATTCAGAATTTGTGATAAGGAACATTTATACTGAATACAATTATATGTTGGATCAGATTTACAAATGAAGGGCTCAGATATTTAATGTAGCAAGTACATCAGGACACAGAAACTTTGGCCTAAATTTTACATCCCCCCAGAAGATATTGAGGTGGGCTGGGGTGGAATTTCATGGACAGTGTGCCCTCCAGGATCCTCCCACCCTGACCTGGAAGCAATTTTACGGTGGGGCGGGCAGGGCCTTGTTGGGGAAATCCCACCCTTGCCCCAAGTCAGGCCTTTAAGTGGCCACTTTTCCCAACCAGCCTTAATTTTTAGGTTGTGGGTGGATGACAGATTGGGGGACGCAGGGGGAGTAGAAAAATGTAGAAGTCTACATATCAGGCAGGAAAGGTTACCTCCATCAGAGGCCCCCTTGTCATGGTAGGCACCCTTCTGTGAAGGCAGGGAGACTCTGGCCTCCCTCCCCTCCCTCACCCCCAGCCTATCCCCTGGGATCCCATTTTCTCCCTTGCAACTTCCCCGCCGTCCCCCCCGCCCATCGTGTCCCCTGCTCTCCCCAGGTCCCCCTACCACTTGCCTGGTCTCCATGTCCCGACACTTAGCCCCAGGCACATTGCTACAGTGCCTCTTCTGGTCACTGCAGCGCTGTGCCCGGAGGACCTGGAAGGCTGCCGGCTAGTCAGTTTGGCTGGAACCTCTCCAAGGCAGGACATCCTCACTTGACAGACAGAATCAACACTTGTTAAAGTGTAAAACGGCAGCAGGCCTGTTGGGAGTTGGCGTCTGCCAACTGACCAATTCGGACCAAAGACGTGGATATAAATATCATATTTCCTCTGCCCAGTAGGTAGCTTAAGAATCACTCAATTGTAAACATCTTGCTTTTTTCACAACTCCTTCCTTACATTCCTTTAGTTCCTCAGCGTTGAAACCGACCGCTTACCTTGACGCAAGCTCTCACAGAACAGTACAGTGCAGAAGGAGGCCATTCGGTCCTTCGAGTCTGTGCCGACCACAATTCCACCCAGGCTCCATCCCCGTAACCCCTGCAAATCCCCTGACATGCCCCAATCCGCTAATATGCCTGACAAAAAGTTGTACCACATTAAGCAGCTAAAAATACACTATAGAAACTGGTTGTGGCTGTTAATATTTAAAAAAAACAAAACCGAGATGCTTGGATATGGCAGCTGGTTCCCTGAGAGCAGGAATTAACTCCACAAGATCAGTGCATTTGGGAAACTGCAGATAGACTTTTGGAAACTAAATTATCTATTGCACCCAAAGTTTTATCATTAACCCCACATTGTCGATCTCAAAAAGAGTGTACGTTTTGAAAATAAGTTGCCACCTTGATTTGCAGCTATGAAAATTAGTAGTTAGTTAGTTTAGGTGAAAATGATACCTACTTCCTGTTTGCAGATTTGGTCACGCACAGAAATATGAGGCTTTGCGTAACCCATTGTTATCTCCTTTACAGATCGACTTGTTTTCATCGAATCAATTGAACGCTTTCTTTTGTGCACCCGGGATAACTGGAAAGAAAACCAGACTCCTGAGAATAGTGATCTGAAAATTATAGTCCACACACGATGGGCGGCACGGTGGCATAGTGGTTAGCACTGTTGCCTCACAGCACCAGGGACCCGGGTTCGATTCCCTGGCTTGGGCCGCTGTCTGTGTGGAGTTTGCACGTTCTCCCCATGTCTGTGTGGGTTTTCTCCGGATGCTCCGGTTTCCTCCCACAGTCTGAAGATGTGTAGGTTAGGTTGATTGGTCATGATAAAATTGCTCCTTAGTGTCAGGGAGATTAGGAGGGTAAATACGTGGGGTTGCGGGATAGGACTGGAGTGGGATGGTTGTTGGTGCAAGCTCAATGGGCCAAATGGCCTCCTTCTGCACTGTAGATTCTATGAATAGATTTGCCGAACATGTACTGTTTTGCAGTTGAAATATGAAGCTTGGAAGTGCTCGCTGACTGCTTAACCAGGATTCAATTTTCCCCCTCTCTATTTCTGTAATCCCCTCCAGTCCCACAACCCTTAGGGATCATCTGCCTTTCTCTAATCCTGGCCTCTTCAGCATCTTCACCTCTGCTGGCCATGCTTTCAGTTAGACAGAATCTTAGCTCTGGAAGTCCCTTTCCAAGCCACTCTATCCCACTTTTCTCCTTTTAGAAGCTTCACAAAATTTTGCTTTCTTGTGGACGGCTCGGTGGCACAGTGGTTAACACTGCTGCCTCACAGCGCCAGGGACCCGGGTTCAATTCCGGCCTCAGGTCACTGTCTGTGTGGAGTCTGCACGTTCTCCCAGTGTCTGCGTGGGCTTCCTCTGGGTGCTCCGGTTTCCTCCCACAGTCCGAAAGATGTGCAGGTTAGGGGTGCATTGGCCATGCTAAATTCTACCTCGGTGTACCCGAACAGGCGCCAGAGTGTGGCAACTAGGGGATTTTCACAGTAACTTCATTGCAGTGTTAATGTAGCCTACGAATAAATAAACTTTCTGACCAAGTTTTTGGTCAACTGTGCTTTTAATTCATGTGGCTTTTGGTTAAATTTTGCTTGACAAAGCTCCATGTGAAGAACCTTGGGGCATTTTATGACATTAAAAAGTATGATATCAGTACAAGTTTGCCTTTGAATTAAAATCCAGTTTCAGAAATGATATTTTCACCCACACGTAGTTTTATTTAAGATGGGAGCACAACAAGTGACCCACCCCAGGTATGTTCCAGAGATGCTACTTTCAAATTAACTGTCAGGTGATGTACAGGATTGGACGGTGTGGGGAAATGGGGCACTGGACTGGTGGGGAAGGAAATTTATTCAGTGACTTCCTAAAGACCAATGTCAAAATTGTTCAATAATTTGAACATATATTCGATAATCCAGTCACCTGGGAATGAAAAAAAATGCTACACTCTTCTTCAGATGATATACTGATGACATGCACCTCTCCACCAGCCTCTATTCTGTCCCGTCAAAGTGCTTACTCAAGATCCTATCCTGGGCTGTCACCTGCTCCAGCTCAAAACTGGGAAGACTGTGGTCATTTCATTTGATTTATGAACAGTAAAGGAATTAAGTGTTATGGTGAGCGGGTGGGTAAGTGGAGCCGAGTCCACGAAAAGATCAGCCATGATCTTATTGAATGGCGGAGCAGGCTCGAGGGGCCAGATGGCCTACTCCTGCTCCTAGTTCTTATGTTCTTATGTTCATTATCGTCACACGTATTAGTATACAGTGAAAAGTATTGTTTCTTGCGCACTATACAGACAAAACATACCGTTCATAGAGAAGGAAAGGAGAGGGTGCAGGGTGTAGTGTTACAGCCATAGCTAGGGTGTAGAGAAAGATCAACTTAGTGCAAGCTAGGTCCATTCAAAAGTCTGATGGTAGCAGGGAAGAAGCTGTTCTTGAGTCGGTTGGTACATGACCTCAGACTTTTGTATCTTTTTCCCGACGGAAGAAGGTGGAAAACACAATGTCCAGGGTGCGTGGGGTCCTTAATTATGCTGGCTGCTTTTCCAAGGCAGCAGGAAGTGTAGACAGAGCCAATGAATGGGAGGCTGGTTTGCATGATGCACTGGACTAACATTCACGACCCTTTGTAGTTTATAGCAGGACCCATACCAAGCTGTAATACAACAAGTAGTCTCACAACACCAGGTTAAAGTCCAACAGGTTTATTTGGTAGCACGAGCTTTCGGAGCGCTGCAGCGCTCCGAAAGCTCGTGCTACCAAATAAACCTGTTGGACTTTAACCTGGCGCTGTGAGACGACTTACTGTACCTATCCCAGTCCAACACCGGCAACTCCACATCATACAGCCAGAAAGAATGTTTTCTATGGTGCATCTGTAAAAGTTGATGAGAGTCGTGGCTGACATGCCAAATTTCCTTAGTCTTCTGAGAAAGTAGAGGCGATGGTGGGCTTTCTTAACTATAGACTTTAACTACAATCACAAACACTGCTGCTGTACCACTGACTCCAATCTCTTCCCTGGAACTTTTATTTATGGCTGACCTAGTTGTTTCACAACCTCAGTATCCTGTTTGAAACCAAGTTGAATTCTGGATTCCATATCCTCTCCAACACGAGCGGTTTGGAATACAACTTTGAAATGTGAGACACAGTTGTTATACAGTGTACAGATTTGGGCTTCCACCTCCGCAATATTTCTTGGTACTGCGCCCACTCCCATTTCTTCACCACTAAATCTTTAATCTCTGCCTGCATCCCTTCTGCGTTGCTAATTCCATGTGACATTTATCCCTTTCGTCAACGGCCCAAGTGTTGACACCTCACCTGTTCTTACATATTGACATGGTGTCTGCTTCAGTCATTCATCCTGGTAATCGCTTCCATTGCTTGGCAGCATTCTGGGTGAAAGTGTTTGCCCCTGCTCTCTCCTAAATCCCTTTTCATTTAATCCCACTGATTTGTAATCCATCAGCACTGCGTGCAGTTTCTATCTAATCTGTCCATCCTTTCATATCGGAAATACCTCAAACAAGTAATCTCTTAATCTCTTCAGTTCTGATCAAAAAGGCCCCAACTTCTCAAATCTTTTCTTTTGTATTTCTTCATACCCTCTTTATTGCTTCAACATCCCTCCAATAGCGAGAAGCCCAAATCTGTACACTGTATAACAATTGTGTTTCACATTTCAATGTTATATTCCACATCGCTTGTCATAAAACAGAGTATTGTATTATTATGTTTCATTAATTGGAGGGTTGGAGTGCCTCTTGAAATGCTTTAAAGTGTATTTATTAGTGTCACAAGTAGGCTTACATTGAAGTTACTGTGAAAATCCCCCTGCCGCCACACTCCGGCACCTGTTCGGGTACACTGAGGGAGAATTGAGCAAGGCCATTTCCCCCCAACCAGCACGTCTTTTGGACTGTGGGAGGAAACCGGAGCACCCGGAGGAAACCCACGCAGACACGGGGAGAACGTACAGACTCAGCACAGACAGTGATTCATGCCGGGAATCGAACCTGGGTCCCTGGCGCTGTGAAGCAGCAGTGCTAACCACTGTGCCAACGTGTTTTAAACATGAACCTCTAATATCCCTTGTTCTCCCTCATCACTCAATCTTTCCCCCCATCAAAGTATCAGCACTTTTTAAAAAGTCAAGACAGATCACCTCACTCTATTGGATGCCATCCTTTACCTTTTTACTCATTCCACCAGTTTATAAATATTCAATTTAATATTTTTTTAAAATCAGAATCATATAGGGTGGCATGGTGGCACAGTGGTTAGCACTGCTGCCTCAGAGCATCAGGGACCCAGGTTCAATTCCCAGCTGGGTCATTGTGTGGAGTTTGCACATTCTCCCCGTGTCTGCGTGGGTTTCCTCCGGGTGCTCCGGTTTCCTCCCACAATCCAAAGATGTGCGGGTTAGGTGGATTAGCCATGTTAAATTGCCCCTTAGTGTGAGGGGGACTAGCTAGGGTAAATGCATGTGGTTATGAGGATAGGGCCTTGGTGGGACTGTGGTCTGTGCAGACTTGATGGGCTGAATGGCCTCCTTCTGCACTGTAGGATTCTATGGTACACAAGGAGCCATTCAGCCCATCTTATCTGCGTTGGGTCTTTGGTGGATATCCAATTAACCTCATGCCCTCTTCTTTACAGTCCTGCAAATTTTTTTCTCCTTAGCTTCCAAGTATTATCCAATTTTCTTCTGCATTTCACCACTGACTCTGTAATTATTACCCTTTTCAGCAGTGGTTGACAAATCATAACCTGTCGGGTTAAATAAATGTCATTTCTAATTCTTTTGCCAATAACGTTTGGGTTTTGATTATTTTATGAAGCAATTATTGCCATTAATACCTACTTCCACAACAGAAGGTAATAACTTGGGCTTTTGAATATGTACACGAAAGGCGGTAGATTCAGGAGCACGAACATGGATTGGAGATGAAGATGGTCTCAACTTCATTCTGAGAAAAAAAATTAAATGGTAAAAAAATGTTTCTCTTTTTAAAAAAAATTCTTTTTTTTTAAATTGCAGAGACATAGAACAGTTTAACACAGGAGGAGGCCATTCGTCCCATCGAATCTGCCCCAGTATTTCCTCACAAAGGGTGGGATTTGCCGAACAAAATCCCAAGTGTCGAATCCGTGTGAAAACTGGAGTAAATCCCGCTGCTATTTTCAAAATGAATCTCCCACACACTGTGCGCTGCAGAATGCACGAGCATTATCATTAAACATCTGTGGGTATGGCCTATTCCTGCTGGAGAGGACGGCAGCATAGTGCTAAGTGAGCCACTGCGCATGTGCCGATCGCCGCTATGACAGATCGGCGCACGTGCAGTAGCCCCACACTGCCGGCCTCCCAATTACTGCTGGCTGTGTAACCCTACCCACCCCTGCTTTCTGGCCCGCTGGACGTGTCCAGTCTCGAATTTCCCCCCCTTTCCGGCATCCCTTACCCTCCCCACCAGCCCCCCCCCCCAATCCTGACCTCCCCACCAACCGCTTACCCCTTCCCCTCCACCCCACTCCAATGGCCAGCCCCGATTTCTGGCCTCACTTTCTCTCCCAAAGCTACAAGTGCAGAGTAGCAGTGGGACCCCACAACCCCACCGATCCCCCACACCCCCCACCCCGGATGAGGCCCCGTCCCTCCAATAGGCCCCATCCCCTTGGCACAGCCCGATGCCCAGTGGGCAGTGCCAAGGTTCCCCCTTGGGCAGTGCCAGGGGGCCAGGCTGGCAATGCCCAGGGGGCACTCCCATGTTACCCCCGACCTCCTGGGGGGCCTCCATGGCCCCCTTCACTCCAGCGGGGTCAGGTTGCCAGCTCCCCGATAGTGGGGAGCAGTTGTAAATCCTGCTGGAGTGAGGGGGGTGGAGGAAAGAGGCTAGCAGGCCCGGAAACTTTAAATCCTAATTTAAATAAATTATACAGCTGAATTCTGGCATGGACCCAATGGCGCTGGAAATCCGGTGGTCAGAGATGCGCAGAGGCCATGGCGCCCAGCGGGGAGCCCAGCTAAACGGCCTCCACTGGAGTCTCCCGGTCCGTTGCGCTACTAAAGCAGTGCAGCGAGCTGGGAGAATCGCTCCCAAAATCTTTCTCATTATCCCTACAATTTTCCGATTCCCCTTTGAAAGCCGCTGCTGAATCAATAGGGAGTTGGTTAGTTCAGTTGCTCGATGATTAATGTGGTTCAGAATAACGTCAGCCGCGTGGGTTCAATTCCCGTGCCAGCTGAGTTTGACTTGGGACCTCTGCCTCCCCTGACCTGCCCTTGAGAGTGAAAGGCAATGACAAATCACCATTGACAAGAGCTACCAAGAAAATGGCCCAGAGCCAAGGACCAGCCTACAGACAGAGCATGGATGGATGAATGACTGAATGAATTGAATCTATGCATTGTCCAAAGATGCGCTGGTTTGGTTGATTGGCCTTGCTAAATTGACCCTAGTGTCAGGGGATTAGCAGCATAAATACGTGAGGTTGCGGGAATAGGGCCTGGGTGGGATTGTGGTCAGTGCAGACTCGATGGGCCGATTGGCCTCCTTCTGCACTGTAGGGGTTATATTATTCTATTGTATAAAAGCGTTATTCCTCATATCGCCTCTGGTTCTTTTGCCAATACGTTAAAAATGGTTATGTTCAAATACTTTTTGGGGTGCAATAAAAATTTGTCGGACTCAGTATTAAAAAATTAGACATCGAGGACTCTTCGGGTATTGAAAAAAATGGATACAACCACGCCCACAAACACGATAGTAATCTCCATTGCCCAATAATCTCAATCACTTTCCAGTTTATATAAACTACAAACATCCTCAAAAACACACCTGAGGATTCTAGAAAAGAAGTGGCTAACTGTTAAAGATTTTTGTTATTGTAAAATCAAAGATACATTCTGTCTTCATTGAAGAGCAAATTGTACATTTCCTCGCAAGACGTACATCTCAAGTGCTGGGAGGATAATTCAAAGCAACTGCCCTGGACATTTGGATTAGTTAGCCTTCTAGAATGTGTTTTCAGGCTCTTAATACTGCACCGTGCAATTCCATAGAGTCATAGAACAATACAGCACAGAAACAGGCCCTTCTGCCCACCCAGTCCATGCCGACCATGGTGCCCACCCAGCTAGTCCCAATTGTCCATGTTTGGCCCATATCCCTCTAATCCGTGGGGAGAGAATAGAGCCAACGTTTCGAGTCTAGATGACTCTTCAGAGCTCAGATGACCCTCCCGCTCTGACAAAGGGTCATCTAGGCTCGAAATGTTAGCTCTATTCTCTCCCCATCAATGCCATCAGGCATGCTGAGATTTTCCAGCATTTTCAGTTTTTGTTTCAGATTCCAGCATCCGCAGTATTAGGCTTTTATCCCTCTAATCCTTTCCCATCCATGTACTTATCCAAATGCTTTTTAAATGTTGCTACTGTACCTGCCTCAACCACAAAATGTAGCAAACCAAATGTATCCTAAAAGAAGACAATACCAGATAATATTTCATTAACATGAGTCAAAATCAATGTAAATAGTAACAGGCAAATCATGGTCAGTATGAACTAGAAATTCTCCAAGGAATAACCACATTGCTGTGGGTCTGTAGTTCTACATGTAGGCCAGACCAGGTAAGGATGGTAGATTTCCTTCCCTCAAGGGACATTAGTGAACCAGGTGAGTTTAATGAAAATGGATGATGGTTTCATGGTAACTATTACCAATGCTAACTTTATATTCCAGATTTATTAATTTAACTTCCACCAGGTGAGATTTGAACCCACGTCCCCAGAGCATTAACCGGGAATATTAACCCAGGGACAGCACCATTACATCACCATCTGGTCACTACACTTTAGGAAGGATGTGATTGCACTGGAGAGGGTGCAGAGGAGATCCACCAGGGTGTTTCAGCTATGAAGAGAGGCTGGTTAGGCTGGGGTTGTTTTCCTTACAGCAGAGAAGGCTGAAGGGGGACCTGATTGAAGTGGACAAAATTATGAGAGACATAGATAGGGTAGATAGCAAGACACTTTTCCCCTTAGCAGAGGGATCACTAACCAGGGGGCGTTGATTTAAGGTGAGGGACAGGAGATTTAGAGGGCATTTGAGGGAAAATGTTTTCACCCAGAGGATGGAGGGAATCTGGAACTCGCTTCCTAAGAGAGTGGTGGAGGCAGAGACCCTCACAACATTGAAGAAGTATTTAGGTGAGCTTTTGAAATGTCATAGCATGCACGGCTATAAGCCAAATGCTGGAAAATGGGATTAGAATAGATAGGTGCTTGATGACTGGCACAGGCATGATGGGCCAAAGGGCCACTTTCTGTGTCGTACATCTCTATGACTACCTCCCCCAAATATGTAATATATATCAAGAAAAGCTGTTGGCCTGAAACACAGATCCCTGAATATACCCCATTGTATACCCTGAGTAGATATCCCAGGGTATATACCCCATCATATACCCCTGGGAATGAAGGCATGTAAGATCACTGGCACCAACGCACTCCTCCCCGATGAGCTCAATGCATTCTATGCCCGTTTTGAGCAAGAGGTCAGCAAGCTTTTTCCCAGGGGAAGAGTCAATTACTAGGGGGCACAGGTCTAAGGTGCGAGGGGCAAGGTTTAAAGGAGATGTACAAGGCAAGTTTTCTTTTACACAGAGGGTGGTGGGTGTCTGGAACTCGTTGCCGGGGAGGGTAGCAGAAGCAGATATGATAGTGACCTTTAAGGGGCATCTTGACAAATACATGAATAGAATGGGAATAGAGGGATATGGTCCCCGGAAGGGTAGGGGGTTTTCGTTCCCGAAGGGGCTGTTTCTGTGCTGTAATTTTCTTTGTTCTTCGAGTGCACGCCCTCCACCTTGGCAGCTTCAGACAAACCTGTATCCAAGGTCACCATCACACACGTCAGAGCAGCTTTCTCAAAAGTCAACCCACGGAAAGCATGGCCTGAATAGGGTACCCAGGCGGGCGTTCAGATTCTGCATGGATCAGCTGACGGGGGGGGGGGGGGGGGGTTCGCCGACATCTTAAACCTCTCTTTACACCAATCTGAGGTCCCTATCTGCTTCAGAAAGCCGACCATCATCCCAGTACCAAAGAAAAGCCAAGCAGCGTGCCTTAATGACTATCGTCCAGTGGCTCTGACATCCATCATTATGAAGTGCTTCGAAAGGTAGTCATGGCACGAATCAATTCCAGCTTCTTGGGTTGCCTGGATCCACTACCACTACAACCTACCGCTGCAACAGGTCCAAAGCAGACACCATCTCCCTGGCCCTGCACTCAACCCTGGAACACCTAGATAGCAAGGACACCTATGTCAGACTCCTATTTATTGACCACAGCTCAGCCTTCAACACTATTATTCCTACAAAACTCATCTCCAAACTCCGTGGCCTGGGACTGGATCCTGAACTTCCTAACCCACAGACCACAATCAGTAAGGCAACAACATCTCCTCCACGATCATCCTCAACACCGGTGCTCCACAAGGCTGTGTTCTCAGCCCCCTACTATACTCCTTATATACCTATGACCGTGTGACCAGCTTGATTTTCAAGTTTGCTGATGACATCAGCATAGTGGTGATGAGACAGAGAACAGGGAAGCGATGGAGAATCTGGTGAACCGGTGCGACAACAATAATCTCTCCCTCAATGTCAACAAAACGAAGGAGATAGTCATTGACTTCAGGAAGGAAGCGTAGAGGAGAACATGCCCTTGTCAACATCAATGGGGACAAGGTGCAAATGGTTGAGAGCTTCAAGTTTCAAGGTGTCCAGATCACCAGCAACCTGTCCTGGTCCCTCCTCACCAACGCCTCTACTTTCTCATGAAGCTTAGGAAATTTGACATCCATCATTATGAAGTGCTTCGAAAGGTTAGTCGTGGCACGAATCAATTCCAGCTTCCTGGGTTGCCTGGATCCACTACCGCTACAGCCTACCGCTGCAACAGGTCCAAAGCAGACACCATCTCCCTGGCCCTGCACTCAACCCTGGAACACCTACTTTAAAGATGCACCATAGAAAGCATTCCTTCTGTTTACATCACAGCTTGGTATGGCACCTGCTCTGCCCAAGACTGCAACAAACTATAAAGGGTCATGAACGAAGCCCAGTCCATCACGCAAACCAGCCCCCCATCCATTGACACTATCTACACTTTCCGCTGCCTCGGAAAAGCAGCCAGCATAATTAAAAACCCCATCCGCCTTCTTTCGTTGGGAAGAAGATACAAAAGTCTGAGGACACGTGCCATCCGATTCAAGAACAGCTTCTTTCCTGCTGACTTTTGAATGAACCTACGTCGTATTAAGTTGGTCTTTCTCTACATCCTAGCTATGGCAGTAACACTACATTCTGCACTCTCTCCTTTCCTTCTCCTTGAACGGTATGCTTTGTCTGTATAACACATAAGAAACTATACTTTTCACTGTATACTGATACATGAGACAATAATAAATCAAAAATACGCCATTGTATATCCCTAAGTATATACCCCAGGGTATATATCCCATTGAATAGCCCTGGGTTTATACCCCATTGTACACCCCAGAGTATATACTCCATAGCCATGGGTTTATACCCCATTGAATAGCCCTGGGTTTATACCCCATAACCCTGGGTTTATACCCAATTGTACAGTCCTGGGTTTATACCCCATAGTATATACCCCATAACCCTGGGTTTACACCCCATTATACAGCCCTGGGTTTATACCCCATTGTATACTCCAGAGTATATACCCCATAGCCCTGGGTTTATACCCCATTGAATAGCCCTGGGTTTATACCCCAGAGTATATACCCCATAGCCCTGGGTTTGTACCCCAGAGTATATACCCCATAGCCCTGGGTTTATACCCTCCATTCGGTTGCCCTGTCACTGAGCTGATTTGCTGTGTGCTATTTTCACTTTGCTGACAGCTTTGTTGTATGGTAATTGAACAAACACCCTTTAGATTTGGCCCAGAGCTAAGTGAGGAAAGGCTGACCTGTGTGTGGAGACTGGCTCTCGGTGCCGCTCCCAGCGGCTTCACAGCCTCTTCCGTGCGGCTCACACACTCACCGAGGCCGGCCACAGCAGCGGCGGCTCCCCGCGGGACACCCAGCTCCCCGGGATCAAACCCGGCTCCAATCCCCGCTCCGCAGCAGCGGCGAACCCGGCTCCAGTCTGGGTTTTCCCGGCTCCAGTCTGGGTTTTCCGGGCTCCCCGAAGCCGCGTCTCCAGCCGCTGTTGCCGGGCGACGGCTCCTGTCGCTGATTGGCTGCCTTTAAATTTTGGGAACGGGATTTCCTCCAATGGGAGCGGCGGAGAGGCTGCAGAACCCGGAGCGGATCCGGACCCAGATCCGGTGCGGGAGCGGATCAAGAGCAGGATTGGGATCGGGATTGAGAGTGCGATTGGGACTGAGAGCGGAAATGGATCAGAAATGAAAGCGGTGAGAAAGGTACGTTGTGCAGTTTGCTGGGAAATTTAGTGTCTGCTTTGCTGGAATATTTTGATTGCAGTTTGCTGGGATATTTATAGAGTCATAGAGGTTTACAGTATGGAAACAGGCCCTTCGGCTCAACTTGTCCATGCCGCCCTTTTTTAAAACCCTAAAACTAATCCCAATTGCCTGCATTTGGCCCATATCCCTCTATACCCATTTTACGCATGTAACTATCTAAATGCTTTTTAAAAGACAACATTGTATCCACCTCTACTACTACCTCTGGCAGCTTGTTCCAGACACTCACCACCCTCTGTGTGAGACAATTGCCCCTCTGGACCGTTTTGTATCTCTCCCCTCTCACCTTAAACCTATGCCCTCTAGTTTTGGACTCCCCTACCTTTGGGAAAAGATATTGACTATCTAGCTGATCTGTGCCCCTCATTATTTTATAGACCTCAATAAGGTCACCCCTCAGCCTCCTACGCTCCAGAGAAAAAAGTCCCAGTCTATCCAGCCTCTCCTTATAACTCAAATCTATCAAGTCCTGCACACAGTATTCCAAGTGTGGCCTTACCAATGTCTTGTACAACTTCAACAAGACGTCCCAACTCCTGTATTCAATGTTGTAACCGATGAAACCAAGCATGCCGAATGCCTTCTTCAACACTCTGTCCACCTATGACTCCACTGTCAAGGAGCTATGAACATGTACCCGTAGATCTCTTTGTTCTGTAACTCTCCCCAACGCCCGACCATTAATTGAGTAAGTCCTGCCCTGGTTCAATCTACCAATCTACCAAAATTCGATGTTGTGGCTATTTCAGAGACATGGATAGAGCAGGGGCAGGAATGGATGCTGCAGGTCCCGGGGTTCAAATGTTTTAGTCGAAGTAGGGAAGGAGGTAGAAGAGGGGGAGGGGTAGCATTATTGGTCAGAGATTGTATCACAGTGTCAGAGAGGAGGTTTGATGAGGACTTATCTGTTGAGGTAGTATGGGCGGAGATTAGAAATAGGAGAGGAGAGGTCACCCTGTTGGGAGTCTTTTATAGACCTCCTAAAAGTTCTAGAGAGGTTGAGGAAAGGATTGCGGAGTCAATCCTGCTTAGGAGTGAAAGTAATAGGGCAATTGTTATGGGGGATTTTAACTTGACTAATATTGACTGGAATTGTTATAGCTCTAGCTCGTTAGAGGGGTCAGTTTTTGTTCAAAGCGTGCAGGAAGGTTTTTTGACTCAGTATGTAGACAGGCCAACTAGAGGTGAGGCTATATTGGATCTGGTGCTGGGAAATGAGCCAGACCAGGTGCTAGACTTGGAAGTTGGTGTGCATTTTGGTGATAGTGACCACAATTCGGTTACGTTCACCTTAGTGATGGAAAGGGATAGGCATGAACCTCGGGCCAGTGGTTTTAGCTGGGGGAAGGGTAATTATGAGGCTATTAGGAGAGAATTAGGAAACATAGGTTGGACTAGGAGATTACAGGGACTGGGAACGTCCGACATGTGGAGTTTTTTCAAGGAGCAGCTACTGCGAGTCTGTGATAGGTATGTCCCTGTCAGGCAAGGAGGAATTGGTAGGGCTAGGGAACCGTGGTGCACCAAAAAAGTTTCTTTGTTGGTTAAAAAGAAAAAGGAGGCTTATGTTCGGATGAGACGTGAGCACTCGGGTAGTGCACTAGAAAGCTTTAGATTGGCTAAGAGGGAGTTGAAGAGCGAGCTTAGAAGGGCTAAAAGGGGACATGAGAAGACTTTGGCGGATAGGGTTAAAGAGAATCCTAAGGCGTTCTATAGGTATGTCAAGAACAGAAGGTTGGTTAGGGCAAGTTTAGGGCCAGTTATAGATGGCAGAGGGAAGTTATGTGTGGAACCGGAGGAGATTGGTGAAGCATTGAACCAATATTTCTCTTCGGTGTTCACGCAAGGGGACATGAATATAGCTGAGGAGGACACTGGGTTGCAAGGGAGTAGAATAGACAGTATTACAGTTGATAAGGAGGATGTGCAGGATATTCTGGAGGGTCTGAAAATAGATAAATCCCCTGGTCCGGATGGGATTTATCCAAGGATTCTCTGGGAGGCAAGAGAAGTGATTGCAGAGCCTCTGGCTCTGATCTTCAGGTCGTCGTTGGCCTCTGGTATAGTACCAGAAGATTGGAGGTTAGCGAATGTTGTCCCATTGTTTAAGAAGGGGAACAGAGACTTCCCCGGGAATTATAGACCGGTGAGTCTCACTTCTGTTGTCGGCAAGATGTTGGAAAAAATTATAAGGGATAGGATTTATAGTTATTTGGAGAGTAATGAATTGATAGGTGATAGTCAGCATGGTTTTGTGGCAGGTAGGTCGTGCCTTACTAACCTTATTGAGTTTTTTGAGAAAGTGACCAAGGAGGTGGATGGGGGCAAGGCAGTGGACGTGGTATATATGGATTTTAGTAAGGCGTTTGATAAGGTTCACCATGGTAGGCTTCTGCAGAAAATGCAGATGTATGGGATTGGGGGTGATCTAGGAAATTGGATCAGGAATTGGCTAGCGGATAGGAAACAGAGGGTGGTGGTTGATAGTAAATATTCATCATGGAGTGCGGTTACAAGTGGTGTACCTCAGGGATCTGTTTTGGGGCCACTGCTGTTTGTAATATTTATTAATGATCTGGATGAGGGTATAGTTGGGTGGATTAGCAAATTTGCTGATGACACCAAAGTCGGTGGTGTGGTAGACAGTGAGGAAGGGTGTCGTAGTTTGCAGGAAGACTTAGACAGGTTGCAAAGTTGGGCCGAGAGGTGGCGGATGGAGTTTAATGCGGAGAAGTGTGAGGTAATTCACTTTGGTAGGAATAACAGATGTGTTGAGTATAGGGCTAACGGGAGGACTTTGAATAGTGTGGAGGAGCAGAGGGATCTAGGTGTATGTGTGCATAGATCCCTGAAAGTTGGGAATCAAGTAGATAAGGTTGTTAAGAAGGCATATGGTGTCTTGGCGTTTATTGGTAGGGGGATTGAATTTAGGAGTCGTAGCGTTATGTTGCAACTGTACACAACTCTGGTGCGGCCGCACTTGGAGTACTGTGTGCAGTTCTGGTCCCCACATTACAGGAAGGATGTGGAGGCTTTGGAGAGGGTGCAGAGGAGGTTTACCAGGATGTTGCCTGGTATGGAGGGGAGATCCTATGAGGAGAGGCTGAGGGATTTGGGATTGTTTTCGCTGGAAAGGCGGCGGCTAAGAGGGGATCTTATTGAAACATATAAGATGATTAGAGGTTTAGATAGGGTGGATAGTGATAGCCTTTTTCCTCTGATGGAGAAATCCAGCACGAGGGGGCATGGCTTTAAATTGAGGGGGGGTAGTTATAGAACCGATGTCAGGGGTAGGTTCTTTACCCAGAGGGTGGTGAGGGATTGGAATGCCCTGCCAGCATCAGTAGTAAATGCGCCTAGTTTGGGGGCGTTTAAGAGATCCGTAGATAGGTTCATGGACGAAAAGAAATTGGTTTAGGTTGGAGGGTCACAGTTTTTTTTTAACTGGTCGGTGCAACATCGTGGGCCGAAGGGCCTGTTCTGCGCTGTAATGTTCTATGTTCTATGTTCTAAAATGCATCATCTCGCGTTTGTCTAAATTAAACTCCATCTGCCATTCGTCAGCCCACTGGCCCAATTGATCAAGATCCCGTTGCAATTGGAGATAACTTTCTTCACTGTCCACTATGCCACCAACCTTGGTGTCATCTGCAAACTTAATAACCATGCCTCCTATATTCTCATCCAAATCATTAATATAAATGACAAATAACAGTGGACCCAGCACTGATCCCTGAGGCACACCGCTGGTCACAGGCCTCCAGTTTGTAAAACAACTCTCTACAAACACCCTCTGGCTTCTTAGTGTCTGGTTTGCTGGGATATTTAGTGTCTCGTTTGCTGGGATGTTTTGATTGCAGTTTGCTGGGAGGTTTTGATTGCAGTTTTCTGGGATATTTTTCAGGGAGATGAGCCTGTCTCGAATCATGGACAGTCTGGATGAGGAGCTGCTGTGTGTCATTTGCCGGGATATCTTTGTCGATCCTGTCACTCTGCCATGCGGGCACAACTTCTGCAGCGACTGTGTGGCGCAGCTCAAACACTGGGTCGGCAATTCAGAGCCAGCCACCGATGATGAGGATGATGACCATGCCACCTCCTCCTCCCGGGCCGTGCCCTGCTACACCTGTCCCCTCTGCCACTCCAGCTGCCCTATGAGTCTGGAGCTGAGGAGGAACGTGGCTCTACACAACATTGTTGAGAGGCATTGGCAGAGGGGGCAGGCTGGCTGCAGCTCCCTGAGCTGTGACCTGTGCAAAGGGATTCAGAGAGCACCAGCCGACAAAAGCTGTGTAAATTGTGGCCAATCTTTCTGTGCCCTCCACCTGATGCCACACCAGGAGAATCTGGCATTCCGAGACCATGTCCTGGTGAAGCCGACCGCCAACATCAGCCACCTGTGTAAGCGACATGGCAAAGAGCTAGAGCTATACTGTCAGACTGACCAGTGCCCTCTCTGTGCCTACTGTATGTTACCCACTGAGACCTCTCACCATCACCACCAGGTCCTCAAACTGACTGACGCCACCTCCACAATCAAAGTAATCATTTTAGCTTTTTTTCCATTCATTCTCGCTCTGAAGGAGACCATTTGTAATCCCGGGGGCCATGGACCACGTGCTGGATTATAAGATTAGGCTGGCGCAGATGCGATGGGCAGAATGGCCGCCTTCTGTGGCATAACCGTTTTCGAGGAGACATGTCAAATCAAATCAAAAATGTGGGGAAAAGGCCTGGGATTGGCAGCACCTGGATTGCCCTTTAGGAGGGCGGCACGGTGGCACAGTGGTTAGCACTGCTGCCTCACAGTACCAGGGACCCGGGCTCGAGTCCCGGCTTGGGTCACTATCTGTGTGGAGTTTGCACATTCTCCCCGTGTCTGCGTGGGTTTCCTCCGGATGCTCCGGTTTCCTCCCACAGTCCAAAGATGTGCGGGTTAGCTTGATTGACCATGCTAAATTGCCCCTTGGTGTCAGGGGGACTAGCTAGGGCAAAATGTATGAGTTCTGGGGACAAGGCCTGGATGGGATTGTGGTCAGTGTAGACTTGATGGGCCAAATGGTCTCCTTCTGCAATGTAGAATTCAATGATCTTTGAGAGCCAGTATGGACACAATGGGCCGAATAGCATTCTGTCCTGTAACAATTCTACAATTCTGCCCTTCGTGTTTTGTGCTGGCTGTTTATCCAATTATTCCCCCTCTCTCCTCAATTATTTATGCAGTTCCCTTTTGAAAATTCCCATCGGATCCGGCTTGCCACTCTTTGTTAGGCAGATGGTGAAAGAAAAGCAAATACTGTGGATGCTGGAAATCTGAAATACAAACAACATGCTGCAAAACCTCAGCAGGTCTGGCAGCATCTGTGGAGAGGGAAACAAGAGTTAGTGTTTCAAAATCCAGTATGACTCTATAGATGGGCTGGTTAGAAGGACAGATCAATGGCAAATGGAATTTGACTCTGAAAAGTGTGAGTTGATGCATTTTGGGAGGACTAATAAGGCAAGGGAACACGCAGTGAATGGTAGGATCCCAGGTAGTTATGAAGACCAGAGGGATCCTGGGGTGCATGTCCACAGATCCCTGTAGGCAGCAGGATGGGCGGATAAGGTGATTAAGAAGGCATATGGGGATACATATGGGAGGCGATGGCCTAATGGTATTATCGCTAGGCTATTAATCCAGAAACTCAGCTAATGTTCTGGGGACCCGGGTTCAAATCCCACCATGGCAGGTGGTGGAAATTGAATTCAATAAAAAAATATCTGGAATTAAGAATCTACTGATGACCATGAAACCATTGTTGATTGTCGGGAAAACCCATCTGGTTCACTCATGTCCTTTAGGGAAGGAAATCTGCCGTCCTTAACTGGTCTGGCCTCCAGAGCCGCAGCAATGTGATTGACTCTCAATTGCCCTCGGGCAACTAGGGAAAGGCAATAAATGCTGGCCAGCCAGCGCCACCCAGGTCCCACAAATAATTTTTTTTTAAAAACTTACCTTTATGAGCTGAGGCATAGAATATAAGAGTAGGGAGGTTATGATGGAGCTGTATAAAACACTCATTAAACAACTGCGTACTTTGTGCAGTTCAGGCCGCCACACTATAGGAAGAATGTGATTGCACGAGAGAAGGTGCAGAGGAAGTTCACCAGGATGTTGGCTAATCTGGGGGGTTGCAGCAATGAAGCAAGGCTGGAGTTATTTTCCTTAGAGCGGTGAAGGGAGGACCTGATTAAGGGGGTCAAAGATTTAAATAAAGGGGCAGGAGATTTAATGGGGATTTGAGGAGAAACTTTTTCACCCAGAAGGTGTTGGGAATCTGGAAGTCTCTGCTGGAAAGGATGGTAGAGGCAGGAACCCTCACAACATTTACAAAGCATTTTGATGAATGCCATAACATAGAAGTGCTGGAAAATGGGATTAGGGTAGACGCTTGATAGCTGGCACAAACTTGATGGGCAATACTACCTGTCCCGCTACATATCTTTGTATCATCTGCAAACTTAGCAACAGTGCCTTCAATTTCTTCTTCCAAATCATTAATGTATATTGTGAAAAGCACCAACCCCTGAGGCACAACTAGGCACCGGCTGCCATCCTGAAAAGGACCCTTTATCCCCACTGTCTGCCTTCTGCCAGTCAGCCAATCCTCTACCCGTGGCAGGATCTTACCCTTAACACCATGGGCTCTTAACTTATTTATAAGAACATAAGAAATAGGAGCAGGAGTAGGCCATCTAGCCCCTCGAGCCTGCCCCGCCATTCAATAAGATCATGGCTGATCTGACGTGGATCAGTACCACTTACCCGCCTGATCCCCATAACCCTTAATTCCCTTACCGATCAGGAATCCATCCATCCGCGCTTTAAACATATTCAGCGAGGTAGCCTCCACCACCTCAGTGGGCAGAGAATTCCAGAGATTCACCACCCTCTGGGAGAAGAAGTTCCTCCTCAACTCTGTCTTAAACCGACCCCCCTTTATTTTGAGGCTGTGTCCTCTAGTTTTAACTTCCTTACTAAGTGGAAAGAATCTCTCCGCCTCCACCCTATCCAGCCCCCGCATTATCTTATAAGTCTCCATAAGATCCCCCCTCATCCTTCTAAACTCCAACGAGTACAAACCCAATCTCCTCAGCCTCTCCTCATAATCCAAACCCCTCATCTCCGGTATCAACCTGGTGAACCTTCTCTGCACTCCCTCCAATGCCAATATATCCTTCCTCATATAAGGGGACCAATACTGCACACAGTATTCCAGCTGCGGCCTCACCAATGCCCTGTACAGGTGCATCAAGACATCCCTGCTTTTATATTCTATCCCCCTCGCAATATAGGCCAACATCCCATTTGCCTTCTTGATCACCTGTTGTACCTGTCTCCTGTGCGGCACCTTGTCAAAGGCCTTTTGGAGACCTAAATAAATCACGTCCACTGGCTGTCCTTTATCTAACTTCCTTGTTACCTCCTCAAAGAACTCTTGACAGATTTGTCAGACATGACCTCCCCTTGACAAAGCCATTTGACTCAGTCCTACTTTATCATCCACTTCCAAGTACTCCGCGATCTCATCTTTGATAATGGACTCTAAAATCTTGCCAATGACCGAAGTCAGGCTAACTGGCCTATAATTTCCCATCGGCTGCCTCCCTTCCTTCTTAAACAGTGGTGTTACATTAGCTACTTTCCAGTCCTCTGGTACCTTCCCTGCCTCCTGTGATTGCTGAAAGATCACCACCAATGCCTCCACAATTTCCATGACTATCTCTTTTAGAACCCTGGAGTGCATTCCATCTGGTCCAGGTGACTTATCCAACCTTCAGACCTTACAGTTTCCCCAGAACCTTCACCTTAGTGGTGGCCACTACACTCACCTGTGCCCCCTGATTCTCCTGGAACTCTGGCATCCCACTGGTGTCTTCCACCGTGAAGACTGATGCAAGGTAACTATTCAGTTCCTCTGCCATTGCTTCATTTCCTATTATTAGCTCTCCAGCCTCATTTTCCAGTGGTCCAATGTCTATTTTTGCCTCTCTCTTATCTTTTAAATATTGAAAAAAAACTTTTCCTCTCTTCTTTTATATTACTAGCTAGCTTACACTCATATTTCATCTTCTCCCCTCTTATTGCTTTTTTAGTTGTCCTTTGCTCGCCTTTAAAGGCTTCCCAATCCTCTGGCTTCTCACTAATCCTTGCCACTTTGTATGCTTTTTCTTTTGCTTTTATGCTGTCCTTGACTTCCCTTGTCAGCCATGGATGCCTTGTCCTCCCCTTAGCATGTTGCCTCCTCCTTGGGATGAATTTCTGTTGTGCCTCCCGAATAACCCCCAAAAACTCCTGCCATTGCTGTTCCACTGTCTTCTTTGCTCGGCTCCCTTTTCAACTCTGGCCAGCTCCTCCCTCATGTCTTTGTAGTTACCTTTATTTAATTGTAATACCATTACATCTGATTCCAGCTTCCCCCTCTCAAACTGCAGGGTAAATTCTATCATATTGTGGTCACTGTTCCCTAAGGGTTCCTTCACCTTAGGTTCCCTAATCAAGCCTGTCTCATTACAAATCACCAAATCCAGAATTGCCTGTTCCCTGATGGGCTCTGTCACAAGCTGCTCCAAAAAACCATCTCTTAGACATTCCACAAATTCCTATTCTTGGGATCCACTACCTACCTGATTTTCCCAGTCCACCTGCATATTGAAGTCCCCCATGATTGTTGTAATATTGCCTTTTTTATATTGCCTTTTCTATCTCCTGAATTATTTTCTGCCCCACATCCTGACTACTGCTAGGGGGCCTGTACATAACTCCCATCAGAGTCTTCTTACCTTTGCGATTCCTCAACTCTACCCACAGAGATTCTATGCCTTCTGATCCTATATCGCTTCTTGCTATCGATTTAACTTCATTCGTTACTAACAATGCAACCCCGCCCCCTTTGACCATCTGCCTGTCCTTCCGATAGGACACATAACCTTGTATATTGAGATCCCAGCCCTGATCCCCTTGCAGCCACGTCTCTGTGATGCCCACAACATCATACCGGCCAATTTCAATGCGCGCAACAAGCTCATTTACCTTGTTCCGTATACTGCACGCACTGAGGTACAACATCCCCAGTCCTGCATTGACCACCTCCCTTCTCATACTTGTCACCTTTTTTGCTCTGCCTGAGGTTAGGTCCTGTCACCTTCTATACTCTGTTCTATTATGTGGTCTAGAAACTTTACTAACTCATGATTCCAAATAAACCTGTTGGATTTTAACCTGGTGTTGTGAGACTTCTTACTGTGCCCGCTCCAGTCCAACGCTGGCACCTCCACATTATGGGTAAGGAGCAGGAGGTTTAACTAATTGGATAACTCATCCCAGCATGGGTGATGGACCAAATGGCCTCCTGTGTTTCATGATTCTAGAACCTAGGATTCTTTTATACAGCCGACTCAATGTGCTTTACCAAACTGACAACCTGAGGGCAAATCTAGGTAGGGCCTCCATGCTAAGGAGGCAATTCTCTAGCCCCTGAGTTTGGTACCAGTTGAATGATAGCTGCAGTGTGAAAGTGAATTAAAAATGCACCAGAAATTTCCTTAAACCTCATGGGAGCTCCTGTTTAAAAACATGCTTAATATGTTCAAAATAAGCAGACACCTCTGCTTAAAATGTTTTAGAATGAAAATACAATAATTTTAGTTAAGTCACTTTTCTTTCATATTTTAGCCAACTACGGTACGGTAGCACAGTGGTTAGCACTGCTGCTTCACAACGCCAGAGACCTGGGTTCGATTCCCGGCTCGGGTCACTGTCTGTGCGGAGTCTGCATGTTCTCCCTGTGTCTGCATGGGTTTTCTCCGGGTGCTCTGGTTACCTCCCACATTCTAAAAGACGTGCTGGTTAGGTGCATTGACCCGAACAGGCGCCGTGTGGCGACGGGAATTTCACAGTAACTTCATTGCAGTGTTAATGTAAGCCTTACTCGTGACGAATAAATAAATAAACTTTAAAAAGTTAAAGTTAAAAGCTTATTTATTAGTCACAAATAGGCTTACATCAACATTGCAATGAAGTTACTGTAATTATCCCCTCGTCGCCACAGTCCAGCACCTGTTTGGGTAAATGCACCCTAACCAGCACGTCTTTCGGACTGTGGGAGGAAACCGGAGCACCCAGAGGAAACCCACGCAGACACGGGGAGAACGTGCAAACTCCACACAGACAGTGACCTAAGCAGGGAATCGAACTCGGGTCCCTGGTGCTGTGAGGCAGCAGTGCTAACCACTGTGCCACCCCAGTTGATGTTGTGCATCCTCCTGGCCAATATTTTGCTTTTAAACACTGAGATAATATAAAATGAAAATTTTATCTGTTTGCTTTTCAATGCCAAATGGTGCTTTGATAAGTCGGTGTCTTATAAATTGTGGATTGTCTTCTTTCATTTGGAGAGCTTGCAATATAAATGTTTACTGTTCTCCAGGACGAGTGCAAATGTGAACTCGCCAAAGTTGAGAAAAATCTGGCTGCTGTGGATAATGGGCTTTGCGATTTGGAGGAAACGGCATCTGCTCAGAAGGTATTGCTGGGACTGGCGGGACGAAGCTTAATCATTTTCCAACCTGGAAAGCTGATCAGAAATTGTTACTTTTTAGCTTTTAAACTTGGTGAATGTCACCTATCTTTCTCTTTTTGTAAAGCTATTATTGTAGCTATTGAACTGAAAGCAGAAAATGCTGGATAAACTCAGCAGGTCTGGCAGCATCTGTGGAGATTTGATTTATTTTTTTGTCACATGTATTGGGATACAGTGAAAAGTATTGTTTCTTGCGCGCTATACAGACAAAGCAGGGATGAGGCTATTGAGTTGGACGATCAACCATGATCATGATGAATGATGGAGCAGGCTCGAAGGGCCAAATGGCCTCCCCCTGCTCCTATCTTCTATGTTTCATAGATTACATAGGAGATAAGGAAAGGAGAGGGTGCAGAATATAATATTACAGTCACAGCTAGGGTGTAGAGGAAGGTCAGCTTAATATAAGGTAGGCCAATTCAAAAATCTGATGGCAGCAGGGAAGAAGCTGTTCTTGTGTCGGTTGGTACATGATCTCAGGCTTTTGTATCTTTTTCCCAACCAAAGAAGGTGGAAGAGAGAATGTCCGGGGTGCGTGGGGTCCTTAATTATGCTGGCTGCTTTGCCGAAGCAGCGGCAAGTGTAGACAGTGTCAATGGATGGTAGGCTGGTTTGCGTTAATGTTTTGAGTCTGTATGGCTCTTAATCAGAGATAAAGAGAGGGAGAAATGTGATGGATTTTATATTGTATAAGAGGGGGTGGAACAGCTGGAGCAGTGTAGATGGTCAGTGATAGATGGGAGTTAGGAGAGATTGCAACAAAGATGTGTCGATCATGAGGCAGAGGAAGCGTTAATGGCAGACCATTATCGGCAGTATCTGCAACACTTCATATTACCATTAACACTGTCAATAGGACTTGAGACGTTAACTCTGTTTTTCCCTCCACAGATGCTGCCAGACCTGCTGAGCTTTTCCAGCATTTTCAGTCTGTTTCAGATTTCCAGCATCTGATTTTCCTCAATTCCCCCTTGTCCCTTTTGGCCCAGCAGGCACACAGCTCCTGTGGCTGATGCACTAGCCCACCTCAGAAAGCATGTGAGAGAAGCTTGGTGGAAATTCCCCGTCTAACTTTATACTACTAAAGGCAGGTCTGTGTTTGTGCTGCTCCCTAAAGCCCCAGTGCAACCAAGCTCACAAAGCACAGACCGAGGAACCCACTTGCATTGTGTGGTAATCTATTGTGTAAAGCCACCAAAACGTCTACAGACATCATACAGTAGAATGACTAGGTCATTCAGTGTCATTAGCAGATAGCTTCTTCTCCATATTGATTAACACAAAGCATTAACACAAAGTTGGTAAATTGATGGAAAAGGTCCTTAGAGATGGGATTTACGACCATTTAGAAAGATGCGGATTAATCCGGGATAGTCAGCACGGATTCGTGAAGGGCAAGTCGTGCCTCACAAATTTGATAGAATTTTTTGAGGAGGTAACGAAGTGTGTTGATGAAGGTAGGGCAGTTGATGTCATATACATGGATTTTAGTAAGGCGTTTGATAAGGTCCCCCATGGTCGGCTTATGATGAAAGTAAGGAGGTGTGGGATAGAGGGAAAGTTGGCCGATTGGATAGGTAACTGGCTATCTGATCGAATGTGGAGATGCCGGCGTTGGACTTGGGTAAACACAGTAAGAAGTTTAACAACACCAGGTTAAAGTCCAACAGGTTTATTTGGTAGCAAAAGCCACACAAGCTTTCGGAGCTCTTAGCCCCTTCTTCAGGTGAGTGGGAATTCTGTTCACAAACAGAGCTTATAAAGACACAGACTCAATTTACATGAATAATGGTTGGAATGCAAATACTTACAACTAATCAAGTCTTTAAGAGACGAAACAATGTGAGTGGAGAGAGCATCAAGACAGGCTAAAAAGATGTGTATTGTCTCCAGACAAGACAGCCAGTGAAACTCTGCAGGTCCACGCAACTGTGGGAGTTACAAGTAGTGTGACATGAACCCAATATCCCGGTTGAGGCCGTCCTCGTGTGTGCGGAACTTGGCTATCAGTTTCTGCTCAGTGACTCTGCGCTGTCGTGTGTCGCGAAGGCCGCCTTGGAGAACGCTTACCCGAATATCAGAGGCCGAATGCCCGTGACCACTGAAGTGCTCCCCAACAGGAAGAGAACAGTCTTGCCTGGTGATTGTCGAGCGGTGTTCATTCATCCGTTGTCGCAGCGTCTGCATAGTTTCCCCAATGTACCATGCCTCGGGACATCCTTTCTTGCAGCGTATCAGGTAGACAACGTTGGCCGAATTGCAAGAGTATGTACCGTGTACCTGGTGGATGGTGTTCTCACGTGAGATGATGGCATCTGTGTCGATGATCCGGCACGTCTTGCAGAGGTTGCTGTGGCAGGGTTGTGTGGTGTCATGGTCACTGTTCTCCTGAAGGCTGGGTAGTTTGCTGCGGACAATGGTCTGTTTGAGGTTGTGCGGTTGTTTGAAGGCAAGAAGTGGGGGTGTGGGGATGGCCTTGACGAGATGTTCGTCTTCATCAATGACATGTTGAAGGCTCCGGAGGAGATGCCGTAGCTTCTCCGCTCCGGGGAAGTACTGGACAACAAAGGGTACTCTGTCCACTGTGTCCCGTGTTTGTCTTCTGAGGAGGTCGGTGCGGTTTTTCGCTGTGGCGCGTTGGAACTGTTGATCAATGAGTCTAGCGCCATATCCTGTTCTTATGAGGGCATCTTTCAGCGTCTGGAGGTGTCTGTTGCGATCCTCCTCATCCGAGCAGATCCTGTGTATACGGAGGGCTTGTCCGTAGGGGATGGCTTCCGTCTTCATCAATGACATGTTGAAGGCTCCGGAGGAGATGCCGTAGCTTCTCCGCTCCGGGGAAGCCATCCCCTACGGACAAGCCCTCCGTATACACAGGATCTGCTCGGATGAGGACGATCGCAACAGACACCTCCAGACGCTGAAAGATGCCCTCATAAGAACAGGATATGGCGCTAGACTCATTGATCAACAGTTCCAACGCGCCACAGCGAAAAACCGCACCGACCTCCTCAGAAGACAAACACGGGACACAGTGGACAGAGTACCCTTCGTTGTCCAGTGCTTCCCCGGAGCGGAGAAGCTACGGCATCTCCTCCGGAGCCTTCAACATGTCATTGATGAAGACGAACATCTCGCCAAGGCCATCCCCACACCCCCACTTCTTGCCTTCAAACAACCGCACAACCTCAAACAGACCATTGTCCGCAGCAAACTACCCAGCCTTCAGGAGAACAGTGACCATGACACCACACAACCCTGCCACAGCAACCTCTGCAAGACGTGCCGGATCATCGACACAGATGCCATCATCTCACGTGAGAACACCATCCACCAGGTACACGGTACATACTCTTGCAATTCGGCCAACGTTGTCTACCTGATACGCTGCAAGAAAGGATGTCCCGAGGCATGGTACATTGGGGAAACTATGCAGACGCTGCGACAACGGATGAATGAACACCGCTCGACAATCACCAGGCAAGACTGTTCTCTTCCTGTTGGGGAGCACTTCAGTGGTCACGGGCATTCGGCCTCTGATATTCGGGTAAGCGTTCTCCAAGGCGGCCTTCGCGACACACGACAGCGCAGA
The DNA here is from genome assembly GCF_964213995.1 of Mustelus asterias. Taxonomy (NCBI): domain Eukaryota; kingdom Metazoa; phylum Chordata; class Chondrichthyes; order Carcharhiniformes; family Triakidae; genus Mustelus; species Mustelus asterias. Next base: position 126,685,587 of record NC_135808.1, on the reverse strand, counting down.
GTCGCTGAGCAGAAACTGATAGCCAAGTTCCGCACACACGAGGACGGCCTCAACCGGGATATTGGGTTCATGTCACACTACTTGTAACTCCCACAGTTGCGTGGACCTGCAGAGTTTCACTGGCTGTCTTGTCTGGAGACAATACACATCTTTTTAGCCTGTCTTGATGCTCTCTCCACTCACATTGTTTCGTCTCTTAAAGACTTGATTAGTTGTAAGTATTTGCATTCCAACCATTATTCATGTAAATTGAGTCTGTGTCTTTATAAGCTCTGTTTGTGAACAGAATTCCCACTCACCTGAAGAAGGGGCTAAGAGCTCCGAAAGCTTGTGTGGCTTTTGCTACCAAATAAACCTGTTGGACTTTAACCTGGTGTTGTTAAACTTCTTACTATCTGATCGAAGACAGAGGGTGGTGGTGGATGGAAAATTTTCGGACTGGAGGCAGGTTGCTAGCGGAGTGCCACAGGGATCAGTGCTTGGTCCTCTGCTCTTTGTGATTTTTATTAATGACTTAGAGGAGGGGGCTGAAGGGTGGATCAGTAAATTTGCTGATGACACCAAGATTGGTGGAGTAGTGGATGAGGTGGAGGGCTGTTGTAGGCTGCAAAGAGACATAGATAGGATGCAAAGCTGGGCTGAAAAATGGCAAATGGAGTTTAACCCTGATAAATGTGAGGTGATTCATTTTGGTAGGACTAATTTAAATGTGGATTACAAAGAACAGTACAGCACAGGAAACAGGCCCTTCAGCCCTCCAAGCCTGTGCCGCTCCTTGGTCCAACTAGACCAATCGTTTGTATCCCTCCATTCCCAGGCTGCTCATGTGACTATCCAGCTAAGTCTTAAACGATGTCAGCGTGCCTGCCTCCACCACCCTACTTGGCAGCGCATTCCTGGCCCCCACCACCCTCTGTGTAAAAAACGTCCCTCTGATATCTGAGTTATACTTCGCCCCTCTCACCTTGAGCCCGTGACCCCTCGTGATCGTCACCTCCGACCTGGGAAAAAGCTTCCCACTGTTCACCCTATCTATACCCTTCATAATCTTATACACCTCTATTAGATCTCCCCTCATTCTCCGTCTTTCCAAGGAGAACAACCCCAGTCTACCCAATCTCTCCTCATAGCTAAGACCCTCCATACCAGGCAACATCCTGGTAAACCTTCTCTGCACTCTCTCTAACGCCTCCATGTCCTTCTGGTAGTGCGGTGACCAGAACTGGACGCAGTACACCAAATGTGGCCTAACCAGCGTTCTATACAGCTGCATCATCAGACTCCAGCTTTTATACTCTATACCCCGTCCTATAAAGGCAAGCATACCATATGCCTTCTTCACCACCTTCTCCACCTGTGTTGCCACCTTCAAGGATTTGTGGACTTGCACACCTAGGTCCCTCTGTGTTTCTATACTCCTGATGACTCTGCCATTTATTGTATAACTCCTCCCTACATTATTTCTTCCAAAATGCATCACTTCGCATTTATCCGGATTAAACTCCATCTGCCACCTCTCCGCCCAATTTTCCAGCCTATCTACATCCTGCTGTATTGCCCGACAATGCTCTTCGCTATCCGCAAGTCCAGCCATCTTCGTGTCATCCGCAAACTTGCTGATTACACCAGTTACACCTTCTTCCAAATCATTTATATATATCACAAATAGCAGAGGTCCCAGTACAGAGCCCTGCGGAACACCACTGGTACAGTAAGAAGTCTCACAACACCAGGTTAAAGTCCAACAGGTTTATTTGGTAGCAAATACCATAAGCTTTCGGAGCAATGCTCCTTAACCTGGTGTTGTGAGACTTCTTACTGTGCTTACCCCAGTCCAACGCCGGCATCTCCACAACACCACTGGTCACAGACCTCCAGCCGGAAAAAGACCCTTCGACCACTACCCTCTGTCTCCTATGGCCAAGCCAGTTCTCCACCCATCTAGCCACTTCTCCTTGTATCCCATGAGCCTTAACCTTTTTAACCAACCTGCCATGTGGGACTTTGTCAAATGCCTTACTGAAATCCATGTAGACGACATCCACGGCCCTTCCTTCATCAACCGTTTTTGTCACTTCATTACAGGGTCAAAGGTAGGGTTCTGAAGACTGTGGAGGAACAGAGAGATCTTGGGGTCCATATCCACAGATCTCTAAAGGTTGCCACTCAAGTGGATAGAACTGTGAAGAAGGCCTATAGCGTGTTAGCTTTTATTAACAGGGGGTTGGAGTTTAAGAGCCGTGGGGTTATGCTGCAACTGTACAGGACCTTGGTGAGACCACATTTGGACTATTGTGTGCAGTTCTGGTCACCTCACTATAAGAAGGATGTGGAAGCGCTTGCAGAGGAGATTTACCAGGATGCTGCCTGGTTTGGAGGGTAGGTCTTATGAGGAAAGATTGAGGGAGCTAGAGCTGTTCTCTCTGGAGCGGAGGAGGCTGGGGGGAGACTTAATAGAGGTTTATAAAATGATGAAGGGGATAGATAGAGTGAACGTTCAAAGACTATTTCCTCGGGTGGATGGAGCTATTACATAATGAATGGCAGGGCAGGCTCAAAGGGCCGAATGGCCTACTGCTGCTTCTAGTTTCTATGTTTCTAACTCGTACTAACAGATTCAAGAACAGCTTCTTCCCTGCTGGCATCAGACTTTTGAATGTTAAAGTTAATTTATTAGTCACAAGTAAGGCTTACATTACAGTGCAATGAAGTTACTTAGAAAGTCCTCTAGTCATCACAAAGCGGCACCTGTTTGGGTTAATGCACCTAATCAGCACGTCTTTCAGAATGTGGGAGGAAACCCATGCAGACACGGGGAGAATGTGCAAACTCCACACAGACTGTGACCCAAGCCGGGAATCGAACCTGGGTCTCTGGCGCTGTGAGGCAGCAGTGCTAACCACTGTGCTATCATGCCGCCCATAGTCCTATCATATGTAAAGCTGATCTTTCACTTCATCCTACCTGGAACTGCTAAACTATATTCTGCATCCTCTCCTTTTCCTTCTGCCCTATGTACTCGATGTACGATAAGAAGTCTCACAACACCGGGTTAAAGTCCAACAGGTTTATTTGGAATCACGAGCTTTCAGAACGCTGCTCCTTGGTGAGTGGGACCTGATGAAGGAGCAATGATCCGAAAGCATATGATTCCAAGTAAACCTGTTGGACTTTAACCTGGTGTTGTGAGACTTCTTACTGTGCCCACCCCGGTCCAACGGCAGCATCTCCACATCATAGCTACTCTATGTATGGTATGCTTTGTCTGTATAGCGCGCAATATGCAATACTTTTCACCGTATCCCAATACATGTGACAATAATAAATCAAATCAGTAACATGCCCAAGTTTAATTTTCAATGTAGTGATGGAACCCAGGAGTTAATTTAGTGAAATATCTGCTATATATGCCAGTGATTGAAATATTTAAGTGGCGAAAGACTAATTATTGGATTATCTTGTGTTTAGATTGTTCTCAATGAACAGGACTCCTTGAAAATTTCATTTCTTTAAATTTAAAATTTATTTATTAGTGTCACAAGTAGGCTTACATTAACCACTGCAATGAAGTTACTGTGAAAGTCCCCTAGTCGCCACACTCCAACGCCTGTTCGGGTACACCGAGGGAGAATTTAGCATGGCCAATGCACCTAATGTGCACGTCTTTCGGACTGTGAGAGGAAACCAGAGCACCCGGAGGAAACCCGCGCAGACACAGGGAGAAGGCTACAGAAAAAAGTGACTCAAGCTGGGAATGGAACCTGGGTCCCTGACGCAGCAGTGTGCCACCCCACAGTCTTACCCACAATCTCGATTTCATCGAATCCCTACAGTATGGGAGGCCATTCGGCCCATTGAGTTTGTACTTATCACAATTCCACCCAGGCCTTATTCCCGTAACCTTTGTGTACCCTGCTAATCCCCCTGACACTAGGGTCAAGTTAGCATGGCCAATCCACCTAACCCGTACATCTTTGGACTGTGGGAGGAAACCGGAGCACCCGGAGGAAACCAATGCAGACACGTGGAGAACGTGCAGACTCTGCACAGACTGTGACCCAAGCCGGGAATCGAACCCAGGTCCTTGGTGCTGTGAGGCAGCAGTGCTTGCCACTGTGCCACTCATTTATCTCCTGACTTCGTGGCAAATATAAATCTCAACCCTGTATTAGAAACCTCTGCCAATTTAATCGAATCATAAAAATGTACGTGTTTCCGTCCACTACTAATTGAATTTGGATATGGTGCTAGACGTGTAACAACAAATAATCTTGCGGTCATGTAGCACCTTGTGACAGGCTTAGGATTTGTTAAAGTAATTTAATTATTTTTGAAAATGGGAAAGTCTTTTTCACAGGGAGGTGAATTCTGTGTCAGAATTGAGCATAATACATATATAAAATACATAATGCGTATTGTTAAAGAGGAAAATACTCCGTGAAAGGTTCTATGTTTCTTTTTTAACAGGATAAGTTGAAAAAGCAGCAGCAGACCCACCTGGATTTCTTCAGGAAAGTCCAGCTTTTTCTTTACATTGAGGAGCGAGCATGGAAAAAAAGATTTTCTGTCACAACTGCCCAGGTGAATCTGATGGTTGATCGTAAGGTCGCAAAGTTGAAGCAGTCTCAGGCAACACTGCAACAAGCTAAAAGTACTTTGCAGATTGCATTCTGTATGGAGAACCCCATGCTGTTGCTGCAGGTGAGTTTTTTAAAAAGGTATGGTGTGAATCAAAAATGTGTAACCTTGGTTGTAGACCTGTAAAAACCAGTACGTTTGGGGCGGCGCAGTGGTTAGCACTGCTGCCTCACAGCGCCAGGGACCCGGCTTACATTGGCCTGGGTGACTGTCTGTGTGCAGTTTGCACTTTCTGCCCGTGTCTGTGTGAGGGGGTGAATTGGCCATGCTAAGTTGCCCCTAAGTGTCCCAAGATGTGTGGGTTAGATGGATTAGCACAGTAAGAAGTCTCCCAACACCAGGTTAAAGTCCAACAGGTTTATTTGGTAGCACAAGCTTTCGGAGTGTCGCTCCTTCTTCAGGTGAGTGAAGAGTTGTAATCCACTAGATGGATTAACAATGGTAAATGTGTGCAGTTACAGGGATAGGGCGGGGCAGAAGGCCTGGGTACGATATTCTGAAAAGAAAAAGGGTGGCACGGTGGTTATCACTGTTGCCTCATAGCTCCAGGAACCCAGGTTCAATTCTGGCCTTGGGTGACTGTCTATGTGGAGTCTGCACTTTCTTCCCGTGTCTGCGTGGGTTTCCTCCAGGTGCTCCGGTTTCCTCCTACAGTCCAAAGATGTGCGGGTTAGGTGGATTAGGCGTGTTAAATTGCCCTAATGTCCCAAGATGTATAGGTTAGGGGATTAGGTAAATGTGTGGGGCTATGATCTTGGCCAGTAAAATACATAATGTGGAGTTGCCAGTGTTAGATTGGGGCGGGCACAGTAAGAAGTCTCACAACACCAGGTTAAAGTTTAACAGGTTTATTTTTTTATACTTTTCCAATTCAATCAAATCAAATCAAATCCAATTCAGAGTCTCAACAAGTTGAGACATTTCAGATCCAGGCTGACAAGACAGGGCAAGCGACCAAACCACCCTGTCCTGGGCCCGATCTACATGAGCCAAGCTGATTGGAGAAGGGGGAGGTTCCTCCTCCAAGACTTGGGCTCATTTGCATCTTAGCCAAAAGGCCGAGATGCTGCTTTTAAAAATTGCTTCATATGAAACATATGAAGCTTCAATGTAACCTAATGACCTCAACCAAGTTCAGCATCCTCTCCATACTACACTTGATCTTAGCCAAAAGGCCGAGAAGCGTTTATTTTGGTAGCATAAGCTTTCGGAGCACTGCTTCATCAGGTGAGTGCAGGATTTGGTTCACAAACAGGGCATATATAGACACAAACTCAATTACAAGATAATGGTTGGAATGCGAGTCTTAACAGGTAATCAATTCTTTACAGGTGCAGACAATGTGAGTGGAGAGAGGGTTAAGCGCAGGTTAATGGAGTGTGAATTGTCTCCAGCCAGGACAGTTAGTGAGATTTTGCAAGCCCAGGCAAGTTGTGGGGGTTACAGGTAGTGTGACATGAACCCAAGATCCCGGTTGAAGCCGTCCTCATGTGTGCAGAATTTGGCTATCAGTTTCTGCTCAGTGATTCTGCATTGTCATGCCTTGGAGAACCCTTACCCGAAGATCAGAGGCTGAATGCCCGTGACTGCTGAAGTGTTCCCCGACAGGAAGGGAACACTCCTGCCTGGTGATTGTCGAGTGGTGTTCATTCATCCGTTGTTGTAGCGTCTGCATGATCTCCCCAATGTACAATGCCTCGGGACATCCTTTCCTGCAGCGTATCAGGTAGACAATGTTGGCCGAGTTGCAAGAGTATGTATCGTGTACCTGGTGGATGGTGTTCTCACGTGAGATGATGGCATCTGTGTCGATGATCCGGCACGTCTTGCAGAGGTTGCTGTGGCAGGGTTGTGTGGTGTCGTGGTCACTGTTCTCCTGAAGGCTGGGTAGTTTGCTGCGGAAAATGGTCTGTTTGAGGTTGTGTGGTTGTTTGAAGGCAAGTAGTGGAGATGTGGGGATGGTCTTGGCAAAAGGTTCTTCTTCAGCGATGACATATTGAAGGCTCAGGAGAAGATGTCGTAGCTTCTCCACTCCGGGGAAGTACTGGACGATGAAGGGTACTCTGTCCACCGTGTCCCGTGTTTGTCTTCTGAGGAGGTCGGAGTTCCGCACACATGAGGACGGCCTCAACCAGGATCTTGGGTTCATGTCACATTATCTGTAACCCCCACAACTTGCCTGGGGTTGCAAAATCTCACTAACTGTCCTAGCTGGAGACAATTCTCACCGCTTTAAGCTGTGCTTAACCCTCTCTCCACTCACATTGTCTGCACCTGTAAAGACTCACATTCCAACCATTATCTTGTAATTGAGTTTGTGTCTATATATGCCCTGTTTGTGAACCAAATCCTGCACTCACCTGATGAAGGAGCAGCGCTCCGAAAGTTCGTAAAATACGTAGACAATTATTCATTATTGCTGATATTGTATGGTATACCTATATTGAAGTATGCTTGTACTCATGTGAATTGTTTAGTTGAATAAAAGTGATGACTCTGCTGGCTTGTACTGCCTTTATCAACCAGTAGGTGGACAACATGTATCATCAGAAACTTTGCATTTCATAGAATTAGGTCAGAAAACCTGTTGACTTGTACAAAATAGTGAGTTACCTAAATCTTACTTTTGTGTCATGTAAAAGGAGCTTTTTGCTGACTATCACATCTCTTTTTTTTTTAATGTGTGTATATATAGGTTCTGAGCAGTGTTAGAAGGTAAGATTTTTTAATTAGTTAATGTGCTTTAACCAGGTTAAAAGAATTGCTATTGGATAATGCTTTCTTTGTGACTCTGATTTTACTCCAGTCTGTAAAACTGCAGGTTCAAACTTACTTGATTTGGCAGCTAGCATTTTCGCCCAGATTGACTTTGGTGAGGAGATTGTTGCCTGTTTAATTTTATATTGCACCACACCAGTTAAAATTGGAGCGTTTGTCATTCTGCTCACAGACAATTTTACATTAAATGTTGTGTGAAGCTGATTCGATAATCCTGACAACCATTAAATCTTCTTTTGGTCTAAAACAAAATCACATTAAACCAGCGACTAAAGACGGAGGGGGAAGTAGGGGGAGGCTAGGCAGCCAGTTAAGTAGACGGTTGAGTGTATTTCATGCTATCATGTTGCAGGTAACATAGAAATTTGAAGTAGGAATAGGCCATTCAGCCCTTTGAGCCTGCTCCACCATTCATTATGATCACAGTTGATTGTCAAAATCAATATCCTGATTTCCCCCTTCCTCCCCATATCCCTGCATCCTTTTAGCCCCAAGAGCTATAGCTAATGTCTTCTTGAAATCGCACAACATTTTAGCCTCAACTACTTTGTGGTAATGAATTCCATACATTCACCACCCTCTGGATGAAGAAATTTTTCCTCGCCTCAGTCCTAAAATGTTTACCCCTTTATCCTCAAACTACCCCTAGTTCTGGATTTCCCCACCATCGAGCACATTCTCTCTGAATCTACCCTGTCTAACTAATCCTGTTAGCAGTTTCTCACACTCACTCTGCTAACCTCCAGTGAATACAATCCTCTGTAGGACGCTGCAAGCAGATTAAACTGCACCTTACCCATTTTTATGTCTGCAGATTGGGGAACTCTTATTATGGAACTTGATGATATTTTCAGGGCTCCCCCTGTACTGAGCCATAGACATTCCACTAAACATTGCTCTTTAGATCTGGAGGTTTCATTGGGCTACTTCCTGGGTATGTTGCCTGATTAAACCTGATCTTAATTGCACCACTTTGGTACACTTTTTCTCAGCATTTATTGCCCATCCCTAATTGCCCTTAGAGCAGGTCATAAGAGTCACATGTAGACCATTAAATAAGCAGGTGGATATTTTTCTATTCATTCATGGGACATGGGTGTCGCTGGCTGGCCAGCATTTGTTACCCATCCCTAGTTGCCTTGAACTGAGTGGCTTGCTAGACCATTTCAGAGGGCAGTTGAGAATGAACCACATCACTGTGGCTCTGGAGTCACATGTAGGCCAGACCAGGTCAGGACGGCAGATTTCCTTTCCTGAAGCACATTAGTGATCTAGTTGGATTTTTCCGACAAATGACAATGGTTTCATGGGTCGTCAGTAGACTTTTCCTTTTAGATTTGTATTCTGATTTCACCATCTGCCATGGTGGGATTCGAACCCGGGTCTCCAGATTACCAGTCCAGTGACAATACTAACACACCACTGCCTCCTTCTCAGAACCATCTAACATCAAATAGTCTTCATTCAAAGAAATAAGAAACCATGTTCATCCTTTTTGAAAGATTTACATTTATCTAGCACATTTTAGGACCTCAGAATATTTCCAAAGTACTTTATACTCAATAAAGTACTGAAAGGGTTAATAAACACATAATCTGCTATGAGAGAAATCACAGGTCTGTATTAAAGTGACCCAGATAAGCATCAAGGTCTAGTTATAAGGGAGGAAACCATAGAATAAAGGTTTGTTTATCTTACAAAGGCCCTTAGTCTAAAATAAGTCATTAAATCAGACATCAAGACATGGGAGTGGCGATTGAAACCCAGACACAAGTTGGGATGTCAAGGATAGCTTGTAACAATAATGAATTAAGTCAGTTAACATAATTAAGTCTTTACGGTGATTGGATATTATAATTAAGCAAGCATGCGATGATGGTGATTGATTTTTAACATTTGTATCTTATGCATGATGTAAGTTTAATCAATAGTTGTTAGTGGATAGAGATAACTCCTATTCCTTGATTGGTATATGTTAGTCAAATCTGAAATCATATCTGCTTGTGTAGTCCTGAATTCTATACTCTGGCTGGCCACTAGCTGACTTCCAGTGCCCTTGCTCCAGCTCGAATATTAAAGAACTGTTGTGAAAAATTCCGTGACTTAGTCTGACTACTTAAAGGGAACAAAGTTGTAATAAAAGGCTGAATGCAAAAAAACGTTGCAACAAGTACATTTAACATTTAGTCACCTTCGTAAATGTAGGAAACAAAAGTTAATTTAACCAGCTCTCCTCACCTGTTCCACTAGAATTGGGGTATATCAACCAAAAATGTTACATATAATTAAGACCAAAATGAATTTAGATGTAAGCACAATACTACCACTTTACTTAATGAATGGCAATATTAGTTGCTTGTGAGCAGAGTGAGTCGCCATTCTGGTCGCCACACTACCAGCAGGATGTGCAGGCTTTGCCAAGGATACTTAAAAGATTTACCAGGATGTTGCCAGGTATGGAGGGCATTAGCTATGAAGAGAGGCTGGCGAAACATGGTTTGTTCTCATTGAGATGACGGAGGTTGAGGGGCGACCTGATAGAAGTCTATGGGGCGGCATGGTGGCACAATGGTTAGCACTGCTGCCTCACAGCGCCAGGGACCTGGGTTCAACTCCTGGCTTGGGTCACTGTCTGTGTGGAGTCCGCACGTTCTTCTCGTGTCTGTGTGGGTTTCCTCCGGGTGCTCCAGTTTCCTCCCATAGTCCGAAAGATGTGCTGCTTAGGGTGCATTGGCCATGCTAAATTCTCCCTCAGCATACCCGAACAGGCGCTGGAGTGTGGCGACTAGGAGATTTTCACAGTAACTTCATTGCAGTGTTAATGTAAGCCTACTTGTGACACTAATAAATAAACTTTAAAACTTAAAAAAATTATGAGGGGCATGGGCAGAGTCAGAAGCTTTTTCCTCGGGTGGAAGGGTCAATTATTAGGGGACATAGGTTTAAGGTGCGTGGGGCAAGGTTTAAAGGAGATGTATGAGGCAAGTTTTTTACACAGAGGGTGGTGGGTGCCTGGAACTTGCTGCCGGAGGAGTAGTTGAAGCAGATACGATAGTAACTTTTAAGAGGCGTCTTGACAAATTCATGAATCGGATGGGAATAGAGGGATATGGTCTCTGGAAGAGTAGGGGGTTTTAGTTCAGACAGGCAGCATGGTCGGTGCAGGCTTGGAGGGCCAAAGGGGCTGTTCCTGCACTGTAATTTTCTTTGTTCTTAGAGCACGTGCTTCCCAGGAAGGGATTTGACTTTTGCCGTGATTTTGCTTTTCTGCAAAAAAAAAAGAACATTTGTTCAAATTTGAAAACTCATCTTTTCAATTCACGATCTTTTAGAGCCCACTGAAAAAAAATACAGCGTGTGTTTTTAATTTTCTTTATGTATTCATTCACAGTACTGAAATCAAGGAACAAGATCTTGGTTTGCGAGAGCTCCAGGAAGTGACAAATCACTTAAGAAATCTTGAGTCGCATTTCACCAAGAGTCGGGATATCCCTCATATTTTAACAGCCTTGGGTGAATTATTTTCAAGTAAGTCCGTGATAAGTGCACCTTAGCATTTAAAATATTCGACCGTGTCATCAAGTGGGGAGACAATGGCCTCGTGGTATTATCGCTGGACTATTAATCCAGAAACTCAGCTAATGTTCTGAGGACTGGGGTTCGAATCCCGCCGCGGCAGATGGTGGAATTTGAATTTGGGTGGCACAGTGGTTAGCACTGCTGCCTCACAGCGCCAGGGACCCAGGTTCGATTCCCGGCTTGCGTGATTGTCTGTGTGGAGTTTGCACGTTCTGCCCATGTCTGCGTGGGTTTCCTCCGGGTGCTCCAGTTTCCGCCCACAGTCCAAAGATGTGCGGGTTAGGTGGATTGGCCGTGCTAAATTGTCCCTTAGTGTCAGGGGGACTACCTAGGGTAAATGCATGGGGTTATGGGGATCGAGCCTGTGTGGGGCTGTGGTCGGTGCAAACTCGATGGGCCGATGGCTTCCTTCTGCACTGTAGGGATTCGATTTGATGATTCGAATACTGAACCTGCTGTAGTTTTCCAGCTGCAAAGTAAGTTGATTTACCAGGTTAGAGGGTACTTTGTGCCAAGTTTTTACACCACAATCTACTGTAGAGCTAGAAGATTAATGGCTGGGATTCTCCCAGCCCGCTGCACTGCTCGAGGAGGCGCCAGCAGGGGGCCAACGCCGGTCGCAAGTCCCAGGAGATTTCTTTTTTCTGGGGCAATCAGTTCTGTGCCAGAGGTCAGCACCGGGCCGATTATTGTATGGAAATCTCCATTTCCATATAATTAACGGGCCCGGTACGGTATTCTCCACTAGCATCTCCCTGCTGGGGAGTGGGTCCCTCCAGCGGCATTTACTACTGCTCCTGACTAACCTTGAACAGGTGTCCTCACTCTGCATGTGGATCCTCAGACCATTGAGTGGCTCACCCAGGAGGTCAGAAGCAAGAGGGGGAACTGCCCCTTGGGCAGTGCCAGCGTAGCACCCTGACACTGCCCAAGGGGCAAACTGTCATTGTCCATCGAGCACCTTGGCACTGCCCTCCAGACAGTGTCAAGAGGATGTGGCCAGGGGGGGCAGAGCATACTGAGGGGGCCTATTGGGGGGTAGGGGTCGCGATCCAGGGGATCCGCTGCCACTCTGCAAGCGGGATCAGTGGGAGAGGAAGAGAGGAGGCAGTCGGGGCTGGCCAAGGTGGGGTGGGGGTGTCGGGTATGGCCGATGGCTGGGTGGGAGATCAGGGCGGACCGGGGAGTCCCAGGGAGGTACAGTAGGCCAGCGATCGGGGGTGTAGGGGTGGCGGTAAGGCCAGTGATCAGTGGATTGCGGGGCAGGCCAACAATGGGAGTGCCAGTGCACATGTGCCGATGTCCGCTCTGACAGATCGGCACGTGCGCTGTGGCCCACTCAGCACTCTGCTGCCGGCACTCCGACGGGAATAGACCCTGCCCACTGCTTACCAGAATGAATCCCACTGAGGCACTCTGCATTGCACAGAGTGTCAGAGATTCGTTCAGGTAAGTACACCCAAAGAACGGGTGGGAAATACTCCCGCTTTCCTGCCCGTTGGGCACTTACTTCTGTTTTGGGAGAATCCCGGCCAACATTTGTAAAGAGCGGATCGATTGAGAATGCCATGTGCCTGCAAGCGACTTGCATGTGCCGTTTTCCATTCCCATCTGGCTGTGATTGTATATATCAAAAGCATGGATGTTAGGGAACTTGGGGAAATAAATAGTGAGGAGGCCATTCAGCCCATCGGGTCTGCACCAACTCTCCGACAAGGCATCCCACCCAAGCCCCATCCTGTAACCGCATATACCTTCCAACAATTTCCCTATTTGTCATTTGTCATTTATGTCGATTAAGATGAGAATATAGGAGGCATGGTTACTAAGTTTGCAGATGACACCAAGATTGGTGGCATAGTGGACAGTGAAGAAAGTTATCTCCAATTGCAACAGGATCTTGATCAATTGGGCCAGTGAGCTGACGAATGGCAGATGGAGTTTAATTTAGACAAATGCTAGGTGATGCATTTTGGTAGATTGAACCAGGGCAGGACTTACTCAGTTAATGGTAGGGCACTGGGGAGAGTTACACTGTCGGAGATACGCCAAGGGAAGGTGGGTCTGGAAAATCCCACCCAGAGTTCACAGCATAAATAGCGACACATTAAATGTAATTAAAACAAATCTATTTCACTCTGTTTAAAATTTCGGTACAACCTTTGGTTCCTGCAGACACAAGTTGAAATAATCTAATTTTTTTTTAGTCACACAGTGATTTTAAACCTGTTGCTCATTGTGTTAATCTGCACACTCCCGTTCTAACTTGACCACCCTTGATACTTTCCAATTGTGAACCTCTTAATTAATTGCCCCTCGTCCCCATGTTATTCAATAGCTTGCTTCAACATTAATAAAACAATGGAATGATTTGTCAGTAATGCCCATCAAGTAACACCTACTCAGTAACAATTCAGGTGCCCAATTTCGGTTTCAGCAGCATCATAGAATCACTACAGGGCAGAAGGAGGCCATTCGGCCCATCAGGTCTGCACCAACTCTCCGTCAAGGCATCCCACCCAAGCCCCATCCTGTAACCGCATATATGTTTTTTCCTCTCATCTCCCTAACCTATACGCTAAGGGGCTGATAATGGCCAATCCACCTAACGTGCAAAGCTTTGGAGTGTGGGAGGAAACCGGAGGACCCGGAGGAAACCCACGTAGACACGGGGAGGGTGATTTGCAGGGTGCATATTAGGATAGTTATTTTGACAGAACACACAACATCCTGATTGGACATTTCTGTAATATTTTGATGTGATTTATTATTGTCACATGTATTAACAGACGATGAAAAGTACTGTTTCTTGCGCGCTATACAGACAAAGCATTCCATTCATAGAGAAGGAAACGAGAGAGTGTAAAATGTAGTGTTACGGTTAATATCTTCCCATTCTGATTAGGATCGGTGGTTTAATTTTTAAAAATTCATTCGTGGGACATGGATGTCGCTGGCAAGGCCAGCATTTATTGCCCATCCCTACTTGCCCTTGAACTGAGTGGTTTGCTAGACCATTTGAGAAGGTAGTAGAGAGTCAACCACATTGCTGGAGTCACATGTAGGCCAGACCAGGGGTAAGGGCGGCAGATTTCCTTCTCCTGAAGGACATTAGTGAACCAGATGGGTTTTTCCAACAATCGACAATGGTTTCATGGTCATCTTCTTAATTCCAAGTGATTTTTATTGAATTCAAACTCCACCATCTGTGGCGGGATTTGAACCTGGGTCCCCAGAACATTGGTTAAGTTTCTGGACTAATAGTCTAGCGATAATACCATTGGGCCATCGCCTCCTCTAAATGTAAGTTGAATCGCCTGTGCAGATTCTGACTGAATTACCTTGCTTCCACCTTTTCTAGTTTTTGTTTGAATTTAAAGAATTTTTGTTTTCCCTTTCTAGATCAAGTCATCGAATTGGACACGAGCAGTGCTCACCCACAGCTAAAAATAAGTAGGAAAGGCACAACAGTTGAAGCTGTGGAGGAAAAGCAAAATGAGCAGTGCACTGCAGAACGCTTCAACACCTCTTTCAATGTACTTGCCAAAACTGGCTACACCACTGGCCTTCACTACTGGGAGGTTAGCGTGAAAAATATCCCCTCATGGGCCGTGGGGATGGCCTACCAGAGCATCCCACGCACACCTCCGGGAAGCAGGTTGGGGGCCGAGGAAAATTCCTGGGCATTTTCTTGCTCGTCAGAGGGTCTTTGCTGTGCTCAACACAGCATGGAAGTGATGTCTTTCCGCTCTGAGAAACATCCGGAAAAGATTGGCGTCTATCTGGATTGTGATAGTGGCATCCTCGCGTTTTGCGATGCAGATTCCGTGCAGTGTTTGTACACATTTTATTGTACTCTAAAAGCACCGGTGTTTCCTGTTTTCTGTCCAAAGTTTAATGAGGAGGAAGAATTTTCAATGGTTCCCATGACAATCCACAGTGGTATAATCAACTGAAATGCAGTGCTGTAATGTAGACTGATATAGTTTACGATGAGAGGGCATTAGTTCAAATATTTGGACTTTCCAATTTTGATTCTGATCTCTGGATAGGATTTTTGCCATCACAGAGCTTCCTGCCTCTGATGATACCTTTGACCCTAAACTCTCATTCATGTCACCGGTGAGCTCTCCACTCTCCGGCTGAGAATTACGCTACACAAGAAGCTTTCATAGAATCCTACAATGCAGAAAGAGGCCATTCAGCCCATCGAGTCTGCACCGACCACAATCCCACCCAGGCCCTATCCCCTCAACCCCACGCACTCACCTAGCTAGTCCCTCTGACATCAAGGGGCAATTTAGCATGGTTAATCCATCTAACCCGCACATCTTTCGCACTGAGGGAGGAAACTGGAGCACCTGGCAAAACCCACGCAAACACGGGGAGAATGCGCAGGCTCCACACAGACAGTGACCCGAGGCCGGGAATTGAACCCAGGTCCCTGGCACTATGAATCAGCAGTGCTAACCACTGTGCCACCTGCAGTGGCACACATTTTAATGTTGCTTTACACACATGTGCAGGTGCATGATAAACTACCAGACAAGCTGGAACATAGTACCAAGGGTTCTATCGGCTCATTCTGCCCCAGAGCTACTAACAAGCCCAGGCAAAGATTTGCGATTATTGTGTTTATGGCAATATTGGGATATTTTAATGTTTGAGATGCAGCTTAGTTTGTTACCTGTTTTAAAACTTCCTGAGGAAATTGATATTTCGTTCCAGGAATCCTGAATTGTTTTTCTTTGTTTATTAGTGTCACAAGTAGGCTTACATTAACACTGCAATGACTATTGTAAAAATCCTCTAGTCGCCACACTCCAGTGCCTGTTCGGATACACTGAGGGAGAATTTAGCGTGGCCAATGTACCTAACCAGCACGTCTTTCGGTTGTTGTGATAAAAGCAAAATATTGCGGATGCTGGAAATCTGAAATAAAAACAGAAACTGCCTGATGAACTCGGCAGGTCTGGCAGCATCTGTAGAGGGAGACAGCAGAGAAACTGTGTTTTTCTCTCTCCGCAGATACTGTCAGATCTGCTGAGTTCATCCAGCATTTTCTGTTTCAATCTGAATTATTGAGTTTTATTTTCTGTTGAAACCGGTGTTGATTCTCTGGTGATTGTAATGTGAGTAATATAATCACTTTTTGTCCATGGTTCTTTCCGTGGACAGAAAGGGTGAGAATGTGTATAAGATGGATTGAGAAGAGGAAAGGGTTAAAATTGGGATGCGTAACTAGAAATCAGTTGAGGGATAAACTGGTTTTGGAAAGGGCCTGAGGCGAGGGCAACAAGGCCCAGCGAAACTAATGAACTAATGATCACGTTAAAGAAACTGCTAATAGGTAATTGTGGTTCTGGCTTCGGAGGGCAGGGCCTTATCAATTGGCCTTTTGTCCTTGAAAGTAATCTAATCAGAAACTTTAATAGCCATGTCTTTACGTGGCTACCGCTTTTTGTTCTTGAAAGTAATCTGAAGTCGGGAATGGGTTAATGAACTTTGTCACACTTAAGCATTAAGACCCGAACTCTGTGATTTTGTTGAGAACACTGCAGAGTTCATGTTTTTGTCAGAGTTCGGTGTTTTTCATGTCTGTGCCAGATAAGAGGAACAGCTATTCTTGTTATTAAGAAATGCGATTAACCCAGCTCGAAATAAGCTAAACAGTCTCCATTTTCATGTACCTTTGTTTAACACGATGGAGTTGACATGTATGCCTTCTGTCTTTGTATAACCATAGATTCATATATATATATTCATCATACGTTATTCATCTTATCCTGATATAAAGTATTATACAAACTTGTATGTATATTAGTTAACTTGTTTGTGCAAAACCTGTGATGTTGTTTCAAGGATATAAATGACGAACAATTGTGGCCTTGGAGATCGAACAAATTACACAGATGAAGATACTGCTAATACAACAAGAATCTCACCATGAACAATGACAGACATCTTAGAGAATTGCAATGTAATGAGGGCGGGGCCCGGGACATATATAAACTCTGTTCTTACTTGTGTTCGATGAGAAGGCTGGGGGTCCACTGTTAGGAACCTCACTTCTCCCACAATTGTGAAAATAAACACTGCATTTTGATCTACTAATAGTGTCAGAGGTTTTTTACCTACAACATAATCTAATCAAAATGTAACATAGAACATAGATAGAACATAGAACATAGAACAGTACAGCACAGAACAGGCCCTTCGGCCCACGATGTTGTGCCGAGCTTTATCTGAAACCAAGATCAAGCTATCCCACTCCCTATCATCCTGGAGTGCTCCATGTGCCTATCCAATAACCGCTTAAATGTTCCTAAAGTGTCTGACTCCACTATCACTGCAGGCAGTCCATTCCACACCCCCAACCACTCTCTGCGTAAAGAACCTACCTCTGATATCCGTCCTGTATCTCCCACCACGAACCCTATAGTTATGCCCCCTTGTAATAGCTCCATCCACCCGAGGAAATAGTCTTTGAACGTTCACTCTATCTATCCCCTTCATCATTTTATACACCTCTATTAAGTCTCCCGTCAGCCTCCTCCGCTCCAGAGAGAACAGCCCTAGCTCCCTCAACCTTTCCTCATATGACCTACCCTCCAAACCAGGCAGCATCCTGGTAAATCTCCTCTGCACTCTTTCCAGCGCTTCCACATCCTTCTTATAGTGAGGTGACCAGAACTGCACACAATATTCCAAATGTGGTCTCACCAAGGTCCTGTACAGTTGCAGCATAACCCCACGGCTCTTAAACTCCAACCCCCTGTTAATAAAAGCTAACACACTATAGGCCTTCTTCACAGCTCTATCCACTTGACTGGCAACCTTTAGAGATCTGTGGATATGGACCCCAAGATCTCTCTGTTCCTCCACAGTCTTCAGAACCCTACCTTTGACCCTGTAATCCACATTTAAATTTGTCCTACCAAAATGAATCACCTCACATTTATCAGGGTTAAACTCCATTTGCCATTTTTCAGCCCAGCTTTGCATCCTATCTATGTCTCTTTGCAGACTACAACAGCCCTCCATCTCATCCACTACTCCACCAATCTTGGTGTCATCAGCAAATTTACTGATCCACCCTTCAGCCCCCTCCTCTAAGTCATTAATAAAAATCACAAAGAGCAGAGGACCAAGCACTGATCCCTGCGGCACACCGCTAGCAACCTGCCTCCAATCCGAAAATTTTCCATCCACCACCACCCTCTGTCTTCGGTCAGACAGCCAGTTACCTATCCAATCGGCCAACTTTCCCTCTATCCCACACCTCCTCACTTTCATCATAAGCCGACCATGGGGGACCTTATCAAACGCCTTACTAAAATCCATGTATATGACATCAACTGCCCTACCTTCATCAACACACTTAGTTACCTCCTCAAAAAATTCTATCAAATTTGTGAGGCACGACTTGCCCTTCACGAATCCGTGCTGACTATCTCGGATTAATCCGCATCTTTCTAAATGGTCGTAAATCCCATCCCTAAGGACCCTTTCCATCAATTTACCAACCACCGAAGTAAGACTAACCGGTCTATAATTACCAGGGTCATTTCTATTCCCTTTCTTAAACAGAGGAACAACATTCGCCATTCTCCAGTCCTCTGGCACCATCCCCGTGGACAGCGAGGACCCAAAGATCAACGCCAAAGGCTCTGCAATCTCATCCCTTGCCTCCCAAAGAATCCTAGGATACATTTCATCAGGCCCAGGGGACTTATCAACCTTCAGTTTATTCAAAACTGCCAAGACATCCTCCCTCCGAACATCTATTTCCTCCAGCCTATTAGCCTGTAACACCTTCTCTTCCTCAAAAACATGGCCCCTCTCCTTGGTGAACACTGAAGAAAAGTATTCATTCATCACCTCGCCTATCTCTACTGACTCCATACACAAGTTCCCACTACTGTCCTTGACCGGCCCTAACCTCACCCTGGTCATTCTTTTATTCCTCACATAAGAGTAAAAAGCCTTGGGGTTTTCCTTGATCCGACCCGCCAAGGACTTCTCATGTCCCCTCCTAGCTCTCCTAAGCCCCTTTTTCAGCTCATTCCTTGCTAACTTGTAACCCTCAATCGAGCCATCTGAACCTTGTTTCCTCATCCCTACATAAGCTTCCCTCTTCCTTTTCACAAGACATTCCACCTCTTTTGTGAACCATGGTTCCCTCACTCGGCCATTTCCTCCCTGCCTGACAGGAACATACCTATCAAGGACATCCAGTATTTGTTCCTTGAAAAAGTTCCACTTTTCATTAGTTCCTTTCTCTGACAGTTTCTGTTCCCAACTTATGCCCCCTAATTCTTGCCTAATCGCATCATAATTACCCCTCCCCCAATTGTAAACCTTGCCCTGCCGTACGGCCCTATCCCTCTCCATTGCAATAACAAAAGACACCGAATTGTGGTCACTATCTCCAAATTGCTCTCCCACAACCAAATCTAACACTTGGCCCGGTTCATTTCCCAGTACCAAATCCAATGTGGCCTCACCTCTAGTCAGCCCATCCACATATTGTGTCAGGAAACCCTCCCGTACACACTGCACAAAAACTGCCCCATCCAAACTATTTGACCTACAAAGGTTCCAATCAATATTTGGAAAGTTAAAGTCCCCCATGACAACTACCCTGTGACCCCCACACATATCCATAATCTGCTTAGCAATTTCTTCCTCCACATCTCTATTACTATTTGGGGGCCTATAGTAAACTCCTAGCAACGTGACCGCTCCTTTCCTATTTCTAACTTCAGCCCATATTACCTCAGTGTGCAGATCCCCCACGAAGTGCCTTTCCGCAGCCGTTAAACTATCCTTGATTAACAATGCCACTCCTCCACCTCTTTTACCAGCTTCCCTACACTTAGTGAAACATCTATACCCCGGAACGTCCAACAACCATTCCTGTCCTTGTTCCACCCACGTCTCCGTAATGGCCACAACATCGTAGTCCCAAGTACCAATCCACGCCCCAAGTTCATCTACCTTGTTCCGGATGCTCCTTTCATTGAAGTAGACACACTTCAACCCACCTTCCTGTCTACCAGTACCCACCCTTGACCCTGATACCTTCCCCAATACCTCACCACCCTCACTGACTTCTGGACTACAACTCCCTTTCCCACTCCCCTGACAAATTAGTTTAAACCCCCCTGAAGAGCCGTAACAAATTTCCCTCCGAGGATATTGGTGCCCCTCTGGTTCAGGTGCACCCCGTCCTGTTTGTACAGGTCCCACCTTCCCCAGAACGTGTTCCAATTACCCACGTATCTGAAACCCTCCCTCCTACACCATTCCTGCAACCACATATTTAACTGCACTCTCTCCCTGTTCCTCAACTCGCTATCACGTGGTACCGGCAACGTACCAGAGATGACCACATGTTTCGTCTTGGCTCTCAGCTTCCAGCCCAGCTCCAGAAATTCCTGCTTTAAATCCCTGTCCCTTCTCTTACCTATGTCATTGGTACCAATTTGCACCACGACTTGTGACTGTTTCCCCTCCCCCTTCAGAATCTGGAAAACACGGTCTGAGACATCACGGACCTTGGCATCCGGTAGGCAACATACCATCCGTGAGTCTCTTTTGCTGCCACAGAACCTCCTATCTATCCCTCTAACTAACGAGTCCCCAATAACTATCGCCCTCCCGCTCTCCCCCTTTCCCTCCCGAGCCACAGAGACGGACACAGTGCTGGAGATCCTCTCACTGCGGCTCCCCACTGGTATGTCATCCCCCTCAACCGTATCCAAAGTGGAATACTTGTTGCTAAGGGGAACGACCACAGGGGATCCCTGCACTGACTGCTTCCTCCCAGCCCCTCTCACCGTCACCCATCTGTTTTCAATCCTCGGAGTAACTGTATTCCTAAAGCTTGTGTCTATGGCCATCTCTGCGTCCCTGATGATCCTAAGTTCATCCAACTCCAGCTCCAGTTCCCTAACACGGTTTTGGAGGAGCTGCAGATGGGTGCACTTCCCACAGGTGTAATCAGTAGGGACACTGTCGTCGTCCCTCACCTCAAACATAGTGCAAGAGGAACATAGCACTGCCTGCACACCCATCCCCTCTAGATACCTTGCCAGTACCAGGTAGAAAGTGCAAAAATGAATTCAACTCACCCCTGCTCGCCCTTTCAGCCTAAGCCCTGTGAGCCAAAGTCTTATAGCTCACACTCTGCTTCCCACACACTCCCTGTGAGCCAAAGTCTTATAGCTCACACTCTGCTTCCCACACACTCCCTGTGAGCCAAAGTCTTATAGCTCACACTCTGCTTCCCACACACTCCACTGCCCGCTCCCGACGCTGCCCGCTGTATACCGCAGCCTACCTTTTATACTTCACGCGCTTAAAAAACCCTTCCCAGACTCCTTTGCTGCCCACTTCTAGTTTTCACTTTAAACTTGAAAAACTGCTGTTAAAGTAAAGGCCAAAAAAATACACACACTAGCTGACTAATTAAATAAATAAACAATTCAATTAATCTCTCACCAGCACTGCTGCTTTCAATCACCCCTCTCAGCTTGCTCCAGTGGATCAATGAGGGGGAACCTCCCAGGTAACTGACTTTTAAAGTTAAAATAAAAACCCTTCCCAGACTCCTTTGCTGCCCACTTCTAGTTTTCACTTTAAACTTGAAAAACTGCTGTTAAAGTAAAGGCCAAAAAAATACACACACTAGCTGACTAATTAAATAAATAAACAATTCAATTAATCTCTCACCAGCACTGCTGCTTTCAATCACCCCTCTCAGCTTGCTCCAGTGGATCAATGAGCAACAATACAGCTATGCCCTTATTGGCTAACAGAAGTATGTGGATGTACCTCCGTCGTGGATAACTGAAACAGTTTTGTAAGCCAGACAGAGACTCACGAACCCGTGCTTGATGCGCATGGTCTAGCGATCTCTCCTCCGATGCAATAAAGAAGGCTTTCGGAGAAACCTGTGTCTCTTCAGTTTTTGATCCGACTTCTGAAAACGAATTCTACAAGGGTACCTTTTTTTTATTGCTCCTTATCATTTATTCCTCGTGGGATTTCACCTGTCGTAGAATCATCGAATCCCTACAGTGCAGAAGGAGGCCATTCAGCCCATAAAGTTGCACCAACTCTCCGACAAATTATCCTACCCAGGCTCTATCCCATAACCCCACATATTTCCCCCTCTAATCTCCCTAACCTATACACTAAGGGGCTAATTAGCATGGCCAATCCACCTAACGTGCATGGCTTTGGAGTGTGGGAGGAAACCGGAGCACCAGGACATGCAGACACGCGGAGAACGTCCAAACTCCACTCACCTAAGGCTGGAATCAAACTCCGGTCCCTGACGCTGTGAGGCAGCGGTGCTAACCACTGTGCTGCCCAGTCAATGATCGGTAATGGGAGGGAAGAGAGTGCGGTACTAGCTATGTCATACACTCGTGCTTTGAACTAAATGTCACAAAGCTGAAGGTTGAACAATGCTAAACTGTTGCGCTCGAACAGCACTCTATTTTGCAATTTAATTTAGCCTTCCTTAACTATCGCTTACATTTCCATATACGTACATAAACTAAAGCTCATGGGTGGGATTCTCCGGCCGTTCATGCCAGCGGGATTCTCCGGTCCCGCTGCATGAATGAAGATTTGGCTGAGCACTAAATTCTCCTTCCCCGCAGGCAGCAGCAGAGCGACGTGAATGGCCGGAGAATTCCGGCCATATGTCTTTTCGAAGATACATTTTCGTGTGGGAAGTAAGCAGCTGTATATGATCCAGTTCCACATCATTGCTTATGTACCAAAAAAACTCTACCCCGGCAATGATGTTTGCTTCCATCATAATGTTGGAAGTGGGATGCTCGCTGATGTGCAACCCCAGCATTCCATGCCAGGGTACATCATGAGCTGAACCACATTCAGCAATGGGCAGAGATTTGGCACGGATGTCACTTGCCAGTTAACTGCCAGGCAATGACCATCTCCAACAAGGGAGAATCTAGCTACTGCCCCTTGATGTTCGACAGTGTGATAACCCCCAGGACTTGCATGGGAAATCACTGATTGACCTCCCTGTAGGATGCATTGAATGTGAACTCCCTGGGGATTGGTAATTAACTCACCAGGTGGCGCTCATAGACCGAGCCCTGTATAAAGCAGGCTCCTGAGTGGGTCCATTATTGCATTTTCCTGGTTGAGACCAGTTAGTTTTCACACAGGCTTGTGGTTTTTCTTTACTTTTTTGTGAAATAAAGTACTATTCCTTTACAGCTGACTCCTAGTGTTATTATAGACAGCATTTCTATCACTGAATACCCACCATCCTGAGGATCAGGAGTCAAAATTTTTTTTTTTTCAAGGCTACTTTTTAATATTTGGGAGCAATTATTTTGGTTGTCAGGGCTTCCATGAAGGGGAAGCAGATCTAAATAACTAAATCAGAAACCAAACTGTTCTTGCAGCAGGAACTTGCAAACTCACTCTCTGCTTCTGTTAAAAAGTTGTTAAAGAAACAGGAACCTGATAGCTGGGCAAACAACCACGAGTCCATCAACAATTAAAAAGTTTTCCTTCCTTCCCCATCTCTCGTGGCTGATATCAATCAGAAGGCATGCAAAGGTAGTGTTTTCCAGCGGGAAGACTATCTTTCTTGGACCGATGACAACACCCTTTTAGTAGGAATTGTCACGCACACTGGAGAGCAGCAGTGTGACGCAGCTACCTTAACCTGTTGTTGCATTTTTTAGACACAAGTAATTTTCCACTGACAGATGCTGCCACCAGTCCAAAAGGACACTCTGCCTTACACTCATAGAATCCTACAGTGCAGAAGGAGGCCATTTGGCCCATTGAGTCTGCACCAACCACAATCCCACCCAGGCCCTATCCCCATAACCCCATGCATTTACCCTAGCTAGTCCCCTGACACTAAGGGGCAATTTCGCATGGCCAATCTACCTAACCCTCACATCTTTGGACTGTGGGAGGAAAGCAGATCACCCAGATGAAACCCACGCAGACATGGGGAGAACATGCAGACTCCACACAGACGGCTGGGAATTGAATCAGGGTCCCTGGTGCCATGAGGCAGCAGTGCTAACAACAGTACCACCCCTTCTACACAACTGAATGGCATTGTGTAAAAATTCAGTTCCTGTGCAATGCTGGTGGCACAGTGGTCAGCACTGCTGCCTCACAGCACCAGGGACCCAGGTTCAATTCTGGCCTTGGGTCACTGCCTGTGTGGAGTTTGCATGTTTTTCCTGTGTCCATGCGGGTTTCCTCCAGTTTCCTCCCACACTCCAAAGATGTACAGGTTAGGTGAATTGGCCATGCTAAATTGCCCCTTGGTATCCAAAAGATGGGTAGGTTAGGTGGATTAGCTGTGGTGAATGTGTGGGGTTACAGGGATAGGACAGGGGAGGTCCTGGGTAAGATACCTTGTCAGTGAGTTAGTGCAGACCCAATGGGCCAAATGGCCTCTTCTGCACTGCAGGGATTCGATGATACATAGAATGTACCTCCCAGTGATTGGCTAATTGAATCAAACAGCATGTTCCTCTGGTTGTAAATCTCACTAACTGTCCTGTCTGGAGACAATAATATCTCTTTAACCTGTGCTTAACGCTCTCTCCACTCACATTGTCTGTACCTTTAAGACTTGATTACCTCTAAAGACTCACATTCTAATCATTATTTTGTAAATTGGGTTTGTGTCTTTATATTTAAACTAATTTGTCAGGGGAGTGGGAAAAGGAGTTGTTGTCCAGAAGTCAGTGTTGAGGGTGGTGAGGTATTGGGGAAGGTATGAAGGTCAAGGGTGGGTACCGGTAGACAGGAAGGTGGGTTGAAGTGTGTCTACTTCAATGCAAGGAGCATTCGGAACAAGGTAGATGAACTTGGGGCGTGGATTGGTACTTGGGACTACGATATTGTGACCATTACGGAGACGTGGGTAGAATAAGGACAGGAATGGTTGTTGGACGTTCCGGGGTATAGATGTTTCAGTAAGTGGAGGGAAGCTGGTAAAAGAGGTGGAGGAGTAGCATTGTTAATCAACGATAGTTTAACGGCTGCGGAAAGGCACTTCGAAAGGAATCTGCCTACTGAGGTAATATGGGCTGAAGTTAGAAATAGGAAAGGAGCGGTCACGTTGTTAGGAGTTTACTATAGGCCCCCAAATAGTAATAGAGATGTGGAGGAAGAAATTACTAAGCAGATTATGGATATGTGTGGGGGTCACAGGGTAGTTGTCATGGGGGACTTTAACTTTCCAAATATTGATTGGAACCTTTGTAGGTCAAATAGTTCGGATGGGGCAGTTTTTGTGCAATGTGCGCAGGAGGGTTTCCTGACACAATATGTGGATAGGCCGACAAGAGGTGAGGCCACATTGGATTTGGTACTGGGAAATGAACCGGGCCAAGTGTTAGATTTGGTTGTGGGAGAGCACTTTGGAGATAGTGACCACAATTCGGTGTCTTTTGTTATTGCAATGGAGAGGGATAGGGCCGTACGGCAGGGCAAGGTTTACAATTGGGGGAGAGGTAATTATGATGCGATGAGGCAAGAATTAGGGGGCATAAGATGGGAAGAGAAACTGTCAGGGAAAAGCACTAATGAAAAGTGGAACTTTTTCAAGGAACAAATACTGGGTGTCCTTGATAGGTATGTCCCTGTCAGGCAGGGAGGAAATGGCCGAGTGAGGGAACCATGGTTCACGAAAGAGGTGGAATGTCTTGTGAAAAGGAAGAGGGAAGCTTATGTAGGGATGACGAAACAAGTTTCAGATGGCTCGATTGAGGATTACAAGTTAGCAAGGAATGAGCTGAAAAAGGGGCTTAGGAGAGCTAGGAGGGGACATGAGAAGTCCTTGGCGGATCGGATCAAGGAAAACCCCAAGGCTTTTTACTCTTATGTGAGGAATAAAAGAATGACCAGGGTGAGGTTAGGGCCAGTCAAGGACAGTAGTGGGAACTTGTGTATGGAGTCAGTGGAGATAGGCGAGGTGATGAATGAATACTTTTCTTCAGTGTTCACCAAGGAGAGGGGCCATGTTTTTGAGGAAGAGAAGGTGTTACAGGCTAATAGGCTGGAGGAAATAGATGTTCGGAGGGAGGATGTCCTGGCAGTTTTGAATAAACTGAAGGTCGATAAGTCCCCTGGGCCTGATGAAATATATCCTAGGATTCTTTGGGAGGCAAGGGATGAGATTGCAGAGCCTTTGGCTTTGATCTTTGTGTCCTCACTGTTCACGGGAATGGTGCCAGAGGACTGGAGAGTGGCGAATGTTGTTCCTCTGTTTAAGAAAGGGAATAGAAATGACCCTAGTAATTATAGACCGGTTAGTCTTACTTCGGTGGTTGGTAAATTGATGGAAAAGGTCCTTAGGGATGGGATTTACGACCATTTAGAAAGATGCGGATTAATCCGGGATAGTCAGCACGGATTCGTGAAGGGCAAGTCGTGCCTCACAAATTTGATAGAATTTTTTGAGGAGGTAACTAAGTGTGTTGATGAAGGTAGGGCAGTTGATGTCATATACATGGATTTTAGTAAGGCGTTTGATAAGGTCCCCCATGGTCGGCTTATGATGAAAGTGAGGAGGTGTGGGATAGAGGGAAAGTTGGCCGATTGGATAGGTAACTGGCTATCTGATCGAAGACAGAGGGTGGTGGTGGATGGAAAATTTTCGGATTGGAGGCAGGTTGCTAGTGGAGTGCCACAGGGATGAGTGCTTGGTCCTCTGCTCTTTGTGATTTTTATTAATGACTTAGAGGAGGGGGCTGAAGGGTGGATCAGTAAATTTGCTGATGACACCAAGATTGGTGGAGTAGTGGATGAGGTGGAGGGCTGTTGTAGGCTGCAAAGAGACATAGATAGGATGCAAAGCTGGGCTGAAAAATGGCAAATGGAGTTTAACCCTGATAAATGTGAGGTGATTCATTTTGGTAGGACTAATTTAAATGTGGATTACAGGGTCAAAGGTAGGGTTCTGAAGACTGTGGAGGAACAGAGAGATCTTGGGGTCCATATCCACAGATCTCTAAAGGTTGCCACTCAAGTGGATAGAGCTGTGAAGAAGGCCTATAGTGTGTTAGCTTTTATTAACAGGGGGTTGGAGTTTAAGAGCCGGGGGGTTATGCTGCAACTGTACAGGACCTTGGTGAGACCACATTTGGAATATTGTGTGCAGTTCTGGTCACCTCACTATAAGAAGGATGTGGAAGTGCAGGAAAGAGTGCAGAGGAGATTTACCAGGATGCTGCCTGGTTTGGAGGGCAGGTCTTATGAGGAAAGGTTGAGGGAGCTAGGGCTGTTCTCTCTGGAGTGGAGGAGGCTGAGGGGAGACTTAATAGAGGTTTATAAAATGATGAAGGGGATAGATAGAGTGAACGTTCAAAGACTATTTCCTCGGGTGGATGGAGCTATTACAAGGGGGCATAACTATAGGGTTCATGGTGGGAGATATAGGAAGGATATCAGAGGTAGGTTCTTTACGCAGAGAGTGGTTGGGGTGTGGAATGGACTGCCTGCAGTGATAGTGGAGTCAGACATTTTAGGAACATTTAAGCGGTTATTGGATAGGCACATGGAGCACACCAGGATGATAGGGAGCGGGATAGCTTGATCTTAGTTTCAGATAAAGCTCGGCACAACATCGTGGGCCGAAGGGCCTGTTCTGTGCTGTACTGTTCTATGTTCTATATGCCCTGTTTGTGAACAGAACTCCCACTCACCTGACAAAGGGGCAGCGCTCCGAAAGCGAGTGGCTTTTGCTACCAAATAAACCTGTTGGACTTTAACCTGGTGTTGTGTGACTTCTTGCTGTGTTTGTAACAGAGTACAGACCATCCGCTCACAAATTCCCAAACAAAATGTCTCATAGAACCATACAATGCAGAAGAGGCCCACCAAGTCGGCACCGACACATTAGAAACACCTGAACTCCCACCTAATTGTAATTTATCAAAATTCGCTGGACTCTGGGGAAGTGCCGGCTGATTGGAAAACAGCTAATGTGACGCCACTGTTTAAAAAAGGAGGTAGACAAAAGGCAGGGAACTACAGGCCGGTTAGCTTAACGTCCGTAGTTGGGAAATTGCTGGAATCCAGCATTAAAGAAGAAATAGCAGGACTCCTGGAAAAAAAATGGTTCGATCAAGCAGACGCAGCATGGATTCATGAAGGGAAAGTTGTGTTTGACGAATTTACTGGATTTTTATGAAGATGTAATGAGTGCAGTTGACAGAGGGGAACTGGTGGATGTGGTGTTTTTAGATTTCCAGAAGGCGTTCAATAAGGTGCCTCACAAAAGGTTGCTGCAGAAGATTAGGGTACACGGAGTTGGGGGTAAAGTGTTCGCGTGGATTGAGGATTGGCTATCTAACAGGAAGCAGAGAGTTGGAATAAATGGGTGCTTTTCTGGTTGGCAGTTGGTGACTAGTGGCGTGCCGCAGGGATCGGTGCTGGGGCCTCAACTGTTTACCATATACATAGACGATCTGGAGGAGGGGACCGAGTGTAGGGTAACAAAGTTTGCGGATGATATAAAGATGAGTGGGAAAGCGAATTGCGTGGAGCATGCGGAAAGTCTGCAGAGAGATTTGGATAGGCCAAGTGAGTAGGCGAGGATCTGGCAGATGGAGTATAACGTTGACAAGTGTGAGGTTATCCACTTTGGAAGGAATAATAGTAAAATGGACTATTATTTAAATGGTGAAAAATTACAACATGCTACTGTGCAGAGGGACCTGGGGGTCCTTGTGCATGAATTGCAAAAACTCAGTTTGCAGGTGCAGCAGGTAATCAAGAAGGCAAATGGAATGTTGGCCTTTATCGCAAAGGGGATGGAGTATAAAGCAGGGAGGTCTTGCGGCAATTGTACAAGGTACTGGTGAGGCCGCAACTGGAGTACTGTGTGCAATTTTGGTCCCCTTATTTGCGGAAGGATGTATTGGCCTTGGAGGGAGTACAGAGAAGGTTCACCAGGTTGATACCGGAGATGAGGGTGTTAGCTTATGAGGAGAGATTGAGTAGATTGGGCCTGTACTCGTTGGAGTTTAGAAGGCTGAGGGGAGATCTTATAGAGACAAATAAGATAATGAAGGGGCTAGACAGGGTAGAGGCAGAGAGATTCCACTTAGAAAGGAAACAAGAACTAGAGGACACAGCCTCAAAATAAGGGGGAGTCAGTTTTGGACAGAGTTGAGGAGGAACTTCTTCTCTCAGAGGGTAGTGAATCTCTGGAATTCTCTGCCCATTGAAGCAGTGGAGGCTACCTCGTTAAATATGTTTAAGTCACAGGTAGATAGATTTCTGATCAATAAGAGAATTAAGGGTTATGGGGAGCGGGCGGGTAAGTGGAACTAAACGACTATCAGATCAGCCGTGATCTTATTGAATGGCGGGGCAGGCTTGAGGGGCTAGATGGCTTACTCCTGCTCCTATTTCTTATGTTCTTATGTTCTAATCACATATGATTCTATTATTGGGCAGTACTTGCTGGGTGCGTTAATAGCTACGCTAACTAATTTAAGATCATTGGCAGAGCTCATGACGTGACTCAGTTACGCTTGCTGGAATCAACATACATTTCTACACAAGGGACCAGTACTCTGCAAACAAAAGGAATATGTTCAAGCCTTGCTACTTTTTCTGAATTACCCAGGATCTTGGGGAGCTGGTAGTTCACTTCTGCTTTCCCAAACTTCAGCCAATCAGAGTTGACTTACCAATGAAGCAACACTTTCTACTGCAGAATAAATTGACATGACCATTTGAAATGTAGCATTCTTATGTTTGTCCTGATGAGTTTCGATAATACTGTGCCTTTAAGTAGTATAGTTACATCATATTTCTGATGAGGGGTATGTTTAAGATTAAGCTGTTTACACGGTACCAATTTGTCTGCACCAGGCAGCTCATATGCTGAGAATACAGGTTAATAATTGATCTTAGCTAATGGGGTGTTTGTTTTAATCTGAGCTAATGCATTTTTGATTATTTTTGGTTTTTCTCCTGGGGTTTCAGAGTAGGGTTCTGATTCGTTTGATTGACAAGAGACAGAGTCATGTACAAATGGGAGGAGCTAACTTTACAGGGAAAAGCTAGCAGTTTCTGCTTGGTTCTGAAAGAAACAAGAGGTGTCTCTGTCTCTCTCTCCAGAGGTGTTCAAAGGCTCTGGGACTGTTAGCAAGTCAAAACACGTAAGCCTAAAGCAAGTTAAACTAATTCATTTGTTAAAATGTATTGTTAAATAAAGTTTGTTTTGATGAAAGCTTCCTAGTGTAACAATAGAATCACACCTGGAGTAAAACACCTTATCCTCACACTAATGCCAAAATAGAAACATTTGGGGTCTAGTCGGGCTTATTACATACCTTGGGGTTTCAGCTCTGGGACCCTAACAGAGAGCAAGATGAAAAGCTTCAGCAACTTGTCCCTCTTTTCAGAACTACCAAGCAACTGTAAGAATATGTATCTAAAATTAGATTTTATTTTTAAAATATATTTACAAGCAATTACACTTTTCACAACTGTGTTCCTTTATTATCAAGGCTGTTTTACTGAAGTCAAGCATGCTTGGTATCCACATTACGTATCATGGTACGCTCACTGATCTTTTAAGCTGGGTGCTTTGTAGATGTCTACAGGCTACCTGTAGCATGTGTGGGTTCTGACATTAGCCCTATCACTGTTTATTTTTTTGAGGTTGTAGACATGGGTTTCCTCTCAAGGCTATGTATTTGCTCAGACTTAAGCTAAATACAAAGACTCAAAATGCAGTGGGCTGATGTTGAAGACGTGACTTTATTTAACCAAATGATCGAATGGGAGAATGATATGAGGAAGCCCTGCACTCAGGGTAAAGAATGCGGGGAACTGGATATCAGTCTGTGATGTCCCTGTGAAGGCAATTATACATTCCTAAAATCATATTGCCCACCTTTCCAGTGGACATTACCCAGTAAACATTAATACAAATCAGTCAATGATCATCAGTCATTAACTCCAGCCAATAATAACACACATCATGACCTCATGGGATTTCATTTGTTATCAAAATTACGGATGTTACCTCCCTTCTGTTGCCCAACAATATGGGACTCTGGGCAGTGAAATGGGAGAATGATTTCCACTGAATTGAATGCACGTAATTCTCATATGATCCTGAGAAATCTTTTATGTCTGCTCACCACCTGCGTTATCTCTCGGAGTTATATGACTCTATTCATAAGGCTAGTATTGATAGCCATCTTGTTCCCTGATAGCATTACTGCTTTCAGTGAATCTATTGTTCCTTGCCTCTCCCTGTATTTTGTCACTGACTGAAGTTTCACAAAATGTAACCAAAAACAAAACACATCCATCTTGTAAATTCAAAATACATGTTTGAAATGAGAATTATTTGTTAATTATGCAGAGCTGTCTTCCATGGCAACAGCCCTGGCTGGCTTACGTTCCCATAGTCCAAGATCATTCATTCTAAAGTTAGTATCATGTTAGTGTTCCTAAATCTATGGTTATGTGTTTATATGCCTAATTCGCCCCCTACATCAGTCCCTGCTTTTGGCCATTGGCCAAGGACCAACTAAGGCCACTAAATGGATGTATCTAAGTAACTAATCTTAGTCCTTACTAAGTATTTCGACTTTCAGAATCTCTCTTCCTTACCCTGCCTGCTGTCACTGATGCTGTTCCTCCTGTGGACTTAGAAAGTTGTGCACTTCCATATTTGATCAGGTATACAATTACTGCTAACACGAGGATCACAATGAAAATAATATAATCCCTTCGATGTTCCCGGAGAGCCTATCCAGTCTGAGAGCCAACCACCCAAGGTAAATGGTTCAGGGTCTTTGAGTTTCTCCATCTCCTTTTTGATGTGTACAACCAGATTATTTATGTTTACTGAACTGTCTGGTATGTAAGTGCGACACGCTGGTCCAATTACTGCCCATTTCCCTCCCCTTGCTGCCAAGATGCAATCCAATGCCACTATAGTCCCTCTGTATGCATGACAACCATCTCACCATTGCGTGAGGGCAACTTGTTCCCAATGGGGCACACAATTATCTCTCGCATTGTTCTAACCACTCCATATTGGGTAAATATTATGCCGAAAACCGTTCTCCTTCTGTCATAGCTCGCTGGCTTCTTGGCAAACAAGGGAGTTTATATATGTGCGGAAATTTCTTTCGGGTTAAAAGCTCTCTTCCATCCAACAGGGAGCTAAGCGTAGGCTCTATCTCCATCAATCCAATGCACCATTTTTAAATTGGATATTATGGTTCACTGAAGCAATACGATGTATTACATGACTGGTCATTATTGAGTGGGTTCAGGCATGGCATACTCCCTGGGCTTACTATATAATCACTTTTGCTTACTCCTAAGTTTTCCCAGAATCTCCCAACTTCTCTGTGCAATAGATTTCTCTCGGTGTAGATGCTGCTTTAAATCTAGACTAGGAGCTGATCCTATTAAATTATAAACAAGTGTGTACCTCTACATGCAGTTAGCCTTCCTACACAGGCCTCACTGTTGTGAAACTACTCCCTTACCTCCTAACTTAAAAATTGTAATATGTAATGTCCTCATGTATGTGCCAAATATAAGTATTAATCTGTGTTTCCTGATGAAGAGGCTGAATGATCTTAGATGCTGGTCCCATTTGAGCCAATATCTGCATATTCACGACTAGAAAAAATGGAAACACAAACATTAATTATAAAAATTGCCATGATTCTCCCTTTACACAAGTTTCGACCGCTGGGCAATGTTAAATGAGCAAACTTCAATTGTATCGCGCATTGCAATCACGGTACACTTGATGTGGTCTTCTTGTCATCAATGTTGGGTGTAGTCCCGTTGTCCT
This sequence comes from Mustelus asterias, assembly GCF_964213995.1. Lineage (NCBI taxonomy): Eukaryota > Metazoa > Chordata > Chondrichthyes > Carcharhiniformes > Triakidae > Mustelus > Mustelus asterias. Next base: position 126,652,718 of record NC_135808.1, on the reverse strand, counting down.
GCCGCTGGGATGTGGACTTGGACTTGGATTGTCTTCTTTTTACAAGAACTCTCACATCTCTATAAAACATAAGTCTGATGCCTCACAGCATTAAGTTAATTCCTTATCAATTCAATCATTCCTGGGTCTTTCCCTCTAATACTACCCTGCTTATTTTGCGCTCTTATCCAACTTAACCTAATTGCTAATCTACAAATTCAAATTACTCCAGCGAAGTTCCCAAGCTCCTACAAGAGCCATTATTACCTCCTGTTCAGTAGGATTATAAATCCACTGGGGTGATCTACTGATATTTACCCCTTCAGGATTACTCGAGATAAAGTTTTAACTGAGTCCAGTGTCTCCATCACATCAATGAGGACACATGTTTTCCTGCAATGATTACATTGTGAGGGCCTCCCCACCTGACCCCCAACCTTTTTCTGTCTGTCATAAGTTTCACCTTTACCTTATCCCCTGGTGTAAGTAATTTAGGAGTGTTCTCCTCTGCTAGTTTCGTCCAGTCTCTGTGCTGCTGTAGGGTAACCACCTGTAATTTAAGACAATGTTCTTTAACATCTTGTTCATCCATCGCTCTACCATTCCTGAACTCTGGGGGTGGTTGGTATGTGAAATATTTGCTTTATTCCCAACATTTTACAGGCTTCTCTTAAAACTTTCCCTGTGAAGTGGGTTTTCTGATCTGAATCTAACTGAAGAGGCACACCCTACCTGGGTATTAGCTCATTTACTAATATCAAAGCCACTGCTTTGACTGTAACATTTCTGTATGCCTCTCCCCACTGAGTAAACTGATCAATAATTACCAGGTAACAGGTCTTTCCTGCACTCTGGGTAAGGGCCCTGTCAAAAGCTGTGGTTGATTACTCATCGAGACCTTGCAGGGTCAACCTGGTTCCACTAGGGTGCACTGCAGGCACCTTTGACAATGCGGTCCCTGCCCGTGTGTGCTAATCTATGATATGCCTCCAATAAGGTCTGTTGTATTACTTCTGGGCCTATTTTACCTTCCCTTCTCCATATGCTATCTCGACCTCTCTGTTCTCCATGTTTTTCCCATTCCTGTTTGTCTTCCTCTGACGCCTATTCCTGTATTTGTTTCACATTGATGTTCGTGACTTCCCTGGCTTGTGCTGCTGCCACATTTTCTGTTTGGATTTCTTCCAAATTCTGTTGTAACAGGTTTTTAGCTGCCTTATCTGCTCCACTGTTTTCTTCTTAGGCCTGGGTGGAAATCACCTGATGGGCCTGTATTTTAATTACTGCAGCTTCCAAGGAACTGTGAGCTGCCTGAAGTAAATTCCTGATTAGATGTTCATGCTGGGTATGTCCCCGCTAAATATTACAAATCTCCTTCTTCCCCAAGCTGTCATGTAGTCATGGACCACACCAAAGGCGTTCCAGCTGTCTGTGAACACATTTACTCATTTTCCTTTACCCCGTTCTAAAGCATTGGTCAAAGTTAACACCTCTGCTACTTGTGCTGAATTGCTCCCTGGGATTTGTTCTCCTGCAATTACTGTTCTTTTGCCATTCACCACTGCCCACGCCGTGCAGGGTTGGCCATTGACATACTTTCTGGCTCCATCTACATATATATTAAACACTCCCTCCCCGGTGAGTGGTGCCTTTGCTAACCCCCTTCGCTCACTCCTTCTGTCGCTTCTGCTCTCCATTCATGCTCTGTTCCTTCCACTGTTAACCCTCCTGCAGGATTTTCTCTTACACCTCTGCTGATCTCTACATGTTTATCTCCAAGCAAAAGATACACTTTTGCCACTTTAAACGTCTTCGATCAGAAACTCTTTTTAACCTCCTTGCTTCTAAAAGCTGAATGCTTGTGTGTGGGCTGTAGAGAATTAGTTTTCCCATCAAGGTAAGTGGCTTGGACACTCTCATGGCCCAGGAGACACACGCTAAAGCCCTCACACATTGATGCATTCCCCTGGTTACTGAATCTATCTATCTTCATGCCGTTGGGTTACGACTGCAGCTTGCGCTCCGTCACTCTCCTGACAAAAATGTGAAATGGCTTGGTAAGATCCGGTAGACCCAGGGCTGGGGCTCTTGCCATGGCTTGTTTTAAATCTTTGTTTTAATGACAAAGGCTTGTGCTTCCGTGTCTCCCCATACTACTTCCTCGCTACTAGCCTTTCCTCTCCTAATCAGGTCATGTCAAGGTTTGGCAAGTACAGCATAATCCTCCACAAAATTCCTGCAATAGTTAAAAGGCTCCAATATTGGTCTTACCCCTGCCTGATGAGAAGTCTTTGCACATAAAATATAATTTTCTTGCGGTCCCCTGGAATTCCTCTTTTCCTGACCGACTTCTACAACATAATAACATCTTTGAATGCAGTTTAGATGACCACTGGCACGGTAGCACAGTGGTTAGCACTGCTGCTTCACAGCTCCAGGGTCCCGGGTTTGATTCCTGGCTCGGGTCACTGTCTGTGTGGAGTTTGCACATTCTCCTCGTGTCTGCGTGGGTTTCCTCCGGGTGCTCTGGTTTCCTCCCACAGTCCAAAGATGTGCGGGTTAGGTTGATTGGCCAGGTTAAAAAAATTGCCCCTTAGAGTCCTGGGATTAGCGGGTGAAATATGTGGGGGTAGGGCCTGGGTGGGATTGTGGTCGGTGCAGACTCGATGGGCCGAATGGCCTCCTTCTGCACTGTAGGGTTTCTATAGCTATGGATGACAGAACAAGCTTTTTTAAAAAATAAGATAAAATAGACACTAATGGACAGTTGAAAGCTCACAACATCTTTGAAACAGAAATCAAACTTTTCAATTTGATTCCGGGCAGTAACTTATTTTGATTGCTCGTTCATCTTCTGAAATAACACCATCATTTGTTAAGAACTATTCCAAGCTCAGAAAACAGTATTGTGAGCTTTCAACTGTCCATTAGTGTCTATTTTATTTCTTTTTTTAAAAGCTTGTTCCTTCATCCATAGCTATCACCTAAACTCTGTTTTACTTCTTAGAATCCCTCTGAATGTCTCTTTTTATTCCCAATATTGTTCTCTGTATCCTCCAAATGAATCCCAGCTTTAATCCTATCCCACTCTGTCTACTATCATCTGACCACTGACCAACTCTAAGAATCTGCCTAACCCATGGGGAATGAATGCCTGTTAGAGTAAAGGTAACTCAATCCCTTCCTCATGCCTCGTAATATCCTCAGACTCCAGCTCAGTGACTCGGAACCAGAGTTGTCTAAACTGCAGCCACTTTCCGTAGATATGCTTGTCTGGGACCATGATGCATTCCATATGTTGCAATCATGGCACACTGCCAGCCCTGCAGTTTCTGTCCAACTTTATTTGGCATGCCCACTACGACTCTCACCAACTTTTACAGATGCACCATAGAAAGCATTCTTTCTGGTTGTATCACAGCTTGGTATGGCTCCTGCTCTGCCCAAGACCGCAAGAAACTACAAAGGGTTGTGAACGTAGCCCAATCCATCACGCAAACCAGCCTCCCATCCATTGACTCTGTCTACACTTCCCGCTGCCTCAGAAAAGCAGCCAGCATAATCAAGGACCCCACGCACCCCGGACATTCTTTCTTCCATCTTCTTCCATCGGGAAAAAGATACAAAAGTCTGAGGTCACGCACCAACCGACTCAAGAACAGCTTCTTCCCTGCTGCTGTCAGACTTTTAAATGGACCTATCTCGCACTAAGTTGATCTTTCTCTACACCCTAGCTATGACTGTGACACTACATTCTGCACTCTCTTCTTTCCTTCTCTATGAACGGTATGCTTTGTCTGTATAGCGCTTAAGAAACAATACTTTTCACTGTATACTAATACATGTGACAATAATAAATCAAATTAAATTCTTTGATTAGTTAATTAATTAATAATATACACAGATGAAACAATGGAAAGTTGCACTCATCCAGCTTGGAGACAAGTAAGGAAACTTATCAGCCACTGGTGGTTGACAAAAAAATAGGAAAAGGAGGATCTCTATACCCCCCGCATCTAATCCCCATTGAACCAAATTCTCAACTCCTCACTCAATCTATGCCTCACTCCGTGGTCAGTTCCCAAGTACCTCTTCTTGCGATACTGAAGGGAACAACAATTTATACTGCATGAAAAGAGAGGGCTGACTGGTTGGCAAATGGACTCTGGGTATATGAGTTGCCATGGAGAATGCACCAGGGAACAGTTAACTGCAAATCCTTGGTTCAAATTCATTCAGACCAGTTGACTCTGATTGGTCGAGGCGTTGCCATGGGGAAGGAGCCAGGGAATGGCTGACCCCCAAGCTTTTGTTTCATTGAAAAAGGTGCAATACCATGGACATTGCTCCTTCTCTCTGCAAAGGACATGACCTTGTGTGTGAATACGTGTAGCTACTAGGACACATAAGTGAGCTTCACTGCTGCACTTTAAACTTTAAAATGAAACTTCATTGTATTTCAAATCGGTCTGGTTCCTGAGCTGTGTGCATGGTGGATATTAGGAGAGTCATAGTAGAGGAATGGGTAGGGGTCTTGCTACTAAGTTGCCATTTAGGTGCTAAGAGACCATGGCGGTTAGTGGGGGGGGGTCCCAAATTGGTACTAAGTTGGCATTGGTGCTACAGGGGGCCATGGTGGCAGGTGGGGAGGTTGGGTTGGCATGGGAGGTGCGTCGGGCATGTGAGGGGTGAAACCTAGAGAGCCTAAAATTTAATGAAATATCTTGGCCGAGTTTCCAGCGAGCTGAGGTGCGGCTTTTTAACCAGTTCATCTTGGCACTCAGCCGCCCCTGTGGCTGTCTCTGACCTGCATCCGGGAGCGGGTGGGCGGGATGGAGTTGGAGACCCTGCGCTTTGAGACACTTTTCTCCTGAGGCAGGTGTGGGAAGCCAGGAAATTTCCTGACACTGCGTATCCGCCTCGGGGATGAAAATCCAAGTCACTGTCCATTTCATCAACACCAATAAAAGGAAGCCTGATAACACTTATCTTACAAATGAGTAATACAAGAAAGAATTAATTTAGAGAGCTATCCAAGGTGATTTCCTTATTTCTGTCATAAAATTTGTGGCTGATGGAAAACACTTTGATCCGGTTCAGTATAAATTAGTTTAACGTCCGAAGTGTGCTCACTTGGGAGCAGAAGAGGTTTCAGTGGGGCTATAGTAATGAAATCTACAGGGGTGTTTCTCTTGACCCTGGGGTGCCTTATCTCTGTCTACGTTGCAAGATGTTCTAAGGTGAAGTTGGTGAATAACGGTTATGATAATGTTGTCATTGCGATTGACCCTGAACTTACAGAGGATTCACGTCTCATCACAAAAATTAAGGTAGGAAAGTTATCTCAGTTTTCGATGCACTCGTTGACTGCTTTTCATTATTTGTTATTCATTCTTGGGACATGGCTGGTCAGCATGTATTGCCCATCTCTAGTCACCCTTGAGTGGCTTGCTAGGCCATTTCAGAGGGCAGTTGAGAATTAACCACATTGCTGTGGCTCTGTAGTCACATGTAAGCCAGACCAGGTACGGAGGGCAGATTTCCTTCCCTAAAGGACATTAGTGGGCGGCACGGTGGCGCAGTGGTTAGCACTGCTGCCTCAAGCAGCAAGGACCCAGGTTCGATTCCCGGGTTGGGGCACTGTCTGTGTGGAGTTTGCACGTTCTCCCCATGTCTGTGTGGGTTTCCTCCCACCGTCCAAAGATGTGCGGGTTAACTGGATTGGCCATGCTAAATTGCTCCTTACTGTCTGGGGGACTAGCTAGGGTAAATGCATGGGGTTGGGGCTTGAGTGGGGTAGTGGTCAGTGCAGTCTCGATGGGCCGAATGGCCTCCTTCTGCACTGTAGGATTCTATCAAAAGTCTGATGGCAGCAGGGAAGAAGCTGTTCTTGAGTCGGTTGGTATGTGATGTCAGACTTTTATACCTTTTTCCCAACAGAAGAAGGTTGAAGAGAGTATGTTTCCTGTGTGGCCCGGTGTCACATGTTGTTTCGTAATGCTCCTTCCAAGTGCCTTAATTGGACGTTTTGCAATGTTAAAGGCTCTCTATAGATGTCAGATTTTGTTGATCATACAGAAGTGTAATAAAGTCATAAATGCCTGCCATTCACCACATCCCACCCCCCTTGCCCACCCAATACCCGAGTCTGATTTCAAAGTCCGCAACTTAATTGCTAACATTTTACATGCTTAAGGAATGGTTGCCAGCGTTATGGAGAGAGTACAGAGTGATTCACAAGTGTTGCAATAACTGTGTTTCCTGCAGGAAATGGTGGATTCAGCTTCTTCCTTCTTGTACAATGCCACTAAACATCGAGCTTATTATCGAGATGTGAAAATTCTGTTGCCCATCACTTGGACACCCAAACCTGAATATCAGAGACCAACCACCCAGTCATATCAAAAGGTAACAGCTGGAACAATGATATCGCAAGCATTACTTTTTTTCTATTTTGCAGGTATTCTATCACCCATGCTTTTTAAAAATTCATTTGTGGGACATGGGTGTCGTTGGCTGGTCAGCATTTATTGCCCATCCCTGGTTGCCCTTGTCCAGAGGGCAATTGAGAGTTAACCACATTGCCGTGGCTCTGGAGTCATATGTAGACCAGACCAGCTAAGGATGGTAGATTTCCTTCCCTAAAGGACAATAGTGAACCAGACAATTGATTCATGGTCATCAGTAGATTCTTAATTCCAGATATTTTATTTATTGAAATCAAATTCCATCTGCTGTGGTGGGATTTGAACCCAGGTCCCCAGAGCATTAGCTAAGTTTTTGGATTATTTGTCTAGTAATAATACCACTAGGCCACCACCTCCCCTTTATTCTACTTACTTACTCTTTACTGTGATACTTGAGAAAAAGTGCAATACAGCATCACTAGTTTCATTTAATCCAAGTAACACGTGGCAAGGTTTGGAAAATGCATTCTGCTTTACCTTGCCAACACATCTTCGTTTAAAAAGAGAATTTAGTAAAAAAGTATTTTGTTACTTTGCATTCAGAGGAGAAAACCTTGCTCCTTCCAACCTTCCCAATTGCTGGGGTGAGAGGGTTGTCCTATCGAGAGAGACTAAATAATCTGGCTCTGTATTCCTTGGCGTTTAGGAGAGTGAGCGGTGACCTTATTCAAACATAGCAGATGCTGAGCGGGGGGGTTTGACAGGGTAGATGGTGAGATGTTTTCATTAGTGGGAGAGTCTCGAACAAGGGGACATCGTTACAAGATAAAGGGCCGGTCATTTAAAACTGAGGTGCGTAGAAATTTCTTCTCACAGAGGGTGGCGAATCTCTGGAATTCTCTGCCCCAAAGAGTGGTGGTGGCTGGGTCATTAGAAGTATTAAAGTGGAGGTGGATAAATATTTGACAGATCGAGGAATAGAGGGCTGGGGGGAAATGGCACAGAAAAGGAGTTGAGGCCGTCGTAGATCAGCCATGATTGTGTTGAATGGCGGGACAGGCTTGAAGGGCCTGATGGCCTACTCCTGCTTCTATTTCTTGTGTTGTTTTCTCCTATTGATATTTTTCCTCTGCTGTCTTTCTGTCCACACCATTGCTGTTTATGTTTTACAGTAGTTTCTGGATATAGATAGGCTGGAAAATTGGGCAGAGAGGTGGCAGATGGAGTTTAATCCGGATAAATGCGAAGTGATGCATTTTGGAAGAAATAATGTAAGGAGGAGTTATACAATAAATGGCAGAGTCATCAGGAGTATAGAAACACAGAGGGACCTAGGTGTGCAAGTCCACAAATCCTTGAAGGTGGCAACACAGGTGGAGAAGGTGGTGAAGAAGGCATATGGTATGCTTGCCTTTATAGGATGGGGTATAGAGTATAAAAGCTGGAGTCTGATGATGCAGCTGTATAGAACGCTGGTTAGGCCACATTTGGAGTACTGCGTCCAGTTCTGGTCGCCGCACTACCAGAAGGACGTGGAGGTGTAAGAGAGAGTGCAGAGAAGGTTTACCAGGATGTTGTCTGGTATGGAGGGTCTTAGCTATGAGGAGAGATTGGGTAAACTGGGGTTGTTCTCCCTGGAAAGACGGAGAATGAGGGGAGATCTAATAGAGGTGTACAAGATTATGAAGGGGATAGATAGGGTGAACGGTGGGAAGCTTTTTCCCAGATCAGAAGTGACGTTCACGAGGGGTCACGGGCTCAAGGTGAGAGGGGCGAAGTATAACTCAGATATTAGAGGGATGTTTTTTACACAGAGGGTGGTGGGGGCCTGGAATGCGCTGCCAAGTAGGGTGGTGGAGGCAGGCACGCTGACATCGTTTAAGACTTACCTGGATAGTCACATGAGCAGCCTGGGAATGGAGGGATACAAACGATTGGTCTAGTTGGACCAAGGAGCGGCACAGGCTTGGAGGGCCGAAGGGCCTGTTTCCTGTGCTGTACTGTTCTTTGTTCTTTGTTCTTTGTTTACTTGCTTCCCTAGTGTTATTTCCTCCATTTTTATTTTAACAGGCTGATGTGATCATTGCTAATCCCCATGTTAAACATGGAGATGACCCGTATACCCTGCAGTATGGCAGGTGTAGTGAGAAGGGGCGGTACATTCACTTTACCTCGAACTTCATGCTGAACGATACCCTGACCGCCGTTTACGGTGCAAGAGGTAACAACTTTGCAGGAGATTCCTTTCATATTTTGTTCATTATTGTTCCTCCCCCTCTAAATGGAAATACACTCACCTTGGCTTCACAAAGCTGAAACTGAGCGAATCTTTACATTGGGTGATGTTCTGCTAAGGCCTGAAGAAGGCCATTGTAACAAATGGGCTTTCGAGCTTGTCTTAGGAAGTGCAGGCAGGAATTGGTACTGTAGTGCTACTGCAGTTTTAAACACAACAAAATACTCACTTTTATTTCAAAACCATTTGATTCACACCAAAAACAAATACAAAATGTACAGGAGTGTTAACAACAGCAATATCCGCAACAAATCTTAAAATATAAATCAGGGATGCCAAGTTGCATCAATCTGTTCCTCCCTTCTCCGTGTCTGCGTGGGTTTCCTCAGGGTGCTCCGGTTTCCTCCCACAGTCCGAAAGATGTGCTGGTTAGGTGCATTGGCCATGCGACCTGATAGAAGTTTATAAAATTATGAGGGGTATAGATAAGGTGAACAGTTGGAAGCTTTTTCCTAGGGCAGAAATTACAATCACAAGGGGGCAAGATAAGGGAGGGAAGGTTCAGTGGAAATGTGCGGGGAAGTTTTTTATACAGAGGGTGGTGGGGGCCTGGAATGCACTGCCAAGTGAGATGGTTGAGGCAAACACATTAGCGACATTTAATACTTATCTGGATAATCTTATCTGGATTAGGGTGGCACAGTGGTTAGCACAGCTGCCTCACAGCTCCAAGGACCTGGGTCTGATTCCTGGTTTGGGTCACTGTCTGTGTAGAGTTTGTACTTTTTTCCCATGTCTGTGTGGGTTTCCTCCAAGTGCTCTGGTTTCCTCCCACGGTCTGAAAGACGTGCTGGTTAGGTGCATTGGCCATGCTAAATTCTCTCTCAGTGTACCCGAACAGGCACTGAAGTGTGGCAACGAGGGGACTTTTGCAGTAACTTCATTGCAGTGTTAATGTAAGCCTACTTGTGACTAATAAATAAACTTCACTTTTAGACAAATGAACAGGCAGGATATAGAAGGATACAGGTGGTTGGTCTAGATAGGACAACGTGGTCGTTGCAAGCTTGGAGGGCCGAAGGGCCTGTTTCTGTGCTGAACTGTTCTTTGTTCTTTGTACCCGAACAAGCGCAGGAGTGTGGCAACTGGGGGATTTTCACAGTAACTTCATTCCAGTGTTAATGTAAGCCTACTTGTGACACTAATAAATAAACTTTCAACTTTTCTTCCTACCTTCCTTTCCCTCCTACCATCACTTCTTCTCCCCCTCACCCTACTTCCCCCCTCCTTTACTTTGACAAAATACCTGCCCCCTAATCCTGCTTCATGTCAAATATTGTACTTTGGCCTTGATTGTTTCTTCGCAATAGTATTAGGAGTCCTAATGTACCCATTTAAGTTTGAGTGAAATAGAGGTTGTTTTAAACAAATGTTCTTATTTTTACAGGTAGGGTATTTGTTCATGAATGGGCCCATCTTCAGTGGGGAGTGTTTGATGAATATAATGATCTGGTGCCCTTTTACTTGTCCAACCAGCAAATCAAAGCAACAAGGTATGACATTCTTCAATTGTTACTTAAGTCAAAAAATCCTTTTTCCATTTCCGATCAATAGCTGGGAGAGAATTCTCATAATACATTACAATTTAAATACTGGTCAAAGATTCAGATCAATTGCAATGAGCAAATAATCACCAGATTTTTGGTAATTGATTCTTGGGGTGAGAATCACCAGCAGGCTTAGTATTGGTGAGCCTTCTTTATGAGCAGAAGCGGAGGTGGTGGTGTAGTGGTATTGTCACTGGGCTAGTAATCCAGTGACCCAGGGTAATGCTCGGGAGTCCTGGGTTTGAATCCCATCACACCAGGTTGTGAAATTTTTAAAAATCTGGAGTTAAAAGTCTATCGATGACCAGACCCTCGCAGAGATCCCGAGAATCCTGGGACATTTCCAGCTTTTGAGGCCCCAGCCATATTTTTAAAAAAAACAAAGATACATGAAAACAAAATAAAAGTGAGACATAAGGTGGAATTTTACCGTCTCACCCGCCCCGATTCCGGGAGGTCGCAGAATGGAATTCTTTGTTGGCCTCGGACGGGACTCTACGAGCCTCACCTGAGCGAGGTTATAAAATCCCGCCCATAATTTGAATTTAAAAAAAATTAACAAATGCATTTTGAGACTTTTTCTGTGCAAATGCACTAATTATTGAGGAGAAATCTAGCTTTGGAGCACTGATAGAAACATAGGAACATGGAAAATAGGAGCAGGAGGAGGCCATTCGGTCCTTCAAGCCTGCTCCGCTATTCATTATGATCATGGTTGATTGTCCAACTCAATAGCCTAATCCTGCTTTCTCCCCATAACCTTTGATCCCAATGTCGCAGTTGATGTTGAGCCCAATCAAATGCTCTTGTCCCCGAGATAAATGGTGACAGGTCTTTACCTGCTTCGACACGTTGAAACTGCATTTACTGAAATCACTGATGTGAGCAAACTGACAAAAATACGCAATGCAATTGTGATATTGGGAAACACCCCGGAGAGTCCAAGTTCAAGTATTCCTTGAAGCTCTGACCAAGAGTCATACAGACTTGAAACGTTAGCTCTGTTCTCTCTCCAGAGATGCTGTCAGATCAGCTGCGATTTTCCAGCATTTTCTGTTGTTATTTCTTGAGGCAGTTCATAAAATCCCTACATTGCAGAAGGGGTCATTCGGCCCATCAAGTCTGCACTGACTCTCTAACAGGGTGTCTTACCCAGGCCCTCTCCCCCTAACCCCACACATTTACCATGGCGAATCCATTTACCATACACATCTTGGGACACCAAGGGGCAATTTTAGCATGGCTAATCCACCTAACCTGCACATCTTTGGAGTGTGGGAGGAAACTGGAGCATCCGGAGGAAACCCACGCAGACACGGGGAGAATGTGCAGACTCCACACGACAGTTACCTGAGGCTGGAATCAAACTCAGGTCCCTGGCGCTGTGAGGTAGCAGTGCTAGCCACTGTGCCACCCTTTCCATTGGCTTACAATCTGATGCGCGATATAACACACGAGAGGCAGGATGTACTCGGGAAATAAAGGCTTTTATTGCCAACAATAACAGAGCTACTATATACAGTATACGATCCCAGACTAAAGGGTCACCAGGCAGAGCAGTGAATACCTCTCACCAGGCAGAGAATACCTCTCCCAGGAGGCGGAGCCAACTGGGGTGTACCATAGGACTATATTAACAGGTAGAACAGCCCAACCCTAACCCCAACAGTAACATATCTACAGACTCATAGTACTGGCCAGACCATGGCTCAGCACTACCTGGTGGGAACCAACAATGGTTCACCACACAATCCAGAGAAGAGCGTTTTCATTCTTACGACTTTATGTTGAGAAACTATCCATTATAAAGAGTTACTGTGAACGAATAGTGTGACAACTTTAACTATGTACCAGCTTGGCTGCCTTAATGTATGTACGTACTTATACCCTCCTTCATGAGCCAGTGGGATAGGCTGCACAAACGCTGCCTGATGTACAATATGGAACAGCAAATCTTACTTTATTATTTCCCTTTGCGCATAAAAACAAGTTGCGAAACTTATCAAATGCCAAAAATTTAACAAGAGTGGAAATTTGAGCACCCTCTCCCCCGCCCCCCGCCTTGAGCTTCAGGCCCAGGCCATATAACCCGCCTGCCTGCAACCCCCCTCTCCCCACACACGCTTGCATACTCCCCACTCCCTCCTTTCTTCCCTCCCCTCCCCGCTCCCTGTCTCTTCCTCCTCCCCTCCCCTCCCTCTCTCCCCCTCTCCACTCCCCCTCCCCACTCCCTCCTCCCTCTCCGTCTCCTCCCTCTCCCCTCCCCTCCCTCCCCTCCCCTCTCTCCACTCCCCCTTCCCACTCCCTCCCCCTTCCCACTCCCTCCTTCCCTCCCTCTCCTCCCCCTCCCAGTCTCCTCCCCCTTCCCTCCTCTCCCTCCCCTCTCCCCTCCCCCTTCTCCACTCCCCCCTTTCCACACCCCCCCACCCGTTCCCTCCCCCTCCCCCTCCCCCTTCCCCCCTCCCCCTTCCCCCCTCCCCTCCCTTCTCCCCCTCCACCAACCAGAGAAACGATCCTTCATTCCAGATATTTTCTCGATGGTTCAGATAGACAGGAGGTAAGGTAGCCAGATCCAAAGGTGAAGGAAAGGCCACATTGACTAAAAGTGAACTCCAGGGTTTTTTTTCACTATCATTACAGATGCAAAACAGTAGAATAAAAAATGAGTGATTGACCTTCAGTCTGTAATTTATAGGCAGTTACAACTGCACACTGATCCTAATGACTTTGAAGTAGCTTCAACATAGGCCAGGTAAACAACGCAACCATATTTAAAACCCACCATTGGGGAAAATTATCCAGTCCCGCCTGCCCGGGAATCGCATTGGGCGGGACAGAAAATTTGGCTGAACCCATAAATGTCTGTTGATTTCATATGGAAATTTCTGGCCTCGGAGTGGGAACAGACCACCATTGGATGGGTTTTTCCATTCCCTCCCCGCGCTTTGTCCCGCCGCAACAGATTTGCTGGCAGAAGAGGCGACTCGCCACTGGCCGCCGGCGGGATTGGAAGATCATGTTGGCAGGAAAGGCTAGAAAATCCCACCTGTACATATGAGGAGCATCATAGGACATCAGCCAGCTCCAAACTTCAAAAAAGTGCAGTACCACGAACCGCAGGACAATTCTGAATCATGAGTATCAGAATAATGTGGGTGGCACTGCTGCCTCACGGCGCCAGAGACCTGGGTTTGATTCCTGGCTTGGGTCACAGTCTGTGTGGAGTCTGCACGTTCTCCCCTGTGTCTCCATGGGTTTCCTCCGGGTGCTCAGGTTTCCTCCCGCGTTCCGAAAGACGTGCTGGTTAGGTGCATTGGCCATGCTAAATTCTCCCTCAGTGTACCCGAACAGGCACCGGAGGGTGGCGACGAGGGGATTTTCACAGTAATTTCATTTACAGTGTTAATGTAAGCCTACTTGGGACATTAAACTTAAACAAAGTCTGTCTTAAATCGTTTTTGATAAATGGCTGAATGACTGCCACAGAAATTAAAATGACTAATGCCACACCGTGTTTTGTTTGCATTGCCAGGTGTTCAAAAGAGTTAACAGGAATGGTTGGCTCTTGCACTGGGGGTTCCTGTTCCCGCTGTGGCATTAACAGCAGCACAGGCTTTCCGAATAGTGATTGTATGTTTTACCCAGACAAGAGCCAACACACATCTGCTTCAATAATGTACATGCAAGGGCTACCAGAGGTAAATAGAATTATTAAGCGGTATTTTCCTCGCACATTCTTCACAGCTACTCCCGCAACAAAGTATAATACCCAGTATTTCCAACTCAATTAGAACACGATCTAGATGTCAACCTTCCTTTGCTTGCTGCAACATATTGGGCAAATATTCCCGTTTCAGGATGTTTGATACGGGAAACGGGCCAGAATTCAACCTGAAATTGACCCCGCAACTTTCTTTCTTTAACCGAGTAAAACTGTAACTTTTCTTTGCCTATAAAGCCAGGAGGTTTCTGTTGGAACTGTATCAGGGCAGCACAGTGGTTAGCACCACTGCCTCACAATGGTAGGGACCTGGGTTCAATTCCCGGCTTGGGTCACTGTCTGTGTGGAGTCTGCAGGTTCTCCCTGTGTCTGCGTGGGTTTCCTCCGGATGCTCTGGTTTCCTCCCACAGTCCGAAAGACGTGCTGATAGAGGCGGCACGATGGCACAGTCATTCGCACTGCTGTCTCACAGCGCCAGGGACCCGGGTTTGATTCCTGGCTTGGGTTACTGTCTGTGTGGAGTTTGCACATTCTCCCCGTGTCTGCGTGGGTTTCCTCCGGGTGCTCCGGTTTCCTCCCACAGTCTGAAAGACTTGTTGGTTAAGTGCGTTGACCCGAACAGGCGCTGGAGTGTGGCAATTAGGAGAATTTCACAGTAACTTCATTGCAGTGTTAATGTAAGCCTACTTGTGACTAATAAATAAATAAACTTTTAAACTGCATTGGCCATGCTAAATTCTCCCTCAGTGTACCCGACCAGGTGCTGCAGTGTGGCAGCTCGGGGATTTTCGCAGTAGCTTCATTGCAGTGTCAATGTAAGCCTACTTGTGACTAATAAATAAACTTGAATGCCACGTACAGTACTGATCACCACATTACAGGAGAGATGGCGACCAGACCAGGGAGGGTACAGAGGAGGTTTATGAGGATATTTGCCATGAGGAAAGATTGAATAGGCTGGGTTCGTTTTTTTTTGTTATAAAGGAGGTTGACAATAGATTTAATTGGGTTGTGTGAAATTATGAGGCAGCTAGATAGAATGGATCATAAGGATCTATTTCTATCAGCAGACAGGTGAAAGGTCAGGAGATATGGATTTAAAGTAATTGGTAGAAGAATTAAAGAGTTGAGGGATATTTTTTTCACGCAGGAGGTGGTGGTGGCTGGAACTCACTGTCTCAAGGTTGTGAATGTAGTCCAATCCATCACACAAACCAGCCTCCCATCCATTGGCTCTGTCTACACTTTCCGCTGCCTCGGAAAAGTCTAAGGTCACGTACCAACCGATTCAAGAACAGTTTCTTCCCTGCTGCCATCAGACTTTTGAATGGACCTACCTTGCATTAAGTTGATCGTTCTCTACACCCTAGCTAACACTACATTCTGCACTCTCTCCTTTCCTTCTCTATGAACGGTATGCTCTGTCTGTATAGCACGCAAGAAACAATGCTTTTCACTGTATGCTAATACATATGACAATAATAAATCAAATCAAATCAACTCAAAAATCATAACATTGGAAAAAATACTTGCAGATACACTTGAGCTGTTGTAACTTACAGGACTGTGAACCAAGAGTTAGAAAGTGGTTACTGGATAACTCTTTGGCCAGCACAGATATAATGGGCTGAATGGCCTCATTCTGTACCTTAAACATGTCTCTGTTTCTAAAGTTTGACTTTGTTGAGCTTGGGTTTATATATTCTTTACTGTGCAATGTGTGCATTGTGATAATTATGTCTCAAATCACTGCCAGTGAACTGTAGTTAATGGCTCCTCTTCTCAGTCTTTAACAAACACACCATCAACTGTCACCTCTTTGGGAAGCAAAGTTTGCAGAGGATTCGAGAAAGTTATGGAGATAGGAAAGGACAAAGCTTGGAGCTGGGCTTGAACATCTGACACGAGGGAGGGGGAAGCTGTTAGCTGAGATAGACTACTCATTACAGTTTTCTGAGAGGATGAGAGGGGATCTGATCGAGATATGTAACATTTCAAAAGGGATTGATAAAGTAAATATAGACCAAGTATTTCCTCTTATGGGGCAATCTCAAACAAGAGGTCACAGGTATAGGTTGAGAGGCAGTAGATTTAAAACTGAGATGAGGAGGAATTACTTCTCGCAGAGGGTGGTGAATTTGTGGAACTCGCTGTCCCATAGCGCGGTGGAGTCTGACTCATTGAATGGTTTCAAGAAGGAGATAGGTATGCTTCTGATTTTTAAAAAAGGGGATATGGGGAAAAGGTGGGGAGGTGGATTTGAGACCAGGGAGAGATCAGCCATGATCTGACTGGAGCAGGCTCGAAGGGCTGAAGTATCCTACTTCTGTTGCTAATTCCAATGTTCCTATAACAGTGTTGACCCAGAAAGTACGTGTTTCGCACACTTGACATCACCTGGAATTATTTTAGATTCTGACACTTGTATTCCTTTTGCAGGTGGTTGAATTCTGTGACAATCGAACTCACAATCCTGAAGCCCCAAACATGCAGAACAAAATGTGCAGTTACAGGAGCACT
Organism: Mustelus asterias; assembly: GCF_964213995.1. Lineage (NCBI taxonomy): Eukaryota > Metazoa > Chordata > Chondrichthyes > Carcharhiniformes > Triakidae > Mustelus > Mustelus asterias. The sequence continues at coordinate 126,636,248 of NC_135808.1, read as the reverse complement.
TGGGACGTGATCAGCAAATCAGCGGATTTCACGAACAATCCTCCAACTAACATCTCTCCCCCAATGCCAAAGTTTACTTTGCTGCATGTCAAAGACCGAGTGCTGTGTTTAGTTCTCGACACTTCTGGAAGCATGATAGCGGTAGGAAAAAACTAGGTCAGAATGTTACATTGATCAGGCTGGTGCGCGCCCCACCTGGAAATATATAAAATCGCACTCAAAGATGTCGGGCACACGTCCCAAAGCCATCGTGCACTAGCGCAATAATTCGGCCGCCGGGAACACACGAAAGTCAAAGCTAATCCGACAACAATCTAGAGGCTATTTAGTCCATTGAAGGGCCAATTGAACGCAATTTGACATGACCCATCTAACTTTTACAGATGGTGGGCAGGCCGACTGGCCTTTACGTTTAGCTTCAACCTCAATCCCAGCTGGGATGAACTGTCTGGGCTGAAATAAAATGTAAAAAGGTCTCTGGGAACTGCTAACTAAATGCAATGTTTTTTCATAGATTTATCATAGTGTCGAGGAGGCCCTTCAGCCCATTGAATCTGGCGCGGCACGCATCCATAAGATCATAAGGCAATAAGACATAGGAGCAGAATTAGGCCACTCGGCCCATCGAGTCAGCTCCCCATTTATTCATGGCTGATATTTTTCTCATCCCCATTCTGCCTTTTCCCCATAACCCCTGATCCCCTTATTAATTAAGAACCTATCTATCTCTGTCTTAAAGATACTCAATGACCTGGCCTCCACAGTCTTCTGCAGCAAAGGGTTCCACAGATTCACCACTCTCTGGTTGAAGAAATTCCTCCTCATCTTTATTTTAAAGGATTGTCACTTTAGTCTGAGGTTGTGTCCTCTGGTTCTAGTTTTTCCTATTAGTGGAAACATCCTCTCCATGTCCACTCCATCCAGGACTCGCAGTATCCTGTAAGTTTCAATAAGATTCCCTGCATCATTTGATGAACAATGATGTGGAGATGCCGGCGTTGGACTGGGATAGGCACAGTAAGGTGTCGCACAAAATCAAGTTAAAGTCCAACAGGTTTATTTGGTATCACGAGCTTTTGGAGCGCTGCTCCTTCATCACCTGCCTACTCACCTGATAAAGGAGCAGTGCTCCGAAAGCTCATGATTCCAAATAAACCTGTTGGACTTTAACCTGGTGTTGTGAGACTTCTTGATGAATAAGGACTGTGCATAATGGCCTTCACATCGCGTCAGCGTGAACCATCATCACAGCCTGAATCTTTCACCTGGAGGATATGCGCACTCGGTGGGACTGGTAGCAGAGTGTTTGAATGTGCTGCCTCGACATTGCTTGCAGCTTTTTTTTCCATTGTAATTGGACTTTTGGTACAGCTCCACAGGGATTGGGAAGCACCTGCCCGCACATTCCCTTTTCTCCATGCTGGCCCTCCCTGACAGCGCTGAGCATTTCCCAGGCTGGCTGTCCGTTAATTGGCCAGTCAGTGTGAAAGTGCACTCCGGGGCCGACTGCAGTGGAGAACGTGTTTCACATTGGCTACCAGTCCCACCGAGTGTGCACATCCTCCAGATGAAAGATTCAGGCTGTGGTGATGGTTCACACTGACGCTATGTGAAGGCCAATATGCACAGTCTTGATTGTCCATTGTTCATTAAACGATGCAGGGGATGCATGCAGGTGCAGATTCGATGGGCCGAAGGGCCTCCTCTACGCTATGATAAATTTATGATAAAAACATTGCAGTAAATCAGTCAACCCTCGCTTTATGGATGGTCTGGACTGCATTTCTCAGTCAAATGATTTCATCGTGCCATGAACAATAATGAAAAAAGGTTTGGAAATGCCTCTCTACAGGCCCTGGAGAAATGCCAAAGGAACTCGATTATTTCTGGTACTTAATTAGAAGCAAGCTAGCAATTCAGAAATTTTAAAACAAAGTTGGAAATGCTCAGCAGGTTAGGCAGCATCAGTGGATAGAAACAGAATTGACATCTCAGAGGTCAAAATGGCCATTCATCAGAGAAGTTCCGAAACTCTGACCCGCACACCCAAGCCATGATGTACGATGATGTCGGGCGTATGATCCTGTATAGGTGCAGTGTGGCTATGATAAATGATGCAAAGTGGTGTTCCACCAGCATTAGCACCAGGATCACAGTGATTCACCATTGGCATCAATGATTTGGGTACAGGAATCAAAAATACAATTACAAAACTTGCGGATGATGCCTTATTGTGTGTGCAGTTAGAATCATAGAATCTTACAGTGCAGAAAGAGGCCATTCAGTCCATCGAGTCTGCACCAACCACAATCCCACCCAGGCCCCATTGCCATAACCCCATGCATTTACCCAGCCAGTCCCCCTGACAGTAAGGGGCAATTTAGCTTGGCATCTTCGTGTTCCCTGGGATTGGTACCAAGATTACAGCTTTCCTCAATCTATAATAAACTTTGGTGCACTATTTTAAAATTTAAAAAAAGGTTTATTTAGTAGTGTCACAAGTAGGCTTACATTAATACTGCAATGAACTCACTGTGACAACCCCCTAGTTTCCACACTCCAACGCCTGTTCGGGTACACTGAGGAAGAATTTAGCATGGCCAATGCACCTAACCCGCACATCTTTGGACTATGGGAGGAAACCAGAGCACCTGGAGGAAACCCACGCAGACAGGGAGAATGTGCAAACTTCACACAGACAATGACCCAAGGCTGGAATTGAACCCGGGACCCTGCCGCTATGAGGCAGCAATGCTAACCACTGTGCCACCGTGTTGTGATAAAATATAGGAACACACACTCTGAGGAATGGGCTTGCCATTGGCAAATGGAATATGTCCTCTTGAAGTCTATCACTATCCTCTTCACAGTTCACTATATTTCTGAGCTTTATAACAACTACAGATTATACGGTGGCACAGTGGTTAGCACTGCTGCCTCACAGCGCCAGGGATCCAGGTTCAATTCCTGGCTCAGGTCGCCTTCTGTGTGGAGTCTGCATGTTCTCCCCATGTCTGCATGGGTTTCCTCTGGGGGCTCCTGTTTCTGCCCACAGTCCGAAAGACGTGCTGGTTAGGTGCATTGGCCATGCTAAATTCTCCCTCAGTGTACCCGAACAGGCACTGGAGTGTGGCGACGAGAGGATTTTCACAGTGACTTCATTGCAGTATTAATGTAAGCCTACTTGTGACACTAATAAATAAACATTTTTAAAATAGTACGCCAAAGTTTATCATAGATTGAGGAAAGCTAACCCAGGGAACACCAAGATGTACCTGCCTCCAGGCAATAAAAAACAGAACTATTTACCACCTCTCTCTGTTTTCTGTCAACATTGTATCTATGTTACTATACATGCCTTCAACTTTGTTAGCAAGCCAATTATGTGACACTTGGTTGAAAATCTTTTGAAAGTCCCTGGGTGAAATTGTCCCGTTCTGCCCTTTACGGGAACTGTAGCGGGCAGGACACAGACCATGCAAAGGTCTATTGACCTTGAATGGAATTTTCCTGCTTTGGGGGTGAACGTGGCCGGAAAACCCCGCCCCATGTGTACCATATCAAAGACATTCCCCACATCCGCCCTCTCTCTTACCGCACCAAATTATCAATCGGTTCCGATCAATGCAATTTGCCTTTAACAAATCCTATTGGACACAAATACAAGAGCAAAATATTGCAGATGCCGGTAATCTGAAATAAAGAAAATGTCGCCATTATTCAGCAGGTCAGGCAGTATCAATTGGGAATTAAAGGTCATGGACTTGTAATGTCAATTGTGTTTCTCTCCACAGAATCGCTATCCACGTATCTCCAGCACTTACTGTTTTTTTATTGAATGAAGGTATTCCTTAGTTCATCTACACTTGTCCAAGTGAGAGCTAATTTTATTCTGGTTTATCGGGCGGGATTTTACGGCCTGCTCGTCCAGAAATCATTAAATCCCGCCCGAGGTCAAAGGACCTTTCCATGGTCCGCCCCTCTCCCGCTCCGATTCCCGTGGGGGGGTGGGGGGGAAGGTAAAATTCCAGCCGATATCATTTCTAAAAGCTTTCCCATCAACAAGGCCATAGTTGTTTTGTTTGACATCTCATCCAGAGAGCCTATCAGTGCGGCACTCCCGCAGAACCACGCTGTCGTTTCAGGTTAGACAATGTGCTAAAGTTAAAGTTAAATTATTAGTCACAAGTAGGCTTCCATTAACACTGCAACAAAGTTATTGTGAAAATCCCCTAGTTGCCACACTCCAGCGCCAGTTCGGGAGAGTTTAGTGTGGCCAATACACCTAACCAGCACGTCTTTCAAACCGTGGGAGGAAGCCGGAGCACCTGGACGAAACCCATGGAGACACGTGCAGACTCCACACAGACAGTGACCCAAGCCAGGAATCAAACCCAGGTCCCTGGCGCTGTGAGGCAGCAATGCTAACCACTGTGCCACTGTGCCCCTGAATTCTGATTGGACTTCATTCCACAAAGCAAGCGATGGAGATTGTGTAAAATTGCCTTGAAAGAAGCGTCCTGTTAGTCCCTTAAAAACCGAGCATAAAAATACGAAGATGGCTGACAATGAGGGAGGTTGGGTTTCGAGTCTGACTTGAGTTCCTTTTGTAAACAGGAAAACCGAATTCAAAGGCTCAGACAGGCAGCTGGGATATTCTTGCGACAGATCATTGAAGACCAATCACAGGTTGGCATTGTTACTTTTAGCAGTTCCGCAGTTTCTGCATCACCGCTGAAAGTAATTGAGGGTGAAAATGCACGGAAAGAGCTTGAAAAACTTCTACCTACATCAGCTAGTGGGGGAACTAATATCTGTGCAGGGGTCCGAACTGGCTTTCAGGTAGGTACTGAAATCCTGTAAATTTTTCAATAACCCTATTACTCTCTACACAATTATTCCACTTGTTCCCATGTTGACAATAACCAACTGTTTTGCAGGTGCTTTGTGGCGATGACGGTGCCACACACGGTGATGAAATTGTTCTGCTGACTGATGGGGAGGACAGTGGAATAAGCAGTTGCTTCACAGAGGTTGAACAGAGTGGCGCAATTGTCCACACTATAGCATTAGGACGATATGCGGTTGCAGGATTGGAAAAGCTGTCAAATATGACAGGCAAGTGATATTTACTGCTGATCAATAATTCAATTTGATTTGAGTAGAAAACTAGGGCGGCACGTTGGCACAGTGGTTAGCAGCGCTGCCTTACAATGCCAGGGACCCGGGTTTGATTTCTGGCTTGGGTCGCTGTCTGTGTGGAGTCTGCGTCCCCTCCCTGTGTCTACGTGGGTTTCCTCCGGTGCTCCGGTTTCCTCCCATAGTCCGAAAGATATGCTGGTTAGGTACATTGTCCAAGTTAAATTCTCCCTCAGTGTACCCGAACAGGCACTGGACTGTGGCGACTAGGGGATTTTCACAGTAACTTCATGGCAGTGTTAATGTAAGCCTACTTGTGACAATAATAAAATAGACCAAACAAGGTACGTTCAGTTGTAGAAGATTCTTTGAGTCACCTTAAATGACCTTTCAAGGATAATAACCCTATTGCATTGAAGTCTTACCATACACCGAAACAGACAGATTTGTTGTGGCAACTAGGGGATTTTCACAGTAACTTTACTGTTAAAGTTAAAGTTTATTTATTAGTCACAGGTAAGGTTTACATTAACATTGCAATGAAGTTACTGTGAAATTCCCCTAGTCGCCACACTCCATCGCCTGTTCGGGTCAATGCACCTCACTGGCATATCTTTCAGACTGTGGGAGGAAACTGGACCACCCCATGCAACCAGGGGGAGAATGTGCAAACTCCACCCAAGCCGGGAATCGAACCCAGGTCCCTGGTGCTGTGAGGTGGCAGTGCGAACCACTGTGACACCATGCCGCCCATTGCAGTGTTAATGTAAGCATACTTGTAACACTAATAAATAAACTTTAAACGTAATGCAGGAATTAGATGAACTGGTGGTTTAAAGTACCTTTGGATATACCTCATATTCACTTATTAAGATGGAAGTGCATTTTTTATGGGCTCCCAAGATGATTCAGCGAGTGCCTTGACTTTTACAAACCAGCGACATTCCAGGTTGGAATGAAATAAAGAACTCCCAATGGAGCTGTGCCTTCCCTCAGCTCAGGGTGTCCCAAGGCAGAGGGTGAGGTGGGGGCGGTAGAGGAATTCATTCACCGCTCCAACTCCAAGGCACTATGCTTGTGACTTTCTGCTCTAAAGTATGCATCTGTGGACATTTGGTCATTGGGCATTGGATTCTGATGTTCCACATAATTGGCTCATTATAAACAGACTTAAATATGCAGAATGACAATTTACATAAATTATCAGAGGAAAACCGGATTCCAGCCAGAGTCGACACAGCTTTAGTTACTCGAATAATTCACTGTCCTGTAACCAGCACAAGTAACTTTCTCTGAGCATCATTGTAACATTGCAAATATTAAAGAAAGTTAATGTCAGTGGTGTTTAGCTCTTTAATAGGATCATGGAATCCCTACAGTGCAGAAAAAAGCCATTCAGCCCATTGAATCTGCACCGACTCTCTAATAGAGCATTTTACCCAGGCACCCCCCTGCCCTAACTCCATAACCCCACGCATTTATAGAGTCATAGAGGTTTACAGCATGGAAACAGGCCCTTTGGCCCAACTTGTCCATGCCGCCCTTTTTTTTAAAACCCCTAAGCTAATCCCAATTGCCCGCATTTGGCCCATATCCCTCTATACCCATCGTACCCATGTAACTATCTAAATGCTTTTTAAAAGACAAAATTGTACCCACCTCTACCCACCTCTGGCAGCTTGTTCCAGACACTCACTACCCTCTGTGTGAAAAAATTGCCCCTCTGGATACTTTTGTATCTCTCCCCTCTCACCTTAAACCTTTGCCCTCTAGTTTTAGACTCCCCTACCTTTGGGAAAAGATATTGACTATCAACCTTGTTTATGCCCCTCATTATTTTATAGACCTCTATAAGGTCACCCCTCAGCCTCCTACGCTCCAGAGAAAAAAGTCCCAGTCTATTCAGTCTCTCCTTATAACTCAATCCATCAAGTCCCAGTAGCATCCTAATAAATCTTTTCTGCACTCTTTCTAGTTTAATAATATCCTTTCTATAATAGGGTGACCAGAATTGCATATAGTACTCCTAGTGTAGCCTTACCAATGTCTTGTACAACTTCAACAAGACGTCTCAAATCCTGTATTCAATGTTCTGACAGATGAAACCAAGCATGCTGAATGCCAGTTTCCTCCCACAGTCCAAAGATACGCGGGTTAGGTTGATTGGCCATACTAAATTGACCCTTAGTGTCAGGCGGATTAACAGGGCAAAAATGTGGGGTTATGGGAATAGGGCCTGGGTGGGTTTGTGGTCGGCACAGACTCGATGGGCCGAATGGCCTCCTTCTGTTCTGTAGGGATTCTGTGGTTCGATGATCATAAATTAGGGGAAATTAGGTAAACTCATGAGGCAGAAAGCATGTTGATGGGTGAGGTGAATAGAGTGGGAGGAGTGTACTGTGTGCTACATTAACACCAACAAAGGCCAATTGGGCTGAATGATATGTTTCTGTACTTTAACTGAATGAATTGTTTCAGGTACAAGTAAGTAAAGTGCAGAAGTAACTGTCACTTCAGCACCGAGCACATAATACAGTATGTGTGAGCTATGTTTTGTTTATAAGTACTTATATTTTGACTCCCTACCTAATTGCCAAGATCAAATTCAAAGGTTACCTTATCCATTCACCACACCTGGTTTTATCCCACTTAATGTCACCCCAACAAATTGCCAACAGATACTTCTACTTTCAGTCCTTTTTATTCTCGGCTTTATTATTAGACTTTGTGATTCTTTGAGCACTTGGCACATCATAACATTTTGGTGTCCTTATCTGAGGAAAGTTGTCCTTGCTATAGAGGGAGGACAGAGAAGGTTTACCAGGCTGATTCATGGGATAGCAGGTCTAGTCATCTGAGTAGAGACTAAGTTGGTTCGGACTATATTCGCTGATGTTTAGAAGAGTGAGTGGGGATCTCATAGAAACGTATAAAATTCTAACAGGGTAGATTCAGAAAGAATGTTCCCAATGGTGGGGGAGAACTAGGGGTCATACTTTGAGGATAAGGGGTAAACCTTTTAGGACTGAGGTGAGGAGAAATTTCTTCACCCAGAATGTAGTGAATGTATGGAATTCACTGCCACAGAATGTAGTTGAGGCCAAAACGTTGTCTGATTTCAAGAAGAAATTAGATATAGCTCTTGGGGCTAAAGGGATATAGGGGGAAGGCAGGATCAAGATATTGAATATGATGATCAGCCATGATCAAAATGAATGGTGGAGCAGGCTCGAAGGGCCGGATGGCCAACTCCTGCTTCTCGTTTCTATGTTTCTAAGGCTATGGGCCAAGTGCTGGTAAATGGGATTAGGTGGGAGGTCAGGTGGTTCTCGCGTGTCGGCACAGACTCAATGGACTGAAGGGCCTCTTCTATACCTTATGATTCTAATTTGTGCTTTATTTGTCCTTTATTCCAGTCAGTTGTGAGCACTACGTTGATTGTATCATTTTTAATCTTAATTCTTTAGGAGGTTTGAAGTTTTCAGCTACTGATAATTTGAATGAAAATGGATTAATTGACGCATTCACTGGATTAGTATCAGGAAATGGTAACATGAGTCAGCAGTCAATCCAGGTTTGGATCACCCTTCTGAGAACGACTTTCCAATTTTTGGCTTTCTGCTAACAGGTGCTTTGGTATTAAAAAAAATAATTCTTCTGTTTTCCTGCAGCTGGAAAGTACTGGAAAGAAGATAAACAATTACGGTTGGTTCAATGGTACGGTTTTCATCGATAAAACAGTTGGGAACAACACATTCTTTGTAATCACGTGGCAGATTGGTTTACCCTTTGTTTTAGTCCGTGACCCCACTGGAAAGACTTATCCCATTGCAAACTTTGAGGTTGACAAAATATTACTTACAGCTCGACTTGCAATTACTGGCAAGGCACAGGTATGGTTCTCGTTGGACTATGCTGTTTGATTTTCTCTGTGTTTTACTTTTGGTCCTGTGACTTTAAATTAAAATGACATGTCTTCCATCAGACAGGAGCCTGGACCTACGCAATACAAAACCGAGCAACAGGAGTTCAGGTCATAACCATCACGGTAACATCCAGGGCAGCAGATCAGAAAGTTCCCCCAGTCACAGTCAATGCGCACCTCGGTCAAGATACAACAGCCTGGCCGAACCCACTGGTCATTTTTGCAGAGGTCAGTCAAGGCTTTCTGCCTGTTGTTTGGGCAAATGTGAAGGCCACGGTGGAGCGAGCTGATGGTTTCTCTGTAGATCTCGCGCTATTGGATGACGGTTCAGGTAAATACCTCCATTGTTATGGAAGTCACTTAACAATCGGGTATTTTTCATTGTGAGTGAAGCAAAGCATCGTCATCAGATAAGTTAATTTTCTATACATTCAACACCGTTGTTGACAATTTATTTGACTTTTTATCTTCAGGGAGTGACGCTGTTAAGAATGATGGTGTTTATTCTCGGTACTTCACTAGTTTTGGTGGTAATGGGAGATACAGCGTTAAGGTATCTGTCCAAGGAAAAGATGGAATAGCAAGCTTAACAACCAGGAAGGAAAGCCGTGCTATGTACATCCCAGGATATGTACAAAATGGTAACGTATTGATGGGATAATATACGTACTTGTCATTGTAGTGTAATGTTACCTGTTTCTGTCCCTATCTCAGCTTCTTTGCTCTCAAAACTTCCATCCATGACTTTGCCACCATCACACTTGACAAATCCAATGATGTCATGGACATTTTTCACCATCCTTGTACATCAACTCAGCGGAAACCTACATCCCAACCCACACTAGGTCACACTCACCCATTACCCCTATCTTCATTGGCTGATATTAGCTTTTCGTTCTCTCAATACCTCAAATTTTAAAAAATTTTCATGGTCTCACCCCTCCTCACCTCTGCAACATCTGAGCTTTGTGAGCACCAACTCGCAATTCTTCTGTCTCTGGTCTCTTATGCATCCCACTCCCTTAGCCCTGTCACTGATGGCTGTGCCTTCAACCGCCTAGACGCCAAGTTCTGGAGTTCCCTCTCTACATGTGGCAACACGTGCCACAGTGGTTAGCACTGCTGCCTCACAGCACCAGGGACCCGGGTTCAATTCCAGCCTTGGGTGACTGTCTGTGTGGAGTTTGCATGTTCTTCCCGTGTCTGCATGGGTTTCCTCCAGGTGCTCTGGTTTCCTCCCACAGTCCAAAGATTTGGACGTTAGGTGGATTGGCCATGATAAGTTGTCACTTAGGGCCTGATTTTACCATTTTCATTCTAAGTGCTGAATCTGGGCGGAATGCAGATCCGACTTAGAAATCTGCTTTCAGGTGCCCCCATACGCACTCAGCCTGAAAAAGAAATCGCGGGTCCCATTCGTGCTGTGGGCGGGGCTTATCACGCCCGAAGCGATCGGAGCTCTGAACTGCGTATGCGCAGTTGGAAAAAATTTGAAAAAGCGCACCCGTGTCAGTTCGCTCCCGGGCCGCAGAAAGCAGAGAAAGCGGCCCAGGGGCGAAAAGCGGGAGCGATGGCCCCCACAGACATCACTGTCCCCCTTATCCACACCCCCCCGCTACCCAGACCGATCACGACCCCCTGCCCCCTTCCCCCCCACCGATCGCCCGCAGAGTGGCAGCGGACCCCTCTGCCCCCATCCACCAGTGAGCGATCTGGCATCCCCCCCCCACCAGAGATACATCTTATCTGCCTCCCTCCACCCCCCCCCGCCTCAGAGAATGATCTGGCCTCACTCACATTCTCCCACCCCACCCCCCCACCAGACAGCGATCTGGCCTCACTCATCACCCCACCCCCCCCAGAGAATAGTCTGGCTTCACTCACCCCCCCCCAACTCCTCCAAGACAACGATCTGGCTTCATCCATCCCCCCCCAGAGAATGGTCTGGCCTCACTCACCGCCCTCCACCCCCACCCCAGACAACGATCTGGCCTCACTCATCCTCCCCCAGAGAATGGTCTGGCTTCACTCACAACCCCCCCCCGAACCCAGACAACGATTTGGCCTCATCCATACCCCCCCCCCCAACCCTGCCAGAGAATGGTCTGGCCTCACTCACCGCCACCCCCCACCCCCACAGACAACGATTTGGCCTCACTCACCGCCCCTCCCCAGATGAACATCTGACCTGCCTCCTCCTCTCTCCCCACCAGACAATGAACAGCGTCCCCCCGTCCCCCCCCGACCCAACGATCGGCCCTACCCCACCCCTCCCCGCCAGAGATACACCTGACCCACCTTCTCCTCCTCCCCTCCACCATCTGGCCTCACTCCCCTCGCCCCACCCAACCAGAGAATGATCTGACCCGCCTCCCTCCTACCCTCCACCACTGATCTGAGTCAGGGAGCCGTTGGAAGCTCTGAACGCGCCCTTCAGCAGCTGGAGCACCCGATTCAGACTTTTATTCAGCAGGTTCATTTCGGTGCGATTCCGGATCGGCGAACGCGATGGTAAAGGGGGAAATGCTGATAAAGTTGGGCAGGCAGTTCATTAATTCAATTTAAATGCATGCAAATGCATTTAAATCGCCGTTGCGCCCGTTTCGGGCATGAATTGGATTGCCACTATTCCCAGGTTTCGGTTAAGTGGCAATCTGCGCGGACGCAGGCACGGATCGCGTTAATAGCTTCACACCCGACTCAATGGTAAAATCGGGCCCTTAGTGTCCCAAGATGTGCAGGTTAGGTGGATTGTGGTAAATGCGTGGGGTTTCAGGGATAGGATGAGGGATGGACTTGGGTAAGAAGCTCTGTTGGAGAGTCGGTGTAGACTCAATGATTTAATTGGCTTTGAAGGCTCGAAGGGCCAAATGGCCTCCTCCTGCTCCTATTTTCTATGTTTCTAATGGTCCTCCTCTGCACCATAGAGATTCTATGAGCCCCTCAGTGAAATCCTTGTTGAACAAACATTTGGTCCTCACACTTCATTCTTCATCTTTGCATTAATTTCTTGATCATGTCCCTGTAAAATTATCATATAAATGCTTGTTCTTTCAGTAGTGATGGTCATAATTATGGCACTAGACTAATAACTCAAAAGTAATGGGTTTCCACCTCAACAGGATCAATGGTTTAATAATCTATTTAATTTCTAATTTGCGCATTAGCACGGGGAAAATGGCCATGTACTCTGCTGAACTATTATTTAAAACTCAAAAAAACCCAACTAGGTCATTAATGCTGCCATGCAAATGACCAATGTCCTCAGAGATGGTCTGGCAATCACTTAGGTTGCAAAACAATGGCAGCCCCAAATGGACAATAAGTGCGGTATTGATCACATTCTACCAATACATAAAAGCAATTTTAGTCTTTATGTCAAGCACTATTGGTTTCATTGTGCCACCGTGCCAAGGCACAATGGCAGTGGTTAGCACCGCTGCCTCACAGCACCAGGGACCCCAGTTCGAGTCACTGTACGTGCGGAGTCTGCATGTTCTCCCCATGTCTGCGTGGGTTTCCTCCGGGTGCTCCGGTTTCCTGCCAAAGTCTGAAAGACATGCTGGTTAGGTGCTAAATTCTCCCTCAGTGTACCCGAACAGGCGCCAGAGTGTGGCGACTAGGAGATTTTAACAATAACTTGATTGCAGTGTTAATGTAAGCCTACTTGTGACACTAATAAAATCAACCAAACAAGGTGCCTTCAGTTGTGGAAGATTCTTTGACTCATCTGATCTGACCCTTCAAGGATTATAACCCTATCGCATTAGAGTCTTACCATATACCGAAACAAGCAAACAGGTTTGTTGGCCCAGATTTTGCAGTGGTATTACCGCTGAAATTGTCAAAATTCGCTGTCATTTGTCCATGACAACGGCCCTTCCCTGGCAGCACCGTGGGGGCGGCTGCATCAGATGCACTGCAGCGGTTCAAAAAGGCAACACACCACCACCTTCTCAAGAGTAATTAGGGACGAGGAATAAATGCTAGCGAGCAAATAAAACAAAAGTCTTTCCAGTGTCATTTCTGAAATGTCTCCTTTGCTTTTCTTGCAGGCCAGATTCAGCCAAACCCACCAAAGCCTCCAGTTGATGGTGATGATTCTCAGACACAGTTGGGAAGCTTCAACAGGGTGAAATCGGGGGGGACGTGTTTTGTAAGCCAGGTTCCTGCAGGGCCTCTCCCTGACAGATATCCTCCGAGTAAAATTATGGATCTGAAGGCAATAATAGTTGAAGATAAAATCCAGCTGAGGTGGACAGCACCAGGCGATGACTTTGATCAAGGAAATGGTAAATTATATTTCAAATTATACATTAAACGATGCCATCACTGAGCTCGCTGCCTACTTTGGTACTAGATTCCCCCATAAAATATTTTATCATTCAGTCAATGCCTTGTTCAGCCGGTTTCATAGAATCCCTACAGTGCAGAAGGAGGCCATTCAGCCCATCGAGTCTGCACCGACGACAACCCCACAAGCCCTACTCCCATAACCCCACATATTTACCCTGTGTTAATCTCCCTCACACTAGGGTCAATTTACTGTGGCCAATAAACCTAACCCGCATATCTTTGGACTGTGGGAGGAAATTGGAGCACCGGGAGAAAACCCACACAGACACAGGGAGGTCATGTAAACTCCACACAGACAGTGACCCGAGGCCGGAACTGAATCCGGGTCCCTGGCGCTGTGAGGCAGCAATGCTAACCACTGTGCCATAGTGCCGCCTTTCATATATGCAGTTGCTCAGTTAGGGAGATATTTTCTTCACTCGCATATTTCTGTGATCATGAGATATTGAATTCATTTAACGTTCACAAAAAGACTATGGCCGGGATTCTCCAAGTTCGCTGCGCGTCCCGAGTCATGCAGTGGGCCGGGAGTCACCAGCAGGGGGCCTTTAGTGGGACTCGCGACTGGCGTACGGCCGATTGCGAATCTTCGAGGCCCTTTTTTTAGTGTAATCAGATCCGTGTCTAACCATAAGGCACCCATGGACCACTATTAGTGTCCACTAGTTCTCTAAGGTTCAGTACCACTGAACCTTCGAGAATACCAAAGGTAGACCCAAAATTGTAACAGGGGTTGGGGGGAGGGGGAGGGTGTGGATATTACAATGGAAGAGTTCTAATAAGGGCCGGAATTCTCCGGTCCCGCACACCCCACTACTGCTGCCAGTGAGAACGGAGAATTTGGCGCTCAGTGAAATCTGGGTTCACTGCAGCAGGACCGGAGAATCCCAGCCGAGGCGAGGTCGGAGAATTCCGGCCAAATCATGTTTGTTGGGCTGAATGGTTTTCTATTATTCCTGACTTTGCTTAGTTTTGCCATTCAGTTCCTTACTGCAATTTCCGTCGCTTAGCTACTTTAGCAATGCTGACCGTCCATCAGCGGAGAGCTTCAAGAGCCTAAATGAAACATTAACTTGCATTGATATTTCTCATTTCTCTTCTTTTAGCTTCCCACTATGAAATAAGGTTGAGCAAAAACTTTACGCAGCTAAAAGATGATTTTCCAAATGCTCAAAGTGTGAACACCACCGATCTGCAGCCGAACATCGCCAGTTCCGAGGAAACATTCAATGTATCTGAGAACATCGAGTTGAAAAATGGGACAGTAATCTACTTTGCAATTCGTGCATTTGATAAGGCAAATCACACTTCCGAGTTATCCAATATAGCGCAGGCTGCTTTATTATTGCCCCAAGTGGTCCCATCAATTCTGCCTACATCTCCCCCAGCTACTACACATCTCCCAGTTACTACACCTCTCCCAGCTACTACACCTCTCCCAGTTACTACACCTCATACAACCATAATAGTTAACATCACAGAAATTGTCCTGGTAGCTGGTGCGATTGTCATTGCTGTGTGCCTGATAATTGCCATAACTGTGTGTGTTGTAACTAGGAAAGGTCATAGGAAAGTATCACCTAGTTAGGAAACACTCCAGCTAGAATCTGGTACAGTAAGAAGTCTCACAACACTAGGTTAAAGTCCAACAGGTTTATTTGGTAGCACGAGCTTTCGGAGTGCTTCCCCTTCATCAGGTGAGTGACTCGGAGCAGCGCTCCAAAAGCTCGTGACACCAAATAAACCTGTTGGACTTTAACCTGGTGTTGTGAGACCTCTTACTGTGCTTACCCCAGTCCAATGCTGGCATCTCCACATCAGAACCTGATATAAACAGACAATCCTTGATTTTAATTGAATTATTCAGCAACGTTGACAATAGCTAATCAAGTTCAACTTGTACCAGCGTAATTTAACTCATGTTCAAAATATGTTGAAGGAAAGATTGGATATTCTGTGAGCATCCAGTCCTGTGATTGTGGACTGGGACTGCATCATACTGGATATAAATAGTTTTAAACACAACTTGTGTAGAATAAATAAATGGTTAAAGTACATTATGTCTAAAAGGCCTGGTGGAGGACTGCTCAGTTGTCCTGTGCAATCTGAATCATTTGGAGAGTCTAACATATTCTTAATTCTTTGCACTTGTGTTAAATTTTCCTGCCTGTGTTTGGAATCTAATGTTCCACCTGTTTGGGCAAAGACATTTTGCAACCAGTGTAAATATGGTCTTGTTTGGAGCAAGCAGAGGCTCGAGTCCTTGTAAGACATCTGAATCACTCCTAAATTCAAACTGGGACCTGCTAATTTTGGATCCCAACCTAACTCCCAGTCCTTCTGCAGCACTTCCATCGGTAAAACATGGATTGTATCACCAGAGTTTGAATGTTGTATATAGTTTTCCTGATGGGGTCAATAACAAAGCCACTTACAGAGTTTGATCAGATGTAATTCAGTTGAAGAAAAGATTTGCATTTATATAATGCATTATTGCCCCCCTCTCCGCAATATTCCAAAGTGCTTCAGATGCAATGGATTTCTTAAATGTGCGTCCAATAGACAAGTCAAAAGAAGATCAATAGTGTGGTGATTGTCCCTTTAAGGGCAACGCAGCAGAGTAAGGGTCACCTGACCTGGGTGACCAACCGGGACTCAGAGTGGGGAATCACCCCAGAGGGAGGGGTTGTTCCTGGCAGAGTTGAAGATCAGTAAATAAATCCATTTTTGTTCACGAATGAAGTCTCTGAGAGTGCATCATTACATATAACTATTTGCGTGATCTCAGAATGTCACAAAGCACTTTTGCAGCATATTCACTGTTTGTAATGTAGCGAGTGCAGCAGGATATTTGCACATAGCAATGCGGCACGGTGGCACAGTGGTTAGCACTGCTACCTCACAGCGCCAGGGACCTGGGTTCAATTCTAGCCTCGGGTCACTGTCTGCGTGGAGTTTTCACATTCTCCCTGTGTCTGCGTGGGTTTCCTCTGGGTGCTCCGGTTTCCTCCCACAATTCAAAGATATGCAGGCTAGGTCCATGCTAAATTGCCCCTAGTGCCAGGGGATTAGCAGAGTAAATATGTGGGGTTATGGGGATAGGGCCTGAATGGGATTGTAGTCGGTGCAGACTCGATGGGCCGAATGGCCTCCTTCTGCAGTGTAGGGATTCTATGATTCTATGAATCCATGGTCAGCAATGAGGTCAATGATCAGATGAGGGGGAAGCACTGACCACTGCACACAGTGATGCTCTATATGAAAACAGGGGTGGAATTTTCCGGATGTTCGCGCTGGTGGTATTTTCTGATCCTGCTGTAGTGAATGGCGATTTAGCTGAGCGCCAAATTCTCCGTCCTCGCTCGCAGCGGCGGTTGGATGTGAATGGCCAGAATTTCCCAGCCCGGATATTTTCCACGCAAGCAACTTTTAGTCCCAACATCCGGGAGCTGTAATAACTGCTGGGATTCTCCGGCCCCGCTGTGGCTGGAACCATTGCGGGAGATTCCGCAACGCAGCCGAAAAGCTCGTTGACAATGGGAGAGTTCCCCAGCGGCGATCCGCGCAAAAAGCCGTAGACATTGGTGGGACTGGAAGATCCTGGCGGCGGCTGATGCCGAGCTGCTTCCGCCAGCAGAAAACATCCTGCATGGGGGACGGTAAATCCCACCCAATGGGCGGGATTTTATGGCCTCACTTGAGCGAGACCGGAAATTCCCGCCTGATGTCAATGGACATTTCCGTTGTCCATCCCTTGCCTGCTCCGATTCCATGATGGGCGAGGCGGTAGAATTCTGGCGAATATCTTTCGTAAACTTGTGCGATTGTTCGTGTTCTTTAAGTACTGTAATAAACTAAGTATGAAGTAAATACTTTAGACTTGGCTTTAATAAAAATAACAATTGATTTTCAATATTATTACAGAATTATTTTCTTCCAAATATGCCATTAATGTCATTTTTTTTACAATAGCGGTGGAGCTGCTATTTAGTTAACATTTTTAGGAGTGGCTTCACCCTTTTGACACCTTTAAACCAAAAGCATATCTATTTCTGCAAAACAGAAAATACAAATAAATCTGATATCTGCACTCCAGATAGCAGTCCTTTGCCTGCCATTTAACCAGGATTCAATTATTATCAGAGTCACCAAACAAACCTGTGAATACTGCTGAATGAAGGTCCATGCTGTCAAAGTTTTTTTCTTGCATTTATCAGCACAGACTCCAATTTCAAAGCGAGCAACAATTTATGCAGCATGAGAAAAGGGTGCTGATTGGTTGCCATGTCGACACTGATTGGTTGAGTTGTCACCGTGAAAATGCACCAAGGAACGATTGTCCCCACTTTTCTTTTATTTTCCAGGCAAGAAGAGCATGTGCATTCACTGTGCCTTTTTTTGAATTAAACAAATCAAAGGGTTTAATAGTTCCATGGTTGATTTGCCATGGCAACACCTCATCCAATCAGATTCAGTTTAAGATAGGAATTGCAGGGTGTGAGGCATAAGCTGTTCAAGGCAGTGCCAGCAATGGTAGAGCCAAGAGAGGACAAAGTGGGCAGACTCATAGGAAAGGAAAGTTTTAGAGGGCGTAGCTTAGCACTGGAGAAAATTACAGTTAAGGAGGCGTGAATGCATTGGGGGATTTAAACACAAGGATGAGGACTTCAAACTTGAGACACTGGAGACACATGGAGCGAATTGAGTTGGCTGAAGACTGGCATCTGTGTTGCTGAGAACCTCCAAAAGAGGCTGAGGTGGATCATCCACTCGGCACTTCTGGCTGAAGATTGCTGCAAATGCTTCAGCATTGTTTTTTGCGTTGATACGTTGGGCTCCTCCTTCATTGAGGATGCAGATATTTGTGGAGCCTCCTCCTCCAGTGAGTAGTTTAATTGTCCACCACCATTCATGCCTGGATGTGGCAGGACTGCAGAGCATAGATCTGATCCATTGGTTGAGGGATCGCTTAGCTCTGCCTATTGTATGCTGCTTCCTCTGTCTGGCAAGTACTCCTGTGTGGTTGCTTCACCAAGTGGCCACCTAACATTTACTAAAGATGTGAAGAAAAGTCATACTGGAAACATGGGCCATATTTTTCCCACCCCACCCACCCGGGAATCGGAGTGGGCGAGGGGTGGATCATGGAAAGGTCCATTGACCTCAGGCAGGATTATACAGTGTCGGGAAGAGCGACACTGTAAAATCCCACCCCTTAACTCTGCTTCTCTAACCACAGATACTGCCAGATCCGCTTAAGTTTTCCAGAATTTCCTGTTTTTATTTTCTTTTTAGGAATGCCCACATACTGACAGAATTTGATTTGATTTGATTTATTATTGTTACATTTATTGGGATACAGTGAAAAACATTGTTTCTTGCACGCTACACAGACAAAGCATACCGTTCATAGAGAAGGAAACGAGAGGGTGCAGAATGTAGTGTTACAGTCATAGCTAGGGTGTAGAGAAAGATCAACTTAATATATGGTAGGTCCATTCAAAAGTCTGATGGCAGCAGGGAAGAAGCTGTTCTTGAGTCAGTTGGTACGTGACCTCAGAGTTTTGTATTTTTTTCCTGACGGAAGAAGATGGAAGAGAGAATGTCCGGGGTGAGTGGGGTCCTTAATTATGCTGGCTGCTTTTCCGAGGCAGCGGGAAGTGTAGACAGAGTCAATGGATGGGAGGCTGGTTTGCATGATGGATTGGGCTACATTCACGCCCCTTTGGTTCAGTGAAGGGTGTTTTCCCTCCTCTTCTGTTTGATTCGTATGTGGGAGCTGAACAAGTGTACGGTCAAAGAGCTAAATACTTCAGTGAACTAAGGCAGCCTCGTGTTAACTGGGCATAACGGTTTCATAGAACATAAAAAATAGGAGCAGGAGTAGGCCCTTCGAGTTTGCTCCACTATTCATTATGAGCATGGCTGATCACCAAACCCAATAGCCTGTTCCCACCTTCCCCCATATCCCTTGATCCCTTTCACTCCAAGTGCTATATCAGAGGGTGGTGAGTGTCTGGAACGAGCTGCAGAGGTAGTAGTAGAGGTGGGTATAATTTTGTCTTCCAA
Organism: Mustelus asterias; assembly: GCF_964213995.1. NCBI lineage: Eukaryota > Metazoa > Chordata > Chondrichthyes > Carcharhiniformes > Triakidae > Mustelus > Mustelus asterias. Next base: position 126,616,759 of record NC_135808.1, on the reverse strand, counting down.
AAAGCATTTAGACAATTACATGGGTAAGATGGGTATAAAGGGATATGGGCCAAATGCGGGCAATTGGGACTAGCTTAGTGGTAAAAACTGGGAGGCATGGACAAGTTGGGCTGAAGGGCCTGTTTCCATGCTGTAAACCTTTATGACTCTATTGCCGGCATTTTACCGGGACGCCCACCCGGAATCGGGGCAGGCAAGACTCGCAGAACAGCATTCTCCATTGGCCTTGGGCGGGATCTTACGAGCCTCGGGGGTGGGGGGGTGGGGGGGGGGGGGGGGCTCAGTCAGTAAAATTCCAGCATATGATTCTAATTTCTTCTTGAATACATTCAGTGTTTCAGCCTCAACTGCTTTCTGTGGTGGTGAATTCCATAGGCTGACCAGTCTCTGGGTAAAGAGGTTTGTCCTCCTCTCTGTCCTAAACGGTCTACCCTGTATCCTCAGACTAAGACCCCTCATTCTGGACACCTCCACCATCAGGAACATTCTCCCTACATCTAGTCCTGTTAAAATTTAATAGTTTTCTATGAGACTCCTCCCTCATTCTGCTGAACTTCAGCAAATATAACCCTGACTGACTCAATCTCTCCTCATATGTCAGCCCCTCCATCCCAGGAATCAGCCTGGTAAACCTTCGCTGCGCTCTCTCTAGAGCAAGAACATCTTTTCTCAGAGAAGGAGACCAAAACTGCACACACTATTCCAAGTGTGGCCTCACCAAGGCCCTGTATTTTGCAGCAACAGTAAGAGTTTTAACAACACCAGGTTAAGGACCAGGTCTCCACATCGTAATTGCAGCAAGGCATCCCTGCTCCTGCACTCGAATCCTCTCGCTGTGAAGGCCAACATATCATTTGCCTTCTGCACTGCCTACTGCATGAGAATTACAGAGCAGCTAAAAGTTCTGTCTTCACCGGTAAGTGGAGAGGGTTGGGGAATATGCAGTAATCCAGGGTCAGGGAATGTAAAGTACATGCTGAGGAGGAAGTAGCAGTAGGGTGACACGGTAGCACAGTGGTTAGCAGGGGCGGCACGGTAGCACAGTGGTTAGCACTGCTGCTTCACAGCTCCAGGGACTTGGGTTCGATTCCCGGCTTGGGTCACTGTCTGTGTGGAGTTTGCACATTCTCCCCGTGTCTGCGTGGGTTTTCTCTGGGTGCTCCGGTTTCCTCCCACAGTCCAAAGATGTGCGGGTTAGGTTGATTGACAACGCGAAAAAAAAATTGTCCCTTAGAGTCCTGAGATGCGTAGATTAGCGGGTAAATATGTCGGGATATGGGGATAGGGCCTGGGTGGGATTGTAGTTGGTGCAGACTTGATGGGCCGAATGGCCTCCTTCTGCACTGTAGGGTTTGTATAAAAAGAAATTCTGACTCAAGGAAGTGTATGACTTTTAAACAATTCCATCAGTCGCTGACCTCGCACAGACGATAGCGCCAGTGGCTGAATCTAGGTTATCAGATTGTGCACCTGATGGTAATTTACAAGGTATGACTAAGTGACAGGAAACCATTGAACGGAAATACTTACAGCTGCCAATTTGAATAGCATCACACATTAACTTTTAAATGAGGGCATGGTGCATTCACGAAATAGACCCAAAGGTTCTCACTTTGCTGTGTTGTTTTTGGACAGACATCCCTGATGTCAGCAGTCTGTTTCTAGGAACTGGGAGAGGCACCAGTCTGACAGCTCATTGACCCTCAAGATGAAATGCTCAGGTGGGTCTGTAAAAGGTCAAGCCACACACCATCCTTTGTGAGGCATGTTTGAAAAATAAATACCTGTATGCGCCAGATAGATTTATGTAATGCCTCTCACATCCTGAGGAAGATCTGAAATGCTTTCCATCCAATGAAGCGCATTCACTGTTGTAATGTGGGAAATCTGGCAGCTGATTTGTGCACAGCAAGCTCCCACACACAGCAATATGGCAATGGCCATATAGTCTCTGTACGGAGTAATAAATATTGGCTTGGACACTGGGGACAACTTCTCTGCTCTTCCTTGAAAGAGTTTCATGGGATCTTTTAGAACATAGAACATAGAACAGTACAGCACAGAACAGGCCCTTCGGCCCACAATGTTGTGCCGAGCTTTATCTGAAACCAAGATCAAGCTATCCCACTCCCTATCATCCTGGTGTGCTCCATGTGCCTATCCAATAATCGCTTAAATGTTCCTAAAGTGTCTGACTCCACTATCACTGCAGGCAGTCCATTCCACACCCGAACCACTCTCTGCGTAAAGAACCTACCTCTGATATCCTTCCTGTATCTCCCACCACGAACCCTACAGTTATGCCCCCTTGTAATAGCTCCATCCACCCGAGGAATTAGTCTTTGAACGTTCACTCTATCTATCCCCTCATCATTTTATAAACCTCTATTAAGTCTCCCCTCAGCCTCCTCCGCTCCAGAGAGAACAGCCCTAGCTCCCTCAACCTTTCCTCATAAGACCTACCCTCCAAACCAGACAGCATCCTGGTAAATCTCCTCTGCACTCTTTCCTGCACTTCCACATCCTTCTTATAGTGAGGTGACCAGAACTGCACACAATATTCCAAATGTGGTCTCACCAAGGTCCTGTACAGTTGCAGCATAACCCCACGGCTCTTAAACTCCAACCCCCTGTTAATAAAAGCTAACACACTATAGGCCTTCTTCACAGCTCTATCCACTTGAGTGGCAACCTTTAGAGATCTGTGGATATGGACCCCAAGATCTCTCTGTTCCTCCACAGTCTTCAGAACCCTACCTTTGACCCTGTAATCCACATTTAAATTAGTCCTACCAAAATGAATCACCTCACATTTATCAGGGTTAAACTCCATTTGCCATTTTTCAGCCCAGCTTTGCATCCTATCTATGTCTCTTTGCAGCCTACAACAGCCCTCCACCTCATCCACTACTCCACCAATCTTGGTGTCATCAGCAAATTTACTGATCCACCCTTCAGCCCCCTCCTCTAAGTCATTAATAAAAATCACAAAGAGCAGAGGACCAAGCACTGATCCCTGCGGCACTCCGCTAGCAACCTGCCTCCAGTCCGAAAATTTTCCATCGACCACCACCCTCTGTCTTCGATCAGACAGCCAGTTACCTATCCAATCGGCCAACTTTCCCTCTATCCCACACCTCCTCACTTTCATCATAAGCCGACCATGGGGGACCTTATCAAACGCCTTACTAAAATCCATGTATATGACATCAACTGCCTTACCTTCATCAACACACTTAGTCACCTCCTCAAAAAATTCAATCAAATTTGTGAGGCACGACTTGCCCTTCACGAATCCGTGCTGACTATCCCGGATTAATCCGCATCTTTCTAAATGGTCGTAAATCCCATCCCTAAGGACCTTTTCCATCAATTTACCAACCACCGAAGTAAGACTAACTGGTCTGTAATTACCAGGGTCATTTCTATTCCCTTTCTTAAACAGAGGAACAACATTCACCATTCTCCAGTCCTCTGGCACTATCCCCGTGGACAGCGAGGACCGAAAGATGAAAGCCAAAGGCTCTGCAATCTCATCCCTTGCCTCCCAAAGAATCCTAGGATACATTTCATCAGGCCCAGGGGACTTATTGACCTTCAGTTTATTCAAAACTGCCAGGACATCCTCCCTCCGAACATCTATTTCCTCCAGCCTATTAGCCTGTAACACCTTCTCTTCCTCAAAAACATGGCCCCTCTCCTTGGTGAACACTGAAGAAAAGTATTCATTCATCACCTCGCCTATCTCTACTGACTCCATACACAAGTTTCCATACTGTCCTTGACCGGCCCTAACCTCACCCTGGTCATTCTTTTATTCCTCACATAAGAGTAAAAAGCCTTGGGGTTTTCCTTGATCCGACCCGCCAAGGACTTCTCATGTCCCCTCCTAGCTCTCCTAAGCCCCTTTTTCAGCTCATTCCTTGCTAACTTGTAACCCTCAATCGAGCCATCTGAACCTTGTTTCCTCATTCCTACATAAGCTTCCCTCTTCCTTTTCACAAGACATTCCACCTCTTTCGTGAACCATGGTTCCCTCACTCGGCCATTTCCTCCCTGCCTGACAGGGACATACCTATCAAGGACACCCAGTATTTGTTCCTTGAAAAAGTTCCACTTTTCATTAGTTCCTTTCCCTGACAGTTTATGTTCCCAACTTATGCCCCCTAATTCTTGCCTAATCGCATCATAATTACCTCTCCCCCAATTGTAAACCTTGCCCTGCCGTATGGCCCTATCCCTCTCCATTGCAATAACAAAAGACACCGAATTGTGGTCACTATCTCCAAAGTGCTCTCCCACAACCAAATCTAACACTTGGCCCGGTTCATTTCCCAGTACCAAATCCAATGTGGCCTCACCTCTTGTCGGCCTATCCACATATTGTGCCAGGAAACCCTCCTGCACACACTGCACAAAAACTGCCCCATCCGAACTATTTGACCTACAAAGGTTCCAATCAATATTTGGAAAGTTAAAGTCCCCCATGACAACTACCCTGTGACCCCCACACATATCCATAATCTGCTAAGCAATTTCTTCCTCCACATCTCTATTACTATTTGGGGGCATATAGTAAACTCCTAACATCGTGACCGCTCCTTTCCTATTTCTAACCTCAGTCCATATTATGCCTAATTATGGGGGGGGGCCGAATGGGCCTTGATTTTAATGCCTCGTCCAAAAGACAGCACCTATGACAATGCAGCACTCACTCAGGTGGGCAAATAGCCACTACCTGCGCCATTTGTACCTGGTCATAAGAGGTCTACCCTGAAAGGAACCACTTGTAGCTCCAGTCAAGAAAAGGGAGGGAATTTTTGTGAGGACAGCTAGAACAGAAGTTCTCCACCCTGCTCCCCAAGATATTACAGCTCACTGCTGATCCCTGTTCAACTCATCCAGTCGCTAAAAATGCTTCTGGAATTCATAGAAACATAGAAACTAGAAGCCGGAATAGGCCATTTGGCCCTTTGAGCCTCCTCCACCATTCATTATAGAAACATAGAAACATAGAAGATTGGAACAGGAGGAGGCCATTTGGCCCTTCAAGCCTGTTCCACCATTCATTGTGATCATAACTCCTTACTTGGCTCCAGGTTGGCAGCATGGTCACCTGTTTGCACTCTTTTGAGGTTCAGATGTTGTTTTCCACTCTTTAGAGGACAAGTGGCAACAGCGAACCAGGACAGAAACATCTTTCTAAGTCATTCATTTTATTGACATGACGATATGAGAGTTTAGTAAAATTCTTCCAGTTTTTTAACTTGGGCAGGCTCGAGCTGCGCTGAACATAAAGAAAACAGTGCATCCTTTATTTGATATCTTCAAGGAAGCTTCTGGAAAGTTGACTAGAAAGACGTTTCATTGGTGTCTGTAGTTATTCACCTTTTTGAGATTGAAATGGTCACTGATTTAAAGAAAGTACAGATCCTTATCCAGAAATCTCAGAAGCTAGGGTGATCTGGGAGATGGGGAGATCAGTTCTTTGCTGACAATTTCTAGCCATATAGCCTTCTCATGGTCACCATGAAATGACTGTCAATCATATTAAACTCCAGTTGGCCAGATGTTAAATGGTATATCTGGAGCTAATTTTTACACAATTCAATAAGCAGTTATTTACACAGTTAACGATTACAAAATCAAAGCGATGATTCCTAATCCCAACAATTTCAGTCTGTGCCAACTTGTAGAATGCACAAGGACCCAAGAGATAGAAACACGATTAAACATGAGTGGCATGGTGGCTCAATGGTTAGCACTGCTGCCTCACAATGCCAGGGACCCAAGTTCAATTCCGGCCTTGACTGACTGTCTGTGCAGAGTCTGCACGTTCTCTTTGTGTCTATGTGGGTTTCTCCAGGTGCCCCATTTTCCTCCCACGGCCCAAAGGTGTGCAGGTTAGGTGGATTGGCCATGCCAAATTGCCTCTTTGTGTCCAAACATGTGTAGGTTAGGTGGATTAGCCATGATCAATGCGCAGGACTACAGGGTTAGGGAGGGGTATTGGGCCTTGGTAGAGTGCTCTTTCAGAGGGTCGGTGCAGACCCGATGGGCCGAATGGCCTCTTCTGCATTGTAGGGATTCTATGATTCTAGAATTAAGTCTTATGGCTAGTCGAGCCGTTTCACTATCAGTGCAATCATGGCTGATCTTGGGCTTCAACTTATTTTTCTGCCTGCTCCCCATAACCCTTAGAGACCAAATATTTGTCTATCTCAGTCTTAAATATAGTCGTCGATGGAGCATCCACAGCCCTCTGGGGTAGAGAATTCCAAAGATTCACAACAGTGTGAGTGAAGAAGGTGACAAGTGAATCCTCTGTTAATGCACACTGCCTGCCTACAATTAAGCATAATTGATATACCATTAAGAGTCTACACTTACTCTAATTCTTCTATGTGGGCATGAAGCTGGTGCCATATTCCATTTATCAGTCACTCATTAGGTATCAAAGTTAATGTTTGGAGCCATCAAGCCATCACGTATGCAAGTTTTTAAATTCTTTTACAGAATGCGTGCATCACTGGCTAGGGTAGCATTTATTGACTGTGCCTAATTGTCCTTGAGAAGGTGGTGGTGAGCTGCCTTCTTGAACGATTGCAATCCATGTAGTGTAGGTATGCCCACAGTTAGGGAGGGAGTTCCAGGATTTTGACCCTGGGACTGCGAAGGAACAGCAATATATTTCCAAGTCAGGATGGTGAGTGGCTCAGAGGGGAACCTGCAAGTGGTGGTGTTTCCATGTATCTGCTGCCTTTGTCCTTCTAGATGGAAAAATTTGCAGGTTTGGAAAGTAATGCTGAAGGAGTTTCAATGGATGGCTGCAGTGCATCTTGTGGGTGGTACACATTGCTGCTACTGTGCATTGGTGGTGGAGGGATTGAATGTTTAAGATGTGGATGGGGTGTCAATCAAGCAGGCTGCTTTGTCCTGGATGGTGTTGATCTTCTTGAGTGTTGGAGCTGCACGCATCCAGGCAAGTGGAGAGCATTCTGTCACACTCTTGACTTGTGCCTTGTAGGTGGTGGACAGACTTTGGAGAGTCAGGAGGTGAATTACTCGCTGCAGGATTCCTAAGTTCTGACCTGCTCTTGTAGCCGCAGTATTTATATGGCTAGTCCAGTTCAGCTTCTGGCCAATGGTAAACCCTAGGATAGAGGAAGTTTGACACAGTATGTTTAAGAAAACACAGATTTTCAGTTTGTTTTGAAATTCACAGCAATGCAGACTAAGATATAGGTGGCTGAAGATGAGGAGATGCAGAAAGATTGACGATGTAGCAAATCCTCTCTTACATTTGCGCTGAAGTTTGGCTGTACTCATGACATTGCTTCATGCAAGGCTCTGGAAAAATCATGGCCAAAGGTTTATAATGGAAATAAAAAAAAACAGAACAAGATCATCAGCACGTTTTCACAATGACGTAAATCTTTATCATAGTTTGCAATGGTGATAACTCACATTGGACAATTTTATTTCACTCCTAATGTTATAAAGGGCAGAAACAAAGGAGGAAGAAAGGATTTTATAACACTGTAATCATCATAACTCAATGATGAATAGTCCATGTGGCATTGAGGGGAAAATATACCGAGAGACTAGATATTATGCAATATAGTACCCATTTCTCAGGTACTAAGCAGCCCTACTAAGCCACCAGAATGGCAGATAGCAATAGTGTGTACTCTGCCACCTGGCAATGTGGCTTTTGCTACCAAATAAACCTGTTGGACTTTAACCTGGTGTTGTTGGACTTCTTACAATGTGACAACTGCCAGACTGGCGGAGGAGGTAACATTAATATCAGGAGCGCAAGAAGCAGCATTCTCAGTTGAGATGAACATGTAGGTGAGGGCTATGTGATTCCTGAAGGACCTGTTTTCCATTGTGAATCACTCCAGTACCTCTCTCACCACACACTGAGTTTACTCAGTATAACATGACGTTGACTGAACCCCACTGCTCAGTGTTATTCAAAGGAATCATGCATTGCGTCCAGATTAGTTACTAGTTTAGGATTTCTGGCCACTCGGCCAAAACCTAAGCCTCTGTACCTGAATGCACAGAGCATTCAAAACAAATCAGAGGAACAGATAGTGCAAATAAGTCTGGTCTGATAGCTGATTAAAGAGACATGGCTACTGGAATGACATAGATTGGAAGCTGGATATTGAAGAGTATATAACATTAATGATGGTATTAGCACTTTAGACCTGAGTTCAGGAAACGAGCATATAGAAACAATCTGGGTAGAAATGAGAACATAAAGTTAAAGTTAATTTATTAGCCACAAGTAGACTTACATTAGGACTGCAATGGAGTTACTGTGAAAATACCCTAGTTGCCACACTCCAGTGCCTGTTTGGGTACACTGAGGGAGAATTTATCATGGACAATGCATCTAACCAGCATGTCTTTCAGATTGTGGGAGGAAACTGGAGCGCCCGGAGGACAGCCACAAAGACATGGGACGAAGGTGCAGACTCCGCACAGGCACTGACCCAAGCTGGGAATCGAAGCCGGATCCCTGGCTCTGTGAGGCAGCCGTGCTAACCACTGTGCCATCGTTCCGCCCAGGCAAGAGTGTTTCTTGTGGGAGTGACATATAGGCCCTCCCTAATTGTAACTATGCAGTAGGACAGAGGATAAAAGAAGAGATAAAGGGAGCTTGTCAGTGAGATGTAGCAATAATTATGTGGGATTTTAATCTACATATAGATTGGAAAAATCAGATCATAGAATCATAGAATCCCTACAGTGCAGAAGGAGGCCATTTGGCCCATCGAGTCTGCACCGACCACAATCCCACCCAGCCCCTACCCCCACATATTTTACCCATTAATCCCTCTAACCTACCCATCTCAGGACTCTAAGGGGCAATTTTTAACCTGGCCAATCAACCTAACCCGCACATCTTTGGACTGTGGGAGGAAACCCACGCAGACACGAGGAGAATGTGCAAACTCCACACAGACAGTGACCCAAGCCGGGAATCGAATCCGGGACCCTGGAGCTGTGAAGCAGCAGTGCTAACCACTGTGCTACCGTGCCGCCCCGGCAAAGGTAGCATAGATAAAGAGTTCAGAGAATGTTTTGGGATAGTTTCTTAGAACAGCACATCCTGGAGCCAACTAGATGGCAGGCTATATTAGACCCGGTATTGTGCAATGAGATAGGATTAATTGATAACCGCATCATTAAAGAAGAAATAGTAGGACACCTGGAAAAAAATGGTTCGATCAAGCAGACGCAGCATGGATTCATGAAGGGAAAGTTGTGTTTGACGAATTTACTGGATTTTTATGAAGATGTAACGAGTGCAGTTGACAGAGGGGAACTGGTGGATGTGGTGTTTTTAGATTTCCAGAAGGCGTTCGATAAGGTGCCTCACAAAAGGTTGCTGCAGAAGATTAGGGTACACGGAGTTGGGGGTAAAGTGTTAGCATGGATTGAGGATTGGCTATCTAACAGGGTAGATCTCCACTGTGTTTACCCCAGTCCAACGCCGGCATCTCCACTGTGTTTACCCCAGTCCAACGCCGGCATCTCCACATCATATCTAACAGGAAGCAGAGAGTTGGAATAAATGGGAGCTTTTCTGGTTGGCAGTTGGTGACTAGTGGCGTGCCGCAGGGATCGATGCTGGGGCCTCAACTGTTTACCATATACATAGACGATCTGGAGGAGGGGACCGAATGTAGGGTAACAAAGTTTGCGGATGACACAAAGATGAGTGGGAAAGCGAATTGAGTGGAGGATGCGGAAAGTCTGCAGAGAGATTTGGATAGGCTAAGTGAGTGGGCGAGGATCTGGCAGATGGAATATAACGTTGGTCAGTGTGAGGTTATCCACTTTGGAAGGAATAATAGTAAAATGGACTATTATTTAAATGGTGAAAAATTACAACATGCTCCTGTGCAGAGGGACCGGGGGGTCCTTGAGCATGAATCACAAAAACTCAGTTTGCCGGTGGAGCAGGTGATCAAGAAGGCAAATGGAATGTTGGCCTTTATTGTGAAGGGGATGGAGTATAAAAGCAGGGAGGTCTTGCTGCAATTGTACAAGGTACTGATGAGGCCGCAACTGGAGTACTGTATGCAATTTTGGTCTCCTTATTTGCGAAAGGATATATTGGCCTTGGAGGGAGTACAGAGAAGGTTCACCAGGTTGATACCGGAGGTGAGAGGGTTAGCTTATGAGGAGAGATTGAGTAGATTGGGCCTGTACTCGTTGGAGTTTAGAAGGCTGAGGGAAGATCTTATAGAGACATATAAGATAATGAAGGGGCTAGACAGGGTAGAGGCAGAGAGATTCTTTCCACTTAGAAAGGAAACAAGAACTAGAGGACACAGCCTCAAAATAAGGGGGAGTCAGTTTAGAACAGAGTTGAGGAGGAACTTCTTCTCTCAGAGGGTAGTGAATCTCTGGAATTCTCTGCCCATTGAAGCAGTGGAGGCTACCTCGTTAAATATGTTTAAGTCACAGGTAGATAGATTTCTGATCAATAAGGGAATTAAGGGTTATGGGGAGCAGGCGGGTAAGTGGAACTAAACCACTATCAGATCAGCCATGATCATATTGAATGGCGGGGCAGGCTCGAGGGGCTAGATGGCCTACTCCTGCTCCTATTTCTTATGTTCTTATGCATGCTGATTGCTCCCCTAGGTAGTAGCGATCATAATATGATTGAATTTTGCATTCAGTTTGAGGAAGAGAAGAATGTATCCAAGACTAGTCTTTTAAATTAAATGAGGGTAATTATGAGGGCATGAAAGCAGAGCTAGCTGGGGTGAACTGGTGAATGTGTTTAAAGGATTGATCAACAGGGGTTCAGGGGCAGACATTTACAGGGATATTTCAGAATACACAAAACAGACACATTCCAATGAGAAAGAAACATTCCAAGGGGAGGGCCCATCAGCTGTCGCTGACTAAGAAAGTTAAAGACAATTATTAAGCTGAAAGAAAAAGCATATATGTGTGCAAAGGTGAGTGGCAGGTCAGAAAATTGAAAAAAGTATAAAGAACATAAAAGAATGACACAAAGATTGATAAGGAAGGAAAAACTAGAGTATAAGAGAAAGATAGATAGTGATATAAAGAGGGATAGTAAGAAATTCTATAGATATTTAAATAAGAAGTCAACAAAGTCAGCATGATTCCAATAGAAAGTGTGTCTGAGGAATTGATAATGGAAAATAAGGCTATGTGCGGATAAATTAAACAGTTGTTTTGCATCAGTCTTCGCTGTGGAGGACATGTGTAATATCTCAGAAATATCTGTAATTCAGAAAATGGAAAGGAGGGAGGAACTCAGGAAAATGACAGTCACCATGGAAGTGGTACTGAGCAAATTGTTGGGCTGACATATCCCCTGGTACAGATGGTGTTCACCCAAAGATCTTGAAAGAAGTGACTCATGAGATAGTTGACGCACTGGTTTTAATTTACCAAAATTCCATAAATTTGGGCAAGATAGCAAAAATAAAGAAAATATTCAAAAAGGGCGGGAGACAGAAACAGGAAACTATAGGCCTGACATCTGTCATAGGGATTAGAAGGCATTTCTGATAAACTCCAGAAGGTCCATGGGGAATCACTGATTGATCTTCATTGAGGATGAGTTCCCCTGGTAACAGGCAGTGGCCTGCCCAGCTAGAAGTCATTACCTGAGACTTTTATAAGGCAGGCCCAGGACTGGGCCTGCTGCACTATAGTTCCCGGCAGGGACTAGTCTGTGTACACCATGGTAGTGGTTTTACTTTGCAGTCTGTAATGTTCTGCACTATGTTCCTTTCAGTCCTTACATTGAGTCATTACATTGGCGACGAGGGACAAGAAAAGTTTCAAACAGCCATGCCTTTCAACGACCCAGGAAGATAGTGATGGGGAGATATTGAAAATGCTGCTGTTTAGGAAACTAGAAAGTTATGACGCGGGTGTGGAGAATTGGCCCCAGTGTGCCAAAATTATGAGATATTTCTTCCTGAAAAACTTTGGACTCTGGGAGGAAACTGGAGCACCCGGGGAGACACGCAGCAGACATGCGGAGAACATGCAAACTCCACACAGATAGTGACCCGGGTGCCAGGCATTGTGCGGCAGCAATGCTAACCACTGTGCCACCATGCTGCCCAACTTCGAAAGCAATGACCCAACATCCCATCATGGGTTGGGGCAGTCTGACCTAGCTGACTGGCTTTGCAGCAGCACGAGCACTGGCAGAGTGGCTGTTGAGGGAGCAGGTGCATTCTCATTCTGAAAGAGGTTAGTTGGAGGAAGTGACTTTCTGCCATGCCCAACGCCACTCTCCTTAGCATTCCTACAGCCCTGCTGGGAAGTAAAGGAATGAATTAATGTCCTCAAAGACCTTTCAACAATGCCCCACCCCTCCAAACCAAAGTGGCAGCAAACAGCTTCTAGGCCACTGGTGTGATCTGCCCTTGAAAGTGTCAGAGTTTGCATAAGATTTCCAATATGATGGCTTCCACTGGTGGACCTGGCCATTCTTTCAAAGTTGGACCAAATGGGTCTGCACCCTCCGAGACAAGTTGGAGCTGGACTCCTCCTTGTTCTGCATATGGTGGCCATGTCCTTCAGCAGTCTGCACAGCGCACCAGGCATTTCCTGATATACACCCAGGTAATAATGCATTCACATGGAACAGGAGGTGGAAGAATTGATCAGAGAGAGCAGGGAGCATTATTCTCCAGATTGTGCCTGCATTAGGTACTTTCCCTATTTGAACTCATGTTGCACTTCATTCTTTATAACTTTGCGATAATGTGACAGTCTATTGTCCCCTGTTTTGCATTGCAAATAAGTTAATTGCTTGGAGTTATCAGAATGAATGTGCATGGGCAATTTACCATTATTCTTTGGATCCTGAAAGGAACACATGAAAAAGTATCATTCCCAGCATTATGAAAATTAATAAATGACAGATTCTAAGTGTTATTCACGTTCTTGAGTTGTTACCTCAGTGCAATGATAAGATTCCAAAAAAACCTTTGACTTAGTGTTCAGTTATCTTCTGCTTGGTTATATTGTAAACAGTCGACAGAGTAAAGGCTATAGAGACATATTTATTGCTATTGACCCTGGAATCCAATATAATGTCTGTGTTGAGTCTGCAAGTTCTCCTCGTGTTTGCGTCAGTTTCCTCCAGGTGCTCTGGTTTTATCCCACAGTCCAAAAGATGTGCTGGTTAGGCGCATTGGCCATGCTAAATTCTCCCTCAGTGTACCTGAACAGGCGCTGGAGTGTGGCGACTAGAAGATTTTCACAATAACTTCATTGCAGTGTTAATGTAAGCCTACTTGTGACACTAATAAATAAACTTTAAAAAACTTTAAACATGTTTTTAAATGTTGTGCAGCATTTCGCAAGTTTAAAGTTCTTGTATTAGGAATTAGGAGTGTTTTTTTCTGTTAATAAAATGTTTATGGTTGAGCCTAAAATCTTGTGCGATTTCTCCTTTATGAATTCCTATAAAGAACAAAGAAAATTACAGCACAGGAGCAGGCCCTTCGGCCCTCCAAGCCTGCACTGACCATGCTGCCTGACGTAACTAAAACCCCCTACCCTGCCAGGGACCATATCCCTCTATTCCCATCCCATTCATGTATTTGTCAAGACGCCCCTTGAAAGTCACTATCGTATCTGATTCCACTCCCTCCCCCGGCAGCGAGTTCCAGGCATCCACCACCCTCTGTGTAGAAAATCTGCCTCCTACATCTTCTTTATACCTTGCCCCTCGCACCTTTAATCTATGCCCCCCTAGTAATTGACTCTTCCACCCTGGGAAAAAGCTTCTGACTATCCACTCTGTTCAGCCTCTCATAATCTTGTAGACTTCTATCAGGTCGCCCCTCAACCTCTGTCATTCCAAAGCGAACAAACCAAGTTTCTCCAACCTCTCCTCATAGCTAATGCCCTCCATACCAGGCAACATCCTGGTAAACCTTTTCTGTACCCTCTCCAAAGCCTCCACGTCTTTCCGGTAGTGTAGCGACCAGAATTGAACACCATATTCCAAGTGTGGCCTAACTAAGGTTCTATAAGCTGCAACATAACTTGCCAATTTTTAAACTCAATGCCCTGGCCAATGAAGGCAAGCATGCTGTATACCTTCTTGACTACCTTCTCCACCTGCGTTGCCAGATTCAGTGGCCTGTGTACCTGTACACCCAGATCCCTCTGCCTATCAATACTCTTAAGGGTTCTGCCATTTACTGTATATTTCCTATCTGTATTAGACCTTCCAAAATGTATTACCTCACATCTGTCCGGATTAAACTCCATCTGCCATCTCTCCGCCCAAGTCTCCAACCGATCTATACCCTGCTGTATCCTCTGATGGTCCTCATCGCTATCTGCAATTCCACCAACCTCATAGGCAAATTTACTAATCAAACCAGTTACATTTTCCTCCAAATAATTTATATATATTACAAACAGCAAAGGTCCCAGCACTGATCCCTAAGGAACGCCACTTATCACAGCCCTCCATTCAGAAACGCACCCTTCCGCTGCTAACCTCTGTCTTCTTTGACCGAGCCAGTTTTGTATCCACTTTGCCAGCTCAAGAACTGACACAGTAAATGGGAATGTACACCTCTTACAGGTGGGATGGCAGTGGGTGATTTGTTCCTTCAGAGAGCTAGCACAGATATGACAGGCTGACTGGCCTTCCTTTGTGCTGTAACTATTCGGTGATTCTTCAATCAGAGGCCCCCGAGGGATCAAGTGAGGAAAGATGTGACAGGACAAGGCAACATAGCAAGGTAACAATGAAGGGTTTGACCATCCGAGTGTGGCAGGATAGAATGCCTTTAATTTTGTCTTCTTATTAGTTTTGCAACTTGTAGTCTTACCTGCTGAAACTCTCTTAAGAGGAGAAGGGGCTGTTTTCGATTTGATATTGTGCAATGAGAATGGGCTAATTAATGATCACGCTGTAAAGCAATCTCTAGGGAAGAGTGACCATATTATGTGAGAATTTTGTATGAGGTATGAAAGTGATGTAGTTCAATCTGAAACTAGGAGCTTTGATCTAAATAAAGTAACCTATGATGGTATGAGGGGCAATTGTCTGTGCTAGATTGGGAAACTACATTAAAAGGTACGATGGTAGACAAGCAATGAATAGCACTTAAATGACTAACACATGGTTTGCAACAAATTTACGTTCCTTAGAGCCTATATTCTTTGAAGTTTAGAAGAATGAGAGGTGATCTTATTGAAGCACACAAATTTCTTTCAGAGCTCGACAGGGTAGACTTGGGAAGGCCATGTTATATACACGGACTTTAGTAAAGCCTTCGATAAAGTTCCCCATGGCAGGCTGATACAGAAGGTGAAGTCATATGGGATCCGAAGTGAGCCGATGAGATGGATACAAAACTGGCTTGGGCATAGAAATTAGAGAGTAGCAGTGGGAGGGTACTTTTCGAACTGGAGGTCTGTGACAAGTGGTGTTCCACAAGGATCAGTGCTGGGGCCTCTGTTGTTTGTAATATTATATAAATGATTTGGAGGAAAATCTAAGTGGTCTGATTAGTAAATTTGCAGATGATACAAAAATTGGGAGAGTAGTGGATAGTGAGGAGGATTGTCAGAGGATACAGCAGGATATAAATCAGCTGGAGACATAGGCTAAAAGATGGCAGATGGAATTTAACCCAGACAAATGTGAAGTGACGCAATTTGGAAGGTTGCTGCAGAAGGAAAGTATACAGTAATTGGTAGAGCCCTTAGAAACATTAGCATACAGAGGGATCTAGGCGTGCAGATCCAAAGTTCCCTGAAGATGGCAACTCAGGTGGACAGGGTGATCAAGAAGGCTTATGGCATGGAACCAGGTTAGAACATAGAACATAGAACATAGAAAGCCACAGCACAAACAGGCCCTTCGGCCCACAAGTTGCGCCGATCACATCCCCACCTCTAGGCCTATCTATAGCCCTCAATCCCATTAAATCCCATGTACTCATCCAGAAGTCTCTTAAAAGACCCCAACGAGTTTGCCTCCACCACCACCGACGTCAGCCGATTCCACTCACCCACCACCCTCTGAGTGAAAAACTTACCCCTGACATCCCCCCTGTACCTACCCCCCAGCACCTTAAACCTGTGTCCTCTCGTAGCAACCATTTCAGCCCTTGGAAATAGCCTCTGAGAGTCCACCCTATCCAGACCCCTCAACATCTTGTAAACCTCTATCAGGTCACCTCTCATCCTTCGTCTCTCCAGGGAGAAGAGACCAAGCTCCCTCAACCTATCCTCATAAGGCATGCCCCCCAATCCAGGCAACATCCTTGTAAATCTCCTCTGCACCCTTTCAATGGCTTCAACATCTTTCCTGTAATGAGGTGACCAGAACTGCGCGCAGTACTCCAAGTGGGGTCTAACCAGGGTCCTATAAAGCTGCAGCATTATCTCCCGACTCCTAAACTCAATCCCTCGATTAATGAAGGGAAGTACGCCATACGCCTTCTTGACCGCATCCTCCACCTGCGAGGCCGATTTAAGAGTCCTATGGACCCAGACCCCAAGGTCCTTCTGATCCTCTACACTGCTAAGAATGGTACCCTTCATTTTATACTGCTGCTCCATCCCATTGGATCTGCCAAAATGGATCACTACACACTTATCCGGGTTGAAGTCCATCTGCCACTTCTCCGCCCAGTCTTGCATTCTATCTATGTCTCGCTGCAACTTCTGACATCCCTCCAAACTATCCACAACACCACCTACCTTGGTGTCGTCAGCAAACTTACCAACCCATCCCTCCACTTCCTCATCCAGGTCATTTATGAAAATGACAAACAGCAAGGGTCCCAGAACAGATCCCTGGGGCACTCCACTGGTCACTGACCTCCATGCAGAGAAAGACCCCTCCACAGCCACTCTCTGCCTTCTGCAGGCAAGCCAGTTCTGGATCCACAAGGCAACAGCCCCTTGGATCCCATGCCCTCTCACTTTCTCAAGAAGTCTTGCATGGGGGACCTTATCGAACGCTTTGCTGAAGTCCATATAGACCACATCCACCGCTCTTCCTTCGTCAATGTGCTTGGTCACATTTTCAAAGAACTCAACCAGGCTCGTAAGGCACGACCTGCCCCTGACAAAGCCGTGCTGACTACTTTTGATCATACTAAACTTCTCTAGATGATCATAAATCCTGTCTCTCAGGATCCTCTCCATCAACTTACCAACCACTGAGGTTAGACTCACCGGTCGGTAATTTCCCGGGCTGTCCCTGTTCCCTTTCTTGAATATAGGGACCACATCCGCAATCCTCCAATCCTCCGGAACCTCTCCCGTCTCCATCGACGATGCAAAGATCATCGCCAAAGGCTCCGCAATCTCCTCCCTCGCCTCCCACAGTAACCTGGGGTACATCCCATCCGGTCCCGGCGACTTACCAACCTTGATGCCATTCAATAGTTCCAACACATCCTCTTTCTTTATGTCCACATGCTCGATCCTTTCTGTCCTCCGCAATCCAGCAGTACAACCACCCAGATCCCTTTCCACCGTGAATACCGAGGTAAAGTATTCATTAAGCAGCTCCGCCATTTCTAACGGTTCCGCACAAACTTTTCCCCCTTCACCTTTTAAGGGTCCTATGCCTTCACATCTCATCCTTTTACTCTTGACATATTTGTAGAAAGCCTTGGGATTCTCCTTAATCTTACCCGCCAAGGTCTTCTCATGACCCCTTCTCGCTCTCCTAATTTCCTTCTTAAGCTCCTTCCTACATCCCGTATACTCCTCTAAATCCTTAACACCTCCTAGCTCTCTGAACCTTCTGTACGCCTCTCTTTTCTTATTCACCAGGTTCATCACTACCTTCGTGCACCACGGTTCCTGTACCCTACCAACACCCCCCTGTCTCATCGGAACGTTGTCATGCAGAGCTCCAGACAAACATTCCTTGAAAATCCTCCACTTTCCTTCGGTACTTTTCCCCAAGAATGCCTCCTTCCAATTTACCCGTCTAATTTCCTCCCTGATGACACTGTATTTCCCTTTACTCCAGAGAAACACTTTCCTAGCCTGCCTGATCCTATCTCTTTCCAATGCTATCGTGAAGGAGATAGAATTATGATCGCTATCCCCAAGATGCTCACCCACCGAGAGATCCTCCACCTGTCCAGGTTCATTAGCCAGCACCAGATCAAGAACAGCCTCTCCTCTAGTAGGCTTATCCACATACTGTGTCAGGAAACTCTCCTGGACACACCTAACAAACTCCTCTCCATCCAAACCCCTAGCCCTAGGGATATTCCAATCTATGTTTGGGAAATTAAAATCTCCCATCACGACAACTCTGTTATTCCTACATCTCTCCAGGATCTGTTTCCCCATCTGCTCCTCAACATCTCTGTTACTATTGGGCGGCCTATAGAAAACACCCAGCAAAGTAACCGACCCCTTCCTGTTCCTAACCTCCACCCACAGAG
Organism: Mustelus asterias; assembly: GCF_964213995.1. NCBI lineage: Eukaryota > Metazoa > Chordata > Chondrichthyes > Carcharhiniformes > Triakidae > Mustelus > Mustelus asterias. The sequence continues at coordinate 126,598,283 of NC_135808.1, read as the reverse complement.
ATTCCGTAGTCAGTCCCTCCACGGCGTCCACCTTCTCTACAGCCGTGACACTATCCCTGATCAACAGTGCCACTCCCCCCCCTCTCTTGCCTCCCTCCCTGTCCTTCCTGAAACATCTAAAACCCGGCACCTGAAGCACCCAGTCCTGTCCCTGAGACATCCAAGTCTCCGTAATGGCCACCACATCACAATTCGAAGCAGCAATCCACGCTCCAAGCTCATCCACTTTATTCACTACACTCCTGGCATTAAAATAGACACATCTCAGACCTTCAGCCTGAGCACTTCCCTTCTCCCTCACTCGTCTAACCTCCCTCTTACCCTGTCTACATTCCTTATCTATTTGCGAGCTAACCTCCTCGCTCTCAGTCCCCTCATTTCGATTCCCTCCCCCCAACCTTTCTAGTTTAAAGTCTCACCAGTAGCCTTAGCCAACCTTCCCGCCAGGATATTGGTCCCAACCTTCCCGCCAGGATATTGGTTAAAAGAGATTAAAGGGTACGAAGCACTCACCATCCAAACAGGATGGCCAGAATTTTACTGGCACGTCCGGCCGGGGCGTTGAGTATAGGAATTGGAAAATCATGTTGCAGCTGTATTAGACTTTGGTTAGGCCGCATTTGGAATATTGTGTACAATTCTAGTCACCACACTAGAATTGGAAAGGGTGCAGAAGAGATTGCCAGGATGTTGCCTGGTTTGGAAGATATGGACTATGAAGAAAGGTTGAACAAACTTGGATTGTTTTCATTGGAGTGTCGGAGGATGAAGGGGGGACCTGATAGAGGTTTACAAGATTATGACAGGCTTGGATAGAATGGATAATCAAAGGACCCAGGTCCCTGGTGCTGTGAGACAGCAGTGCTAACCACTGTGCCGCCATGCCACCCAAGACTTATCAATAAAAGTCTCCATAAAAACCCACATTTCTGCCTACACCTAAACTCAATCCCCCTCAGGGTTTAGTTGCTACCCTTAACCTATCGTTAAACCTCAATCCCGATATCCATTGGATCTGGCTGATTCTTATAACTCCCACATGGTTGACCCTGCCGGTGTGAGCTATAGATCTGTGAATCAAGGTGACCATTCCTGATCCTACTCTATAACTACAGTGCAAGAGACAACTGTCTTGACCTTTTTATTACTAAACTATCAAAGCATATTCTGGAGACATCTGTCAGAATTTTACAGGCACGCCTCACGCCCACCTGAGGCTCATATGATCCCGCCCAAGGTCAACGGAGAATGCCGTTCTGCAAGCCTCGCCCATCCCGGAATCGGGGGGGATCTGATGAGCCCCAGGCGGGTGTGCCGGTAAAATTCTGGCCATCCTCTTTTAACCTGGTTCCTGCCTCAGTCCAGCCAAACCACTCATCATAATGTTGTTCCCATGACTGGGGCGGCATGGTGGCACAGTGGTTAGTGCTGCTGTCTCACAGTGCCAGGAACCCCGGTTCAATTCCCGGCTTGGGTTACTGTCTGTGTGGAGTTTGCACACAGACATGTTCTCCCCGTGTCTGCGTGGGTTTCCTCTGGGTGCTCTGGTTTCCTCCCATAGTCTGAAAGATGTGCTGGTTAGGTGCATTGGCCATGCTAAATTCTCCCTCAGTGAAACCGAACAGGCGCTGGAATGTGGCGACTAGGGGATTTTCACAGTAACTTCATTGCAGTGTTAATGTAAGCCTACTTGTGACACTAAAATAAACTTTATTTTACTGAAACAATGGACCCCATTTAGGTTTGTTGTCTCTGGTTTCCAAGTTGATATGTATGTGATAAAATCCATGTCTCCTTAGCTGTTGTCGATGTTTATTTGAATAGTGAGTGTTATTTGGGGCCACTAGCCCTGATGGTCTCCAAGTTTCTTCAATTGAATTTTCTGATGGCCACTGTTTTGTTTTTGAGATGGTAATGTCCCAGTGAATTGGTTTCAGTATTGACTTGGTTTGAAGATTAGCTCCTTTTGGTAGAGTTGTTTACAATATTTATATCCATGAAGCTCTTGGGGTTTTATATTTAATAAAAGTCCAGTTGGAGGATGTTCCGATCCTGCACACCTTCTCTCAATTGCTCCGCAAATTCTTCCTTTTCAGATAAAAATCCAGTTCTTTACTGAATTCCTCAGTTTAATCTGCCTCCATCACAATTCCAGGCTTCCCATTCCAGATCCTAACCACTGACCGTGTGAAAAAAGATTTTCCTCAAGTCACCATTGTTTCTTTTGCCAATTGCCTTATATCTGTGTCCTCTTCCACCAGGATTGAGAACAAGAGGACACAGATATAAGGCAAGTTTTGAGGATGCAGTTGGCCCTTTGCCTTTTACTGACATGGGGTCATTTTGCAGAAGAGTGTTTGCAGTCTTTCAACTTCGCATACTGATGGGACTTCGCCTCAAGAGTGACTTTGCTGGTCACTCAAAGTCCAAACTCCCCATGGGAGGAGTTTCTCTCTGTCTGCTCTGTGCAGCACCCTCATGATTTTGAACACCTCGATCAAATCACCTCTCAATCTTCTCTTTTCCAAGGAGAACAGTGCCAATGTCTCCAATCTCTCCATGTAACTGAACTTCCTCATCCCTGGAACCATCCTTCTGAATCTTTTCTGTACCCTCCCCAATGCCTTCACATTCTTCATGTCTCTAAGTGTAAGTGGGCTGCACGGTGGTTAGCACTGCTGCCTCACTGCGCCAGGGATTTGGGCTCGATTCCCAGTTTGGGTCACTGTGCGGAGTCTGCACGTTCTTCCTGTGTCTGCGTAGATATCCACCGGGTGCTCTGATTTCCTCCCACAGTCCGTAAGATGTGCTGGTTAGGTGGATTGGCCATGCCAAATTGCCTCTTTGTGTCCAAACATGTGTAGGTTAGGTGGATTAGCCATGATCAATGCGCAGGACTACAGGGTTAGGGAGGGGTATTGGGCCTTGGTAGAGTGCTCTTTCAGAGGGTCGGTGCAGACCCGATGGGCCGAATGGCCTCTTCTGCATTGTAGGGATTCTATGATTCTAGAATTAAGTCTTATGGCTAGTCGAGCCGTTTCACTATCAGTGCAATCATGGCTGATCTTGGGCTTCAACTTATTTTTCTGCCTGCTCCCCATAACCCTTAGAGACCAAATATTTGTCTATCTCAGTCTTAAATATAGTCGTCGATGGAGCATCCACAGCCCTCTGGGGTAGAGAATTCCAAAGATTCACAACAGTGTGAGTGAAGAAGGTGACAAGTGAATCCTCTGTTAATGCACACTGCCTGCCTACAATTAAGCATAATTGATATACCATTAAGAGTCTACACTTACTCTAATTCTTCTATGTGGGCATGAAGCTGGTGCCATATTCCATTTATCAGTCACTCATTAGGTATCAAAGTTAATGTTTGAAGCCATCACATATGCAAGTTTTTAAATTCTTTTACAGAATGCGTGCATCACTGGCTAGGGTAGCATTTATTGACTGTGCCTAATTGTCCTTGAGAAGGTGGTGGTGAGCTGCCTTCTTGAACGATTGCAATCCATGTAGTGTAGGTATGCCCACAGTTAGGGAGGGAGTTCCAGGATTTTGTTCCTGGGACTGCGAAGGAACAGCAATATATTTCCAAGTCAGGATGGTGAGTGGCTCAGAGGGGAACCTGCAAGTGGTGGTGTTTCCATGTATCTGCTGCCTTTGTCCGTCTAGATGGAAAAATTTGCAGGTTTGGAAAGTAATGCTGAAGGAGTTTCAATGGATGGCTGCAGTGCATCTTGTGGGTGGTACACATTGCTGCTACTGTGCATTGGTGGTGGAGGGATTGAATGTTTAAGATGTGGATGGGGTGTCAATCAAGCAGGCTGCTTTGTCCTGGATGGTGTTGATCTTCTTGAGTGTTGGAGCTGCACGCATCCAGGCAAGTGGAGAGCATTCTGTCACACTCTTGACTTGTGCCTTGTAGGTGGTGGACAGACTTTGGAGAGTCAGGAGGTGAATTACTCGCTGCAGGATTCCTAAGTTCTGACCTGCTCTTGTAGCCGCAGTATTTATATGGCTAGTCCAGTTCAGCTTCTGGCCAATGGTAAACCCTAGGATAGAGGAAGTTTGACACAGTATGTTTAAGAAAATACAGATTTTCAGTTTGTTTTGAAATTCACAGCAATGCAGACTAAGATATAGGTGGCTGAAGATGAGGAGATGCAGAAAGATTGACGATGTAGCAAATCCTCTCTTACATTTGCGCTGAAGTTTGGCTGTACTCATGACATTGCTTCATGCAAGGCTCTGGAAAAATCATGGCCAAAGGTTTATAATGGAAATAAAAAAAACAGAACAAGATCATCAGCACGTTTTCACAATGACGTAAATCTTTATCATAGTTTGCAATGGTGATAACTCACATTGGACAATTTTATTTCACTCCTAATGTTATAAAGGGCAGAAACAAAGGAGGAAGAAAGGATTTTATAACACTGTAATCATCATAACTCAATGATGAATAGTCCATGTGGCATTGAGGGGAAAATATACCGAGAGACTAGATATTATGCAGTATAGTACCCATTTCTCAGGTACTAAGCAGCCCTACTAAGCCACCAGAATGGCAGATAGCAATAGTGTGTACTCTGCCACCTGGCAATGTGGCTTTTGCTACCAAATAAACCTGTTGGACTTTAACCTGGTGTTGTTGGACTTCTTACAATGTGACAACTGCCAGACTGGCGGAGGAGGTAACATTAATATCAGGAGCACAAGAGGCAGCATTCTCAGTTGAGATGAACATGTAGGTGAGGGCTATGTGATTCCTGAAGGACCTGTTTTCCATTGTGAATCACTCCAGTACCTCTCTCACCACACACTGAGTTTACACAGTATAACATGACGTTGACTGAACCCCACTGCTCAGTGTTATTCAAAGGAATCATGCATTGCGTCCAGATTAGTTACCAGTTTAGGATTTCTGGCCACTCGGCCAAAACCTAAGCCTCTGTACCTGAATGCACAGAGCATTCAAAACAAATCAGAGGAACAGATAGTGCAAATAAGTCTGGTCTGATAGCTGATTAAAGAGACATGGCTACTGGAATGACATAGATTGGAAGCTGGATATTGAAGAGTATATAACATTAATGATGGTATTAGCACTTTAGACCTGAGTTCAGGAAACGAGCATATAGAAACAATCTGGGTAGAAATGAGAACATAAAGTTAAAGTTAATTTATTAGCCACAAGTAGACTTACATTAGCACTGCAATGGAGTTACTGTGAAAATCCCCTAGTTGCCACACTCCAGTGCCTGTTTGGGTACACTGAGGGAGAATTTATCATGGACAATGCATCTAACCAGCATGTCTTTCAGACTGTGGGAGGAAACTGGAGCACCCGGAGGACAGCCACAAAGACACGGGACGAAGGTGCAGACTCCGCACAGGCAGTGACCCAAGCTGGGAATCGAAGCCGGATCCCTGGCTCTGTGAGGCAGCTGTGCTAACCACTGTGCCATCGTTCCGCCCAGGCAAGAGTGTTTCTTGTGGGAGTGACATATAGGCCCTCCCTAATTGTAACTATGCAGTAGGACAGAGGATAAAAGAAGAGATAAAGGGAGCTTGTCAGGGAGATGTAGCAATAATTATGTGGGATTTTAATCTACATATAGATTGGAAAAATCAGATCATAGAATCATAGAATCCCTACAGTGCAGAAGGAGGCCATTTGGCCCATCGAGTCTGCACCGACCACAATCCCACCCAGCCCCTACCCCCACATATTTTACCCATTAATCCCTCTAACCTACCCATCTCAGGACTCTAAGGGGCAATTTTTAACCTGGCCAATCAACCTAACCCGCACATCTTTGGACTGTGGGAGGAAACCCACGCAGACACGAAGAGAATGTGCAAACTCCACACAGACAGTGACCCAAGCCGGGAATCGAATCCGGGACCCTGGAGCTGTGAAGCAGCAGTGCTAACCACTGTGCTACCGTGCCGCCCCGGCAAAGGTAGCATAGATAAAGAGTTCAGAGAATGTTTTGGGATAGTTTCTTAGAACAGCACATCCTGGAGCCAACTAGATGGCAGGCTATATTAGACCCGGTATTGTGCAATGAGATAGGATTAATTGATAACCGCATCATTAAAGAAGAAATAGTAGGACACCTGGAAAAAAATGGTTCGATCAAGCAGACGCAGCATGGATTCATGAAGAGAAAGTTGTGTTTGACGAATTTACTGGATTTTTATGAAGATGTAACGAGTGCAGTTGACAGAGGGGAACTGGTGGATGTGGTGTTTTTAGATTTCCAGAAGGCGTTCGATAAGGTGCCTCACAAAAGGTTGCTGCAGAAGATTAGGGTACACGGAGTTGGGGGTAAAGTGTTAGCATGGATTGAGGATTGGCTATCTAACAGGATAGATCTCCACTGTGTTTACCCCAGTCCAACGCCGGCATCTCCACTGTGTTTACCCCAGTCCAACGCCGGCATCTCCACATCATATCTAACAGGAAGCAGAGAGTTGGAATAAATGGGAGCTTTTCTGGTTGGCAGTTGGTGACTAGTGGCGTGCCGCAGGGATCGGTGCTGGGGCCTCAACTGTTTACCATATACATAGACGATCTGGAGGAGGGGACCGAGTGTAGGGTAACAAAGTTTGCGGATGACACAAAGATGAGTGGGAAAGCGAATTGAGTGGAGGATGCGGAAAGTCTGCAGAGAGATTTGGATAGGCTAAGTGAGTGGGCGAGGATCTGGCAGATGGAATATAACGTTGGTCAGTGTGAGGTTATCCACTTTGGAAGGAATAATAGTAAAATGGACTATTATTTAAATGGTGAAAAATTACAACATGCTCCTGTGCAGAGGGACCGGGGGGTCCTTGAGCATGAATCACAAAAACTCAGTTTGCCGGTGGAGCAGGTGATCAAGAAGGCAAATGGAATGTTGGCCTTTATTGTGAAGGGGATGGAGTATAAAAGCAGGGAGGTCTTGCTGCAATTGTACAAGGTACTGATGAGGCCGCAACTGGAGTACTGTATGCAATTTTGGTCTCCTTATTTGCGAAAGGATATATTGGCCTTGGAGGGAGTACAGAGAAGGTTCACCAGGTTGATACCGGAGGTGAGAGGGTTAGCTTATGAGGAGAGATTGAGTAGATTGGGCCTGTACTCGTTGGAGTTTAGAAGGCTGAGGGAAGATCTTATAGAGACATATAAGATAATGAAGGGGCTAGACAGGGTAGAGGCAGAGGGATTCTTTCCACTTAGAAAGGAAACAAGAACTAGAGGACACAGCCTCAAAATAAGGGGGAGTCAGTTTAGAACAGAGTTGAGGAGGAACTTCTTCTCTCAGAGGGTAGTGAATCTCTGGAATTCTCTGCCCATTGAAGCAGTGGAGGCTACCTCGTTAAATATGTTTAAGTCACAGGTAGATAGATTTCTGATCAATAAGGGAATTAAGGGTTATGGGGAGCAGGCGGGTAAGTGGAACTAAACCACTATCAGATCAGCCATGATCATATTGAATGGCGGGGCAGGCTCGAGGGGCTAGATGGCCTACTCCTGCTCCTATTTCTTATGTTCTTATGCATGCTGATTGCTCCCCTAGGTAGTAGCGATCATAATATGATTGAATTTTGCATTCAGTTTGAGGAAGAGAAGAATGTATCCAAGACTAGTCTTTTAAATTAAATGAGGGTAATTATGAGGGCATGAAAGCAGAGCTAGCTGGGGTGAACTGGTGAATGTGTTTAAAGGATTGATCAACAGGGGTTCAGGGGCAGACATTTACAGGGATATTTCAGAATACACAAAACAGACACATTCCAATGAGAAAGAAACATTCCAAGGGGAGGGCCCATCAGCTGTCGCTGACTAAGAAAGTTAAAGACAATTATTAAGCTGAAAGAAAAAGCATATATGTGTGCAAAGGTGAGTGGCAGGTCAGAAAATTGAAAAAAGTATAAAGAACATAAAAGAATGACACAAAGATTGATAAGGAAGGAAAAACTAGAGTATAAGAGAAAGATAGATAGTGATATAAAGAGGGATAGTAAGAAATTCTATAGATATTTAAATAAGAAGTCAACAAAGTCAGCATGATTCCAATAGAAAGTGTGTCTGAGGAATTGATAATGGAAAATAAGGCTATGTGCGGATAAATTAAACAGTTGTTTTGCATCAGTCTTCGCTGTGGAGGACATGTGTAATATCTCAGAAATATCTGTAATTCAGAAAATGGAAAGGAGGGAGGAACTCAGGAAAATGACAGTCACCATGGAAGTGGTACTGAGCAAATTGTTGGGCTGACATATCCCCTGGTACAGATGGTGTTCACCCAAAGATCTTGAAAGAAGTGACTCATGAGATAGTTGACGCACTGGTTTTAATTTACCAAAATTCCATAAATTTGGGCAAGATAGCAAAAATAAAGAAAATATTCAAAAAGGGCGGGAGACAGAAACAGGAAACTATAGGCCTGACATCTGTCATAGGGATTAGAAGGCATTTCTGATAAACTCCAGAAGGTCCATGGGGAATCACTGATTGATCTTCATTGAGGATGAGTTCCCCTGGTAACAGGCAGTGGCCTGCCCAGCTAGAAGTCATTACCTGAGACTTTTATAAGGCAGGCCCAGGACTGGGCCTGCTGCACTATAGTTCCCGGCAGGGACTAGTCTGTGTACACCATGGTAGTGGTTTTACTTTGCAGTCTGTAATGTTCTGCACTATGTTCCTTTCAGTCCTTACATTGAGTCATTACATTGGCGACGAGGGACAAGAAAAGTTTCAAACAGCCATGCCTTTCAACGACCCAGGAAGATAGTGATGGGGAGATATTGAAAATGCTGCTGTTTAGGAAACTAGAAAGTTATGACGCGGGTGTGGAGAATTGGCCCCAGTGTGCCAAAATTATGAGATATTTCTTCCTGAAAAACTTTGGACTCTGGGAGGAAACTGGAGCACCCGGGGAGACACGCAGCAGACATGCGGAGAACATGCAAACTCCACACAGATAGTGACCCGGGTGCCAGGCATTGTGCGGCAGCAATGCTAACCACTGTGCCACCATGCTGCCCAACTTCGAAAGCAATGACCCAACATCCCATCATGGGTTGGGGCAGTCTGACCTAGCTGACTGGCTTTGCAGCAGCACGAGCACTGGCAGAGTGGCTGTTGAGGGAGCAGGTGCATTCTCATTCTGAAAGAGGTTAGTTGGAGGAAGTGACTTTCTGCCATGCCCAACGCCACTCTCCTTAGCATTCCTACAGCCCTGCTGGGAAGTAAAGGAATGAATTAATGTCCTCAAAGACCTTTCAACAATGCCCCACCCCTCCAAACCAAAGTGGCAGCAAACAGCTTCTAGGCCACTGGTGTGATCTGCCCTTGAAAGTGTCAGAGTTTGCATAAGATTTCCAATATGGTGGCTTCCACTGGTGGACCTGGCCATTCTTTCAAAGTTGGACCAAATGGGTCTGCACCCTCCGAGACAAGTTGGAGCTGGACTCCTCCTTGTTCTGCATATGGTGGCCATGTCCTTCAGCAGTCTGCACAGCGCACCAGGCATTTCCTGATATACACCCAGGTAATAATGCATTCACATGTAACAGGAGGTGGAAGAATTGATCAGAGAGAGCAGGGAGCATTATTCTCCAGATTGTGCCTGCATTAGGTACTTTCCCTATTTGAACTCATGTTGCACTTCATTCTTTATAACTTTGCGATAATGTGACAGTCTATTGTCCCCTGTTTTGCATTGCAAATAAGTTAATTGCTTGGAGTTATCAGAATGAATGTGCATGGGCAATTTACCATTATTCTTTGGATCCTGAAAGGAACACATGAAAAAGTATCATTCCCAGCATTATGAAAATTAATAAATGACAGATTCTATGTGTTATTATCATTCTTGAGTTGTTACCTCAGTGCAATGATAAGATTCCAAAAAAACCTTTGACTTAGTGTTCAGTTATCTTCTGCTTGGTTATATTGTAAACAGTCGACAGAGTAAAGGCTATAGAGACATATTTATTGCTATTGACCCTGGAATCCAATATAATGTCTGTGTTGAGTCTGCAAGTTCTCCTCGTGTTTGCGTCAGTTTCCTCCAGGTGCTCTGGTTTTATCCCACAGTCCAAAAGATGTGCTGGTTAGGCGCATTGGCCATGCTAAATTCTCCCTCAGTGTACCTGAACAGGCGCTGGAGTGTGGCGACTAGAAGATTTTCACAATAACTTCATTGCAGTGTTAATGTAAGCCTACTTGTGACACTAATAAATAAACTTTAAAAAACTTTAAACATGTTTTTAAATGTTGTGCAGCATTTCGCAAGTTTAAAGTTCTTGTATTAGGAATTAGGAGTGTTTTTTTCTGTTAATAAAATGTTTATGGTTGAGCCTAAAATCTTGTGCGATTTCTCCTTTATGAATTCCTATAAAGAACAAAGAAAATTACAGCACAGGAGCAGGCCCTTCGGCCCTCCAAGCCTGCACTGACCATGCTGCCTGACGTAACTAAAACCCCCTACCCTGCCAGGGACCATATCCCTCTATTCCCATCCCATTCATGTATTTGTCAAGACGCCCCTTGAAAGTCACTATCGTATCTGATTCCACTCCCTCCCCCGGCAGCGAGTTCCAGGCATCCACCACCCTCTGTGTAGAAAATCTGCCTCCTACATCTTCTTTATACCTTGCCCCTCGCACCTTTAATCTATGCCCCCCTAGTAATTGACTCTTCCACCCTGGGAAAAAGCTTCTGACTATCCACTCTGTTCAGCCTCTCATAATCTTGTAGACTTCTATCAGGTCGCCCCTCAACCTCTGTCATTCCAAAGCGAACAAACCAAGTTTCTCCAACCTCTCCTCATAGCTAATGCCCTCCATACCAGGCAACATCCTGGTAAACCTTTTCTGTACCCTCTCCAAAGCCTCCACGTCTTTCCGGTAGTGTAGCGACCAGAATTGAACACCATATTCCAAGTGTGGCCTAACTAAGGTTCTATAAGCTGCAACATAACTTGCCAATTTTTAAACTCAATGCCCTGGCCAATGAAGACAAGCATGCTGTATACCTTCTTGACTACCTTCTCCACCTGCGTTGCCAGATTCAGTGGCCTGTGTACCTGTACACCCAGATCCCTCTGCCTATCAATACTCTTAAGGGTTCTGCCATTTACTGTATATTTCCTATCTGTATTAGACCTTCCAAAATGCATTACCTCACATCTGTCCGGATTAAACTCCATCTGCCATCTCTCCGCCCAAGTCTCCAACCGATCTATACCCTGCTGTATCCTCTGATGGTCCTCATCGCTATCCGCAATTCCACCAACCTCATAGGCAAATTTACTAATCAAACCAGTTACATTTTCCTCCAAATAATTTATATATATTACAAACAGCAAAGGTCCCAGCACTGATCCCTAAGGAACGCCACTTATCACAGCCCTCCATTCAGAAACGCACCCTTCCGCTGCTAACCTCTGTCTTCTTTGACCGAGCCAGTTTTGTATCCACTTTGCCAGCTCAAGAACTGACACAGTAAATGGGAATAGAACATAGAACATAGAAAGCCACAGCACAAACAGGCCCTTAGGCCCACAAGTTGCGCTTATCATATCCCTACCTCTAGGCCTATCTATAGCCCTCAATCCCATTAAATCCCATGTACTCATCCAGAAGTCTCTTAAAAGACCCCAACGAGTTTGCCTCCACCACCACCGACGTCAGCCGATTCCACTCACCCACCACCCTCTGAGTGAAAAACTTATCCCTGACATCTCCGCTGTACCTACCCCCCAGCACCTTAAACCTGTGTCCTCTCGTAGCAACCATTTCAGCCCTTGGAAATAGCCTCTGAGAGTCTACCCTATCCAGACCTCTCAACATCTTGTAAACCTCTATCAGGTCACCTCTCATCCTTCGTCTCTCCAGGGAGAAGAGACCAAGCTCCCTCAACCTATCCACATAAGGCATGCCCCCCAATCCAGGCAACATCCTTGTAAATCTCCTCTGCACCCTTTCAATGGCTTCAACATCTTTCCTGTAATGAGGTGACCAGAACTGCGCGCAGTACTCCAAGTGGGGTCTAACCAGGGTCCTATAAAGCTGCAGCATTATCTCCCGACTCCTAAACTCAATCCCTCGATTAATGAAGGCTAGTACGCCGTACGCCTTCTTGACCGCATCCTCCACCTGCGAGGCCGATTTAAGAGTCCTATGGACCCGGACCCCAAGGTCCTTCTGATCCTCTACACTGCTAAGAATTGTACCCTTCATATTATACTGCTGCTTCATCCCATTGGATCTGCCAAAATGGATCACTACACACTTATCCGGGTTGAAGTCCATCTGCCACTTCTCCGCCCAGTCTTGCATTCTATCTATGTCTCGCTGCAACTTCTGACATCCCTCCAAACTATCCACAACACCACCTACCTTGGTGTCGTCAGCAAACTTACCAACCCATCCCTCCACTTCCTCATCCAGGTCATTTATGAAAATGACAAACAGCAAGGGTCCCAGAACAGATCCCTGGGGCACTCCACTGGTCACTGACCTCCATGCAGAGAAAGACCCCTCCACAGCCACTCTCTGCCTTCTGCAGGCAAGCCAGTTCTGGATCCACAAGGCAACAGCCCCTTGGATCCCATGCCCTCTCACTTTCTCAAGAAGTCTTGCATGGGGGACCTTATCGAACGCCTTGCTGAAGTCCATATAGACCACATCCACCGCTCTTCCTTCGTCAATGTGTTTGGTCACATTTTCAAAGAACTCAACCAGGCTCGTAAGGCACGACCTGCCCTTGACAAAGCCGTGCTGACTACTTTTGATCATACTAAACTTCTCTAGATGATCATAAATCCTGTCTCTCAGGATCCTCTCCATCAACTTACCAACCACTGAGGTTAGACTCACCAGTCGGTAATTTCCCGGGCTGTCCCTGTTCCCTTTCTTGAACATAGGGACCACATCTGCAATCCTCCAATCCTCCGGAACCTCTCCCGTCTCCATCGACGATGCAAAGATCATCGCCAAAGGCTCCGCAATCTCCTCCCTCGCCTCCCACAGTAACCTGGGGTACATCCCATCCGATCCCGGCGACTTACCAACCTTGATGCCATTCAATAGTTCCAACACATCCTCTTTCTTTATGTCCACATGCTCGATCCTTTCTGTCCACCGCAAACCAGCAGTACAACCACCCAGATCCCTTTCCACCGTGAATACCGAGGTAAAGTATTCATTAAGCACCTCCGCCATTTCTACCGGTTCCGCACAAACTTTTCCCCCTTCACCTTTTAAGGGTCCTATGCCTTCACATCTCATCCTTTTACTCTTGACATATTTGTAGAAAGCCTTGGGATTCTCCTTAATCTTACCCGCCAAGGTCTTCTCATGACCCCTTCTCGCTCTCCTAATTTCCTTCTTAAGCTCCTTCCTACATCCCGTATACTCCTCTAAATCCTTAACACCTCCTAGCTCTCTGAACCTTCTGTACGCCTCTCTTTTCTTATTCACCAGGTTCATCACAACCTTCGTGCACCACGGTTCCCGTACCCTACCAACACCCCCCTGTCTCATCGGAACGTTGTCATGCAGAGCTCCAGACAAACATTCCTTGAAAATCCTCCACTTTCCTTCGGTACTTTTCCCCAAGAATGCCTCCTTCCAATTTACCCATCTAATTTCCTCCCTGATGACACTGTATTTCCCTTTACTCCAGAGAAACACTTTCCTAGCCTGCCTGATCCTATCTCTTTCCAATGCTATCGTGAAGGAGATAGAATTATGATCGCTATCCCCAAGATGCTCACCCACCGAGAGATCCTCCACCTGTCCAGGTTCATTAGCCAGCACCAGATCAAGTACAGCCTCTCCTCTAGTAGGCTTATCCACATACTGTGTCAGGAAACTCTCCTGGACACACCTAACAAACTCCTCTCCATCCAAACCCCTAGCCCTAGGGATATTCCAATCTATGTTTGGGAAATTAAAATCTCCCATCACGACAACTCTGTTATTCCTACATCTCTCCAGGATCTGTTTCCCCATCTGCTCCTCAACATCTCTGTTACTATTGGGCGGCCTATAGAAAACACCCAGCAAAGTTACCGACCCCTTCCTGTTCCTAACCTCCACCCACAGAGACTCCGTAGTCAATCCCTCCACGGTGTCCACCTTCTCTACAGTCGTGACTCTATCCCTGATCAACAGTGCCACTCCCCCCCCTCTCTTGCCTCCCTCCCTGTCCTTCCTGAAACATCTAAAACCCGGCACCTGAAGCACCCAGTCCTGTCCCTGAGACATCCAGGTCTCCGTAATGGCCACCACATCACAATTCGAAGCAGCAATCCACGCTCTAAGCTCATCCACTTTATTCACTACACTCCTGGCATTAAAATAGACACATCTCAGACCTTCAGCCTGAGCACTTCCCTTCTCCATCACTCGTCTAACCTCCCTCTTACCCTGTCTACATTCCTTATCTATTTGCGAGCTAACCTCCTCGCTCTCAGTCCCCTCATTTCGATTCCCTCCCCCCAACCTTTCTAGTTTAAAGTCTCTCCAGTAGCCTTAGCCAATGTACACCTCTTACAGGTGGGATGGCAGTGGGTGATTTGTTCCTTCAGAGAGCTAGCACAGATATGACAGGCTGACTGGCCTTCCTTTGTGCTGTAACTATTCGGTGATTCTTCAATCAGAGGCCCCCGAGGGATCAAGTGAGGAAAGATGTGACAGGACAAGGCAACATAGCAAGGTAACAATGAAGGGTTTGACCATCCGAGTGTGGCAGGATAGAATGCCTTTAATTTTGTCTTCTTATTAGTTTTGCAACTTGTAGTCTTACCTGCTGAAACTCTCTTAAGAGGAGAAGGGGCTGTTTTCGATTTGATATTGTGCAATGAGAATGGGCTAATTAATGATCACGCTGTAAAGCAATCTCTAGGGAAGAGTGACCATATTATGTGAGAATTTTGTATGAGGTATGAAAGTGATGTAGTTCAATCTGAAACTAGGAGCTTTGATCTAAATAAAGTAACCTATGATGGTATGAGGGGCAATTGTCTGTGCTAGATTGGGAAACTACATTAAAAGGTACGATGGTAGACAAGCAATGAATAGCACTTAAATGACTAACACATGGTTTGCAACAAATTTACGTTCCTTAGAGCCTATATTCTTTGAAGTTTAGAAGAATGAGAGGTGATCTTATTGAAGCACACAAATTTCTTTCAGAGCTCGACAGGGTAGACTTGGGAAGGCCATGTTATATACACGGACTTTAGTAAAGCCTTCGATAAAGTTCCCCATGGCAGGCTGATACAGAAGGTGAAGTCATATGGGATCCGAAGTGAGCCGATGAGATGGATACAAAACTGGCTTGGGCATAGAAATTAGAGAGTAGCAGTGGGAGGGTACTTTTCGAACTGGAGGTCTGTGACAAGTGGTGTTCCACAAGGATCAGTGCTGGGGCCTCTGTTGTTTGTAATATTATATAAATGATTTGGAGGAAAATCTAAGTGGTCTGATTAGTAAATTTGCAGATGATACAAAAATTGGGAGAGTAGTGGATAGTGAGGAGGATTGTCAGAGGATACAGCAGGATATAAATCAGCTGGAGACATAGGCTAAAAGATGGCAGATGGAATTTAACCCAGACAAATGTGAGGTGACGCAATTTGGAAGGTTGCTGCAGAAGGAAAGTATACAGTAAATGGTAGAGCCCTTAGAAACATTAGCATACAGAGGGATCTAGGCGTGCAGATCCAAAGTTCCCTGAAGATGGCAACTCAGGTGGACAGGGTGATCAAGAAGGCTTATGGCATGGAACCAGGTTAAAAGAGATTAAAGGGTACGAAGCACTCACCATCCAAACAGGATGGCCAGAATTTTACTGGCACGTCCGGTCGGGGCGTTGAGTATAGGAATTGGAAAATCATGTTGCAGCTGTATTAGACTTTGGTTAGGCCGCATTTGGAATATTGTGTACAATTCTAGTCACCACACTATCGGAAGGATGTTGATGCATTGGAAAGGGTGCAGAAGAGATTGCCAGGATGTTGCCTGGTTTGGAAGATATGGACTATGAAGAAAGGTTGAACAAACTTGGATTGTTTTCATTGGAGTGTCGGAGGATGAAGGGGGGACCTGATAGAGGTTTACAAGATTATGACAGGCTTGGATAGAATGGATAATCAAAGGACCCAGGTCCCTGGTGCTGTGAGACAGCAGTGCTAACCACTGTGCCGCCATGCCACCCAAGACTTATCAATAAAAGTCTCCATAAAAACCCACATTTCTGCCTACACCTAAACTCAATCCCCCTCAGGGTTTAGTTGCTACCCTTAACCTATCGTTAAACCTCAATCCCGATATCCATTGGATCTGGCTGATTCTTATAACTCCCACATGGTTGACCCTGCCGGTGTGAGCTATAGATCTGTGAATCAAGGTGACCATTCCTGATCCTACTCTATAACTACAGTGCAAGAGACAACTGTCTTGACCTTTTTATTACTAAACTATCAAAGCATATTCTGGAGACATCTGTCAGAATTTTACAGGCACGCCTCACGCCCACCTGAGGCTCATATGATCCCGCCCAAGGTCAACGGAGAATGCCGTTCTGCAAGCCTCGCCCATCCCGGAATCGGGGGGGATCTGATGAGCCCCAGGCGGGTGTGCCGGTAAAATTCTGGCCATCCTCTTTTAACCTGGTTCCTGCCTCAGTCCAGCCAAACCACTCATCATAATGTTGTTCCCATGACTGGGGCGGCATGGTGGCACAGTGGTTAGTGCTGCTGTCTCACAGTGCCAGGAACCCCGGTTCAATTCCCGGCTTGGGTTACTGTCTGTGTGGAGTTTGCACACAGACATGTTCTCCCCGTGTCTGCGTGGGTTTCCTCTGGGTGCTCTGGTTTCCTCCCATAGTCTGAAAGATGTGCTGGTTAGGTGCATTGGCCATGCTAAATTCTCCCTCAGTGAAACCGAACAGGCGCTGGAATGTGGCGACTAGGGGATTTTCACAGTAACTTCATTGCAGTGTTAATGTAAGCCTACTTGTGACACTAAAATAAACTTTATTTTACTGAAACAATGGACCCCATTTAGGTTTGTTGTCTCTGGTTTCCAAGTTGATATGTATGTGATAAAATCCATGTCTCCTTAGCTGTTGTCGATGTTTATTTGAATAGTGAGTGTTATTTGGGGCCACTAGCCCTGATGGTCTCCAAGTTTCTTCAATTGAATTTTCTGATGGCCACTGTTTTGTTTTTGAGATGGTAATGTCCCAGTGAATTGGTTTCAGTATTGACTTGGTTTGAAGATTAGCTCCTTTTGGTAGAGTTGTTTACAATATTTATATCCATGAAGCTCTTGGGGTTTTATATTTAATAAAAGTCCAGTTGGAGGATGTTCCGATCCTGCACACCTTCTCTCAATTGCTCCGCAAATTCTTCCTTTTCAGATAAAAATCCAGTTCTTTATTGAATTCCTCAGTTTAATCTGCCTCCATCACAATTCCAGGCTTCCCATTCCAGATCCTAACCACTGACCGTGTGAAAAAAGATTTTCCTCAAGTCACCATTGTTTCTTTTGCCAATTGCCTTATATCTGTGTCCTCTTCCACCAGGATTGAGAACAAGAGGACACAGATATAAGGCAAGTTTTGAGGATGCAGTTGGCCCTTTGCCTTTTACTGACATGGGGTCATTTTGCAGAAGAGTGTTTGCAGTCTTTCAACTTCGCATACTGATGGGACTTCGCCTCAAGAGTGACTTTGCTGGTCACTCATAGTCCAAACTCCCCATGGGAGGAGTTTCTCTCTGTCTGCTCTGTGCAGTACCCTCATGATTTTGAACACCTCGATCAAATCACCTCTCAATCTTCTCTTTTCCAAGGAGAACAGTGCCAACGTCTCCAATCTCTCCATGTAACTGAACTTCCTCATCCCTGGAACCATCCTTCTGAATCTTTTCTGTACCCTCCCCAATGCCTTCACATTCTTCATGTCTCTAAGTGTAAGTGGGCTGCACGGTGGTTAGCACTGCTGCCTCACTGCGCCAGGGATTTGGGCTCGATTCCC
Organism: Mustelus asterias; assembly: GCF_964213995.1. Taxonomy (NCBI): domain Eukaryota; kingdom Metazoa; phylum Chordata; class Chondrichthyes; order Carcharhiniformes; family Triakidae; genus Mustelus; species Mustelus asterias. Next base: position 126,580,231 of record NC_135808.1, on the reverse strand, counting down.
AGTTTGGGTCACTGTCTGTGCGGAGTCTGCACGTTCTTCCTGTGTCTGCGTAGATATCCACCGGGTGCTCTGATTTCCTCCCACAGTCCGTAAGATGTGCTGGTTAGGTGGATTGGCCATGCTAAATTCTCCCTCAGTGTGACCCGAACAGGTGCCGGAGTGTGGCAACTGGGGCATTTTCACTGTAACTTCATTGCAGTGTTAATGTAAGCCTACTTGTGACACTAATAAATAAACTTAAACTTAAAATGTGCATACATGGGAAATAATCTCCAATATTCATAGAATCCCTACAGTGCAGAAGGAGGCCATCTGGCCCATCAAGTTTGCACCGACCACCATCCCACCCAGGTCCTATCCCCACAGCCCCACATATTTACTCTGCTAATCCCCCTGACACTAGGACCAATTTAGCATGGCCAATCAACCTCACACGCACATCTTTGGACTGTGGGAGGAAACCGTAGCACCCAGAGGAAACCCACGCAGACACGGGAGAATATGCAAACTCCACACAGACAGTAACCCAAGCTGGGAATCTAATCTGGGTCTCTGGCGCTGTGAGGCAACAGTGCTAACCACTGTGCCGCCATGCTGCCCTATTGAAATGATCTGAGCATCAATTCCATTTCTATTTCACAGAAAATGAAAGTATTGGTTTCATTATTTGAAACAAAAGTACATTTGTTTTTTTTTACATGTAGAGTATTTGTTCATGAATGGCTTTGCTGAATATAATGATCTGGTGCCCTTTTACATATAGGGATGGAACCTGTGAAGTGACAAGGTGGGAGTAATTCTAATTGTATGATGGCATTTACTGAAAGATATTTGGCAGGAATTTTCAACGCTCCCCGCGGGCGCTTTCTCGGCAGTGGGGGGGGGAGGGGTGTGAGTGGTGGGGGGTGGGCGGTGCTGTGCCATTGACCGATGGGAATGATCTTCCAGTCCCGCCGCCATCCATGAAATTTCCCATTGAATCCACACCCCCACCGCTGGGAAACCCAGGGCGGGGGGTCACATTGGCAGGACCAGAAGATCCTGCCACCGGACAGTGTCCAGAAAATCCAGCCCGTTCTTTGGGATTTCTGGACAAAGCTATGATACCTGAGGAATGCCACTCCTTTCATGCAATTCATTGCAGCAGACTCATTGGCCGGAATTTTACTGCTCGCAGAACGGCATTCTCTGTTGACCTCAGGGGGGGGATCTTACGAGTCTTGGGTGGGCTCTGTCGGTAACATTCCGGCAATTGACTTAGTTAAGCCAGAAAATTGCTCATGCGGCTTGGTTAACATGTCATGGTTGGAAAGGACATGCTTCGGCCAACAAATGGCATCAAAGATGGTTAAAACCTCATAGCTAGAACAAAAACAACTTACGAAATAACAACTCAGAGGCCGGCATCTCTTCACCGGATTCCCTTTATTTGCAAACTCTATTCCACTGAGGTACAAAGTCAGAATTAGGAGTGCCAGTGGACCTGACACTGCCATAGTCATATACAGGTGAGGCTCCTTGAATGGGCAGGCAATTATGACTTCAATCAGGAAGCTCATACTCGAAGAGGCCAACCTCATGGGCCTTGTTGAAGTCATTACAACTTACACTTATAAAGTGCCTTTAACGTTGTAAAGTATCCCAAGATGTTTCACAGGAGTGTTAATGTGGGTTAAGGCTATGCATTATGGAGTTGCTTGTGAGTAACTCCATTGGCCTGATTGAACAATGTGACCGGTTTCCAGTTACATCATTGGCTGAACGCCAGAGAACTTTCTGGAAGAATGTGCGACGTTTAGGATGAAGGGATGTGTTTGAGCCTTTGTCCTCAGCAAGAATGTGGAGTCTAACCATTGCACGTGTGCCCTGAATGAACATCTTCAGAGAAGACAAAGAACCAGAAGGATAAATCTACATTGGAAACAGACTTGGTCACTTTGTTCTGAAATGGGTAGTATCCATTTTCAGTTAGAGTTAAAAGTTAAGAGTTAGAGTTTCAGTTAAGAGTTAATGTTTAAGTGTAAGAGTTAAAGGGTCCTATTTTACCATTTTAATTCTAAGTACTGGGAGGACTTGAAACTGGGAGTGTTTCAGATCTGACTTTTAGACCCGTTCTCAGGAGCCCCCATACGCACTCTGCCTGCAAAAATATCAGCGATTCCCAAATGCGCTGCACCAGCCTGTGGGCAGGGCTTAATCCGCCCGACACGCTGCAGCTCTGATCGGCACCTCCAACTGCGCATGCGCAGCAAAAAGGTTATAGAATGCTGCCCCCCTGCCACATCGCTCCCGGGCCGGATAATGCCTCCCCCTGGCCCCCACAGACATTGCCCCGTCCTCCCAACATTACTGACCCCCTTATCCCCCCACCCCCCAGGCCGATCGCGTCCACTCCCCCCTTCCCCCCACTAATCATAGGAAGAGTGGCAGCGTGCACCCGCCTTTCCACCCCACTGATCACAGGCAGAGTGGCAGCGGACCCCCTTCCCTCTCACTGATCACAGACAGAGTGGCAGCCGTCTCCCCTTCCCCTCCACTGACCTTAGGCCCACTGGCAGCGGACCCCCCCTCCTCACCGATCTCAAGCAGAGAGCATTTGGACATTAGGTACCTACCTCCTCATTAATTGAAGCGCCTGAATCGGACTTATATAGAGCATGTCTGTTTCGCGCCGATTCTGGATGGGTGAACGCGGTGGTAAAGGGGGAAGTGCCGGTAAAGTTGGGCGCGCAGCCCATAAAGTCAATTTAAATGCATGCAAATGCATTTAAATGGCAGTCATGCCCTTTTCAGGCGCAGTCTCGATTGTGGCCATTTTCGGGCCTTGGTAAAGGGGGAACCGGCGCAGAGGCGGAAGCAGCTCGTGCTACTCGCCTCATGCCCGACTTTACCAAGTTTTCGTGCCTGAAAACTGGCACAACACGATGATAAAATCGGGCCCAATGTGTTGCAACCGTTATAAGTTTGAGTTCTGTACTTGAAGTGTTAAATAGATGGACTTCAACCCAGATAAATGCGTAGTGGTCCATTTTGGCAGGTCAAATGGGATGAACATAGAACATAGAAAAACTACAGCACAAACAGGCCCTTCGGCTCCACAAGTTGTGCCGAACACGTCCCTACCTTCTAGACCTACCTATAATCCTCCATCCTATTAAGCTCCATGTACTCATCCAGGAGTCACTTAAAAGACCCTATTGAGTTCGCCTCCACCACCACTGACGGCAGCCGATTCCACCCGCCCACCACCCTCTGTGTGAAAAACTTATCCCTAACATCTCCCCTGTACCTACCCCCAGCACCTTAAACCTGTGTCCTCTCATAACAGAAATTTCCACCCCGGGAAAAAGCCTGAGAGTCCACCCGATCTATGCCTCTCAACATCTTATACACCTCTATCAGGTCTCCTCTCATCCTTCGTCTCTCCAAGGAGAAAAGACCGAGCTCCCTCAGCCTATCCTCATAAGACATGCCACTCAATCCAGGCAACATCCTACTAAGAGTCTTTCCCTTTATATTGTACTCCTTCATCCCATTTGACCTACCAAAATGGACCACGACGCATTTTACTGGGTTGAAGTCCATCTGCCACTTGTCCGCCCAGTCTTGCATACTATCTGTGTCCTTCTGTAACTTTTGACATCCCTCCAGACTATCCACAACCCCACCAACCTTCGTGTCATCGGCAAACTTACCAACCCATCCCTCCGCTTCCTCATCCAGGTCATTTATGAAAATGACAAACAGCAAGGGTCCCAGAACAGATCCCTGGGGCACACCACTGGTGACCGACCTCCATTTACAAAAAGACCCATCTATACCCACTTTCTGCCTCCTTTGGGCAAGCCAGTTCTGGATCCATCTGGCAGCAACCCCTTGGATCCCATGCCCTCTAACTTTTTCTAGAAGCCTTGCATGGGGGACCTTATCGAACGCCTTGCAACAATATAAAGGGAAAGACTCTTAGTACTGTAGAGGATCAGAAGGACCTTGGGGTCCGGGTCCATAGGACTCTAAAATCGGCCCTGCAGGTGGAGGAGGTGGTTAAGAAGGCGTATGGTGTGCTGGCCTTTATCAATCGAGGGATTGATTTTAGGAGTCCGGGGATAATGATGCAGCTATATAAGACCCTTGTCAGACCCCACTTGGAGTACTGTGCTCAGTTCTGGTCGCCTCATTACAGGAAGGATGTGGAAAAGATTGAAAGGATGCAGAGGAGATTTACAAGGATGTTGCCTGGATTGAGTGGCATGCCTTATGAGGATAGGCTGAGGGAGCTCGGTCTTTTTCCTTGGAGAGACGAAGGATGAGAGGAGACCTAATAGAGGTATATAAGATGTTGAGAGGCATAGATCGGGTGGATTCTCAGAGGCTTTTTCCCAGGGTGGAAATGGCTGCTACGAGAGGACACAGGTTTAAGGTGCTGAGGTGTAGGTACAGGGGAGATGTTAGGGGGAAGCTTTTCACACAGAGGGTGGTGGGCGAGTGGAATCGGCTGCCGTCAGTGGTGGTGGAGGCAAACTCAATAGGGTCTTTTGAGAGACTCCTGGATCAGTACATGGGACTTGATAGGATGGAGGGTTATAGGTAGGCCTAAAAGGTAGGGATATGTTCGGCACAACTTGTGGGGCAGAAGGGCCTGTTTTGTGCTGTAGTTTTTCTATGTTTCTAAATGAAAGTTTGCTTAGGAGAATTTGAGTGGACTCCTGTCCTTTGGTTTGTAATAATAAATAAAGTATCTGGGAAGTAGTTTAAGTTTAAAGCCAAGTAATACACTCAAACACTCTCATTGCACAAGACATTTTTTATTAATGCGGGCAACAGAAATAAAATCTGAAGTGGTCAATTATACAGATTATTTTGCTGTAAGGAGATACAAATTTTTGCAAAGCCAGAGAAATTATGTATTTGTGCCAATAGCCACAGTTTAGACGCCTTGGAGTACATCTGAGGTACTAGTGGAATATAGCTATAAAACTGTGCAGCCTTCCTACCTCTCCCGGTCCCCCAGGCGGTTAAGCAAGGAGTGGGCAACTTTCTCCAATGGAGTTGTGGGTGGAATGGGGGGGGGGGGGGGGGGGGGGGGGTGTGTTCTAACAGTCCACCATAACTTTGGTCGAAGAGCCAAAGAACCCCGGAAAATGGGATAAACACTGACAATCTGCAGCCCTTCCCCCCCACTCGCTGCTCAATCCATATCGCGTTTATCCATGTACAAAGTGTAAAGATTGGCCTCATTAAGTGCATGCTGTCCGTTCTAGCTGCAAGGACGTTAAGCATCTGCGTTTACTCTCTTTCGCTTCCTTTTGCACACAGTGAAAAATATGATCCCAGCAGTCAAACAAATAACAGATGTGACAACGATTGCAATCCAGGTCTTTTCTGATATAATGTAGCCTTTTGGGTGCTCAATCAATTTGACAAAGACTGAAATCTTGGCAATATTCGATATCTCCGAGGCCTGATTGATTTTGTCGTACGCACGGATAGCAAAGTAGATGTTTGACCCATTTTGCAGTCTTGCCTTCTGAAGGACAATTGAGACGGTTTCCCTCGAGCCAAAAGGCTGTGGCCTCAAGTTGGTCAAGTTAACCAGGGCAGCGCTTGAGAAACTGTCCCGTAGCTGTAGGCGGCTGCCACTCCTTCTCATCTCATAGCGGGACGCTAAGGAAAGGCGAAATTGAAAAAGGATTGGAAAGAAATGAATGTACTCACACAAGTATTTAAGAAGCACTGGAGATCCGTAACCACATAGGTAAAACACAGCATCAAAATGAGGAGCTTATTAGATTGGGTTTGTACTCGTTGGAGTTTAGAAGGCTGAGGGGTGAACTTATAGAGACATATAAGATAATGAAGGGGCTGGATAGGGTAGAAGTGGAGAGATTCTTTCCACTTAGAAAGGAAACCAGAACTAGAGGGCACAGCCTCAAAATAAAGGGGGGTCAGTTTAGGACAGAGTTGAGGAGGAACTTCTTCTCTCAGAGGGTGGTGAATCTCTGGAATTCTCTGCCCACTGAAGTGGTGGAGGCTACCTCGTTGAATATGTTTAAGTCACGGATAGATGAATTTCTGATCGGTAGGGGAATTAAGGGTTATGGGGAGCAGGCGGGTAAGTGGAACTGATTCACTTCAGATTAGCCATGATCTTATTGAATGGCGGGGCAGGCTCGAGGGGCTAGATGGCCTACTCCTGCTCCTATTTCTTATGTTCCTATGCTGAGCGGTCAAATCTCAGCTGGAATTTTGCACCGGATTCTGGGCCCCGCAACTCAGCAAGGGGTGTCAAGACTTTGGAAATAGTGTGACGGCAAATTACAGGCGAAACTTCAAATCAAAACAGAAAATTCTGAAAATACTCAGCAGGGCTGGCAGCATCTGTGGAAAGAGAAACAGTTCAGGCCCATGACCTTGCTTCAGAACTGAGAAACTTGAGACATGCGGAGATAATGGAGAGGAGCTTTTAAGGCGATTCAAGCGTTTGATGGGATGGAAATGAAGAAGATGTTTCCACTTGTGGGTGAGAGAAGAACTAGGGGCCACAAATAACTGTCACTAATCAAACCAATAGGGAATTCAGGAGAAACATGAAGTGGGATTGGGTGAAGAAGACTGGGAGGAAGCTGGTGTGGAGGCAGGGCCATGAACAATGGCTGAAAGGCCCGATCCTGTATTCTAAATATTATTCAATGCTGGGAGATATTTAGGATCCCTAATTGCCCATGGACCAGGTGGCTTGCTAGGTGATTTAAGCATCCACCACATTGTTGTGGATCTGGAGTCACATGTAGGCCAGATAACTAGCACTAAGATGCTGTTGCACAGCTGCATGCCGTAAGAGAGGCTCAAAATACTGAGAGCTTAGCTTGAGTTCCAAATTTAAAGCAAGCCCGCATCTCCTAATGGGGAGGTCTATTTTGGCCTAAGTAGGTGCTGAAATCCGTTGCTGAAGTGAATTGGGCTTGGGAAGGAAAAAGGAATAGCACAACTTGGCAGACAGAAATCTCCAAGGTTCTAGAATATAGAACTGCAGGCCTAGGTGCAGGAAGAGAACAAGAGGAGAGGGAGACAGGTCCTTCATCAATAGGAGGCCCTCCAGACAACTGAAGAGGAAACGGGAGCAGATCGCCATCACAGTCCATGCTAGTAATGTAGTCCTGAGGAACTGGATGCAATGCTGCCAGGAGTTCAATGACCTCACAGAAGTGGTCAAGGTCAGTGAATGCACCTTCAGATGTCACATTCCAGCAACTTTTCCACTAGCCTCGGACACTGCACCATGCACCTCATCTCATTCACTTAGCTACCCACAATCTCTGTCAATCAAGACTCATACCTGCCAACACAAAAGCAAAATACGACAGACGCTGGAAATCTAAACTAAAAGCACAAACTTGTGAAAATACAGTAGATCTACCAACATTTGTGGAGAGAGAGTTAACATATCAAGGTGCCAACACATCTCCCCCTTTCCCCCCAAAGCCCCTTTTCTGCCACCTGCGCTTGAATCCATGGCGATTCAAGATCATTGACCTGAAACGTGAATTCTCTGTCTCTCTCTCTCTTCACAGATGCTGCCAGACTTGCAGTATTACGAGAATACTGCGAGCATTTTCTGCAAATATTCCAGAGTTCCAACATAAAAGATTAAAGTTTATTTATTAGTGTCACAAGTAGGCTTACATTAGCACTGCAATGAAGTTACTGTGAAAATCCCCTAGTCGCCACACTCCGGCGCCTGTTCAGCTACATTGGGGGAGAATTTAGCTTGGCCAATGCAGCACCTAACCAGCACGAATTTCAGACTCTGGGAGTGAACCAGAGCACCTGGAGCAAACCCATGCAGTCATGGGGAGAACGTGCAGACTCTGCACAGGCAGTGATCCAAGTCGATAATCGAACCCGAGTCAGCTTTGTGTGCCAAATTCGCTGTATCACCAAAGCTTGATTCCGTCTTCATGGAATCATAGAATCCCTACAGTGCAGAAGGAGGCCATTCGGCCCATTGAGCCCGCACCAGCAACAATCCCAGCCAGGCCCTATCCCCGTAACCCACATATTTACCCTGCTAATCCCCCCAAAACTAGGGTCAATTTAGCATGGCCAATCAATTTAACCTACATATCTTTGGAGTGAGGGAGGAAACCGGAGCAGACATGGGGAGAACGTGCAAACTCCAACCAAGGCCGGAATCGAACCTGGGTCCCTGGTGCTGTGATAACCACTGTGCTGTCGTTCAATATTCCTTGTTCTCTCTTCCTGTGAGTAGGTGGTTTTCTTCCATGTATGATAGCATCACTGATCAGCAGAAGTCATCAACCGTCTGTTCAAATCATTCCTAGGAAAACAAACTCCTCATCAGTCACATAAATTCAGCAACAATTACCTGCTCCTTGATCGTAATCTTCTCCTGGGGCTGTCCACTCCAGATCAACTTCATCTTGAACTAATGTTGCTTGAAGGTCTTTGATTTTACACGGTGGAAAGTCAACAAGGGGTTTTCCCTGGGAACCCGAAGTTCCTCCTGGCTGGACCCGGCTGAAATTTAATTTATCAGGATTATCCGTGTTGATTGGAGGTCTTGGTTGATTTGGATGAATACCATCTACATGAAAAGAAAGAAATGAATATTTTGGATCCAGATCACTTAGACTATTAACAATAAACTGCATTGGATCATGGTGCTGTCAGTTACTCAGGAGTTAGAACTGAACAAAGAACAAAGAAAATTACAGCACAGCAACAGGCCCTTCGGCCCTCCAAGCCTGCACCGACCATGCTGCCCGACTGAACTAAAACCACCTATCCTTCCGGGGACCATATTCCTCTATTCCCATCCTATTTCATGTATTTGTCAAGACGCCCCTTAAAAGTCACTATTGTATCTGCTTCCACTACCTCCCCCGGCAGCGAGTTCCAGACACCCATCACTCTCTGTGTAAAAAACATCTCCTTTAAACCTTGCCCCTCGCACCTTAAACTTATGCCCCCTCGTAATTGACTCTCCCACCCTGGGAAAAACTGGTTTTAATCTTTTTAAATTCTCCTCAGTGAGCTACTCTAGTAAGTATGGCTTCCCCTGTGTTGTGAAGTTGGGCAGAGTAATTGTAGATTGGGAGGTAGGAAGTTAGAATATGGTGTTTGTAAAATTGTAAAATGCTAGGGAGGGTGGGAAAACATTGCGCGGTCCCGTTAAAAGGTGGTGCTTTTTCTGTGCTTAGAGATTTAAAATGCAAATACACAGAGAGCCCAAACTGAAACATTTGTATCGAAAGGCCAAGCAACCAAGACAACAGGCTTTTGAATTTAGCCAATCAATTTGAATCAGGCACTTTGATACCAAAAACCTATGAAATTTAAATCTGATGGTTTTGACAATCTAGGACCAATCCTATTGTGGGAAATATTGATATGTCATCATGGGTATAAAAGAAGGGGGCAGTGGGAGAAAGGGGGAGAGCAACTGCCACCTGCCGGAGCTAACAGCTCTCAGCTCTTGAGAGAGAGAGAATTGCTGGCTCTCATAGTTTTGTCTATGTCTTAGAGAAAGCATCATCTAGATAACAAAGGTACCAAAGAAGAAAGAAGTTCCAGACAGAAGAATCAACAGAGAAAGCCCAGAATATTCCAGAAGACACCAAACCTGGTTGTAATTTAGAGAGTGACAAAATTCCATTTTGTTAATGAGTGGGAAATGTAATGATTTGAACAGCATTCCATTAGAATCTTGTCTTATCCGGGAATTGTTAATAGAAGGGATTTATTTAGTTTGTTAGTAGTTTAGTTAATTTGTTCACTGTTATTTAGATAAATAAATTGTAATGTGTTGATATTAGAGAGAGTGTCAGGGATTTATTTTTATTTAACCACTAGAAGTTGCTGAAGAGTAGGTCACTCACACTTTTTACAGATTACAGGGCAAGGTACTCCTCCTTGGGGTGTTAAGGTGTCAGTTCTCAGAGGGGGGGAATCAACCTCTGCTTTATAACATCTGACAATCCTACACTATGAAGGAGGATTCTGGGAACAGGTACGCTCCACATTTCGGAGGTCCAGGTGCAGAATACAGAGCTCTGGTGCACAGTATCATCAGAGTAATCCTCCTCCCGACTCCATCATTGTCCTCTCACACTAGGACCTGGGGAGGGCTGCAAGGACTGATATGAGTTCTTGCACCTTTTGATGAGAGAATCTGAGCATTATGCAAGTTATCTGGGCATCCACACACAGGAACTCAGACAGGTAGCACTCAATTCATTCAGTGAACCTGCAAGTCAAAGATCACCCTGATATAAAATCATACACCACTCTATGGGATCTCTACATGGGCTTTCACACCATTGTCAAGTATTTATTACCATTTTCTACAAATCCTGGTATATACAAGGAAGGTCTTCCTGTCATCTTTACAATCGCATCCTTTCCTTGCACACGCACTTTAAGGCTGTACCTTCCAGCTCCACTAAAGTTGTAGAAATATTTGGTGTAGATACCATCATTCTTGACAACATCAGCACCTAAAGGCAAGAAAGGGTAAACAGCTGTACACAGTTTTTAAATTTTAAAAGTTTATTTATTAGTGTGACAAATTGGCTTACATTAACACTGCAATGAAGTTACTGTGAAAATGCCCTAGGCACCACACTCCAGTGCCTGTTCGGGTACATTGAGGGAGAATTTAGCATGGCCAATTCACCTAACCCGCACGTCTTTGGAGTGTGGGACAAAACCGGAGCACCCAGAGGAAACGCACGCAGACACGGGGAGAACGTGCAAACTCCACACAAACAGTGACCCAAGCTGGGAATTGAACCCTGGTCTCTGGCGCAGTGAGGCAGTGTGCTAACCACTGCGCCACCTCAAGAGAGGAGCATGGAATAATAATACTGTACAGAAGTTCTTGTCAAAGCCACAAAATGGAAATTCATACACTCACATATCAGTACTCAGTGTTGACAAGTGCAAAGTAAAAAGATCATGGCTGCAATTGCCGCACCTGTAATGCATTGGTCCCGATGTAAACAGCAAGGCAGCGTTTCAGCTGGCTTGTGGTGATGGGTGATAGGAGTGTGTGGGGGTTGTGAGGTTTACGGGGAGATCAAATTGCACAAGGAAACACAGTAGTCAATGCAGTGAGTCAGAATGTATGATCTGGTGCAGAAGATGAAGTTGCACAGGATCAGAGGTGAGCTAGCAAGATGGATACAGAACTGGCTCGGTCATAGAAGACAGAGGGTAGCAGTGGAAAGGTGCGTTTCTGAATGGAGGGCTGTGACAAGTGGCATTCCTCTGGGATCAGTGCTGGGATCTTTGCTGTTTGTAATATATATATATAAATGATTTGGAGGAAAATGTAACTGGTTTGATTAGTAAGTTTGCGTACAACACAAAGGTTGGTGGAATTGCGGATAGCGATGAGGACTGTCAGAGGATACAGCAGGATATAGATCAGTTGGAGACTTGGGAGAGATGGCAGATGGAGTTTAATCTGGACAAATGTGAGGTAATGCATTTTGGAAAATCTAATACAGATGGGAAATATACAGTAAATGGCAGAACCCTTAAGAGTATTGATAGGCAGAGGGATCTGGGTGTACAGGTACACAGGTCACTGAAGGTGGCAATGTAGGTGGAGAAGGTAGTCAAGAAGGCATACGGCATGCTTGCCTTCATCAGCCGGGGCACTGAGTTTAAAAATTGGCAAGTCATGTTTACAGAACCTTAGTTAGGGATTGGAACACTTGGAATATAGTGTTCAATTCTGGTCGCCACACTACCAGAAGGATGTGCAGGCTTTGGAAAGGATACAGAAAAGATTTACCAGGATGTTGCCAGGTATGGAGGGCATTAGCTATGAGGAGAGGTTGGAGAAACTTGGTTTGTTCTCTTTGGAACGACGGAGGTTGAGGGGCGACCTGATAGAAGTCTACAAGATTATGAGGGGTATGGACAGCGTGGATAGTCAGAAGCTTTTTCCCAGGGTGGAAGAGTCAATTACTAGGGGGCATAGGTTTAAGGTGCGAGGGGCAAGGTTTAAAGGAGATGTACGAGGCAAGTTTTTTACACAAAGGGTGGTGGGTGCCTGGAACTTGCTGCCGGGGGAGGTAGTGGAAGCAGATATGATAGTGACTTTTAAGGGGCGTCTGGACAAATACATGAATAGGATGGGAATGAAGGGGTATGGTCCCCGGAAGGATCAGGAGTTTTAGTTCAGTCGGGCGGCATGTTCGGTGCAGGCTTGGAGGGCCGAAGGGCCTGTTCCTGTGCTGTAATTTTCTTTGTTCTTTGATCTATGCTATTGTACAAATAAATCTTTGTGTTTTGCATCCCCGAGATAGGCAGTGAGTGCGATGTGCATCCGGATGATGTAATCTCAGGTGTGTTTCAGGAGGCAATGTGTAGATGGACATTGGAGGTGTTCAGCAGGGATGAGGCACATTGGATGAAGGGCAACACCCAGATCGATGGTGTACCACTGGAATTACTGCTGGGTGTGGTCAAGAGCATGATGGGAATCCGTTACCCCAGTAATTGGAGGAAGGTGGATTAAACATGTGGGGTCAAGGGGATAGGGTCTAGATAAGATGCTTTATCAAAGAACAAAGAGAACAGAGAACAAAGAAAAGTACAGCACAGGAACAGGCTCTTCGGCCCTCCAAGTCTGTGCCGATCGTGATGCCATAACTAAACTAAAATAAAACCTTCTGTCCTTACTCGGTCTGTATCCCTCTATTCCCTTCCTATTCATGTACCCATCCAGATGTCTCTTAAATGTTGCTAATGTGCCTGCTTCCACCACCTCCTCTGGCAGTACGTTCCAGGCACTCACCTCTCTGCGTGAAAAACTTTCTCCGCACATCTCCCTTAAATTTTCCCCCCTCTCACCTTGAACCTGTGCCTCCTTGTAATTGACACTTCCACCCTGGAGAAAAGCCTCTGACTATCCACCCTGTCTCTGCCTCTCATAAGTTTGTAGACCTTTATTGTGTCTCCTCTCAACCTCTATTTTTCCAATGAAAATAATCCTAGTTTATTCAAACTCTCCTCATCGTCAACACTCTCAAGACCAGGCAACTTCCTGGTGAACCTTCTTTGCACTCTCTCCAAAGCTTCCAGGTCCTTCTGATACTGTGGTGACCAGAACTGCACGCAATACTCCAAATGCGGCCTAACCAAGGTTTTATGTAGCAGCAACATGATTTCCCAACTCTTGTACTCAGTGCCCCAACTGAACATATGGCAAGCATGCCATATGCCTTCTTAATCACCTTGGCCACCGCGGTCAGAGTCGATACTGAGTTGAGGGGCAGAATGGCCTCCTTCTGCACTGTAGGAATACTAAGAGATAGCTGGTGCACTGGGATATCCAGTGTAAAGGGAATCAGCAGCCCTCAAATCCTGCCTTACTACCCCAATGCATTAGTAGAGTGAGAGGGAGGCTCCACCCTCAAGCTTGCTTAATTGCTTGGCAGTTGAGTGATTCCAACAGCTCAGGTTCAATTCCTGTACCAGTTGAGGTTATTCAGTACCTTCGTAACCTTGCCCCTTGCCTGAGGTGTGGTGATCTTCAGATTAACTCACTACCAGTCAGCTTTTCCCCTCAAAGGGAAGAGCAGCCTGTGGTCATCTGGGACTATGGCGCCTTTACATTAGTTTGACAGTGAAAACTGCAAAGACCTTTCAAAACTGAGCCATGTCAAAGCATGCCTTTCTGTACTTTCTTTGATTTGATTATTATTGTCACATTGAATCATAGAATCCCTACAATGCAGAAGGAGGCCATTCGACCCATCGAGCCTGCACTGACAACAATCCCACCCTCTCCCTGTAACCCCACGTCTTTACCCTGCTAATGAAACTGGAGCACCAAACGAAATCCATGCAGGCACAGGGAGAATATGCAAACTTCACAGACAGTCACCCAAGGCCAGAATAGAACCCGGGTCCCTGGCGCTGAGACAGCAGTGCTAACTACTGTCCCATTGTACTGCCTATGTATTGGGATATAGTGAAAAGTATTGTTTCTTGCACGGTATACAGACAAACATACCGTATATAGAGTACATAGGGAAAAAGGAAAGGAGAGGTTGCAGAATTAGAATACTTTTTATGTAAAGAAAGCTAAAATTGGATATATCCATATTCCAGATGCTTACAACATAAGTGTACATTCTATTTCACAGGATCACATTACGTTTCTTACCTAGGCCATCATCAGAAAGGCGCTGCTCAACTGGAGGGCCAGCGGGCCGTTCAATTATTGCAGTCACATTCACAAACAGGATGGGTAAAAATCCTTGACTGACTTCCGCATAAATTATCATTGGGCTGGTTGAATCCTTCCTGTTGATGTGTGCATTGACCCTTACTGGGGGAACTTTCTGATCTGCCGCTTGAGATGTTACTGTGATAGCTATAACCTGTTCTGTTCCAAGATTCTGGATATTGTACTTCCAAGGTCCAGTCTGGGAAACAAATGTTCATTTTTAATTGTAAGACAGATAGGAGCTCCATCCCTGTCTTGTTCAGGAACGCCTCCCTGGGCCTCTGAAAACGGAGGCTTTCCAGGATGTACACAGGCTAAAGGTATCAGTGGGTTTGTGATTGGGTGTGACTGAAACAAACTGCAGGGAGGAAATAGCACCAAGTGGCTACATAGGTGATGAGGCTGGTAAACTGAAAGAGAAAATGCTGGAAAATCTCAGCAGGTCTGGCAGCATCTGTAAGGAGAAAAAAGAGCTGACGTTTCGAGTCCAGATGACCCTTTGTCAAAGCTAAAAGGCATCGAAAGTGGGAGATATTTATACTGCAGGGGGAGGGAGTAAAAGATGTCATAGCCACAGAAATCAGGGGAAAAGTCTGCTCATGGCTGTCCACTGAGAGAATAAAGAGAGATGGCCAAATGGCAGAGAAGCTAAAATGAGAGGGTAAACTGTGACAGATGAAGATGTTGGGGGAGGGAGGAAATGGATGGGACAGAGGTAAAATTTACAAAAGGGGGAAAAAAGGTGAGGGAAGGGAGATAACCGGTAAACTGTTAACTTGGTCAACGTGAAAGTACAAAGTAAAATTGGATCAATCAATTAGTGTAAGAAAGGAAACCAATTTGAGAATGTCTGAGATATTTAGAATGAGGTCAATGGTCCTCCCTTGTGTCCTATGATCATTCTACCTGGGCACAAAGTTACCTGTCCCCATCGGGCGCATGCCGCACTCGCGTGCTGTTTCGGTTGGCGGGTGGCGCAGCTGCGCATGTGCAGCGCGCCTGCCGCCAGAGGGAGAGGACGATCTGCCATGGTTACCAGCCAGATGTGTAAGTGTCGCTCATGGGCAGGAGGCCACTCCGTTTTCCAGCATTCTCCATCTCGGACGCGAATGCCCCATCAGATTTTTCAGGGCACCCTCCGGGAACCCCACCGCGCCTATCTCCCAACACTGCCATCCTCCCGCCGCGGGGCTTCGACGTTCATCCCCGCTTGCCTATCCTGCGAGTCCCGGGGTGCAGGCAGGGCTGCAGCACCTCTTCTGGCCACTGTAGCGCTGTGCCTGGAGGACTTTCAGCCAAGTCAGATTAGCCAGTCAACACTCAATTGAGCAGGGCGGTCAGCACTGGTGCTTCGGAACGCCAGAGACCCGGGTTCGATTCTGGCCTTGGGGCGACTGTACTTGTGCAGGTTAGGTGGATTGGCCATGCTAAATTGCCCCTTAGTGTCAGGGGGATTAGCAGGGTAAGCGTGGGGTCAAAAGGTTAGGGACTGGGTGGGATTTTTGTCCTTGCAGGCTTGAATGGTCCTCCTTTTGCACTGCAGGGATTCTATGAAATGGCGGTGGGCTGTCATGTGCTGACTCTCAGAGCACTCACTGTCCTAAAAATTCTACCCTATGATTACATTCTGTATATTTTTGTTTCTATCCATTCGTGGAAACTGGGTGTCGCTGGCTGGCCAGCATTTATTGCCCATCCCTACTTGCCCTTGGAGGGTCAACCACATTGTTGTGGCTCTGGAGTCATATGTAGGCCAGACCAGGTAAGGATGGCAGACTTCCTTTCCTAAAAGATATTAGCGAACCAGGTAGCTTTTTCTGACAATCGACAATGGTTTCATAGTCATTTGTGGACTCTTAATTCCAGATATTTGTTTTTATTGATCAGTTGGATGTGAGCATCACTAGCTGGCCAGCATTTATTGCCCACCCGGGTTTCCCTTGGAGTACAGCTGAGAGTCAACCACATTGCTGTGGCTCTGGAGTCACATATAGGTAAGGATGGCAGATTTCCTTTCCTAAAGGACATTAGTGAACCAGACGGGTTTTCCCGACAATCGACTACAGTCATCCTACTGCCCTCAGTAAACTCTTAATTCCAGATTTTTTTTATGGCATGCAAATTCCACCATTTGCCGTGGTAGGATTCAAACCCGGGTTCCCAGAACATTAGTTAAGTTTCTGGATTGATAGTCTAGCGATAATACCACTAGGCCATTGGCTCCCCAATATTGTGTATTTAATTGACCAATGACCAACAACACGCTGAAGACTTTTCTATAGAATGGGATCTTTTCTTGAGGATGGATGGATGACAGTAGGATGACACTTAGGCAATACTACCAGAGGAAAAAAATGTTACATTGATAAGAAATAAACTGCAAAACATAAAGAATTGAAGGATGTAATTTGAGCCATACCTGGGCAGTGCCCTTAATCTTAAGACGGGCTGTATATACAGTTTGATCAATCCTAAAGTCAACCTTGTTGTAAATCTTTCCACTGGGGTCTTGTACAAACATGTCTGGTGTCTGGGTCCCCCATATAACAACAAAGAATGTGTTATTTCCAACAGTCTTATCGATAAAAACTGTCCCATTCAACCAATTGTCCCTAGCAATCCTTGTCCCAGAGCTTTCAAGCTGGAATCAAACAAATAGAATTATTGTATTTTTACCAGAAAGGACTTCACTTGATTGGCACAAGAATAATTAGAAAGTCATTATTTGCGGGTAATCCAACCTGAATGGCACGTTTGCTTGTGTCACCATTTCCTGATACTAATCCAGAGAAGGAATCAATTAATCCATTTGTATCCAGGTTATCAGTGGCTGCAAACTGTAAACCCCCTAAAAACCGAGAAAGAAAAATATATCAAAGACCGATAAAACCCGTGACCTATGTTAAAATGAAGGAGATAGTCATCGACTACAGAAAGCGTGGTGGAGGACATGCCCCTATCTATATCAATGGGGATGAAGTGGAAATGGTCGAGAACTTCAAGTTTCTAGGTGTCCAGACCACCAACAACCTGTCCTGGTCCCTCCACACCGACTTTATAGTTAAGAACTCTACTTTCTCAGGAGGCTAAGGAAATTTGACATGTCTACTACAACTCTCACTGATTTTTACAGATGCACCGTAGAAAGCATCCTTTCCGGATGCATCACAGCCTGGATGGCTCCTGCTCTGACCAAGACTGCAAGAAGCTACAAAGGGTCATGAACGTAGCCCAGTCCATCACGCAAACCAGCCTCCCATCTATTGACTCCGTCTACACTTCCCGCTTGCCTCAGAAAAATAGCCAGCATAATCAAGAACCCTAGGCATTCTCTTCCCCCTTCTTCCCTGGGAAAAAGATACAAAAGTCTGAGGTCACGTACCAACCGACTCAAGAACAGCTTCTTCCCTGCTGCCATCAGACTTGAATGGACCTATCTCGCATTAAGTTGATCTTTCTCTACACCCTAGCTTTGACTGTAACACTACATTGTGCACCCTCTCTTTTCCTTCTCTATCAATGGTATGCTTTGTATAGCGCACAAGAAATAGTACTTTTCACTGTATACCAATACATGCGACAATAATAAATCAAATCATATCACAACTTAGTTAAGAAAAAGGCGTCAAGGATTTCTGTAATGTGACAGAATCTGCCCAATGAAAGACAGCTGGGAATAAACTATTAAGCATTTTCGACCTGATTTTAATGCTGACCATCCAGCAGTAGAAACATGTGTAGGGTTTGGGTACTTTCACTATTTTGCCACTGTTCGCAATCTTAGGACATCTGGGTACTCAAGTCCAGAAATGTTCACATATTTAGGAACCTATGAACTGTTCAGTCCTTGGAATCAATTCCACCATGCAATGAGATTAAATTCCAATCTGATCCCTGAAAGAAATCTGATACAAAAAGTTGTTAATTGAACTACCATTTTATGCTTTTTATGAGCTAACTTAATACACAATAAGACTGATGGGGAGCAAACCCAAAAGCCCAGTGAATATGATGGGTGGGATTAAAGAGCATGAGGGGTGGCTGGGTTGAGAGTAAATGAACCACCACATTTGAAAAAAAAGAAATCAACATGCAATGTCACAGGAAATAGGTGATTAGTTGGTGAGTATTTTCTCTATTTGTCTAAACTAAGGCAAAAGAGCCGGAAAATGAGAAAACCTCAATCATGGAATGTATAATGATGAATCAAAAATTAATTTAGCATTAGAGGATTATTTGAATAGAAACCAGGGGAGTGGTACTAAATTGTGATGCTTATGTGGCTAGCTGGTACAAACATGAAGGGCCAAATGGCCTCCTTCTGCACCTTACAATTCTGTGAGCCTGATATCATAGAGCAAGTCTGGAGACTTTTTTTATTCATTCATGGGATGTGGGCGTCATTGGCTGGGCCAGCATTTATTACCCATCCCTAATTACCCTTCAACTGAGTGGCTTGCACAGCTATTTCAGAGGGCATTTAAGAGTCAACCACATTGCTTTGGGTCTGGAGTCACATGTAGGCTAGATAGGTAAGGATGGCACATTTCCTTCCCTTTCGGATTGATGAACCAGATCGGTTTTCACAATAGTTCATATTAGTAGTTTAAGCAAAGTATTAGTTGTTGCGTTTACAAGTCTACATAAACTCACCAATCACACATACAGGACTAGTAAACTATATGTGGGTTAGCATTTATTGCCCATCCCTAGTTGTCTTTGAGAAGGTGGTAATGAGCCGCCTTCCTAAACGACTGCAGTCCATGTACACCCACAATTCTGTTAGGGAGGGAGTTCCAGGATTCTGATCCTGCAACAGTGAAAGAATGACGATACATTTCCAAGTCAGGAATGTGAGTGGCTTGGAGGGAAGCATCCAGGTGGTGATGTTCCCATGTATCTGCTGCCTTGTCTAGATGGTCGTGTACATGGGTTTGGAAGATGCTGCCTGAGGAGTCTTGGTGACTTCCGAGTAAATGGTACACATTGCTGCCACTGCGCCGGTGATGGAAGGAGTGGATGTTTATGGAAGGGATTCAAATTAAGCAGGCTGCTTTGTCCTGTATGGTGTCAGTCTTCTTTAGTGTTGTTGGAGCTGCACTCATCCAGGCAAGTGGAGAGTGTTCCGTTACACTCCTAACTTGTGCCTTGTAGATGGTGGACGGGCTTTGGGGAGTCAGGAGGTAGTTACTCTTCAAGATTCTCAACCTCTTACCTGTTGTAGTCACAGTATTTATATGGCAGGTGCAGTTCAGTTTCTGGTCAATGGTAATCCCCAGAATGTTGATAGTGGGGGAATTCATCGATGGTAATGCTACTGAATATCATGGGGTGATGATTATCTTCTCTCTTGTTGGAGATGGTCATTGCTTTCTGTGGCATGAATGTTAGTTGCCACTTGTCAACCCATACTTGGGTATTGTCCAGGTCTTGCTGCACTTGGGCATGAACTGCTTCAGTATTTGAGGAGAACAGCCACAGCTGTTCTCTTTATATATTAACGATCTAGATGACGGGACTGGGAGCATTCTGGCCAAGTTTGCCGATGATACAAAGATAGGTGGAGGGGCAGGTAGTATTGAGGAGGTGGGGAGGCTGCAGAAAGATTTAGACAGTTTAGGAGAGTGGTCCAAGAAGTGGCTGATGAAATTCAACGTGGGCAAGTGCGAGGTCGTACACTTTGGAAAAAAGAATAGAGGCATGGACTATTTTCTAAACGGTGACAAAATTCATAATGCTAAAGTGCAAAGGGACTTGGGAGTCCTAGTCCAGGATTCTCTAAAGGTAAACTTGCAGGTTGAGTCCGTAATTAAGAAAGCAAATGTAATGTTGTCATTTATCTCAAGAGGCTTGGAATACAAAAGCAGGGATGTACTTCTGAGGCTTTATAAAGCACTGGTTAGGCCCCATTTGGAGTACTGTGAGCAATTTTGGGCCCCACACCTCAGGAAGGACATACTGGCACTGGAGCGGGTCCAGCGGAGATTCACACGGATGATCCCAGGAATGGTAGGCCTGACATACGATGAACGTCTGAGGATCGTGGGATTATATTCATTGGAGTTTAGGAGGTTGAGGGGAGATCTGATAGAAACTTACAAGATAATGAACGGCTTAGATAGGATGGACGTAGGGAAGTTGTTTCCATTAACAGGGGAGACTAGGACGCGGGGGCACAGCCTTAGAATAAAAGGGAGTCACTTTAGAACAGAGATGAGGAGAAATTTCTTCAGCCAGAGAGTGGTGGGTCTGTGGAATTCATTGCCACAGAGGGCTGTGGAGGCCGAGACGTTGAGCGTCTTCAAGACAGAAATTGATAAATTCTTGATTTCTCGAGGAATTAAGGGCTATGGGGAGAGAGCGGGTAAATGGAGTTGAAATCAACCATGATTGAATGGTGGAGTGGACTCGATGGGCCGAATGGCCTTACTTCCGCTCCTATGTCTTATGGTCTTATGGAGAGCACTACCCTGAGGAACTCCTGCAGTGATGCCCTGGAACTGAGATGATTGACTTCCAACCATTACAACTATCTTCCTTTGTGCCAGGTATGACTCTGACCAGTGGAGGATTTCCTCCTTGAATCCCATTGACTCCAGTTATGCTAGGATTCCTTGATGCCATTCTTGGTCAAATGCTGCTTTGATGTCAAGGGCATTCACTCTCACCTCTTGCATTCAGCTCTTTTATTCATGTTTGAACGAAGGCTTTAATGAGGTTAGGAGCTGAGTGCCCTGGCAGAATCCAAACTGAGCGCCAGTGAGCAGGTTATTGCTGAATAAGTGCGACCCAATAGCGCTGTTGATGATCCTTTCCATCACTTTACTGATAATCGAGAATAGACTGGTGGAGTGGTAATTGACCGGTTTATTTAAAGTAAAGTTTATTTATTAGTCATAAGTAAGGCTTACAATAATGCTGCAGTGAAGTTACTGTGAAATTCCCCGAGTCGCCACACTCCGACGCCTGTTCGGGTCAATGCACCGAATCAGCACGTCTTTCAGACTATGGGAGGGAACCGGAGCACCTGGAGGAAACCCACGCAGACACGGGGAGAACATGCAAACTCCACACAGACAGTGATTCAAGCCGGGAATTGAACCCAGGTCCCTGGCGCTATGAGGCAGCAGTGCTAACCACTGTGCCACCGTGCTGCCCTGTTTGTCCTGTTCCTTGTGTATAGGACATACCTGGGCAATTTCCACATTGAGGCAAGTTCTGGAGTACAAGTCTTCAGCACTATTGCCAGAATATTGCCAGGCTCCATAACCTTTGCAGTATCCTTTGCATCCATCATTATGAAGTGCTTTGAAAGGTTAGTCATGGCACGAATCAATTCCAGCCTCCCAGACTACCCTGGATCCACTACAGTTTGCCCACTGCCAAAACGGGTCCACAGCAGACGCCATTTCCCTTGCCCTGCACGCAACCCTAGAATACCTGGATAACAAGGACACCTATGTCAGACTCCTATTTATTGACCACAGCTCAGCCTTCAACACTTATTCCCACGAAACTCAACTCCAAACTCCATGGCTTAGGCCTCAGCACCTCCCTCTGTGACTGGATCCTGAACTTCCTAATTCATAGACCACAATCAGCAAGGATAGGCAACAACACCACCTCCACGATAATCCTCAACACCGGTGCCCCACAAGGCTGTGTTCTCAGACCCCTACTATACTCCTTGTACACCTGTGACTGCAGCCAAATTCCCCTCCAATTCGATTTTCAAGTTTGCTGACGACACCACTGTAGTGGGTCGGATCTCAAACAATGACGAGACAGAGTACAGGAATGAGATAGAGAATCTGGTGAACTGGTGTGGCAACAATAATCTCTCCCTCAATGTCAACAAAATGAAGGAGATTGTCATCGACTTCAGGAAGTCTAAAAGGAGAACATGTCCCTGTCTACATCAATGGGGACGAAGTAGAAAGGGTCGAGAGCTTCAGGTTTTTAGGGTCCAGGTCACCAACCAACTGTCCTGGTCCCCCCATGCCGACACTATAGTTAAGAAAGCCCACCAATGTCTCCTCTTTCTCAGAAGACTAAGGAAATTTGGCATGTCAGCTACGACTTTCACCAACTTTTATAGATGGACCATAGAAAGCATTCTTTCTGGTTGTATCACAGCTTGGTTTGGCTCCTGCTCTGCCCAAGATCGCAAGAACCTACAAAAGGTCGTGAATGTAGCCCAATCCATTATGCAAACCAGCCTCCCATCCATTGACTTTGTCAACACTTCCCGCTGCCTCGGCAAAGCAGCCAGCATAATTAAGGACCCCACGCACTCCGGACATTCTCTCTTCCATCTTCTTCCTTCGGGAAAAAGATACAAAAGTCTGAGGTCACGGACCAACCGACTCAAGAACAGCTTCTTCCTGCTGCTGTCAGACTTTTGAATGGACTTACCTTGCATTAAGTTGATCTTCCTCTACACCCTAGCTATGACTGTAACACTACATTCTGCATTCTCTCGTTTCCTTCTCTATGAATGGTATGCTTTGTATAGCGCGCAAGAAACAATACTTTTCACTGTATGTTAATACATGTGACAATAATACATCAAATCAAATCAAAAAATCCAAGCCTTTTGTCATTCCTTGATATCACATGGAGCAAATCGAATTGGCTGAAGGTTAACATCTGTGATGCTGGGGATCTCCACAGGAGGCTGAGATGTATCATCCACTTGGCACTTCTGGCTGAAGATTGGTGTGCCGCAGGGATCAGTGTTGGATCCATTGTTGTTTGTCATCTATATCAATGATCTGGATGATAATGTGGTAAATTGGATCAGCAAGTTTGCTGATGATACAAAGATTGGAGGTGTAGTGGACAGTGAGGAAGGTTTTCAAAGCTTGCAGAGGGATTTGGACCAACTAGAAAAATGGGCTGAAAAATGGCTAATGGAATTTAACGCAGACAAGTGTGAGATATTGCACATTGGAAGGACAAACCAAAGTAGAACGTACAGGGTAAATGGTAGGACTCTGAAGAGTGCAGTTGAACAGAGGGATCTGGGAATACAGGTACAGAATTCCCTAAAAGTGATGTCACAGGTGGATAGGGCCGTAAAGAGTGCCTTTGGTATAAGGCATTGGTGAGGCCGAATTTGGAGTATTGTGTACAGTTTTGGTCACCTAGTTACAGGAAGGATGTAAATAAGGTTGAAAGAGTGCAGAGAAGGTTCACAAGGATGTTGCCGGGACTTGAGAAGCTGAGTTACAGAGAGAGATTGAATAGGTTGGGACTTTATTCCCTGGAGCGTAGAAGATTGAGGGGAGATTTGATAGAGATTTTGATGGGTATAGATAGAGTGAATGCAAGCAGGCTTTTTCCGCTGAGGCTAGGGGAGAAAAAAACCAGAGGGCAAGGGTTAAGGGTGAAAGGAGAAAAGTTTAAAGGAAATATTAGGGGGGGCTTCTTCACGCAGAGAGTGGTGGGAGTGTGGAATGAGCTGCCGGATAAAGTGGTAAATGCGGGGTCACTTTTAACATTTAAGAAAAACTTGGACGGGTTCATGGATGAGAGGAGTGTGGAGGGATATGGTCCAAGTGCAGGTCAGTGGGACTAGGCAAAAAATGGTTCGGCACAAACAAGAAGGGCCAAAAGGCCTGTTTCTGAGCTGTAATTTTCTGTGGTTTCTATGGTTCTATTGTTGCAAATTCTTCAGCCTTATTTTTGCACAGATGTGCTGGGCTCCTCCATAATTGAGGATGGGGATATGTCTGGAGCCTCTTCCTCCAGTGAGTTGTTTGATTGTCCACCACCATTCACTGGATGTGGCAGGACTGCAGAACTTAGAACTGATCCATTGGTTGTGGAATTGCTTAGCTCCGTCTATTATTTGTTGCTTCTGCTGTATGGCATGCAAGTAGTCACGTGTTGTAGCTTCATCAGGTTGACACCTCATTTTTAGTGTGCATGTCGTTGCTCCTATCATGGCCTCCTGCACTCTACATTAAACTAGGGTTGGTCCCTTGGCTTGGTGGTAGTGGTAGAGTGGGAGATATGCCAGGCCATGATGATACAGATTGTGGTTGAATGCAATTCTGCTGCTGATTGCCCACAGTGCCTCATGGAAGCCCAGTCTTGAATTGCTAGATTTGTTCAAAGTTTAGCACAATGGAGGGTATCCTCAGTGCGAAAATGGCACTTTATCTCCACAGGACTGTGCAGTGGTCATTCCTACTGATACTGTCATGGACAGATTATCTTCAGCAGATAGGTTGGTGAGGGTAAGGTCAAGCATGTTTTTCCTCTGTTGGTCCCCTTATCACCTGCTGCAATCCCAATCTAGCCAGCCAGTCCTTTAGGACCCGCCCAACTCAGTCTGTGGTGCTACTACCAAGGCACTCTTGGTGATGGACATTGAAATCCCCCACCCAGAATGCATTCTGCACCCTTGCCACCCTCAGTGCTTCCTCCAAGTGTTCAACATGGAGGAGCACTGATTCATCAGCTGAGGGGGGACAGTGTGGTAATCAGCAGGAGGCTCATGTTTGGCCTAGTTTTTGTATTCTTCTGTGGGACATGGGCGTCACTGGCTGGCCAGCATTTATTGCCCATCCCTAATTGCCCTTAAACTGAGTGGCTTGCTCGGCCATTTCAGAGGGAAACCATGTTACAGCTATATAAAACCTTGGTTAGGCCGCATTTGTAGTAATGCGTGCGGTTCTGGTCACCACGCTACCAGAAGGACGTGGAAGCTTTGGAGAGAGTGCAAAGAAGGTTCACCAGGATGTTGCCTGGTCTCGAGGGTGTTGGCTATGAGGAGAGATTGAATAAATCAGGATTGTTTTCACTGGAAAGACAGAGGCTGAGGGGAGACCTGATTGAGGTCTACAAACTTATGAGAGACATAGGATGGATAGTCAGAGGTTTTTTCCCTGTGTGGAAGTGTCAATTACAAGGAGGCATAGGTTCAAGGTGAGGGGAAAAGTTTAAGGGAAATGTGCAGAGGAAGTTTTTCACGCAGAGAGTGGTGGGTGCCTGGAACGCGCTGCCAGAGGAGGTGGTGGATGCAGGCACATTAGCAACATTTAAGAGACATCTGGATCAATCTGGATTGATTTGGGTACATCAATAGGGAGGGAATAGAGGGATGTGGACTGAGTAAGGCCAGAAGGTTTTCTTTTGTTTAATTAGGGCATCTTGGTCGGCACAGACTTGGAAGGCTGAAAAACCTGTTCCTGTGCTGTACCTTTCTTTGTTCTTTGGCAGTTGAGAGTCAACCATATTGCTGTGGCCCTGGAGTCACATGTAGGCCAGACCAGGTAAGGATGGCAGATTTCCTTTCACAAGGGACATTAGTGAACCAGATAGGTTTTTCTGACAATCGACAATGGTTTCATGGTCACCAGTAGATTCTTAATTCCAGATATTTTTTATTGAATTCAAATTCCACCATCTGCCATGGTGGGATTCAAACCCGGGTCCCCAGAACATTAGCTGAGTTTTTGGATGAATAGTCTAGTGATAATACCACTTGGCCATGAGAACAACTCCCTCCTGTAAACCACTGTGCTGCCACCTCTGCTGATGATAGTGGTGTCTGGGATATTTATCTAAGGTTTACTTCCATGATAATGACTATGTCAGATTAGTACAAGTACAAGCCCCCAGATGTTGGTTTGTAGGGTCTAAAGGGCTGGGTTTGCCATTGTCATTTCTACTGCCATGGTTGATTCATCTGTTTTATTCCTTTTTGTTGTCTTTAGTGACTGGATACAACTGAGTGGCTTGCTAGGCTATTTCAGAATCAACCACATCAACCATATTGCTGTCACATGTTGGTCAGGTTTCCTTCCCTCAAGGACATGAATGAATCAAGGATATTAATGAATCGACAATTGTTTCATTTTTGATTCCAAATTTTTATAGAACTCAAAATCCACCATCTGTTGTGGTGGGATTTGGCTCACTGCATTACCACCTCCCTGTCAGATAATGTAGATGCTTAGAGGTGCAAACAGGATACTTGAGTCCTTCGTATTGGTGTTGACTAAAGAAGAGGTGATATAATGTCAGAAGGAATGCTGATGTTTGATGTAATGGATGAAGCGGAAATTGATGGAAAGGATATACAAGGGAGGTGAAGAGGTTGTCTGGCCTGGATGACCTGCATCCCAGATTGCTGAGGAAAACGAAAGTGGAGGTAACGGAAAGCTTGCCATTATATTCCAATCTTCCCTACAACTGCCAGGGAGAACAAATCTCAGCCAAATCTCCACTCATAGCAGCGGGAATGGAGAATCCCACCCGCAGTCAAAGTCAGAGAATTCTGGCCAGGATGTAAAGACAGGCCTAGGAACTACAAGCCACTTACTTCAACATCAGTGTTGGGTAAAATTTTCAGGAAAAATATTCAGGGGGAAAAAATAAGTGCTTTGAGAGGTTTGAGTTAATTAAGGAGAGCCAGCGATAGATTTGTAAAAGTCATATCACGTTTGACCAATCTAATTGAATTTTTTGCTGAAATGATAGACGATTCATGAAGAAAATGGAATTGATATTGTTGAAGTGGATTTTTAGAAAACATTTAACAAAGTACCACTTAAAAGGTTGGTAAACAAAATCATAACTCATGGAAAAGATAGGTCAGTATAAACTTGCATAAAAAATAGACTTAAGGACAGAAAACACAGTCATGGTAAATTATTGTTTTTCAGATTGGACGATGATAGACAATAGTGTCCCCCAAGAATCAGTGCTAGAACCACTGCTGTTTTGATGAATATCAATCACTAGGATACAGAATACAGAGTAAAATTTGCCAATGATAACTTGGAAGAGTGGCAAATGGTGAGGATAACACAAATATCGACAGGGCAGCCACGTGGTGCCACGTGCTAGCGCGAACAGGAATAAGAGGGTCGATCAGATGAATGTGTGGCTGGAGAAATGGTGCACCAGGGAGGGGTTTAGATTCTTGAGGCATTGGGAACGGTTCTGGGGAAGGTGGAAACCGTACAAGCCTGACGGATTCCACTCGGGCAGAGCTGGACCAGCGTTTGCTAATTCTATTGGGGAGGTTTTAAACTAATGTGGCAGGGGAATTGAAACCAAAAGGTAGGTTTAGATGTGTCAGATTAAGATCAGGAAACAGGAGGTAGAACATCTATTTATAGACAAGATAGAAGCAGGGAAGTTGTTTCCACTGGCAGGTGAAACTAGAACTAGGGGGCATGGCCTCAAAATAAGGGGGAGCAGATTTAGGACTGAGTTGAGGAGGAACTTCTTCACACAAAAGGTTGTGAATCTGTGGAATTCCCTGCCCAGTGAGGCAGTTGAGGCTACCTCATTGAATATTTTTAAGACAAGGATAGATAAATGTTTGAACAGTAAAGGAATTAAGGACTATAGTGAGTTCGTGATGTAGTCAGCGACTTGGAAAGACAAAAGCAACAAGCATTAAAAAGGGTCCAGCAAAGGAAATTGATGCAGTTGAACTATTTATACTTCAGTACATGGAGTATTACAAACAAGACAGATGAACTACGGGCACAGATAGACACATGGCAGCAGGATGTTTTTGCTGACAACCCATGGTTGTCTTGAAAAACAGTAAGGAGTCTAACAACACCAGGTTAAAGTCCAACAGGTTCATTTGCCACATCATGTCTTGAAAAATACAGGGTAAGATTCAATAGAAAAGTAAAGCTTATGATAGTCACAAAAGACTCAAATTTTCAGACAGCTTAGGGGAGTATAGAATGTACAGGGATCAAGTAAAAAAAGAAATAAGGAAATAAAAGAGCGAGCATGAAAAAATATTAGCAAGCAAGATTAAGGAAAACCCAAATACGTTTTACCAATATACAAAGAGCAAAAGGATGGTTAAGGAAAAGGTAGGACCTATCAGAGATGAAGAAAGGAACTTGTGTGAAGAAGATGTGGGAAGAGTTAATTTTTTTGTCTCCATATTCACAAAGGAAAGGGATGATGTGGATATAGTAATCCAAGAGGAGCAGCATAAAATATTGGATAAAATAATCATAATGAGGGAGGAGGTGTTAAGGGAGTTGGAATCCCTGAAAGTGGATCTGTTGCCAGGACAAAATGGATTGTTCCCTAGGATGTTGAAGGAGGTCACGGGGGAAAGATGCTTTGAGGATTATTTTCCAATCTTCATTAGACACAGGTGAGAGGACTGAAGGAATGCAAATGTGGTTCCATTGTTTAAAAAGAGTATGAAGGAAATGCCAAATAATTATAGGCCAGTTAGTCTCACATCGGTGGTGAGAAAATTGTTAGAATCAATCCTGAAAGATTGGATAAACTGTCACTTAGGCATGGACTCGTCGGGGATAGTCAGGATGATGTTTTAAGGGATGGCCATGCCTTACAAACTTGATTGAATTCATTGAGGAAGTGACGAGAAGGATCGATGAGGGTAGTGCAATGGTTGTGTACATGAATTTTAGTAAAGCATTTGGCAAGATTCCATATGGCAGACTGGTGAAAAAAGTAAAACAGGGTAATGTGGCTAATTGGATCTAAAGTTGGCTTAGTTACAGGAAACAAAGGATAATGGTTGATGGCTGCCTTGTGAATGGAAAGCTGTTTCAAGTGGTGTTCTGCAGGGCTTGGTGTTGGGACCCCTGCTGTTTGTTTTATAAATTAACGATTTGGACTTGAATGTGGGGGGCATGATTGGGGAATTTGCAGACAACACAAAAATTGGCCATGTAGTGGATGGTGTGGAGGATAGCTGTAAGCTCCAAAATGATATAGGTGGGTTCGTGGAGTGGGCAAAAAAGTGGCAGAAAGGGTTCAACTCTCCTAAGTGTGAGATAATGCATTTAGGGAGGTCAAACAGTGAAAGGAAATAAAGAATAAACAGGAATATAGTGAGAGGGGTAGATGAAGTGAGAGATCTTGACATGCATGTTCACAGGTCTTTAAAGATAGCAGTACAGGTAGATTAGGTTGTAAAGAAGGCATATGGAATGTTCTCTTTCATTGGCACAGGTATAGAATACAAAAATAGGAATACAATAATGGAACTGTATAAGACACTAGTGAGGCCACAGCTGGAACATTGTGTACAGTTGTGGTCACCACATTACAGGAAGGACATAATTGCTCTGGAGCGTGCAGAGAAGATTTACTAGAATTTAGCTATGTGGAGAGGTTGCGGTTGTTTTCCTTGGGCAGAGAAGGATGAGGGGTGACATGATTGAGGTATACATAATGGTGAGGGGTAGAGATAGAGTGGACAGGAGGAACCTGTTTTCCTTAGCAGAGAGTTTAAAAACAGGGTCATAGATTCAAGCTCTGGGGCAGAATGATTAGAAGGGAACATGAGGTAAAATGTTTTTACACAGAGGGTGGTGGATGTCTGGAATTTGCTGCCTAAGCTGATGGTGGAGGCAGGGATCCTAATTTTTTTTTTAAAGTACCCGGATCTGTAATTCTAAGTGTCCTAAGCTACAGGGCTATGGACAGTGTGCTGGAAGATGGATTAGAAGGGGCACCTGGGTGTCTTTGGGCCGGCATGGACACGATGGGCTGAATGACCCCTTCTGTGCTGTATCATTTCTTGGTCCAATGAATCTGAACTCTGGCTGCTTATTCTGAAAAGGACTCAAATATCATTCCAGAAAATCAAGCACAAAATTGGGGGACAAATTTGAAACATCAACGCTGGTCGCACGTTGGGAAGAGGTTCACCTTGATGGGGGAGGAAACATTCCCACACAAGGGGAGGGAGGAGGTGGGCGGGGAAGTGGAAGGTGGCACGATGGTTGGTCAGGGGGGAGGGGTGCCTGCAATGATTGTGGGGGAGGGGGCGGTGGCGATCAGTGCCGGTGATGATTTTGGAGGGGTGGGGCGGGGGGAGGAGGGCACAATGTTGGTGATGATCGAGTGAAAAGCCACAGATAACTTTGTGGTAGATGGGTAAGGGGGGTGGGGGGGATAGGAAATTGATATTTATTTCTGAGATTGCAATCACAGTGGAGCCTATTCCTGGCTCTAGGAGACCCACCCTACCAGAGTGACGGTAAAATCCACACCCACTTATTGTGGCAGTTGAAGAAACCAGATCTGCAGAGAAAAGTGGCCAGTGGAGCTAGAGGGTTTGACACCAGTTTTCTCATCGGAACTGACACTCTGCCAAATTCCCATAAGATTCCGCTCCAGAAAAGTTTGAACAGGCTCAGGCTATTTTCTACAGAAGAGCATATGACGTAGGAGCAGAAATAGGCCATTTGGCCCATCAAGTCTGCTCCGCCACTCAATGAGATCATGTTTGATTATGAAAGAATTTTAATTGAGGCTTTTTTTCAAGCAAAGAAAAGGATCTATTTGATGGGGAGACCAGAACTGAGGGCCAGAAAGATAAGGGAGTTCCAAATCAATCCCACAGGAATTTCAGAAGAAAAGTTGTGTTACTAAGAGACTGGTGAAAATGTGGAACTCTTTAAGGAAGTGAGAGAGAAGCATGGAGGAAAAAGGAGATATATTGATGGCGTTAAATAACCAAGGTTGGAGGAGGCTTAGCTGGAGTATAAATACTCCAAGGACCCATTGTGCTGGATAGCCCGTTCCTGTGCTCTAAATATTATGTAATACTATGCCACTAATCTTAGTGTAATCTGAACACTTTGACTTTTGGTTCTCCATTGTGTTACCTTTATGATGCTAATATCATACTATTATTCAGTCTTGTGTAACATTGCTTACGATAAACTAAAGAAACACTGGGTTTAATTTCCTCCTTGTTAACTGTTTGTGGCTAAAACGGGGCAGCACAAGGACTAAAAACAGGAAAACAATCCCAACAATTTCCTATCAGAGTTCTACCCAGTAATTGGAATGCAATCACCTGGAATTCCCTTCCACTATTTCAGTTGAGACATTAGCTAAATTATTTTATACAGGTCATTTAACCTTTAAGTGTGAGGTGATGCACTTTGGAAGAAGAAACAAGATGAGGGAGTATTTAATAAATGGCAGAACACTGGGTAGCTCAGAGGAACAGAGGGATCTTAGGGTAATTATTCACAGATCCCTGAAGTCGGAAGAGTATGTGAATAGGATAGTTAAGTGACATGGGACCCTTGCTTTCACCAGTCGTAAAAAGTATAAGAGCAAGGAGCTAATATTGGAGCTGTACAGAGTGTTGGTTTGGCCACAGCTGGAGTACTGTGTGCAATTCTGGTCACCCTACTATAAGAAGGATTCGATAGCACTAGAGGGGGAAAAGAGGAGGTTCACCAGATGTTGCTTGGGATGGAGCATTTGAGCTATAAGGAGAGACGATTGTTTTCTCTAGAAGAGAAAAGGACATGGTTGGGATGTATAAGATTATGAGGGGTATGGACAGGGTGAATAGCGAGCAACTGTTCCCCTTAGTTGAGGGATCAATCACAAGGGTCATAGTTTTAGGGTAAGGGACAAGAGATTCAGAGGAAATTTGAGAAAAAATATTTTTACTCAGAGGCTGGTGGGAATTTGGAATGCACGGCCTGGGAATGTAGTGGAGGCCGGAGACTTTACAACCTTTAAAAAATATTTGGATGAGCACTTGAAATATCAAGGTGGGCCAAAGGACCTTTCCTGCGCTGTATGCCTCTAAGACTCAGTGGCCGGAGCTCTACCACCTCGCCCGCCATCGGAAATCTCCATCAACCTCAGATGGGAATTTCTGGTCTCGCTCGAGCGAGGCCGTAAAACCCTGCCCAATGACTGTTCATGCTTCCACCACAATGAAAGGGGGAAAAATTTGAAACAAAGAAGCGCTCATGTTCGTCTCCTGATGCACAATAATCAGACCTTTCAGTGTTTGTTACCTGTCATATTTGACAGCTGTTCCAATTCTGCAGCCGCACTTGGTCCTAATGCTATAGTGTGGATAACTGTGCCACTCTGTTCAACCTCCGTGAAACACTTGCTTATTCCACTGTCCTCCCCATCAGTCAGCAGAACAATTTCATCACCGTGTGTGGCACCGTCATCGCCACGAAGCACCTGCAAAACAGTTGGTTGTTGTCACCACGGGAACAATGTAATAACTGTAAATAAGGTGTTATTTAAATTCGTTGTGCTTTTCAGATGTTACCTCAAACCCAGACCGAACACCAGCACAGATATTTGTTCCACCAGTAGCTGCTCTAGGTAACAGTTGGACAAGTTCATTCCTCACATCATCATTATCAATCACTTTCAAACGTGTTTGAACATTTGCAGTACTGCTAAAAGTGACAATTCCAACTTGTGACTGTGCTTCAATGATCTGCAGTAAGAATATCTCAGCTGCTTGGCCAAGTCTGTTAATACGATTCTCCTATTTAATAAAAAGAAGACAATGCGCTCAGTAATTCATTTGACTTATTTATACATTGCATTAAAAAAAAGTTAAATTTAGTTCCAATTTCCATTGAAGAATTCAGCTGTCGATAATTAATTTTTATTTCTGCAAGCAGACTGTTTGGGACCGATTGGTCATTGTTGTACCAGCTGCAGTCAGGCAAGTGGAGAGCATTCCATCACGCTCCTGATTTGTGTCTTGGAGATGCTGGATAGGGGAGGTAGTGATGGTGTAGTGGTATTGTCACACGGCTAGCAATCCCAATACCCAGGGTGATGTTCCGAGGACTTGGGCTCGAACCCCACCATGGCAAATGGTGAAATTTAAATTCCACAAATAAAAGTCTGGAATGAAAAGCCTGCGAAACACTTGTAAGGAAAAACATCTGGCTCATGTCCTTTAGAGTCAGTCACCACACCCAATAGATAAAAACAGTTAGAACCAGTGTTCTTATTTCCCCGTTTTACTTGTGTTCAGACTAGTTTCTTCCTGTTTTCACTGTTTTCCCCATCTGGGAATACCCAGCTCCTGACCTCTTCTACCCTACTGTCTGAAACCACACAACAGGTCTGACTTGTGTCCAAACAACATTTCCTGTAAAATAAACATTAGGATAGGTCTTACCGATGCCATACTTCCGGAAGTATCGAGGACTAAACAGAGCACACGGTCGTTGGCCTGTAAGATTGTAAATGTCGGTATCACTGAACCAAAGTGGGGTGGGCGATTGTTTCTGAAATCCTCTGACTTGCTGATCACATCCCAAGTGCTCCTGTAGTTGCACATTTTGTTCTGCATGTTTGGTGCGTCAGGATTGTGAGTTGTATTGTCACAGAATTCAACCACCTGGATATTTTATAAAAAGATGCCCTGTGTTAAAGAGGCTATAGGAGAAAAAGCTCTGACTAAAAGTCCTAAGCGAAGTCTTGAAAAACATAAAGAATCTACAACTAGGACATGAAATGCTGGAAATACTCAGCAACATCTGTGAAAATAATCCCTGTGGTGAAGGCACACCCACTATGTTATTAGAGAGCGAGTTCCACAGTTTGGACCCAGTGACGATAAAGGAATGGTGATATATTTCAAGTCTAGATTGGTGTGTGATTGGAGGGGAACTTGGAATTGGTGCTGTTCCCAAGCGCCAGCTCTGCTTGTCCTATAAAGAGTGAATATCACATGTTCGGGAGATTTTGCTGTAAAAGACTTTGTGAGTTGTTATAGTACACCCTGCAGCACATGTACATTGCAGCCCTAGTGGTTGAGGGAATGAATGTTTAAGGTGATGGATAGGCTGCTTTGTCTTTGCGTTTCTGGAATGTTGTTGCAGCTGTTCCTCTCCAATTGGAGATTATTCCATCACAGCCTTGAATTATGCCTTGATGGGTGGTCTTTGGTGGATTGGGGTTGAGTGAGGAATTGGGGAGGGGGAGCGCGGCCTGGGACAGAAGATGAGCAATTCACTGCAGAATCCCTAACCCTTCACCTGCTTTCGTAGCCAGATTGTTGGTTTTCTATGGCTGGTGCATTTAGGCTTCTGGTTAGTGGTAATCCCCAAAACGTTGATGGTGGTGGTGGAGATGGCCATTTGCTTTGCACTTTCTTGGCATTGTTTGCTATGCACTTTCTTGGCATTGTTTGCTACTTATCAGCCTGAATGTTTTTGGTTGGTCTTGCTGCATGCAGGCATGGATTGCTTTGTTATTTGCAGAAATACAAATTGAACTGAAAACTACACAACTAACAGCAAACTGTTAAGCTGCTGGACACAAGGAAGGTCATTGATGAAACATGAAAATAATTTGTCCTTGGAGGCTGTAATAAACCCCCAAGAGTTCTATGCGGGGCTTGTTGAATACGAGTTCCCTTGGTAACAGGCCTGCCCACATCACCTAAGCCCTTTAAAAGCAGACATCAGGAAGGGTCTGCAGAATTGTTGTCCCAGTCAGGACTCATGGTTCTAGAGATTGGAGACCTGCTTGGAGTCACCTGCTCTCAATCAACTGCTGCTACTGCTGCTGAACTGCATCATTCCAGAGTTGTGCTGAAGCTGAGAGGACTGCACAGAAAAGCTGCTGCTTTGAGGGAGAGAGAGGCCCGGATTGCAGGAGCTTGAGGTGTAGAGGCTTGAAGGCCCACAGCCTGCAGGAGGAGGAAAGAACAGGGGGGGCATATGGACTGAGTCTGGGCTCACTGCCCCGTCAATTGAATGTTGGTGCTTGCTGGAGGAGGGGGTTGGCTTGCTTCTGTTTTTTCTCAACTGCAGGGATGAGAGGTGAAGACTACTTTTGGACTTAAAGCCAGGCCCATCCTGGGCTGAAGACTTTTCAAGTCCTCTCACCTCTCCCCTAACCAAGGAACACCTGTGTGGCCAAATTCCCCTCCAACTCGATTTTCAAGTTTGCTGATAACACCACCATAGTGGGTTGGATCTCAAACGGCGATGATACGGAGTACAGGTATGAGACAGAGAATCTGGTGAATTGGTGCGGCAACAATAATCTTACCCTCAATGTCAACAAAACAAAGGAGATAGCCATCGACTTCAGGAAACGTAGTGGAGGACATGCCCCTGTCTACATCAACAGGGATGAAGTGGAAATGGTTGTAGAGCTTCAGGTTTCTAGGTGTCCAGATCACCACCAACCTGTTCTGGTCCCTCCATGCCGACGCAACAGTTAAGAAAGCTCACCAACGCCTCTACTTTCTCAGGAGACTAAGGAAATTTGGCATATCCGCTACGACTCTCACCAACTTTTATAGATGCACTATAGAAAGCATTTTTTCTGATTGTATCACAGCTTGGTATGGCTCCTGCTCTTTCCAAGACCACAAAAAACTACAAGGGTCGTGAATAAAGCCCAGTCCATCACACAAACCAGCCTCTCATCCATTGACTCTGTCTACACTTCTCGCTGCCTCAGAAAAGCGGCCAGCATAACCCCATGCACCCTGGACATACTCCCTCCCACCTTCCATTGGGAAAAAGGTACAAAGATGAGGACACGTACCAACTGACACAAGAACAGCTTCTTTCCTGCTGCCGTCAGACTTCTGAATAGACCTACCTCGCGTTAAATTGATCTTTCTCTATACTCTAGCTATGACTGTAACGTTACATTTTGCACCCTCTCCTTTCCTTCTCTGTGAATGATATGCTTTGTCTGTATAGCGCGCAAGAAACAATACTTTTCACTGTATACTAATACATGTGCCAGTAAATCAAATCAAGTTATCACACCCCTATCTGCCTGACCTGGGGCACGCGCCTACCTTGGTGCACCACCCATCCAGCCTTCCTCCTGTGTCTCCTGCTCTTCCCTCTCTCCTTCTCCTCTCTCCCTCCAAAGCACCCCTTTCACTCCATGCCTAGGGGAGAGCGCCTCAGCTCACATTCCCCAACTCTTTCACCGTCCTCCCCTTCCCCAGTTTCCATTAAAAAAAAGCACATGTGAGTCACATCATCTCTTGGGGTGGGTGTAGCATTGCCCATCATGGCAGCAGCAGCATCTTCGCCAGTGGCGGGACCCTCCCAGGGCCACTTATGCTGGGGTTGTCGGCCCCTCAGCCATTGTAGCTGCCTTAAAAATGTACAGTAAGGTGGGTATTCTTTTTGAAGGTGAGTGGCGGGCCACCTCGCCCTGGAAAAGGGGCTCACGGACTTTACCGGCAATGGACCCACTTGAGGCCACCCCCTTGAGGGTCATTATATCCAATATCCTGCCCTTTATGCCCTTGAGCTCCTCCACCCCATCTCCATTAACTGGGGGAGATTAGGTCTGAGATGGTGCCGATCCCACACGGCCTAAGGGAGGCCTCCCATCTGCACATCTATTCCTTCCAGTGCCAGGTTTTCATCTGTCTCACCTGGGAGGAGTGCCTGGAGGGAGGCTTCGACATCTCCCACGAGGGGTCACTTACTGTGTCTTCTGGTCCACAGATGACATGCAGTGCAGTGCCATGCCTGTAAGGGGGTGGGACATATCCATAAAAATTGCCTCACCTCCAAGGTTGCCGAAAAGACCAAGGCAGCCGCAGTTGGCAATGCCACAGCCCCCGCCCCACAGTTACTCCAACTGCCTCCCCGCAACAGGAGAGGCCATGCCGGCAGCAACCACCACCTCAGTTGCCAACGGGGAGGGGAGAGAACATCTATGCGGCTGGAAGGTGCGGCGAAGAGCGAAACGGGGGGACATCACCCCTGTACCTATACTCAGCACCCCAGACAACCCAACCACCGGCTCAGGGAAACAGACCACCTCCCGGCCCTCCATCATTAAAAACTCCACCGGGCACGTTGACTCCTCAGTGTCATGTGCTGGGCCCGGCATCGTCTCTGCACAAGTCCCTGGGTCCGGCAAGGCACAGGACCTCCAGCCAGTGGGTTTTCTAAAAAGGGCAGACAAGCCCAAGAGGCGGGAGATCAAGGGAGGGAGTGGAGCTGGGGGGGGGGGGGGGGGGGGGTGGGGAGGGGGGCATCCAGGGTCTGGATTTCCCAAGCCTGAAAAAGAGGCGCTACACTTTAGGGGGTTGGGTGGGAAGACTGCTCAGCTCATGGAGTTATTAACAACAACCCCTGCCCCCCCCGATGAAGAGTGAGTAGTGACCTCCCCACCCCCCAGTTTTGTATCCTGCACCCACAGCGGGGCAAAAAAAACCTTAAAGATCAAAACATTTGCTGTCACAGCCCCCGAGCAGGATGCCCCAGGGCCAGGTGCGAGGAGCACCTCTGAGGCCCCATTCCACCCCGTGCAGCTTTGCTGCGGCAGCACCCCATGGTTTGGGACTTTGGGTGGTGGTGGTGCGGAGGGGCCCCTCTCTCCAGTGCAGCCCCTAGCACCAGGCACCCCTGTTCCAGAACTGAGCTTTTCTCTGGTCTCCCAGGGTGACCCGGTGTTTGTGGTAGAGTGGGGGGTCTGAGCCACCACCACCCTCTGGCCCAGGGCCCAAGGAGGACTGTTCCTTCATCGATCCTGCGGGTGGCATCAAGGTGCAGTCAGGGCTCGTTGGCGAGTTTGTGTTGCCAGTCGTGTTCACTGCAGCGGGCGACTCTGACCATGAGGGCAACAGCAGCTCGGTGGTGGGCAGAGATGAATTGGAGTGTAGCTGCAGCAAAGCAGTGAACTCCCTCGGGACCCTCCCCGCGACACCCCCTCATCCCCTTTGGAGAACTCCGGGAATTTTAATTAAAAAATCATGGTCACGGGACAGAGTCCATTTAGCCCTCGACTGCTGGCCAGATCTGGCACTGCTGGCCCGGTCTGTGCGTGCCTTCTCAAAAGGAGTGCCAGATTCCGACTGAAATGAGCAGTGCCGGCTACAAGATTTCCTCAATGGACTCTTGAGGGAATGGAGGGGCACGCCTTGCGCCCCTGCTCTCTCTGAGCACTGAAATGTGGTGTTGGTGAAGGTAGCACAATGCTTTTGACATGAAGGTGTCCATAGCCAGCTTCAATATCAATGGTGGCAGAGAGGTTCCAGAACTTCTCGGTTCTTCGGGACGGGAAGATAAAGCCACATGGCTCCTGGAGTGGCGAGGAGGGATCTACACGAACCACCTAGCACCTAATTTTAACAGGGTGGCTATCTTGTTGGCCCCACATTTTGAGCCGGAGATCTTGGGGGTAAAGTAGCCTGTGCCAGGCCGGTTGCTGCATTTGACGGCTTGCGAGGGAGAGCGTGGTGTTTCCTTTGTGAACATCTACGCTCCAAATGCTGGGCCACAGCAAACTACTTTATACGTGAAAGTGTCCACTCATCTTGGCTCCATCAACACGGGCGAGTACATCTTCCTCAGGGGCGGGGGGGAATTTCAACCCCATCCTCAAGGCCCGGGACCTCACTGACCCCTTGCGCCACAAACTGGCACTGGCAAGTTGTGGAACCTGGTTGGGTCCCTCAACTTGGACGTTTGGAGACTTCTCCATCCTGGCTCCGGTGTCTTCACTTACGTGGAACCTGGAGATGGAGCATTCAGACTCGACCAGCTTTACATTTCAAGGGCTTATACGTCTGGCATTCCGTCAGCCTCTATGCGGCAGATGCTGTGCTTGGACTACTGCCTGGTACAGATGGATCTCTTTCTGTTTCACATCCCACTGGGATGTGGACACTGGCACTTTAACAACCTGCTGCTAGAGGATGGGCAGTTCCTGGACTCATTCTGTCACTTCTGGGCAGGCTGGAGAAGGAAGCAGGGAGGCTTCCCCTACTTGAGGCTTTGGTGGGATGTGGGCAAGACTCATGTCCGTACCTTTTGTCAAGAGTACGCGAAGGCGTCGACAAAGAGGCAGAAATCCAGGGTCGAGGAGTTGAAGAAGAGGTTTTCAATCTGGAGTCATGCCTCGGTTAGCTCGATGAGGACCCAGCCCTGCGGCTGGTGTACAGCAAGAAGAAGGGTACGCTGCAGGACCTACAGTTTGTCAAGTCCCGCGGTGTGTATGAGAGGTTGCGGAGCTGGATCCTTATGGACCTGGACCGTGGCTCTCCCTTTCCTCGCCTCATTGGAAAAAGGACATGGGGTCGTCAGCAGCTCCTTATGTTGCTGGTCAACAGCGGATCCCTTGTCTCGGATCTGGAGGGTATCAGTGCCACGCCAGAAACGATTACACCGGCCTTTACTCTCCAGATCCATCCAGCATGGATGACTAGAGTTTTGTGGCAGGACCTTCTGCAGATCGGTAGGCTTGATGCTCCTATCAGCCTGGCAGAGCTATCCTGCGCCCTCGACAGCCTCTCCCGGGGAAAATCCCTGATGCTGGACTGGCTGACAGTGGAGTTCGTCAGGGCTTTCTGGGACATCCGGGGGAATGACTACATGGAAGAGATACCCCTTTTGTGGTGCAGGGCCATAATTGCCCTGCTGCCCAAAAAGGGTGAATCTGCGCCATTTTAAACACTGGCACTGATCTCCCTCCTCAGCACGGACTATAATATTTTTGTCAGGGCCATGTCATCATGCCTTGGCACCGTGCTAGACCACATGATCCACCCTGCCCAGTCCTACACAGTCCCGGGTTGGGTCATCCACGATGATCTCCTTAATACATCATTCTCAGAGGGCTGGTCTATCGAGCGCCTTCCTGTCTCTTTACCAGGAGAAGACGTTCAACAGGGTGGATCATGCGTATCTGCTCAGGACTGTGTGGGCATTCGGGTTCACACTTTGTCGCCCGGAACCAATTACTATACACTGCCGCAGAATGTCTTGTTAACGGGTCCCTGATGGCGCACCTTTGCTTTGGGAGAGGAGCAGGCGGCAGAGCTGCCCTTTGACCAACTGTATTCCAGTTGCATGGAGCCATTTCTGCATATCTTGCAGAGGAGGTTGTCAGGACTGA
Organism: Mustelus asterias; assembly: GCF_964213995.1. Taxonomy (NCBI): domain Eukaryota; kingdom Metazoa; phylum Chordata; class Chondrichthyes; order Carcharhiniformes; family Triakidae; genus Mustelus; species Mustelus asterias. The sequence continues at coordinate 126,540,303 of NC_135808.1, read as the reverse complement.
CTGATTGGGCCTGGCATAGGAGTGGCCTGGTTGGATTACGCTGATCACCTGCTCCTAATGTTCACGGACCTGGCCGACCTGCGGAGGATGTGCAAGTGCCAGGCCATGTACTCTGCTGCATCCCCTGCCAGGATCAACTGGTCTAAGTGTTCTGGGCTTCTGGTTGGTCCATGGCAGATGGACCCCCTCCCAGATGAGCTCAGGTCTTTCACCTGGGGAAGGACCAGCCTCCTGTACTTGGGAGTCCATCTTTGCCCGGCAGAGGAATCCTGGCTGATGAATTGGCAAAAGCTGGAGGCTAAAGTCACTGCTCGCCTGAACTGTTAGACAGAATTGCTCCAAGTGCTGTCTTACAGGGATCAAGTTCTCGTCATAAACCAACTGATTGCCTCCATGTTGTGGTACCGGCTGGTCACTTTGACCCCTTGCCCTGATTTTGTCATAAACACCCAGAGGCCTCTCATGCAGTTCTTCTGGGACAAAAGACTGCACTGGGTCGCTGCTGAGGTTCTGCATTAGGGAGGGCAGTGGTGTGTCTTCGCACCCAGGTGGTGACCTTGTTGCGTTACCTTTTACGAGGAGCCCTCTCCTCGATGATGTGCCCTGCGACATATTTATTCCGCCAGGTGCACAGCCTAAATTATGACGTGCAACTCTTGTTCATAGACCTGAAGAACTCCTTGCAGGTGTTGCCCGTCTTTTATCAGGACCACTTTAAACTCTGGTTGTCATCCGGGAGCCGCTCACTGCTCAGGAATCTGCTCCTCTGCTAACTCCATTTCCAGTCGCTGGCAGAGAGGCGGGCAGTGGCTGGTGGGGTGGTGGAGGAATGGGCTGGATGACACCCCACGGGTTGGCTGAGCGCGTGGTGGTGGGTGCTCAGCTTGTGACCAATGTCATCTGCATTGGTTATGCTCAGACCTGACATCACACGTAGACTCGAGGAGGCACGACTGTGCGGTGGAATCCTGTCTGAGCACACCCCTGCTCGGATGGAATTTCACATTGATCCCAAGCCCAGACCCACTCCCCTGGGGATGGAGCTCCACAGCTTGAGCTGCCTTGCGGAAATGCCCTCCGTGCCCTTTGCCACTGCATGGAATGGCTGCTGCACACCTTCCACTACTATGCCCTCGCCCAATGCCATGGATATGCCTTGCTGATGGACGGCGGCAGAGATCCCTCAATGGAGGGATCCTCGCACACTACACCGAGGACCTGGGGTGGAGGATAATGCACGCAGTAGTACCATACTACCGTAAATTGCACCAATTCACGGGCTTCCAAGAAACCTGCTCTTTTGCAATCTTGTGGAATCTGTGGACCATGTCTATGTTATGTTATAGGCTGCACTCCCTTTTTAGTTATCTAAAAAGCCTTTTATTGATGTTCTGTTTACACTTCAGTCCCATGCTCCTAGTTTATGGGAACCTGGTACAGAGGGCAACAGAGGAGGCTGAGGACTTCCTCGTGAAACTGCTCCTGGGCCTTGCTAAACATGCTTTAACATGTCCAGGCAGCGGGTGACCGAGAAGATCGTCCAACCTGACAGCCTGCCCCTCTACTGTGGCTATATTCGCGACGTGGTGACCCTGGAGAGGGAACATGCAGTGACCAAGGGCACCACGGATGCCTTCTGTGCTCGATGGGCACCACAGGGACTGGGGTGTATTTTCGATCCCTTACATCACATTTTGATTGAATGTTTTAAGTTTCCTTTCTGCTTTGTTTTTTCTTTTATGCGGTTTCCTTCCTTTTGCCCTTCTTGCAGTGTCCCTGAGTTTGTTTGATTTAGTTCATTTGATTTACCAAAAAGGTTGGAGTTGTGTGTGAGAACTGTTGTTCCAGTTCCTAGTAGGTGACATCCTGGAAGGCAACACCCTTTGGTTTAATTAGCCTCCAAGGTTATGAACTGTTTTCATTGCATGAGGCATATATGAGGGCGGCACGGTTGCACAGTGGTTAGCACTGCTGCTTCACAGCTCCAGGGACCTGGGTTCGATTCCTGGCTTGGGTCACTGTCTGTGTGGAGTTTGCACATTCTCCTCATGTCTGCGTGGGTTTCCTCCGGGTGCTCCGGTTTCCTCCCACAGTCCAAAGATTGATTGGCCCGTGCTAAAATTGCCCCTTAGTGTCCTGAGATAGATAGGAATTTAGGGATTAGTGGGTAAATGTGTAGGGATATGGGGGTAGGGCCTGGGTGGGATTGTGCTCAGTGCAGACTCGATGGGCTAAATGGCCTCTTTCTGCACTGTAGGGTTTCTATGATTTCTATGATTCTATTTGCTGTTGATATTGTGATTATAGCAGCCTAATAATTTTTCATTGTGTAAAAACATTCAAACTCTTAACCTTTGTAGAAAAGAGGCTGGTGTTGGCTCTCTACCATGGAGTTGCCATGGTTTTGTGTCAAGATTGACTGTGGCGGTTCGTCTAATACAGGTGACAGTTAATGGGGATCTGGCCACCTTCTCAACTTCATTGATCAGAAAACGGGTCAATTCTGTTAACACTTAATTCTAAACCCTGTTTCAGTAGCACCTATTTTGAAGAGACTGATAAAATGGATTGAAATGATAATGTATTTGGATTGTAATTTGTAATACATTTGGATAAATTGTGATGTATTTGGGCGGCAAGGCAACACAGTGGTTAGTACTGCTGCCTCACAGCGCCAGGGGCCCGGGTTTGATTCCCAGCTTGGGCCACTGTTTGTGTGGAGTTTGCACGTTCTCCCTGTGTCTGCGTGGGTTTCCTCCGGCTGCTTCGGTTTACTCCCACAGTCCAAAGACGTGCAGGTTAGGTGAATTGGCCATGCTAAAATCTCCCTCAGTTTACCCGAAAAGACGCCGGAGTGTGGCGACTAGAGGATTTTCACAGTAACTTCATTGCAGTGTGAATGTAAGCCTACTTGTGACTAATAAATAAGCTTTAAGAGAAAGTTGGGGGTTGTGTATGTATGCCATGGTGTAGTGGCTTTATTTTGTGTTTAACAACAAATACAATTCCTTTCCAGTTGGGCTTCCTGAGTTATTAGAGAGGCTGTCCGATGTCCTGTATCAATTACATGGGGCTAACAGGATACACTGTGTAAGAATTGCAAGATCCAGATTGTTAATGATATTTGAGAATAGCACCTTTGAGTAACTTCACTTACATTTGGCAGTCCCTGTAGGTACATTATTGAAGAGGACGAACTCTGATCCTTCTCCGGATAGAATTTACAATCTCCTTTTGGCAACCCTGTGTTGCTATCATTGTCACACAGTAAACAAGAGCTGCCGGAGCATTCAACAGTCTTTCCTGTTATTGCTTTTGAACATCTGAAAGTCAAAATAATTTAAAATGTATTCGATTCTGAGTAATATTCTCTCCTCCACCTTCTTCCGTCGGGAAAAAGATACAAAAGTCTGCGGTCATGTAACAACTGACTCAAGAACAGCTTCTTCCCTGCTGCTGTCAGACTTTTGAATGGACCTACCTCAGCAAAAATATATTCCTGTGATAAAGAAGGAATGTAAGAAAAGGGATAACCAGCCGTGGATAACTAAGGAAATAAAGGAGTGTATTAAATTAAAAACCGATGCGTACAGAGTGGCCAAAACTAGTGGGGAATTAGAAGATTGGGAAAGCTTTAAAAAACAACAAAGAACTACTAAGAAAGCGATAAAGAAAGGAAAGATAGATTGTGAAACTAAACTAGCACAAAATATAAAAACTGATAGTAAAAGTTTTCACAAATATATAAAAAGGAAAAGGGTAGCTAAAGTAAATGTTGGACCCTTAGAAGACGAGAAGGGGGATTTAATAATGGGAAACGAGGAAATGGCCGAGGCCTTAAACAAGTTTTTTGTGTCAGTCTTCATGGTAGAGGACACAAATAACTTACCAAAGATTGACGGTTGTGGGACTGTAGGGGGTGAGGTCCTTAAAACGATTACTATTACTAAAGAGGTAGTGCTTGGTAGGCTAATGGGATAAAGGTAGACAAGCCCCCGGGCCCGGATGGAATACACCCCAGGGTACTGAAAGAAATGGCAGAAGTAATAGCAGATGCGTTGGTTGTAATTTATCAAAATTCGCTGGACTCTGGGGAAGTGCCGGCTGATTCGAAAACAGCTAATGTGACGCCACTGTTTAGAAAAGGAGGTAGACAAAAGGCGGGTAACTACAGGCCGGTTAGCTTAACGTCCGTAGTTGGGAAATTGCTGGAATCCATCATTAAAGATGAAATAGCAGGATATCTGGAAAAAAATGGTTCGATCAAGCAGACGCAGCATGGGTTCATGAAGGGAAAGTCGTGTTTGACGAATTTACTGGATTTTTATGAAGATGTAATGAGTGCAGTTGACAGAGGGGAACCGGTGGATGTGGTGTTTTTAGATTTCCAGAAGGCGTTCGATAAGGTGCCTCACAAAAGGTTGCTGCAGAAGATTAGGGTACACGGAGTTGGGGGTAAAGTGTTAGCGTGGATTGAGGATTGGCTATCTAACAGGAAGCAGAGAGCTGGAATAAATGGGTGCTTTTCTGGTTGGCAGTTGGTGACTGGTGTTGGGGCCTCAACTGTTTACCATATACATAGACGATCTGGAGGAGGGGACCAAGTGTAGGGTAACAAAGTTTGCGGATGACACAAAGATGAGTGGGAAAGCGAATTGCGTGGAGGATGCGGAAAGTCTGCAGAGAGATTTGGATAGGCTAAGTGAGTGGGCGAGGATCTGGCAGATGGAGTATAATGTTGACAAGTGTGTGGTTATCCACTTTGGAAGGAATAATAGTAAAATGGACTATTATTTAAATGGTGAAAAATTACAACATGCTACTGTGCAGAGGGACCTGGGGGTCCTTGTGCATGAAGTGCAAAAACTCAGTTTGCAGGTGCAGCAGGTGATCAAGAAGGCAAATGGAATGTTGGCCTTTATCGCAAAGGGGATGGAGTAGAGAAGCAGGGAGGTCTTGCTGCAATTGTACAAGGTACTGGTGAGGCCGCAACTAGAGTACTGTGTGCAATTTTGGTCCCCTTATCTGCGGAAGGATATATTGGCCTTGGAGGGAGTACGGAGAAGGTTCACCAGGTTGATACCGGAGATGAGGGGGTTAGCTTACGAGGAGAGATTGAGTAGATTGAGCCTGTACTCGTTGGAGTTTAGAAGGCTGAGGGGAGATCTTATAGAGACATATAGGATAATGAAGGGGCTAGACAGGGTAGAGGCAGAGAGATTCTTTCCACTTAGAAAGGAAACAAGAACTAGAAGACACAGCCTCAAAATAAGGGGGAGTCAGTTTAGAACAGAGTTAAGAAACCATAGAAAAGTACAGCTCAGAAACAGGCCTTTTGGCCCTTCTTGTCTGTGCCGAACCATTTTTTGCCTAGTCCCACTGACCTGCACTTGGACCATATCCATCCACACCCCTCTCATCCATGAACCCGTCCAAGTTTTTCTTAAATGTTAAAAGTGACCCCGCATTTACCACTTTATCCGGCAGTTCATTCCACACTCCCACCACTCTCTGCTTCAAGATGCCCCCCCCTAATATTCCCTTTAATCTTTTCTCCTTTCACCCTTAACCCATGCCCTCTGGTTTTTTTCTCCCCTAGCCTCAGTGGAAAAAGCCTGCTTGCAATCACTCTGTCTATACCCATCAAAATCTTATACACCTCTATCAAATCTCCCCTCATTCTTCTACGCTCCAGGGAATAAAGTCCCAACCTGCCGTCAGTGGTGGTGGAGGCAAACTCGATAGGGTCTTTTAAGAGACTTCTGGATGAGTACATGGAGCCTAGAAGGATTGAGGGTTATAGGTAAGCCTATATATAAGCCTAGGTAGGTAGGGGCATGACCGGCGCAACTTGTGGGCCGAAGGGCCTGTTTGTGCTGTATTTTTTCTATGTTCTATTCAATCTCTCTCTGTAACTCAGCTTCTCAAGTCCCGGCAACATCCTTGTGAACCTTCTCTGCACTCTTTCAACCTTATTTACATCCTTCCTGTACTAGGTGACCAAAACTGTACACAATACTCTAAATTTGGCCTCACCAATGCCTTATATAACCTTACCATAACACTCCAACTTTTATACTCGATACTCCGATTTAGAAAAGGCAAATGTACCAAAGGCACTCTTTATGACCCTATCCACCTGTGACGTCACTTTTAGGGAATTCTGTACCTGTATTCCCAGATCCCTCCGTTCAACTGCACTCTTCAGAGTCCTACCATTTACCCTGTACGTTCTACTTTGGTTTGTCCTTCCAAAGTGCAATATCTCACACTTGTCTGCGTTAAATTCCATTTGCCATTTTTCAGCCCATTTTTCTAGTTGGTCCAAATCCCTCTACAAGCTTTGAAAACCTTCCTCACTGTCCACTACACCTCCAATCTTTGTATCATCAGCAAATTTGCTGATCCAATTTACCACATTATCATCCAGATCATTGATAGAGATGACAAACAACAATGGACCCAACACCGATCCCTGCGGCACACCACTAGTCACAGGCCTCCACTCGGAGAAGCAATCCTCCACAACCACTCTCTGGATTCTTCCATTGTGCCAGTGTCTAATCAAATTTACTACCTCCCCATGTATACCCAGCAACTGAAACTTCCTAACTAACCCCCCATGAGGGACCTTGTCAAAGCCTTGCTGAAATCCAGGTAGACAACATCCACTGCCTTCCCTTCATCCATTTTCCTGGTAACCTCCTCGAAAAACTCTAATAGATTGGTCAAACATGACCTACCACGCACAAAGCCATGTTGACTCTCCCTAATAAGTCCCTGTCTATCCAAATATTTGTAGATCCTATCCCTTATCACACCTTCCAATAACTTGCCCACCACCGACGTCAAACTTACTGGCTTATAATTTCCCGGATTTCTTTTGGAACCTTTTTTAAACAACGGAACAACATGAACCACCTTCCAATCATCCGGCACCTCCCCCGTGAATACTGACATTTTAAATATGTTTGCCAGGGCCCCTGCAAGTTCAACACTAGCTTCCCACAAGGTCCGTGGGAATACCCTGTCCGGTCCTGGGAATTTATCCACTCTGATTTGCCTCAAGACAGCGAGCACCTCCTCCCCTTTAATCTCTAAAGGTTCCATGACCTCCCTACCTGTTTGCCCTATTTCCATGCCCGTTTCCTCAGTAAATACGGATGCAAAAAAACCATTTAGTATCTCCCCCATCTCTTTTGGTTCCATACACAGTCTACCACTCTGGTCTTCAAGAGGACCAATTTTATCCCTCACTATCCTTTTGCTCCTAACATACCTATAGAAGCTCTTTGGATTTTCCTTCACTCTATCTGCCAAAGCAACCTCATGTCTCCTTTTAGCCCTCCTGATTTCCCTCTTAAGTAGCTTCTTGCACTTTTTATACTCCTCGAGCATCTGATCTGTTCCTTGCTTCCTGTACATTTCAAACAACTCTCTCTTCCTCTTAATCAGTGTTACAATCTCCCTCGAGAACCAAGGTTCCTTATTCCTATTTACTTTGCCTTTAATCCTGACAGGAACATACAAACTCTGCACTCTCAGAATTTCTCCTTTGAAGGCCTCCCACTTTCCATTTACATCCTTACCAGAGAACAGCCTGTGCCAATCCACACTTCCCAGATCCCTTCTCATTTCATCAAATTTGGCCTTTTTCCAGTTCAGAACTTCAACCCGAGGACCAGATCTATCCTTATCTATGATCAGGTTGAAACTAATGGCATTATGATCACTGGATCCAAAGTGTTCCCTCACACTCGCATCCATCACCTGCCCTAACTCATTTCTCAATAGGAGATCCAATATCGCATCCTCTCTAGTTGGCACCTCTATATACTGATGTAGAAAATTCTACTGAACACATTTTACAAACTCTACCCCATCTAACCTTTAACAGTATGCGAGTCCCAATCTGTATGTGGAAAATTAAAATCCCTTACTATCACAAGTTTGTGTTTCTTGCAGTTGTCAGCTATCTCTCGCTGACTATTGGGTGGTCTATAATACAACCCCATTAATGCGGTCATACCTTTCCTGTTGCTCAGCTCCACCCATAGGGCCTCTGTAGACAAGCTCCCTTATCTATCCTGCCTGTGTACCGCTGTAACATTTTCCCTGACCAACAATGCCACCCCCCCCCCCCCACCTTTTATCCCTCTGCCTCTATCCCGCCTGAAACATTGGAACCCTGGAACATTGAGCTGCCAGTCCTGCGCCTCCTGTAGCCAAGTTTCACTGATGGCTATAATGTCATATTTCCATGTGTCTATCCACGCCTTCAGCTTATCTGCCTTCCCCACAATACTCCTGGCATTGAAATAGACACACCTCAAAAGGTTATTTCCACCACATTCAACCCTTCCATTTGTGATTTTGCTTGAACTAACCTGTATTTTTACCCCTGCTCCACTAACTGCTCTGGCACTCTGGTTCCCATCCCCCTGCAAATCTAGTTTAAACTAGTTGAGGAGGAACTTCTTCTCTCAGAGGGTAGTGAATCTCTGGAATTCTCTGCCCATTGAAGCAGTCGAGGCTACCTCATTAAATATGTTTAAGTCACAGGTAGATAGATTTCTGATCAATAAGGGAATTAAGGGTTATGGGGAGCGGGTGGGTAAGTGGAACTAAACCATTATCAGATCAGCCATGATCTTATTGAATGGTGGGGCAGGCTCGAGGGGCTAGATGGCCTCCTCCTGCTCCTATTTCTTATGTTCTTATGTTCACATTAAGTTGATTTTTCTCTACACTGTCTTTTTCATTCTCTATTAATGGTATGCTTTGTCTGTATAGCACACAAGAAACAATACTTTTCACTATGTTAATACATGTGACAATAATAAATCAAATCAAAGGTAATTGTCATCTTGCGTGGAAGACTTTTTGTTTTCACTGAACAACATCATTCAAATAGAAATTGTCCTACCTTGTCGCTTCGGAAACTCCATCATCTGATATGTAAAAAGGCTCTAGATCATTATATTCTTCGAACACTCCCCACCGAAATTGGGCCCATTCATGAATAAATACTCGACCTGGGAAAACCAAGTATTTTTGTTGTTCAAAGTTGTGAAACCAAATGCTGTCACTTCTTGTGAGGTCGAAATGGTACTCAAGAAAAATAAACCTGCTTCAGAAAAAATAAACCGGACCATGATTCTCTCATGCACGATCAGTGGCATGAAGTTATTCCGTAGCATCACAAAAACAAAGAATATTCTATGCATGCCTGTGTCGTGGTGGTACGGCTTCCTGCAGCAATATCTCTTGAGCGGGCACAGAATTGGTGTGTCAAAGCATTCAGCTGCAAACTTTAGTTCTCCACCTTCCTGATGGGCAGGCAGGAATTGATTTGTGCTATGACTAACCTTTCGAAGCACTTCATAATGATGGAGTGGACATGCCGACTTTCCTGAGCCTCCTTGTACTCCAATATATGGGTGGGAGGCGAAAAATTAGGTAAGTGCCCACTTTCTCACCTCTTGCAATGTTACAGGCCCCATTCTTCCAGATAAATCGGTAACGGATTTACATGTGATTAGTGAGTCCTGGATGCAATCGTCTGGGCTCGCTTGTCCTGACCTGTTCACCAATGGAGGTCCTCACCAGTGAAGATCACATATAGTCCCCACCAATGGAGACCTGATGTGATGGCCTCGCCGGTGGGGCCAGAGGCCATTGAAGTCCTCCGGGCGGTTGGGGGATGGGCTGTTCCCCTTGGGCAGTGCCAGGCTGGCACTGCCCACTGGCAATGCCAAGAGGTGGGACCTAAGGGGAAGCGACGGGTCTTGAAGGGGCAGACTCATGACAGGGAATTGGCCGGGGCAGCGATCGCCAGAGGGATCGGGGGCAGTAATCAGTGGGGCGGGAGGATGGGAGGGGCGGTGCAGAGGTGGTTCGGATCGGCAATCAGCTGTGGCGCTGATTTGGGGGGCAGGTGTAAGGGGGATGATCGGGGGGGGGGGGGGGTGACATCTCCCAGTGCACTGTGTACACTTGTACACACTGTACTGGGAGATCGGGATGCCTTGCACAATGGCTCCCCGAGAGCAATCACACTTAGACAGAAATATCAGCCCAAGTGGCGTATGATTGCATCTGGGAGTTTCCCAAAAAATGAGTGTGGTTCTTTCCCATTTTCACGCTCGTTTGCCACTTTTTTTTGGTAAGATCGCCCCCATAACTTTTGTTCACTCAAAGGTTGTGCAGCCATGCAGCAGTGTGAATACTCACAAAGCTGGGTCCTGTTTGAGAGTTAGTAGGATTTCCACCTGGTGATTCACAGTGAGCAAATGAACAGGACCGCATGCTGATGGCAGAATGTAGAAACAACATCAGGGAACACAATCCACTCCATGCTCTGCACAGATCTTGAACACTGGGAATGCTCATTGAGAAATAATATGACAGGGAGATGGGAAGAGCCAGAGGCAAAGAAATTGAGGCTATTAGCAACTTTGACAGCAATGGACAATGAGTGACCACAGGCCCAGCAGGCAGCAGCTCTTCCTGTGGGAAGCAACAGAATCTGACATAATAAAGAGGGCTGATCTTAGTTCTGGTGGTCAGGGTGGAGAATCAGTTTGGGTTGAGATGAGAAGTCGTAAAGGTAACAAGTCACTTGTGGAAGTGTTTTCTAGGCCTCCGAATGGTATTTACTGCAGGATATGGTTGTGCCCTCTGGTTCTAGTTTTTCCTATTAGTGGAAACATCCTCTCCACGTCCACTTTATCCAGGCCTCGTAGTCTCCTGTAAATTTCAATAAGATCCCCCTCATCCTTTTAAACTCCAACGAGTACAGACCCAGAGTCCTCAACCGTTCCTTATACAACAAGCTCTTCATTCCAGGGATCATGCTTGTGAACCTCCTCTGGACCCTTTCCAAGGCTAGCACATCCTTCCTTAGATATGGGGCCCAAAACTGCTCACAATACTCCAAATGGTGTCTGACCAGAGCCTAATACAGCCTCAGAAGTACATCCCTGCTCTTGTATTCCAGCCCTCTCGACATGAATGCTAACATTGCATTTGCCAGAGAGAAAGAAAAATCCCAGTGAGAAAGAAAGACATTAAGGCAAGAATGTATCATCCGGGTCTACTTAAGGAAGTTAAAGAAAACATCAAATTGAATGAAAAATAATTTTGCAAAGATGAGTGATGTGTCAGTAGGTTGGACAGAATATGAAGAACAACAAAGAATGAATAAAAGAATAATGAGGGGATATTAAGAGTATGAGAGAACGCTAACTGGAAATATAAAAACAGTAAGAGATTCAACAGATCTTTAAAAGTGAAAAGAGTAAAATGTGTGTTGGTCTTTAGAAGAGTGCGAATGGGGAATAAATAATGGAAAATAAAGAAACAGCAGCTGAATTTAATAAATATTCTGCATCTGTCTTCACTGTAGAGGTAGAAATAAAATCCCAGAAGTAATTGTGATTCAAGAGGCAAAAGGAAGGGAGGAATGTAAAACAATTATAATCAGGAGGCACTTATAAAATCTCCATGCAATTAGGCAGAGTCAACCTGGTTTTGGTCAACATGGCGGCGGCGGGTGGGGGGGGATCTCACCCATTGGGTAAAATTTTCCCAAATGTTGGCAAAGGCTGATAGTGGGTGGGAAAAGTGGCATTGAAGTCACTGGCACCGGATGGCATTCACATGATGCCACGCCACACTGGCTGGGTGGGCTTTTTTAAAAGTCTGCCCCAGTGCACAAACATTCACATGGAAACCCTCCCACAGCCATGCCCTCTGTCACGCAACTGGCCCTCCCCCTACCTCTATCAGGTTGTGCCCAGTCATGACCGTCTTCCCTGAGCAATACAATCACCTGAGCTCTTCTGGGAGGGCTGCTCGCCAGGTGGAGGCCTTTGGGTCTCACATTGGTCTGCACTCCCACCAACATGAATGGACTTTCTTACTGAGGGGATGATTCGGACGTAGTGGCCCGATACTGAGATACTAATATATGGAAATGCTGTTACTGACATTCAATGTTGGGAAAGTCATTATGTCACTGGTGGGGTTAGGGGACAATCGCACCATGCTTTTATGCTGGCGTGAATTGCGATCTAGACATCTCCAAGACTTTCTGCTCCCCTCACCGAACCCGCCTGATGAAAATTGGAGTAGAAAATTCAGCCCATAATTCTCAAAAGTGATCCATTTCGCCTCCCGTTCTGTTGAAAGCTTCCAAACTTTTCCAAAAAAAAGTCCCATGCTGGCAAGAACCTTTTGCTAATCGTTTGCTGGAAGGAACAGGAAAAGCATTTGCACTGAGCATTTATTGAGTTTGAGGAACCTGAACTTTAAAGAGCACCCATGAGGTCTACCTCAGTCTCAACTCCGTTTCTCTGGTGTGTTCCATAAAACCTGAATAATCTGTGTTGATTTTAATCAGGTAATTGAGGTTGGCTGCTTGAATATGAACTCCCTGATTAAGGGCCAAATTGATGGTCCAATCCCCCAAGGAGCCCCATGCTCTGTCGCGAAACAGGAGTGTCAGTTCCTCTGGCACTCCGGATGTAGACTGCATACTGAGAGCACTCCGTGTAGTGTTTTTGGATGTTGTAAATAAAAAGATTTAGGTGAAGGAACTTCTGCCTCCAAGGACTTATTACAAGGTGTTAAATTCAAAAACATATTCAAATAATTGGAAATTTCCCTCCTTCCCATATAACCTATTATAGAAAAGATGTTATTAACCTCCAAAGTGTGCAGAAAAGATTTACTAGGATGCTACCAGGACTTGATGGTTTGAGTTATAAGGAGAGGCTGGATTGACTGGGACTTTTTTCTCTGGAGCGAAGGAAGGTTGGGGTGATCTTGTCGAGGTCCAAAGAATAATTAGGCGTATAGATCAGCTAGAGAGTCAACCTCTTTTCCCATAGGTAGGGGAGTCTAAAACCAGAGGGCATAGGTTTAAAGTGAGAGGGAAGAAATACAAAAGTGTCTAGAGGGGCAATTTTTTCACACAGAGGGTGGTGAGTGTCTGGAACGAGCTGCCAGAGGCAGTACTAGAGGTGGGTACAATTTTGTCTTTTAAAAAGCATTTAGACAGTTACATGGGTATAGAGGGATATGGGCCAAATGCGGCAATTGGGACTAGCTTAGTGATAAAAACTGGGTGGCCTGGGCAAATTGGCCCAAAGGGTTTGTTTCCATGCTACAAATCTCTACGACTCTATAACTATGCTGCTAAAGGGTGTATTCATTGCTCACGCGCATGTTCTATTGATCTCAAACCCTGGTTAGCAGGTTGCTCAAAAGTCCCTCAGTTAAACTCAGGCACTGAGCTGTTTGAGCTCGGGAATCAAGTTTCTTCTGCTTTTAACTTCTCATTCTTTGGGTTTTGAAAGTCTCCTCAACATCAAACCAGGAAACGTTAGTTAAATATCTATTATGGAAAAGTTATTGGAATCTATAATTAAGTACAGAATGAGCATTTAAAGAAACCTGCGATAATTAGGGATCCAATTTGTAAATGTCAGCTCATTTCAAAGAAATGTAGTTGCATTGTTTGAGGAAGTAACTAAAAAACAATGACTTGTCGTTATATAACGCATAAGGTGGGATTCCCCCACCAATCCACCCCCACCCCCCAGAGTGCGTTTTGCGGCAGCAGAGACAGCCTACCATTGGCTGGTGGTGGAATATTCCAGCTCCACTGCTGTCAACGGGTTTACCCGTTACTCGCATCCTCTACCCGCCAGGGAACCCACAATGGAGGCTAGCCGTCAGTGGGACCGGATGATCCCACTGGCGGGAACGGCTAGAAAATCTCGCCATATTGTCCCAGGAATATTGCACGAGTTTTATTGAACAAACTTCGCTGAATCACATACAGATGTATTTACAGCTGGCTGAACATTTAGTAAAAGGTTTCAAGGAGCAAGTTAAAGGAAGAAAGAGGTGGGGTGGTTTAAGTAGGAACTTCAAAGGATTAGGGTCTTAGCAGCTGAAGGCATGGCCACTAAAGGCGGAGCAATTGAAATCCGAAATGCTCCAGAAGCCAAAATTGAAGGAGTGCAGAGGTCTGAGAGGGTTATAGCACGGGAAGAAAGTACAAAGATTGGGAGGGTGAGGCCCTGGAGGAATTTGAAACAGGTGTGAGAGTTTTAAGACCAAGTCATTGCTCGACTGAGAGCTAATTCTAGGGGAACAAACACAGATGGGTGAGTGGAACTTGGTGTGAATAACTTGTGCAAGGGTGGAGATGAGCAATGTTACGGAGGTGAAAGTGGACCGTCTCAGTGTTGAAGGCAATATATGATCAAATTGATTGCAAATTTCAGCCTCGGAGAGGGGTCAGGGAAGGGTTTGGAGTTGGTGACTAGGGAACTGAATTTGTGGCAGACAATGACTGTGTGTTCCCAAGATATACCAGAAGGAAATTGTAGACGGTGCAGACTCGATGGGCCAAATGGCCTTCTTCTGCACTGTTGGGATTCTAAGATTCTATGAAATTGAGAGTCATCCAGTATTGGATATTGCGCCAATGGTTTGACAAATCAAACAGTATTAGATAAGGAAATATGTATCGATGTAGTTGATATGGACTTCCAGAAGACATCCCTAGATTCCACACAAGATCTAAAAAAAGCAAAAGGTCCTAGCCTAAATAATAATTTTAAATCTGAACTAGATAGATTTTTGCTGGCCAACGATATTAAGCGATATGGAGGCAAGATAGGTAAAGAAAGAGGATTCTGATCTACACAGATCATATTGAGGTCTGCATGGCCAACTCCTTGTGTAATCAGTGTTGAAGCATGCTACAAGAATGTTAACTTAGTTATTTACCTTTTGAGGCAAAAACTGGGATCAGACTGTTCAGTATAAAGTTTGGGGTGATATGAATATACCGGCCCTTCTCACCACATCCGCCATACTGGAGAGTGTACGGGTCATCTCCATATTTAAGGTATGGTTCTGCAATGACCACATCAGCCTAGGGAAAGACAAATAGATGTTTTGATATGGGAATCACTTCAACGGAGAGCATACTCCCACCCACCATCCATAAGCACCTGTACACATACACTAACCCGTGCTCACGCACACACAACATACCCACCCATGCACACATACATACACAAACCCATACACAACACACCCACCCACACATACACACACGTGCACACGGACATGTACAACACAGTCATATACAACACACTCACCCATATATGCACGCACAAGCACATTCATACTCGCATCCAGGCACACACGCACATACAGGCTCACACACAATGATACACATGTACACAGGCACATGCATACATACACATACAGGCACACACAAATATACATACAGGCACACACAAATATACATATAGGCACACACAAATATACATACAGGCGCGCACATGCCCACACATATATGCCCAGACACACATGCCCACAGTTGAGGAGTGCACTGCTCAAAGCAGAAATATAAATATATATAAATATCTTTGCAGTACTTGGGATTGAAATTCTGTGGGGATTTTCCCAATCTGTTGGCATGACTTTGAGTCTAAATATTCTGAATAATCATAGCTGTGTTACTTATAGGATAAAGAAACAGTCAGCAACTGCAGTGTTAAAGTGCCGTGTGTACTCAAAGCTGGCTGGACATCACTGTCTGAGAACTTTGTCCCATGGTGCCTGGTGGCCTGGAACAATCCTGCATCTAGATTCCCCTCCTCGTCCTCAAATGCTATCTGACTCCGGCTCTCCCACCATTGGTGTCAGATTCCACATTTCAATTAATATTTCTGCACAGATTCACCTTCACCCCCACTATTTTTCAATTCTTTTTCCCATCTTCCTTGATGGCAAATACCCATTCCCAGATCTCTGCTATCCCCCCTATTCTAAGATCGAGGCTGGCATGGTGGTACAGTGGTTAGCACTGCCTCCTTTAAGTGTCAGGGACTCGGGTTCAATTCCGGCCTTAGGTAACTGCCTATGTGGAGTTTGCACATTCTCCCCATGTCTACAAGGGTTTCCTTTGGGTGCTCAGGTTTCCTCCCACAGTCTAAAGATATGCAGGTTAGATGGATTGGCCATTCTAAATTGTTCCTTAGCCTCCCAAGATATGTCAGGGGATGAGCGGGGTAAATGCATGGGGTTAAGGGAATGGGGCGGCGGGTTGACCTGGGTAAGATGCTTTGCCAGAGAGTTGGTACAGACTTGATTGGCTGAATGGTCTCCTTCTGCACCGTAAGGATTCTATGACTTGCAATGCTCCTAAATTTCGCTACCCCACCTCCATAAACTCCATTCTCAACACAACATATACCTCAACACCATTGGAATTGAGACTCCTTGCCTCATAATGCAGATTCCCAGAAAACCCTATATGCAACATGGAGAGATCCAGGTATCTTATCCAGACAGTGGGTTAAAGCTTATTACCTGGCTTTCCTCAGTACTGCCATCACCTGGAACCACTTCCCATTCCCACTGTTGCCAAATACCGTATACCTTCCTTCATCCACCATGCTGTCAGGCCTGAAGAATCACAACCTAATGTTTCATGCCCAGTGGTATCAAAGTGTAGATTTACCCTGGGTGGTCCTGGTGAACCCCAGAATTAGGTACCTTAATGCTTCTGAAATCTACCATCACCATACAGCCTCCAGGATCCCATAACCCAGTTCCCAGTGCTGATAAACCTGTGTGTGTTAGGATTTCTAATTGGGAAAAGGCAAAACTGTTAGACACAGGTAAAGGAACTTTTCCTAATATTCACATGTACAGGGTTATGGAACTCAAGCACCTTAAAGCACCAGAACAATTTTGCAAATATCGTGAAACAAAAATGGAACTTATTCTCAACATACAAGTTAGGAGCAAGAATATGTCATTCAGTAAGATCATGGCTGATCTGATTGTAGCTTCAACTTCATTATCCTGCCTACCCCTAATACTCTTTGACTCCCTTGTTAGTCAAGAATCTGTCAACCTCTGCCTTAAAATTAATATTCAGTGACCCGGCCTCCACTGGTCTCTGAGGAAGAAAGTTCCACAGACTAACCAACCTCAGAGACAAAAAATTCTCCTTGGCTCTGTCTTAAATGGGAAACTTCTTATTTTTAAAACTGTGTCCTCATCTCTAGTCTCTTGACACATGATTAACAATTTAATTGTTCATTGCAAAAGATTTCCTCTTTTATTAAATAGGGTATTCCTTAACTCACTGTGGGAGAGCTGTTAATAGATAATCTTTATGAGAACATGCACATTTAGGAAAACCTTTCGAAAGTATGAGATTCTACTGGAAATCCCCTTGGAATTGCACCAGTTCTGCCAGTGAAGCTTTGGCATAAAGAGCCACTGCTGATTGTGAGCAGGATTTTCAGGAGAAGTTCCATGGGCTGTCAAGGAGCAGCTGGAAGGGATTTCTCAGACTTCGCCACTCACTTCTTACCTTCTCGTAGGATTCAGTCGTGGGTCTGTGAACCGAACTGGAAATAACTGACCACGTTTGAGGCAGCAGGATTTTCACATCTGAAAAATAAACTTGTTGCTTGGTCGCTTGGTGGAGGTAGGAGGAGGCAGCAGTCACTATTTCCTGTGAAACAAAGACAAATTTCAAATCAATACCATGCTTCATTATGACAGGGAAGAGGATATAACATATTCCTTTAACTCTCCCTTTCCTCACCAAATCCTGAATTCTAAACAAAGCAAAGGCTATTACATCTCTCCAGATAGCACATCAATACCTCACCTGAATATTTTCAATAATCTTGTCATTATATGGGACTCCAGGGTTAATAGCAATAAGTATGCCTCTATATCCATTATTCTCCAACTTTAGTCCAGAACTATTAATAAAATAGCCACACAGAAGGTAACTGAGCACCAAGTCAAAAGTGTTTTGGAACTTCATCGTTGCACTCTGGCTTTGGTCTGCTCAAGAATACTTCCTGAATGTTAAATGACATATAGACTGTGCCACCTACATCCTGAGAATGAGTTGAAAAGAATTATTAGAGGGCTGTGCTTGTACTAAGAGTATGAAATTACACCAGAAGATTCAGAGTCTGTGAAGCTTAACATGACCATGAGTTGGATTAGGAATAAATCTAAAACTACCAGACCAAAGAGAAGCCATGAGTCCCTTCCCACGTTAAATCTATGAAAATTCATGTAGTCCCTTACTTGGAGGGACAAGTTGAATTAAATTTGAAATAAACTTGATTTATCATAGAAATCATAGAAACCCTACAGTACAGAAAGAGGCCATTCGGCCCATCGAGTCTGCACCGACCACAATCCCACCCAGGCCCTACCCCCATATCCCTACATATTTTACCCGCTAATCCCTCGAATCTACGCATCCCAGGACACTAAGGGGCAATTTTAGCATAGCCAATCAACCTAACCCGCACATCTTTGGACTGTGGGAGGAAACTGGAGCACCCCGAGGAAACCCATGCAGACACGAGGAGAATGTGCAAACTCCACACAGTTTTTTCAGTTCTATCAAAGTCAAGGTTTTGCTCAGCAAGGTTTATACAGTGCAGACAAAGTCATGATCAGAAGGATGCCAGCACAAACTTTCCACCTTAATATACTCTACACTTCATCAGAACATAGAATAATTGTTATGTTTGTTGGGGCATACATCCCTCGGGTATGGGGTGAGCTGTTAGGATTCGCCCAGAGTGGTTAGTCAACATTTGGAGTGTGGAGCAAGTAGACTGAATAAAGATCTGTGTTCCCTGATGCCTAACTGCAGGGTAGTTATTGAGGAGAAGCCTCCGTGTAACAGGATTTAACACTGGCGACGAAGGTGCCGTTTTTCGACAGCCTATAAAATGAAGGACTGGAATCTTCAACAAAGACCGTCCGGAGATCCGCCGTGCACAGTAAAGAAAGAAACCCTCAGAGGATGAGTAGGACCACGAGGCTAAGAGGGCGTCGTGGGAGACAGTGGATGGATTCGGGAGCCGTCAAAGGTTTTGAGTCGTTCTCCACGACTGTCGCTGGAATTAGGTTACAGGCGATCGAAGGGACTTGGTTAATAGATGTGGCAATACTGAGCACTTCAGTCAATGTAAGTGCAGCAGCCAGCATGGGAAAAATACGCTTCGAGCCTAGTCCAGGGGTTCAGAGAAATTGTGGAAACATTTGGGCCGATTGGGACACTTGATGAAGAGGCTGAGTCAAGGATGGCCGACATTTTGTCATGATGTGGAGATGCTGGCGTTGGACTGGCGTGAACACAGTAAGAGTTTTAACAACACCAGGTTAAAGTCCAACAGGTTTATTTGGTAGCAAATACCATAAGCTTTCGGAGCGCTGCTCCTTCGTCAGATGGAGTGGAAATGTGCTCTCAAACAGTGCAAACAGACACAAAATCAAGTTTTTTGATCATCATTTTTTGTGTCTGTTTGCACTGTTTGAGAGCACAGGAAGGCTTCAGGAGAACAGTGACCACGACACCACACAACCCTGCCACAGCAACCTCTGAAAGACGTGCCGGATCATCGACAGGGATGCCATCATCTCACGTGAGAACGCCATCTACCAGGTACACGGTACCTACTCTTGCAACTCGGCCAACGTTGTCTACCTGATACGCTGCAGGAAAGGATGTCCCGAGGCATGGTACATTTGGGAAACCATGCAGACGCTACGACAATGGATGAATGAACACCGCTCGACAATCACCAGGCAGGACTGTTCTCTTCCTGTGGGGGAGCACTTCAGCAGTCACGGGCATTCAGCCTCTGATCTTCAGGTAAGCGTTCTCCAAGAACAGCTAGTGAGAGCTAGTGTGAACTCACTAGCTGTTCTGTCTGGAGACAATACACTTCTCTTTAACCTGTGTTGAATGCTCCCTCCACCCACATTGTCTGTACCTTTAAGACCTGGCTGGCTGGAGAGTTTCGCATTCTAATTAGCATTCTGTAACTTGATTTCTGTGTCTGTGCACTGTTTGAGAGCAGATATGATGTGGAGATGCCGGCGTTGGACTGGGGTAAACACAGTAAGAAGTTTAACAACACCAGGTTAAAGTCCAACAGATTTATTTGGTAGCAAAAGCCACACGAACTTTCGGAGCTCTAAGCCTCTTCTTCAGGTGAGTGGGAATTCTGTCCACAAACAGAGCATATAAAGATACAAACTCAATTTACATGAATAATGGTTGGAATGCGAATACTTACAACTAATCAAGTCTTGAAGAAACAAAACAATGTGAGTGGAGAGAGCATCAAGACAGGCTAAAAAGATGTGTATTGTCTCCAGACAAGACAGCCAGTGAAACTCTGCAGGTCTAGGCAACTGTGGGGGTTACAAATAGTGTGACATGAACCCAATATCCCGGTTGAGGCTGTCCTCGTGTGTGCGGAACTTGGCTATCAGTTTCTGCTCAGCGACTCTGCGCTGTCGTGTGTCGCGAAGGCCGCCTTGGAGAACGCTTATCCGAATATCAGAGGCCGAATGCCCGTGACCGCTGAAGTGCTCCCCAACAGGAAGAGAACAGTCTTGCCTGGTGATTGTCGAGCGGTGTTCATTCATCCGTTGTCGCAGCGTCTGCATAGTTTCCGCAACGTACCATGCCTCGGGACATCCTTTCTTGCAGCGTATCAGGTAGACAACGTTGGCCGAATTGCAAGAGTATGTACCGTGTACCTGGTGGATGGTGTTCTCACATGAGATGATGGCATCTGTGTCGATGATCCGGCACGCCTTGCAGAGGTTGCTGTGGCAGGGTTGTGTGGTGTCATGGTCACTGTTCTCCTGAAGGCTGGGTAGTTTGCTGCGGACAATGGTCTGTTTGAGGTTGTGCGGTTGTTTGAAGGCAAGAAGTGGGGGTGTGGGGATGGCCTTGGCGAGATGTTCGTCTTCATCAATGACATGTTGAAGGCTCCGGAGGAGATGCCGTAGCTTCTCCGCTCCGGGGAAGTACTGGACAACGAAGGGTACTCTGTCCACTGTGTCCCGTGTTTGTCTTCTGAGGAGGTTGGTGTGGTTTTTCGCTGTGGCGCGTTGGAACTGTTGATCAATGAGTCGAGCGCCATATCCTGTTCTTATGAGGGCATCTTTCAGCGTCTGGAGGTGTCTGTTGCGATCCTCCTCATCCGAGCAGATCCTGAGTATACAGAGGGCTTGTCCGTAGGGGATGGCTTCTTTAACGTGTTTAGGGTGGAAGCTGGAGAAGTGGAGCATTGTGAGGTTATCCGTGGGCTTGCGGTACAGTGAGGTGCTGAGGTGACCGTCCTTAATGGAGATGCGTGTGTCCAAGAATGCAACCGATTCCGGAGAGTAGTCTATGGTGAGTCTGATGGTGGGATGGAACTTGTTGATGTCATCATAGAGTTGTTTCAGTGATTGTTCACCATGAGTCCAAAGGAAGAAAATGTCATCGATGTATCTAGTGTATAGCATCGGTTGAAGGTCCCGTGCGGTGAAGAAGTCTTGTTCGAACCTGTGCATGAAGATGTTGGCATATTGAGGTGCGAATTTGGTCCCCATGGCTGTTCCGTGTGTCTGGATGAAGAACTGGTTGTTGAAGGTGAAGATATTGTGGTCCAGGATTAAGCGGATGAGATGTAAAATTGCATCTGGAAACTGGCAGTTGTTGGCGCTGAGCACTGAGGCCGTTGCAGCAATGCCATCGTCATGGGGGATGCTGGTGTAGAGTGCCGAGACATCCATCGTGACGAGGAGCGCTCCTGGTTCAACTGCTCCATGTGTGCCGAGTTTCTGTAGGAAGTCCGTCGTGTCGCGACAAAAGCTGGGGGTTCTTTGTACAATGGGTTTCAGGATGCCCTCGACATAGCTGGAGAGGTTCTCGCACAGGGTCCCATTGCCCGATACGATGGGACGGCCTGGTGTGTTTGCCTTGTGTATCTTCGGGAGGCAGTAGAGATCTCCAACGCGGGGAGTACGTGGGATGAGAGCACGGAGGGTGTTCTGAAGGTCCGGATCAAAGGTCTTGATCAGAGTGTTGAGTTGACGGGTGTGTTCTTTGGTCGGATCTGCAGGTAACTGTCTGTAGTGTTCCTCGTTGTTGAGTTGTCGGTACACCTCTTTGCAGTAATCTGTTCTGTTCAGTATGACGATGGCCCCTCCTTTGTCTGCTGGTTTGATGACAATGTTGCGGTTGGTCTTGAGAGCGTGGATGGCGTTACGTTGTGCTTGGGTGATGTTCGGGGCTGTCTTGTGAGTGCGGCTGATGAATTTGGTGTTGACGCACCTCCTGACGGCTTGGGCATACATGTCAAGTCGAGGGCAGCGGCCTTCCGGAGGAGTCCAATTCGACTCTTTCCTCTTCGGATGCACTGCGGATCTCTCTGTCGGCTGTTCCGGTTCATTGGCTGTCTCATTGTGTTCGTTAGGGTTCTTAGGGTTTGTGGAAGAACTCCCTCAGCCTCATTCGCCTGATGAATTCCTCTGTGTCTGCTGTGAGACTGATGGGGTCTATTTTGGTGGTGGGGCAAAAATTAAGCCCTCGGCTGAGAACTTCGATTTCATCTGGTTGAAGTGTGTAGTCGGACAAGTTGACAATGGACTTCCCTGCAGTGGTACTCTTTTCTACTGTGGTACGGGGGGATGCTTGGTTGATGCTGGTGGAGATGCCGAGTTTCTCAAGTTTCCTGTTCTTGGTGTGCATGTAGATGGTGTAGCTCCTTTGTCTCGTCTGCTTGGCAGAGTTTCGCAGGTGGTCTGCATCCTGAGCGCAAGTTGAGAAGATGGACTCTATCTTGGTTTCCAGGCTGCGGCGTTTGCTGTAGAGTTGGTGTATGAGGTGGTTGAGGAGGGTGAGAGAGGTGCGACGGCAAAGTCTCTCAGCATAGTCTGTGTTATAGGTTGACCTGAGTGGGTTCGTGATCCGTAGCCCTTTCGGTATTTTGTCTGCTTTCTTGCATCTTTGTAGAAACTTGATGTCTGTGTCGATATGCGCGATCTTCTTGGAGATCCTCTCCACTTGGAGCCGGCAGTTTGCGGTGTTGATGGTAGTCATGATGTGGAGATGCCGGCGTTGGACTGGGGTAAACACAGTAAGAAGTCTCACAACACCAGGTTAAAGTCCAACAGGTTTATTTGGTAGCAAAAGCCACACAAGCTTTCGGAGCTCGAAGCCCCTTCTTCAGGTGAGTGGGAATTCTGTTCACAAACAGAGCATATAAAGACACAAACTCAATTTACATGAATAATGGTTGGAATGCGAATACTTACAACTAATCAAGTCTTTAAGAAACAAAACAATGTGAGTGGAGAGAGCATCAAGACAGGCTAAAAAGACGTGTATTGTCTCCAGACAGGACAGCCAGTGAAACTCTGCAGGTCTAGGCAACTGTGGGGGTTACAAATAGTGTGACATGAACCCAATATCCCGGTTGAGGCCGTCCTCGTGTGTGCGGAACTTGGCTATCAGTTTCTGCTCAGCGACTCTGCGCTGTCGTGTGTCGCGAAGGCCGCCTTGGAGAACGCTTACCCGAATATCAGAGGCCGAATGCCTCTGACTGCTGAAGTGCTCCCCAACAGGAAGAGAACAGTCTTGCCTGGTGATTGTCGAGCGGTGTTCATTCATCCGTTGTCGCAGCGTCTGCATAGCTTCCCCAATGTACCATGCCTCAGGACATCCTTTCTTGCTCTGTTTGTGAACAGAATTCCCACTCACCTGAAGAAGAGGCTTAGAGCTCCGAAAGTTTGTGTGGCTTTTGCTACCAAATAAACCTGTTGGACTTTAACCTGGTGTTGTTAAACTTCTTACTGTGAGAGCAGATATCCATCTATAACCTAGTGTTGTGAGACTTCTTACTGTGCTTAACCCAGTCCAACGCCGGCATCTCCACATCATGACTTCTATGGGCAAGCCAGTTCAGTGGGCGGCCAAGTCATTGTGGATCCCATGCATATTAATCTTCTGGATGAGCCTACCATGAGGGACCTTGTCGAAAGCCTTACTAAAACTATGTCGACAACATCCACTGCTCAACACAAATCGACCACCTTTATCACCTCCTCAAAAAAATCGATCAAGACATGACCTGCCCCGCACAAAGTCATGCTGACTTTCCCGAATTAAGCTGTGCTTTCCAAATGCGAGTAAATCCTATCTCTAAGAATTCTCTGCAATAACTTCCCAACCACCGATGTGAGTCTCGCCGGTCTATAATTTCCTGGATTATCCCTTTTTCCTTTCTTGAATAGAGGAATAACATTAACTACTCGCCAGTCATCCAGGACCTCTCCATTGGCTAATTTGATTGATTGTTTTGATGATTAAAGAGCTAATTTAGCTACCCCAGAAAGCAATTTTAATGACTACTTACCTCCTTATAACTTAACACTTGAACTCCCTGTTTCCACCCAACTCAAAGAACAAAGAAAATTACAGCACAGGAAAAGGGCCTTCGGCCCTCCAAGCCTGCACCAACCATGCTACCCGACTGAACTAAAACCTCCTACCCTTCCGGGGACCATATCCCTTTATTCTCATCCTATTCATGTATTTGTCAAGATGCCCCTTAAAAGTCACTACCGTGTCCCACTTCCACTACCTTCCTCGGCAACAAGTTCCAGGCACCCACCACTTTCTGTGTAAAAGATCTGCCTCACACATCTCCTTTCAACCTTGCCCCTCGCACCTTAAACCTATGCCCCCTAGTAATTGACTCTTCCACCCTGGGAAAAAGCTTCTGACTTTTGACCTTCCAAAAAAAGCACTCTCAATTAGCCAAGCAGCACTAACAGTTCAGACAACACATTGGTTGAGAGCTTCGTGGTTTTAGGTGTCCAGATCACCAGCAACCTGTCCTGGTCCCCCCATGCCGACACTATAGCTAAGACAGTCCACCAACGCCTCTACTTTCTCAGGAGACTAAGAAAATTTGGTATGTCTGCTACAACTCTCTACTGTCTACTGACACTGTCTACATTTTCTGCTGCCTCAGAAAAGTAGCCAGCATAATCAAGGACTCCGCGCACCCTGGACATACTATCTTCCACCTTTTTCCGTGGGGAAAAAGACACAAAAGTCGGAGATCACATACCAACTGACTCAAAAACAGCTTCTTCCCTGCTGCCATCAGACTTTTGAATGGACCTACCTCGCATTAAGTTGATCTTTCTCTGCACCCTAATTAGGACTGCAACAGTACATTCTGCACTCTCTCCTTTCCTTCTCTATGCACGGTATTCTTTGTCTGTATAGTGCACAAGAAACAATACTTTTCATTGTATACTAGTACATATGGCAATAATAAATCAAATCAAATTTTAAAAAGCTGTTCTCCTTGCTTGAGGGATCATTAATGAGGGGACATAGTTTTAAAATGAGGAACAGGAGATCTAGAGGGCACTTGAGAAAAAATGTTTTCATACAGAGGGTGGTGGGAATCTGGAATGCACTGCTTGGGAAGGTAATGGAGGGTGGAAATCTTAAAACCTTTAAAAGATATTTGGGTGAGCACTTGAAATATCATATCATTCAATGATATGGGACAAGTGGCCTTTTGGAAAATGTCCCTGTGATTTTACAGCTCCAAAACAAGCCAATGTGCCCAAGTAATCAATATTGCTAATATGCGGCACACAAGCCTCCTCCCACCTTATTTCACCTGACTCTCAGTACTATCAGCATATGCTTGCATTTCATTTCTCCATCATGTGTTTATCTAACTTCCCTTTAAATGCATCGATGGATTTACCTCAATAACCACATTCAATATTTTCACTGCTTTCTGAATAAAGAGGTTTTCCTCTGAATTTTGGTGAACATTATTTGTGACTTTCACAATGATACCTTCCTGTTTTGGGCAGCCCACAATTGGAATACAATTTCTCTATGTCTACCTTATCAAACCCTTTCATTATTTTGAAGATCAGCCTTCAAACCCTTTTCGAGAGAAACGAGCCCCAGCCTTTTCAGACATAAGAACATAAGAATATAAGAAATAGGAGCAGGAGTAGGCCATCTAGCCACTCAAGCCTGCCTCGCCATTCAATAAGATCATGGCTGATCTGAAGTGGATCAGTTCCACTTACCCGCCTTATCCCTATAACCCCTAATTCCCTTACCGATCAGGAATCCATCTATCCGTGATTTAAACATATTCAACGAGGTAGCCTCCACCACTTCAGTGGACAGAGAATTCCAGAGATTCACCACGCTCTGAGAGAAGAAGTTCCTCCTCAACTCTGTCCTAAACTGACTCCCCTTTATTTTGAGGCTGTGCCCTCTAGTTCTAGTTTCCTTTCTAAGTGGAAAGAATCTCTCCACCTCTACCCTATCCAGCCCCTTCATTATCTTATAGGTCTCAATAAGATCCCCCCTCAGCCTCCTAAATTCCAACAAGTACAAACCCAATCTGCTCAGTCTCTCCTCATAATCAACACCCCTCATCTCTGGTATCAACCTGGTGAACCTTCTCTGCACTCCCTCCAAGGCCAATATATCCTTCCGCAAATAAGGGGACCAATACTGCACACAGTATTCCAGCTGCGGCCTCACCAATGCCCTGTACAGATGCAGCAAGACATCTCTGCTTTTATATTCTATCCCCCTTGCGATATAGGCCAACATCCCATTTGCCTTCTTGATCACCTGTTGCACCTGCAGACTGGGTTTTTGCGTCTCATGCACAAGGACCCCAAGTCCCTTTGCACAATAGCATGTTGTAATTTTTTTCCATTTAGATAATAATCCAATTTGCTATTATTTCCTCCAAAGTGAATAACCTCGCATTTGTCAACTTTATACTCCATCTGCCAGATCCTCGCCCACTCACTCAGCCTGTCCAAATCTCTCTGCAGACCTTCTACACCCTCCACACGATTCACTTTTCAACTTAACTTTGTGTCGTCTGCAAACTTTGTTACCCTACATTCAGTCCCCTCCTCCAGATCGTCTATATAAATGGTAAATAGTTGAGGCCCCAGTACTGATCCCTGCGGCACACCACTAGTCACCATCTGCCAACCAGAAAAGCACCCATTTATTCCGACTCTCTGCTTCCTGTCGGATAGCCAATCCCCAATCCACATCTGATCTGACATTACTCAGACCCTTTTGTATCTGTCCCCTCTCATCTTAAATCTATGCCCTCTAGTGTTAGACTCCTCTACTTTTGGGAAGAGATATTGACTACCTAGTTATAACATAGAAACCCTACAGTGCAGAAGGAGGCCATTCGGCCCATCGAGTCTGCACCGACCACAATCCCACCCAGGCCCCACCCCCACATATTTTACCCGCTAATCCCTCTAACCTACGCATCCCAGGACTCTAAGGGGCAATTTTTAACCTGGCCAATCAACCTAACCCGCACATCTTTGGACTGTGGGAGGAAACCGGAGCACCCGGAGGAAACCCACGCAGACACGAGGAGAATGTGCAAACTCCACACAGACAGTGACCCGAGCCGGGAATCGAACCCGGGACCCTGGAGCTGTGAAGCAGCAGTGCTAACCACTGTGCTACCGTGCCGCCCCAGTTGATCTAAGCCTCTCATTATTTTATAGACCTCTATAAGATTAACCCCAAGCCTTCTATGCTCCAGAGAAAAAAGTCCCAGTCTATCCAGCCTCTCCTTATAACGCGAACCATCAAGTCCTGGTAGCATCCTAGAAAATCTTTTCTGCACTCTTTCCAGTTTAATAATATCCTTTCCATAATAGCGTGATCAGAACTTACATAGTATTCCAAGTGTGGACTTACCAATGTCTTGTACAACTTCAACAAGACGTCCCAACTCCTGTATTCAATGTTTTGACCAATGAAACCAAGCATGCCGAATGCCTTCTTCACCACTCTGTGACTCCGCTTTCAATGAGCTATGAACATGTACCCCTAGATCTCTTTGTTGTATAACTTTCCCCAACGGCCTACCATTGACTGAGTAAGTCCTGCCCGAGTTTAATTGACCAAAATGAGAAAAGTCATCTGCACACTTACTTACCTGTCCATCTACATTTTAGAAACATAGAAAAACTACAGCATAAACAGGCCCTTTGGCCCACAAGTTGTGCCGAACACATCCCTACCTTCTAGACCTACCTATAACCCTCCATCCTATTAAGCTCCATGTACTCATCCAAGAGTCTCTTAAAAGACCCTATTGAGTTCGCCTCCACCACCCCTGACGGCAGCAGATTCCACTCGCCCACCACTCTCTGTGTGAAAAACGAACCCCGAACATCTCTCCTGTACCTACCCCCCAGCACCTTAAACCTGTGTCCTCTCATAGCAGACATTTCCACCCTGGGAAAAAGCCTCTGAGAGTCCACCCGATCTATGCCTCTCAACATCTTATACACCTCTATTAGGTCTCCTCTCATCCTTCGTCGCTCCAAGGAGAAAAGACCGAGCTCCCTCAGCCTATCCTCATAAGGCATGCCACTCAATCCAGGCATCATCCTTATAAATCTCCTCTGCACCCTTTCAATCTTTTCCATATCCTTCCTATAGTGAGGTGACCAGAACTGAGCACAGTACTCCAAGTGGGGTCTGACGAGGGTCTTATATAGCTGCATCATTATCTGCGGACTCCTAAACTAAATCCCTCGATTGATAAAGGCCAGCACGCCATATGCCTTCTTAACCACCTCCTCCACCTGCAGGGCCGATTTTACAGTCCTATGGACCCAGACCCCAAGGTCCTTCTGATCCTCTACCGTACTAAGAGTCTTTCCCTTTATATTGTACTCCTTCATCCCATTTGTCCTACCAAACTGGACCACGACGCATTTATCTGGGTTGAAGTCCAACTGCCACTTGTCCGCCCAGTCTTGCATCCTATCTATGTCCCTCTGTAACTTCAGACATCCCTCCAGACTATCCACAACCCCACCAACCTTCGTGTCGTCGGCAAACTTACCAACCCATCCCTCCGCTTCCTCATCCAGGTCATTTATGAAAATGACAAACAGCAAGGGTCCCAGAACAGATCCCTGGGGCACACCACTGGTGACCGACCTCCATTTAGAAAAAGACCCATCTATACCCACTCTCTGCCTTCTTTGGGCAAGCCAGTTCTGGATCCACCGGGCAGCAGCCCCTTGGATCCCATGCCCTCTCACTTTTTCTAGAAGCCTTGCATGGGGGACCTTATCGAACGCCTTGCTAAAATCCATATAAACCACATCTACCACCTTCCCTTCGTCAATGTGTTTAGTCACATTTTCGAAGAACTCCACCAGGCTCGTAAGGCACGATCTGCCCTTGACAAAGCCATGCTGAGTATTCTTGAGCATACTAAACCTCTCTAAATGCTCATATATCCTGTCCCTCAGGATCTTCTCCATCAGTTTACCAACCACTGAGGTTAGACTCACCGGTCAGTAATTACCTGGGCTATCCCTATTCCCCTTCTTGAAAATAGGAACCACATCCGCAATCCTCCAATCCTCCGGCACCTATCCCGACTCCATCGACGACGCAAAGATCATCGCCAGAGGCTCTGCAATCTCCTCCCTCACCTCCCACAGTAACCTGGGGTACATCCCATCCGGACCCGGCAACTTATCTATCTTGATGCCATTCAAAGATTCCAGCACAACCTCTTTCTTAAAGTCCACGTACTCAATCCTTTCAGTCCACCGCACGCCCGCAGTACATCCACCCAGGTCCTTCTCCTCTGTGAAAACCGAGGCAAAATACTCATTGAGCACCTCTGCCATTTCTACTGTTTCCATACAGACTTTCCCGTCTTCACCTTTTATAGGCCCTATTCCGTCACGTCTCATCCTTTTACTCTTCACATATTTATAGAACGCCTTAGGGTTCTCCTTAATCCTACCTGCCAGGGCCTTCTCGTGACCCCTTCTGGCTCTCCTTATTTCCTTCTTTAATCCCTTCCTACAAGCCGTATACTCTTCTAAATCCCTATCTTCGCCAAGCTCTCTGAGCCTTTTGTACGCTTTCCTTTTCTTCTCGACTAGGTCCCGCACAGCTTTCGTGCACCACGGTTCCTTTAACCGACCAACACCTCCCTGTCTGCTCGGAACGTTGTCCTGTAGAACTCTAGACAGACATTCCTTGGAAAACTGCTACCTCTCTTCAGTACATTTCCCTGAGAATACTTCCTTCCAATTTACTTCTCTAATTTGCTGTCTAATGTCTTCATATTTCCCCTTACTCCATATAAACACTTTCCTAGCTTGCCTGATCCTCTCTTTTTCCAATGCAAGCCTAAAGGAGATAGAGTTATGATCGCTATCCCCAAGATGCTCTCCCACTGAGAGATCTGACACCTGTCCAGGTTCATTGGTCAGTATCAGATCAAGTACAGCCTCTCCTCTTGTAGGCTTGTCCACATGCTGTGTCAGGAAACCCTCCTGAACACACCTAACGAACTCTTCCCCATCCAATCCCCTTACCCTAGGGATATTCCAATCTATGTTTGGGAAATTAAAGTCTCCCAACGCAACAACTCTGCTATTACTGCATCTCTCCAGGATCTGTTTCCCTATTTGCTCCTCCACCTCCCTGTTACTATTGGGCGGCCTATAGAAAACTCCCAGCAAAGTGACCGGCCCCTTCCCACTCCGAACTTCCACCCACAGAGACTCGGTGGACAATCCCTCCACAGCATACACCTTCTCTACAGCTGTGACACTATCCCTGATGGGCAGTGACACTCCACCCCCTCTCTTGCCTCCCTCCCTGTCCTTCCTGAAACATCTGAATCCCAGCACCTGGAGTATCCAGTCCTGTCCCTGAGACATAGAAACATAGAAACCCTACAGCGCAGAAGGAGGTCATTCGGCCCATCGAGTCTGCACCGACCACAATCCCACCCAGGCCCTACCCCCACATATTTACCCGCTAATCCCTCTAACCTATGCATCCCAGGACTCTAAGGGGCAATTTTTAACCTGGCCAATCAACCTAACCCACACATCTTTGGACTGTGGGAGGAAACTGGAGCACCCGGAGGAAACCCACGTAGACACGAGGAGAATGTGCAAACTCCACACAGACAGTGACCCGAGCCGGGAATCGAACCCGGGACCCTGGAGCTGTGAAGCAGCAGTGCTAACCACTGTGCTACCGTGCCGCCCTCCAATACATCCAAGACATCCAAGTCTCCGTAATGGCCACCACATCATACTTCCAGGCATCGACCCACGCTCTGAGCTCATCCCCTTGATTCACTATACTCCTGGCATTAAAGTAAACACATCTCAATCCTTTGGTCTGAGCTCTCCCCTTCTCTATTCCCTGTCCATCCACCCTCTTGCACCGTCTATAACCCTTCTCTGTTTGCGAGCTACCTTCCTCACTCTCGGTCACCTCATTTTGATCCCCTCCCCCCAACCTATCTAGTTTAAACTCTCCCCAGTAACCTTAGCCAACCTTCCTGCCAGGATATTGGTCCCCCTGGGATTCAAGTGCCACCCATTTTTTGTATACAGGTCACACCTGTCCCTGAAGAGGTCCCAATGGTCCAGGAACCTGAATCCCTGCCCCCTGCACCAGTCCCTCAGCCACACATTTATCCTCCCCCTCACTCCATTCCTGTCCTCACCTTCCCATGGCACAGGCAGCAATCCTGAGATTACTACCTTTGCTTTCGTCCTTCTCAGCTGTCTCCCTAATTCCCTATACTCTCTTTTCATGACCCCTTCCCCCTTCCTACCCACATCAGCGGTACCAATATGTACCGCTACCTCCGGCTCCTCTCCCTCCCACCTCAGGATTTCTGGGACTCGCCCAGCGACATCCTGGATCCCAGCCCCAGGGAGGCAGACCACCATGCGAGACTCCCGCCTGCCTCCGCAAAATCGCCTGTCTGTCCCCCTGACTGTTGAGTCCCCGATTAATACTGCCTTCCTCCTCTTTTCTTTCGCCCTCTGAGTGACAGGGCCGGACTCCACCCCGGAGACACGGCCACTGCTGCTTCCCCCAGATGGGCTGTCCCCCCCAACAGTACTCAGGCAGTAGTACTTGTTGTGTAGGGGCACACCCACCGGGGTGCTCTCAATCACCCGAGCTTTACCCTTCCTGGCCATCACCCACTTGGCCTCCTCTCGTGGCCCTGGTGTGACCACCTGATGATAGCTCTTGTCTATCACCTCCTCATTCTCCCTGAACAGCCTAAGATCCTCGAGCTGCTGTTCCAGCTCCCTCACACGGTCCCTCAGGAACCGCAGCTCGACACACCCCTCACAGATGTGG
This sequence comes from Mustelus asterias, assembly GCF_964213995.1. Lineage (NCBI taxonomy): Eukaryota > Metazoa > Chordata > Chondrichthyes > Carcharhiniformes > Triakidae > Mustelus > Mustelus asterias. The sequence goes on along the minus strand of NC_135808.1, from coordinate 126,508,172 downwards.
ATGTCTGGGAGGCCAGGTGCCTCCAGGACCTCCCACATACTGCACTGCGAACAACACACTGGCTTAACACTCATATTTCACCCTTTCTACCAAGGTACACAGAGAAACGGCGGCACGGTAGCACAGTGGTTAGCACTGCTGCTTCACAGCTCCAGGGACCTGGGTTCGATTCCCGGCTTGGGTCACTGTCTGTGTGGAGTTTGCACATTCTCCTCGTGTCTGCGTGGGTTTCCTCCAGGTGCTCCAGTTTCCTCCCACAGTCCAAAGATGTGCGGGTTAGGTTGATTGGCCATGCTAAAATTGCCCCTTAGTGTCCTGGGATGCGTAGATTAGAGGGATTAGCGGGTAAAATATGTAGGGATATGGGGGTAGGGTCTGGGTGGGATTGTGGTCGGTGCAGACTCGATGGGCCGAATGGCCTCTTTCTGTACTGTAGGGTTTCTATCAGTCTATCAAAAGTAAATTAGAAATGAAAAAAAAAAGAAACTCACCCCTGCTCGCCCTTTCCCCCGAAGCCTTGTGAGCCAAAGCCCTTACAGCTCAGACTCTACTCCCTGCTCACTCTGCTGTCCGCTCCCGAAGCTGCCCGCTCAAAAGTGTGGCCTGCTTTTAATCCCTCCAAGAAAGCTTCCCAGGCTTCTCCTGGGCCTACTTCCTGTTTTGGATTTTAAAAAAACCTCTGATTTTTTAACACAAATTTAACTGAAAACATAGCTAAATAATTCACATGTACAAACACACTGTCTTACCCTCAGCCTGCTCCTGTGGAACAATGAACAATTTTCATCCAAGTGATTTATATACATCGCAAACAGCAGAGGTCCCAGTACAGATCCATAGAAACTAGAAGCAGGAGTAAGCCATTTGGCACATTGGGCCTGCTCACTGTTCATGATGATCATGGCTGATCACCAAATTCAATATCCTCATATGCCTTGATTCCTTTAGCCCCAAGAGCTATATGTAATTTCTTCTTGAAATCAGACAGCGTTTTGGCCTCAACTACTTTCTGTGGTAGTGAATTCCACAGAGTCACCACTCTCTGGCTGAAAAATTTTGCCTCACCTCGATTCTAAATGGTTTACCCCTTATCCTCAAACAATGACCCCTAATTCTGGACTCCCCCACCATCGGCAACATTCTTTCTGAATCTACCTTGTCTAACCCTGCGGATCCCTGTGGAACACCACTAGTTATGGACCTCCAACCAGAAAAACACCTTTCCACCACTACTCTCTGACTTCTATGGGCAAGCCAGTTCAATGGGCAGCCAAGTCATTGTCGATCCCATGCATATTAATCTTCTGGATGAGCCTACCATGAGGGATCTTGTCAAAAGCCTTATTAAACTATGTCGACGACATCCACTGCTCAACCCTCATTGACCACCTTCATCACCTCCTCAAAAAAATCAATCAGGACATGACCTGCCCCGCACAAAGTCATGGTGATTTTCCCTAATTAGGCCATACTTTTCCAAATGCGAGTAAATCCTATCTCTAATTCTCTGCAATAACTTCCCAACCACCGAAGTGAGACTCATTGGTCTATAATTTCCTGAATTATCCCTTTTTCCTTTCTTGAATAGAGGAATAACATTAACTACTTGCCAGTCTTAACTACTCGCCAGTCGTCCAGCTAATTTGATTGATTTTTTTGATTATTAAAGAGCTAATTTAGCTACCCCTGAAAGCAATTTTAATGACTACTTACCTCCTTATAACTTAACACTTGAACTCACTGTTTCCACCCAACTCCAAGAACAAAGAAAATTACAGCACAGGAACAGGCCCTTTCCCTCCAAGCCTGCACCAACCATGCTGCCCGACTGAACTAAAATCACCTACCCTTCCAGGGACCATATCCCTCTATTCCCATCCTATTCATGTATTTGTCAAGACGCCCCTTAAATGGTCGCTATTGTGTCCGCTTCCACTACCTCTCCCAGCAACAGGTTCCAGGCACCCACCACTCTCTGCGTAAAAAATCTGCCTCGTACAATCTCCTTTAAATCTTGCCCCTCGCACCTTAAACATATGCCCCCGAGAAATTGACTCTTCCACCCTGGGAAAAAGCTTCTGACTATCCACTCAGTCCATACCTCTCATAATCTTGTAGACTTCTATCAGGTTGCCCCTCAACCTCCGTTGTTCCAGTGAGAACAAACCACGTTTTTCCAACCTCTCCTCATAGCTAATGCCCTCCATACCAGGCAACATCCTGGTAAATCTTTTCTGTATCCTCTCCAAAGCCTTTACGTCCTTCTGGTAGTGTGGTGATCAGAATTGAACACTATATTCCAAGTGCAGCCGAACTAAGGTTCTCTGAAGCTGCAACATGACTTGCCAATATTTAAACTCAATGCCCCGGCCAATGAAGGCAAGAATGCCGTATGCCTTCTTGACTACTTTCTCCACGTGCACTGTCACTTTCAGTGACCCAGATCCCTCTGTCTATCAATACTCATAAGAGTTCTGCCATTTACTGTATATTTCCTATCTGTATTAGACCTTCCAAAAAAAGCACTCTCAATTAGCCAAGCAACACTAACAGTGCAGACAACACATTGGTTGAGAGCTTCATGATTTTAGGTGTCCAGATCACCAACAACTTGTCTTGGTCCCTCTCCGCCGACACCATAGTTAAGAAAGCCCACCAACGCCTCTACTTTCTCAGGAGACTAAGAAAATTTTAGAGTGGATTCTCAGAGGCTTTTACCCACAGCTGAAATGGTTGTCACGAGAGGCCACAGGTTTAAGGTGCTGGGGAGTAGGTATAGAGGAGATGTTAGGGGTAGGTTTTTCACTCAGAGGGTGGTGGGTGCGTGGAATCGGCTGCCGGTAGTGGTGGTGGAAGCGGATTCGATTGAGTCTTTTAAGAGACTTTTGGATAGGTTCATGGAGGTTAGTAAGATAGAGGGTTATAGATGAGCCTAGAAGGTAAGGAAATTGTTCGGCGCAACTTGTGGGCCGAAGGGCCTGTTTGTGCTGTAGCTTTTCTATGTTCTATGTTCTAAAATTTGGCATGTCTGCTACAACTCTCACCAACTTCCACAGATGCACCATAGAAAGCATTCTTTCTGGTTGTATTACAGCTTGGTATGGCTCCTGCTCTGTCCAAGACTGCAAGAAACTACAAAGGATCATGAATGAAGCCCAGTCCATCACGCAAACCAGCCTCCCATCCATTGACACTGTCTACACTTCCCGCTGCCTCAGAAAAGCAGCCAGCATAATCAAGGACTCCACGCACCCCGGACATTCTCTCTTCCACTTTTTTCCATGGGGAAAAAGATACAAAAATCTGAGGTCACGTACCAACCGACTCAAAAACAGCTTCTTCCCTACTGCCTTCAGACTTTTGAATGGACCTACCTCGCATTAAGTTGATCTTTCTCTGCACCCTAACTATGACTGCAACAGTACATTCTGCACTCTCTCCTTTCCTTCTCTATGTATGGTATGCTTTGTATCATGCACAAGAAACAATACTTTTCATTGTATACTAATACACATGACAATAATAAATCAAATCAAATTTTAAAAAGCTGTTCTCCTTGATTGAGGTATCATTAATGAGGGGGCATAGTTTTAGGGTGAGGGACAGGAGATCCAGAGGGGATTTGAGAAAAAGCTTTTTCACGCAGAAGGTGGTGGGAATCTGGAATGCACTACCTGGGAAGGTAATGGAGGCTTGAAATCATACAACCTTTAAAAGATATTTGGATGAACACTTGAAATAACATTCAATGATATGGGACAAGTGGCCCTTTGGAAAATGTCCCTTTGATTTTACAGCTCCAAAACAAGCCAATATGCCCAAGTGATCAATATTGCTAGCATGCGGCACACAAGCCTTCTCCCACCTTATTTCACCCGACTCTCAGTACTATCAGCATATGCTTGCATTTTACTTCTCCATCATGTGTTTATCTAACTTCCCTTTAAATGCATCGATGGATTTACCTCAATGACCACATTCAACATTTTCGCTGCTTTCTGAGTAAAGAGGTTTTCCTCTGAATTTTGGTGAACATTATTTGTGACTTTCACAATGATACCTTCCTGTTTTGGGCAGCCCACAATTGGAATACAATTTCTCTATGTTTTTTTTTCCCCATATTGGCCCTGGGGTTTTTCACTCTGGGTTTTCGCCTCTCCCTGGAGATCACATGGTCTGGAATGGGGGGGTGGGGGTGAGTTAATAGGTTGTAATGAACAAAGCATCGTAGCTGTGAGGGACAGCTCAGTGGATAGGATATTGGTATGTAGATAGGCTGGAAAATTGGGCGGGGATCCTGGATTCAGGATTCAATCCTGGACCGGGGAGCGGCGCGGGCTTGGAGGGCCGAAGGGCCTGTTCCTGTGCTGTATTGTTCTTTGTTCTTTGTACCTTATCAAACCCTTTCATTATTTTGAAGATCAGCCTTCTAACCCTTTTCTAGAGAAACGAGCGCCAGCCTGTTCAGACATTACTGATAGACTACAGGGGAATGAACCCCAAGAGCTATGTCTAATTTCTTTTTGAAATCAGGCAACATTTTGGCCTCAACTACTTTCTGTGGTAATGAATTCCACACATTCACCACTCTCTGGCTGAAGAAATTTCACCTCACCTCAGTTTTAAAAGGTTTACCTCTTATCCTCAAACTATGACTTCTTATGCTGGACTCCCCCACCTTCGGGAACATTCGTTCTGAATCTACCTTGTCTAACCCTGCGGATCCCTGTGGAACACCACTAGTTTTGGACCTCCAGCCAGAAAAACACCCATCCGCCACTACTCTCTGACTTCTATGGGCAACACAGTAAGAAGTCTCACAACACCAGGTTAAAGTCCAACAGGTTTATTTGGTAGCAAATACCATAAGCTTTTGGAGCACTCCACATCATGACTACCATTGACACCGCAAACTGCCGGCTCCAAGTGGAGAGGATCTCCAAGAAGATCGCGCATATCGACACAGACATCAAGTTTCTACAAACATGCAAGAAAGCGGACAAGATACCGAAAGGACTACGGATCATGAACCCACTCAGGTCAACCTATAACACAGACTACGCTGAGAGACTTTGCCATCGCACCTCTATCACACTCCTCAAACACCTCATACACCAGCTCTACAGCAAACACCGCAGCCTGGAAACCAAGATCGAATCCATATTCTCAACTTGCGCTCGGGACGCAGACCAGCTGCGAAACTCTGCCGAGCAGACGAGACAAAGGAACTACACCATCTACATGCGCACCAAGGACAGGAAACTTGAGAAACTCGGCATCACCACCAGCAGCAACCAAGCCCCCCCCCCCCCCGGTACCACAGTAGAAAACAGTACCACTGCAGGAAAGTCCATTGTCAACTTATCGGACTACACACTTCAGCCAGATGAAATCAAAGTTCTCAGCCGAGGGCTCAACTTTTGTCCCACTACCAAACAGCATCTCCACATCACTTCTATGGGCAAGCCAGTTCAATGGGCAGCCAAGTCATTTTGGATCCCATGCATATTAATCTTCTGGATGAGCCTACCATGAAGGACCTTGTCGAAAGCCTTATTAAACTATGTAGACAACATCCACTGCTCAACCCTCATTGACTACCTTCATCACCTCCTCAAAAAAATCAATCAAGACATGACCTGCCCCGCACAAAGTCATGCTGACTTTCCCTAATTAGGCCGTGCTTTTCCAAATGCGAGTAAATCCTATCTCTAAGAGTCCTCTCCAATAACTTCCCAACCACTGATGTGAGACACATCGGTCTATAATTTCCTGGATTATCCCTTTTACCTTTCTTGAACAGTGGAATAACATTAACTACTCGCCAGTCGTTCAGGACCTCTCCAGTGGCTAATTTGATTGATTTCTTTGATGATTAAAGAGCCACTTTAGCTACCCCTGAAAGCAATTTTAATGATTACTTATCTCCTTATAACTGAACACTTGAACTCCCTGTTTCCACCCAATTCAAAGAACAAAGAAAATTACAGCATAGGAACAGGCCCTTCAGCCCTCAAAGCCTGCACCGACCATGTTGCCCGACTGAACTAAAACCTCCTACCCTTCTGGGGACCATATACCTCTATTCCCATTCTACTCATGTATTTGTCAAGACACCCCTTAAAAGTCACTACCGTATCTGTTTCCACTACCTCCCTTGGCAACAAGTTCCAGGCACCCACCACTTTCTGTGTAAAAGATCTGCCTCGCACATCGCCTTTAAACCTTGCCCCTCGCACCTTAAACCTATGCCCCCAGTAATTGACTCTTCCACCCTGGGAAAAAGCTTCTGACTTTTGACCTTCCAAAAAAAGCACTCTCAATTAGCCAAGCAGCACTAACAGTGCAGCCAACACATTGGTTGAGAGCTTCATGTTTTTAGGTGTCCAGATCACCAACAACCTGTCCTGGTCCCCCCATGCCGACACTATAGCTAAGACAGCCCACCAACGCCTCTACTTTCTTAGGAGACTAAGAAAATTTGGCATGTCTGCTACAACTCTCACCAACGTCTACCGATGCACCATAGAAAGCATTCTTTGTGGTTATATCACAGCTTGGTACGGCTCCTACTCTGTCCAAGACTGGAAGAAACTACAAAGGTTCATGAATGAAGCCCAGTCCATCACAAAAACCAGCCTCCCATCCATTGACACTGTCTACATTTGCTGCTGCCTCAGAAAAGTAGCGAGCATAATCAAGGACTCCGCGCACCCTGGACATACCTTCTTCCACCTTTTTCCGTGGGGAAAAAGACACAAAAGTCGGAGATCACATACCAGCCGACTCAAAAACAGCTTCTTCCCTGCTGCCATCAGACTTTTGAATGGACTTACCTCACACCAAGTTGATCTTTCTCTGCACCCTAACTATGACTGCAACAGTACATTCTGCACTCTCTCCTTTCCTTCTCTATGCACGGTATGCTTTGTCTGTAAAGTGCACAAGAAACAATACTTTTCCTTGTATACTAGTACACATGGCAATAATAAATCAAATCAAATTTTAAAAAGCTGTTCTCCTTGATTGAGGGATCATTAATGAGGGGACATAGTTTTAGGATGAGGAACAGGAGATCCAGGGTGCATTTGAGAAAAAAGGTTTTCATTCAGAGGGTGATGGGAATCTGGAATGCATTGCTTGGGAAGGTAGTGGAGGCTGGGAATCTTACAACCTTTAAAAGATATTTGGGTGAGCACTTGAAATATAACATTCAATGATATGGGACAAGTGGCCTTTTGGAAAATGTCCCTTTGATTTTACAGCTCCAAAACAAGCCAATGTGCCCAAGTAATCAATATTGCTAGTATGCGGCACACAAGCCTTCTCCCACCTTATTTCACCTGACTCTCAGTACTATCAGCATATGCTTGCATTTCACTTCTCCATTATGTGTTTATCTAACTTCCCTTTCAAAGCATCGATGGATTTACCTCAATGACCACATTCAACATTTTCACTGCTTTCTGAGTAAAGAGGTTTTCCTCTGAATTTTGGTGAACATTATTTGTGACTTTCACAATGATACCTTCCTGTTTTGGGTAGCCCACAATTGGAATACAATTTCTCTATATCTACCTTGTCAAACCCTTTCATTATTTTGAAGATCAGCCTTCAAACCCTTTTCGAGAGAAACGAGCCCCAGCCTTTTCAGACATTACTGAAACCCTTTTGTATCTCTCCCCTCTCACCTTAAATCTATGCCCTCTAGTGTTAGACTCCTCTACCTTTGGGAACAGATATTGACTATCTAGCTGATCTATGCCCCTCATTATTTTATAGACCTCTATAAGATATTCCCCAAGCCTTCTATGCTCCAGAGAAAAAAGTCCCATTCTATCCAGCCTCTCCTTAGAAATCAAACCATCAAGTCCGATAGCATCCTAGAAAATCTTTTCTGCACTCTTTCTAGTTTAATAATATCCTTTCCATAATAGGGTGACCAAGTGTGGACTTACCAATGTCTTGTACAACTTCAACAAGATGTCCCAACTCCTGTATTCAATGTTATGACCAATGAAACCAAGCATGCCGAATGCCTTCTTCACCACTCTGTGACTCCACTTTCAATGAGCTATGAACATATACCTCTAGACCTCTTTGTTCTATAACTTTCCCCAACGGCCTACCATTGACTGAGTAAGCCCTGCCCTAGTTTAATTGACCAAAATGAGGAAAGTCATCTGCACACTTACTTACCTACCCATCTACATTTTCATCCAAGTGATTTATATATATCACAAACAGCAGAGGTCCCAGTACAGATCCATAGAAACTAGAAGCAGGAGTAAGCCATTTGGGACATCGGGCCTGCTCACTATTCATGATGATCATGGCTGATCATCAAATTCAATATCCCCATATAGCCCTTGATTCCTTTGGCCCCAAGAGCTATATGTAATTTCTTCTTGAAATCAGACAGCGTTTTGGCCTCAACTACTTTCTGTGGTAGTGAATTCCACAGCGTCACCACTCTCTGGCTGAAAAATTTTGCCTCATCTCAATTCTAAAAGGTTTACCCCTTATCCTCAAACAATGACCCCTAATTCTGGACTCCCGCACCATCGGCAACATTCTTTCTGAATCTACCTTGTCTAACCCTGCGGATCTCTGTGGAACACCACTAGTTATGGACCTCCAACCAGAAAAACACCTTTCCACCACTACTCTCTGACTTCTATGGGCAAGCCAGTTCAATGGGCGGCCAAGTCATTTTGGATCCCATGCATATTAATCTTCTGGATGAGCCTACCATGAGGGACCTTGTCAAAAGCCTTATTAAACTATGTTGACAACATCCACTGCTCAACCCTCATTGACCACCTTCATCACCTCCTCAAAAAAATCAATCAAGACATGACCTGCCCCGTACAAAGTCATGCTGATTTTCCCTAATTAGGCCATACTTTTCCAAATGCGAGTAAATCCTATCTCTAAGAGTCCTCTCCAATAACTTCCCAACCACCGATGTGAGACACATCGATCTATAATTTCCTGGATTATCCCTTTTACCTTTCTTGAACAGTGGAATAACATTAACTACTCGCCAGTCGTTCAGGACCTCTCCAGTGGCTAATTTGATTGATTTTTTTGATTATTAAAAAGCTAATTTAGCGACCCCTGAAAGCAATTTTAATGACTACTTACCTCCTTATAACTTAATACTTGAACTCACTGTTTCCACCCAACTCCAAGAACAAAGAAAATTACAGCACAGGAACAGGCCCTTTCCCTCCAAGCCTGCACCGACCATGTTGCCCAACTGACCTAAAATCACCTACCCTTCCAGGGACCATATCCCTCTATTCCCATCCTATTCATGTATTTGTCAAGACGCCCCTTAAATGTCACTATCGTGTCCGCTCCCACTCCCTCCCCTCGGAACAGGTTCCAGGCACTCACCACTCTCTGTGTAAAAAATCTGCCTCGTACATCTCCTTTAAACCTTGCCCCTCGCACCTTAAACTTACGCCCCCTAGTAATTGACTCTTCCACCCTGGGAAAAAGCTTCTGACTATCCACTCTGTCCATAATCTTGTAGACTTCTATCAGGTCGCCCCTCAACCTATGTCGTTCCATGAGAACAAACCAAGTTTCTCCAACCTCTCCTCACAGATAATGCCCTCCAAACCAGGCAACATCCTGGTAACATCCTGGGAGGCGAGGGAAGAGATTGCAGAACCTCTGTCGATGATCTTTGCGTCGTCGATGGAGACGGGAGAGGTTCCGGAGGATTGGAGGATTGCGGATGTGGTTCCTATATTCAAGAAAGGGAACAGGGATAGCCCAGGAAATTACCGACCGGTGAGTCTAACCTCAGTGGTGGTAAGTTAGAACATAGAACATAGAACATTACAGCACAGAACAGGCCCTTCGGCCCACGATGTTGTGCCGACCTTCATCTGAAACCAAGATCAAGCTATCCCACTCCCTACCATCCTGGTGTGCTCCATGTGCCTATCCAATAACCGCTTAAATGTTCCTAAAGTGTCTGACTCCACTATCACTGCAGGCAGTCCATTCCACACCCCAACCACTCTCTGCGTGAAGAATCTACCTCTGATATCCTTCCCATATCTCCCACCATGAACCCTATAGTTATGCCCCCTTGTAATAGCTCCATCCACCCGAGGAAATAGTCTTTGAACGTTCACTCGATCTATCCCCTTCATCATTTTATAAACCTCTATTAAGTCTCCCCTCAATCTCCTCCGCTCCAGAGAGAACAGCCCCAGCTCCCTCAACCTTTCCTCATAAGACCGACACTCCAAACCAGGCAGCATCCTGGTAAATCTCCTCTGCACTCTTTCCAGCGCTTCCACATCCTTCTTATAGTGAGGTGACCAGAACTGCACGCAATATTCCAAATGTGGTCTCACCAAGGTCCTGTACAGTTGCAGCATAACCCCACGGCTCTTAAACTCCAACCCCCTGTTAATAAAAGCTAACACACTATATGCCTTCTTCACAGCTCTATCCACTTGACTGGCAACCTTTAGAGATCTGTGGATATGGACCCCAAGATCTCTCTGTTCCTCCACAGTCTTCAGAACCCTACCTTTGACCCTGTAATCCACATTTAAATTAGTCCTACCAAAATGAATCACCTCACATTTATCAGGGTTAAACTCCATTTGCCATTTTTCAGCCCAGCTTTGCATCCTACCTATGTCTCTTTGCAGCCTACAACAGCCCTCCACCTCATCCACTACTCCACCAATCTTGGTGTCATCAGCAAATTTACTGATCCACCCTTCAGCCCCCTCCTCTAAGTCATTAATAAAAATCACAAAGAGCAGAGGACCAAGCACCGATCCCTGCGGCACTCCGCTAGCAACCTGCCTCCAGTCCGAAAATTTTCCATCCACCACCACCCTCTGTCTTCGATCAGATAGCCAGTTACCTATCCAATCGGCCAACTTTCCCTCTATCCCACACCTCCTTACTTTCATCATAAGCCGACCATGGGGGACCTTATCAAACGCCTTACTAAAATCCATGTATATGACATCAACTGCCCTACCTTCATCAACACACCTAGTTACCTCCTCAAAAAATTCTATCAAATTTGTGAGGCACGATTTGCCCTTCACAAATCTGTGCTGACTATCCCGGATTAATCCGCATCTTTCTAAATGGTCGTAAATCCCATCCCTAAGGACCTTTTCCATCAATTTACCAACCACCGAAGTCAGACTAACCGGTCTATAATTACCAGGGTCATTTCTATTCCCTTTCTTAAACAGAGGAACAACATTTGCCACTCTCCAGTCCTCTGGCACCATCCCCATGGACAGCGAGGACCCAAAGATCAAAGCCAAAGGCTCTGCAATCTCATCCCTCGCCTCCCAAAGAATCCTAGGATACATTTCATCAGGCCCAGGGGACTTATCGACCTTCAGTTTATTCAAAACTGCCAATACATCCTCCCTCCGAACATCTATTTCCTCCAGCCTATTAGCCTGTAACACCTTCTCTTCCTGAAAAACATGGCCCCTCTCCTTGGTGAACACTGAAGAAAAGTATTCATTCATCACCTCGCCTATCTCTACTGATTCCATACACAAGTTCCCACCACTATCCTTGACCGGCCCTAACCTCACCCTGGTCATTCTTTTATTCCTCACATAAGAGTAAAAAGCCTTGGGGTTTTCCTTGATCCGACCCGCCAAGGACTTCTCATGTCCCCTCCTAGCTCTCCTCAGCCCCTTTTTCAGCTCATTCCTTGCTAACGTGTAACCCTCAATCGAGCCATCTGAACCTTGTTTCCTCATCCCTACATAAGCTTCCCTCTTCCTTTTCACAAGACATTCCACCTCTTTTGTGAACCACGGTTCCCTCACTCGGCCATTTCCTCCCTGCCTGACAGGGACATACCTATCAAGGACACCCAGTATTTGTTCCTTGAAAAAGTTCCACTTTTCATCAGTGCCTTTCCCTGACAGTTTCTGTTCCCATCTTATGCCCCCTAATTCTTGCCTAATCGCATCATAATTACCTCTCCCCCAATTGTAAGCCTTGCCCTGCCGTCCAGCCCTATCCCTCTCCATTGCAATAACAAAAGACACCGAATTGTGGTCACTATCTCCAAAGTTCTCTCCCACAACCAAATCTAACACTTGGCCCGGTTCATTTCCCAGTACCAAATCCAATGTGGCCTCACCCCTTGTCGGCCTATCCACATATTGTGTCAGGAAACCCTCCTGCACACACTGCACAAAAAGTGCCCCATCCAAACTATTTGACCTACAAAGGTTCCAATCAATATTTGGAAAGTTAAAGTCCCCCATGACAACTACCCTGTGACCCCCACACGTATCCATAATCTGCTTAGCAATTTCTTCCTCCACATCTCTATTACTATTTGGGGGCCTATAGTAAACTCCTAGCAACGTGACCGCTCCTTTCCTGTTTCTAACTGCAGCCCATATTACCTCAGTGTGCATATCCCCCTCAAAGTGCTTTTCCGCAGCCGTTAAACTATCCTTGATTAACAATGCTACTCCTCCACCTCTTTTACCAGCTTCCCTACACTTACTGAAACATCTATACCCCGGAACGTCCAACAACCATTCCTGTCCTTGTTCTACCCACGTCTCCGTAATGGCCACAACATCGTAGTCCCAAGTAGCAATCCACGCCCCAAGTTCATCCACCTTGTTCCGGATGCTCCTTGCATTGAAGTAGACACACTTCAACCCATCTTCCTGTCTACCGGTACCCACCCTTGACCTTGATACCTTCCCCAATATCTCACCACCCTCAACACTGACTTCCGGACTACAACTCCTTTTCCCACTCCCCTGACAAATTAGTTTAAATCCCCCTGAAGAGCCGTAGCAAATTTCCCTCCGAGGATATTGGTGCCCCTCTGGTTCAGGTGCACCCCGTCCTGTTTGTAGAGGTCCCACCTTCCCCAGAACGTGTTCCAATTATCCACGTATCTGAAACCCTCCCTCCTGCACCATCCCTGCCACCACATGTTTAAGTGCACTCTCTCCCTGTTCCTCAACTCGCTATCACGTGGCACCAGTAGCGTACCAGAGATGACCACATGTTTTGTCTTTGCTCTCAGCTTCCAGCCCAGCTCCCGAAATTCCTGTTTTAAATCCCCGTCCCTTCTCTTACCTATGTCGTTGGTACCAATGTGTACCACGACTTGTGACTGTTTCCCCTCCCCCTTAAGAATCCGGAAAACACGGTCCGAGACGTCACGGACCCTGCCATCCGCTAGGCAACAAACCATCCTCGAGTCTCTTTTGCTGCCACAGAACCTCCTATCTATCCCTCTAACTAATGAGTCCCCAATAACTATTGCCCTCCCGCTCTCCTCCTTACCGTCCTGAGCCACAGGGACGGACTCAGTGCCGGAGATCCTCTCACTGCGGCTCACCACTGGTATGTCGTCCCCCTCAACCGTATCCAAAGCGGAATACTTATTGCTAAGGGGAACGACCACAGGGGATCCCTGCACCGACTGCTTCTTCCCAGCCCCTCTCACCGTCACCCATCTATTTTCATTCCTCGGAGTAACTGTATCCCTGAAGCTTCTGTCTATGGCCATCTCTGCATCCCTAATGATCCTAAGTTCCTCCAACTCCAGCTCCAGTTCCCTTACACGGTTTTGGAGGAGCTGCAGATGGATGCACTTCTCACAGGTATAATCAGCAGGGACACTGTCGTCGTCCCTCACCTCGAACATAGTGCAAGAGGAACATTGCACTGCCTTCACACCCATCCTTTCTAGATACCCTGCCAGTACCAGGTAGAAACAGCAAAAAATGAATTAACTCACCCCTGCTCGCCCTTTCTGCCTGAGCCCTGTGAGCCAAAGCCCTACAGCTTTCACTCTGCCTCCTGCTCACTCTGCTGCCCGCTAACGACGCTGCCCGCTCAAAAGTGCGGCCTACTTTTAAACCCTCCAAAAACCTTCCCAGACTCCTGCTGGGCCCACTTCCTGTTTTAAAAAAAACCTCCGATTTTTTTACACAAATTTAACTTAAAATAAATAAATAAATGTAGTGAACAAACCAACTGCCTTCTCCTCAGCCTGGTCCTGTGGAACAAGTTGATGGAGAAGATCCTGAGGGACAGGATTTATGAACATTTAGAGAAGTTTAGTATGTTCAAAAGTAGACAGCACGGCTTTGTCAAAGGCAAATTGTGCCTTATGAGCCTGGTGGAGTTCTTTGAAAATGTGACTAAACACATTGACGAAGGAAAAGCGGTAGAAAACAGGAAGTAGGCCCAGCGGCAGCCTGGGAAACTTTTGGAGGGTTTAAAAGTGCTTACCTTGGAGGTTTCAGCCTCATCGTTCCACAGGAGCAGGCTGAGGGTAAGGGAGCTTGTTTGTGCATTTTATTTATTTATTTTTCAGTTAAATTAGTGAAAACAAATCGGAGGTTCTTTTTCAAAACAGGAAGTAGCCCCAGCAGTAGCCTGGGAAGCTTTTGGAGGGTTTAAAAGTAGGCCGCACCTTTGAGCGGGCAGCGTCGTTAGTGGGCAGCAGAGTGAGCAGGGGGCAGAGTGAGAGCTGAAGGGTTTTGGCTCAAAATGGGCTTCGGCGAGAACAGGCAGAGGCGAGAGTAGGGTTTTTCTTTCCCAGAAAGTTTATTCTTGTTTTTCCCCAGAGTAAAAAAAAATGCCAGGCAAGATGTTGGAATGCTCCTCTTGCAGGATGTGGGAGATCAGGGAGACATCCGGTATCCCTGACGACAGCACCTGCAAAAGATGCATTCAGCTGCAGCTGCTAGCAAAGCGTGTTAGGGAACTGGAGAAGGAGCTTGATGACCTCCATCTAATTCGGGAGAATGAGAAGTATGTAGACAGTAGCTTTAGGGAGATAGTTACACCTAAGCAGCAGAGCACAGGAAATTGGGTTACTGTAAGGAGAGGAAATGGCAGTGTGAAAGGACAGGCAGAGCAGGGTTCCCCTGTGGCCATACCCCTCCACAACAGGTATACTGAATTGGATACTGTTGTGGGAGATGCTTTACCTGGGACAAGCTGCGACAGCCGGAACTCTGATACTGAGTCTAGTTCTACAGCGCAAAAGGGTGGGATGAAGAAGAGGAGAGCAGTAGTGATAGGGGACTCAATGGTCAGAGGTACGGACAGGAGGTTCTGTGGTCGGGACAGAGACTCCCGCATGGTTTGTTGCCTCCCAGGTGCAAAGGTCAGCGATGTCTCTGATCGCATGCACAGCGTTCTAAAGTGGGAAGGTGATCAGCCAGATGTCGTGGTACACATCGGTACCAATGACGTGGGAAGGAACATAAGAACATAAGAACGATAAGGTGACTCACAAAAGGTTGCTGCAGAAGATTGGGGTACACGGAGTTCGGGGTAAGGTGTTGGCGTGGATTGGGGATTGGCTATCTAACAGGAAGCAGAGAGTTGGGATAAATGGGTGCTTTTCTGGTTGGCAGTTGGTGACCAGTGGCGTGCCGCAGGGATCGGTGCTGGGGCCTCAATTGTTTACCATTTACATAGATGATCTGGAGGAGGGGACTGAATGTAGGGTATTCAAGTTTGCTGATGACACGAAGGTGAGTGGGAAAGCGAATTGCGTGGAGGATGCGGAAAGTCTGCAGAGAGATTTGGATAGGCTGAGCGAGTGGGCGAGGATCTGGCAGATGGAATATAACGTTAGCAAATGTGAGGTTATCCACTTTGGAAGAAATAATAGTAAATTGAAATATTATTTAAATGGAGAAAAATTACATCATGCGACTGTGCAGAGGGACCTGGGGGTCCTTGTGCACGAATCGCAAAAACTCAGTCTGCAGGTGCAGCAGGTGATTAAGAAGGCGAATGGAATGTTGGCCTTTATCGCGAGGGGGATAGAATATAAAAGCAGGGAGGTCTTGCTGCAACTGTACAAGGCACTGGTGAGGCCGCAACTGGAGTACTGTGTGCAGTTTTGGTCCCCTTATTTGCGAAAGGATGTGTTGGCCTTGGAGGGAGTGCAGAGAAGGTTCACCAGGTTGATACCGGAGATGAGGGGTGTGGCTTATGAGGAGAGATTAAACAGATTGGGTCTGTACTCGTTGGAGTTTAGAAGGATGAGGGGTGATCTTATAGAGACATATAAGATAATGAAGGGGCTGGATAGGGTAGAGGTGGAGAGATTCTTTCCACTTAGAAGGGAAACCAGAACTAGAGGGCACAGCCTCAAAATAAGGGGGGGCCAGTTCAGAACAGAGTTGAGGGGGAACTTCTTCTCTCAGAGGGTAGTGAATCTCTGGAATTCTCTGCCCATTGAAGTGGTGGAGGCTTCCTCGTTGAATATGTTTAAATCACGGGTAGATAGTTTTCTGATCGATAAGGGAATTAGGGGATATGGGGAGCAGGCGGGTAAGTGGAACTGATTCGCTTCAGATCAGCCATGATCTTGTTGAATGGCGGGGCAGGCTCGAAGGGCCAGATGGCCTACTCCTGCTCCTATTTCTTATGTTCTTATGTTCTTAAGAAACACAAAGTTGTGATAGTAGGGGATTTTAATTTTCCACATATAGATTGGGACTCGTATACTGTGAAAGGTTTCGACGGGGTAGAGTTTGTAAAATGTGTTCAGTAGAATTTTCTACATCAGTATATAGAGGTGCCAACTAGAGAGGATGCGATATTGGATCTCCTATTGGGAAATGAGTTAGGGCAGGTGATGGATGCGAGTGTGAGGGAACACTTTGGATCCAGTGATCATAATGCCATTAGTTTCAACCTGATCGTGGATAAGGATAGATCTGGTCCTCGGGTTGAAGTTCTGAACTGGAAAAAGGCCAAATTTGATGAAATGAGAAGGGATCTGGGAAGTGTGGATTGGCACAGGCTGTTCTCTGGCAAGGATGTAAATGGAAAGTGGGAGGCCTTCAAAGGAGAAATTTTGAGAGTGCAGAGTTTGTATGTTCCTGTCAGGATTAAAGGCAAAGTAAATCGGAATAAGGAACCTTGGTTCTCGAGGGAGATTGTAACACTGATTAAGAGGAAGAGAGAGTTGTATGAAATGTACAGGCAGCAAGGAACAGATCAGATGCTCGAGGAGTATAAAAAGTGCAAGAAGCTACTTAAGAGGGAAATCAGGAGGGCTAAAAGGAGACATGAGGTTGCTTTGGCAGACAGAGTGAAGGAAAATCCAAAGAGCTTCTATAGGTATGTTAGGAGCAAAAGGATAGTGAGGGATAAAATTGGTCCTCTTGAAGACCAGAGTGGTAGACTGTGTATGGAACCAAAAGAGATGGGGGAGATACTAAATGGTTTTTTTGCATCCGTATTTACTGAGGAAACGGGCATGGAGTCTACGGAAATAGGGCAAACAGGTAGGGAGGTCATGGAACCTTTAGAGATTAAAGGGGAGGAGGTGCTCGCTGTCTTGAGGCAAATCAGAGTGGATAAATCCCCAGGACCGGACAGGGTATTCCCACGGACCTTGAGGGAAGCTAGTGTTGAACTTGCAGGGGCCCTGGCAGACATATTTAAAATGTCAGTATTCACGGGGGAAGTGCCGGATGATTGGAGGGTGGCTCATGTTGTTCCGTTGTTTAATTAAGGTTCCAAAAGAAATCCGGGAAATTATAGGCCAGTAAGTTTGACGTCGGTGGTGGGCAAGTTATTGGAAGGTGTGATAAGGGATAGGATCTACAAATATTTGGATAGACAGGGACTTATTAGGGAGAGTCAACATGGCTTTGTGAGTGGTAGGTCATGTTTGACCAATCTATTAGAGTTTTTCGAGGAGGTTACCAGGAAAGTGGATGAAGGGAAGGCGGTGGATGTTATCTACCTGGATTTCAGCAAGGCCTTTGACAAGGTCCCTCATGGGAGGTTAGTTAGGAAGTTTCAGTCGCTAGGTATACATGGGGAGGTAGTAAATTGGATTAGACACTGGCACAATGGAAGAAGCCAGAGAGTGGTTGTGGAGAATTGCTTCTCTGAGTGGAGGCCTGTGACTAGTGGTGTGCCGCAGGGATCGGTGTTGGGTCCATTGTTGTTTGTCATCTATATCAATGATCTGGATGATAATGTGGTAAATTGGATCAGCAAGTTTGCTGATGATACAAAGATTGGAGGTGTAGTGGACAGTGAGGAAGGTTTTCAAAGCTTGTAGAGGGATTTGGACCAACTAGAAAAATGGGCTGAAAAATGGCAAATGGAATTTAACGCAGACAAGTGTGAGATATTGCACTTTGGAAGGACAAACCAAAGAAGAACGTACAGGGTAAATGGTAGGACTCTGAAGAGTGCAGTTGAACAGAGGGATCTGGGAATACAGGTACAGAATTCCCTAAAAGTGACGTCACAGGTGGATAGGGTCGTAAAGAGTGCCTTTGGTACATTGGTCTTTATAAATCGGAGTATCGAGTATAAAAGTTGGAGTGTTATGGTAAGGTTATATAAGGCATTGGTGAGGCCGAATTTGGAGTATTGTGTACAGTTTTGGTCACCTAGTTACAGGAAGGATGTAAATAAGGTTGAAAGAGTGCAGAGAAGGTTCACAAGGATGTTGCCGGGACTTGAGAAGCTGAGTTACAGAGAGAGATTGAATAGGTTGGGACTTTATTCCCTGGAGCGTAGAAGATTGAGGGGAGATTTGATAGAGGTGTATAAGATTTTGATGGGTATAGATAGAGTGAATGCATGCAGGCTTTTTCCGCTGAGGCTCGGGGCAAAAAAAACCAGAGGGCATGGGCTAAGGGAGAAAGGAGAAAAGTTTAAAGGGAATATTAGGGGGGGCTTCTTCACGCAGAGAGTGGTGGGAGTGTGGAATGAGCTGCCGGATAAAGTGGTAAACTTTTAACATTTCAGAAAAACTTGGACGGGTTCATGGATGAGAGGGGTGTGGAGGGATATGGTCCAAGTGCAGGTCAGTGGGACTAGGCAAAAAATGGTTCAGCACAGACATGAAGGGCCAAAAGGCCTGTTTCTGAGCTGTAATTTTCTATGGTTCTATGGTTTCTATGTGGTTTACATGGACTTCAGCAAAGCGTTCGATAAGGTCCTCCATGCAAGACTTCTCGAGAAAGTGAGAGGGCATGGGATCCAAGGGGCTGTTGCCTTGTGGATCCAGAACTGGCTTGCCTGCAGAAGGCAGAGAGTGGTTGTAGATGGGTCTTTTTCTGAATGGAGGTCGGTCACCAGTGGAGTGCCCCAGGGATCTGTTCTGGGACCCTTGCTGTTTGTCATTTTCATAAATGACCTGGATGAGGAAGTGGAGGGATGGGTTGGTAAATTTGCCGACGACACAAAGGTTGGTGGTGTTGTGGATAGTTTGGAGGGATGTTAGACGCTGCAGCGTGACATAGATAGGATGCAAGACTGGGCGTAGAAGTGGCAGATGGACTTCAACCCGGATAAATGTGTAGTGGTCCATTTTGGCAGGTCAAATGGGATGAAGGAGTATAATATCAAGGGTAAGACTCTTAGCAGTGTAGAGGATCAGAAGGACCTTGGGGTCCGGGTCCATAGGACTCTTAAATCGGCGTCGCAGGTAGAGGAGGTGGCTAAGAAGGCGTATGGTGTGCTGGCCTTCATCAATCAAGGGATTGAGTTTAGGAGTCGGGAGATAATGATGCAGCTTTATAAGACCCTCATCAGACCCCACTTAGAGTACTGTGCTCAGTTCTGGTCGCCTCATTACAGGACGGATGTGGTAATTATTGAAAGGGTGCAGAGAAGATTTACAAAGATGTTGCCTGGATTGGTTGGCATGCCTTATGAGGATAGGTTGAGGGAGCTCGGTCTTTTCTCCTTGGAGAGATGAAGGATGAGAGGTGACCTGATAGAGGTGTACAAGATGTTGAGAGGTATAGATCGGGTGGATTCTCGGAGGCTTTTTTCCAGGGTGGAAATGGCTGCTACGAGAGGACACAGGTTTAAGGTGCTGGGGAATAGGTACAGAGGAGATGTCAGGGGTAAGTTTTTCACTCAGAGGGTGGTGGGTGAGTGGAATCGGCTGCCGTCAGTGGTGGTGGAGGCAAACTCGATAGGGTCTGTTAAGAGACTTCTGGATGAGTACATGGGACTTAATAGGATTATAGGTAAGCCTATATATAAGCCTAGGTAGGTAGGGACATGACTGGCGCAACTTGTCGGCCGAAGGGCCTGTTTGTGATGTATTTTTTCTATGTTCTATGTTCTAAATCTTTTCTGTACCCTCTCCAAAGCCTCCACATCTTTCTGGTAATGTGGCGAACAGAATTGAACATTATATTCCAAGTGCAGCCAAACTAAGGTTCTATAAAGCTGCAACATGACTTGCCAATTTTTAAACTCAATGCCCCGGCTGATGAAGGCAAGCATGCCATATTACTTCTTGACTGCCTTTTCCACCCGCGTTGCCACTTTCAGTGACCTATGTACCTGTACACCCAGATCCCTCTGCCTATCAACACTCTCAAGGGTTCTGCCATTTACTGTATATTTCCTATCTATATTAGACCTTCCAAAATGCAATACCTCACATTTGTCCAGATTAAACTCCATCTGCCATCTCTCCGCCCAAGCGTCCGACTGACCTATATCTTGCTGTATCCTCTGATGGTCCTCATCGCTATCCACAAATCCACCAACCTTTGTGTCACCTGCAAACTTACTGATCAATCCAGTTACATTTTCCACCAAATCATTTATGCATATAACAAACAGCAAAGATTAGTGTGTTAGCTTTTATTGTAAGAAGTCTCACAACACCAGGTTAAAGTCCAACAGGTTTATTTGGTAGCAAATACCATAAGCTTTCGGAGCAGAGCTCCTTCGTCAGATGGAGTGGATATCTCCTTCGTCAGATGGAGACAGATATCCACTCCATCTGACGAAGGAGCTCTGCTCCGAAAGCTTATGGTATTTGCTACCAAATAAACCTGTTGGACTTTAACCTGGTGTTGTGAGACTTCTTACTGTGCTTACCCCAGTCCAACGCTGGCATCTCCACATCTTAGCTTTTATTAACAGGGGGTTGGAGTTTAAGAGCCGTGGGGTTATGCTGCAACTGTACAGGACCTTGGTGAGACCACATTTGGAATATTGTGTGCAGTTCTGGTCACCTCACTATAAGAAGGATGTGGAAGCGCTGGAAAGAGTGCAGAGGAGATTTACCAGGATGCTGCCTGGTTTGGAGGGTAGGTCTTATGAGGAAAGGTTGAGGGAGCTAGGGCTGTTCTCTCTGGAGCGGAGGAGACTGAGGGGAGACTTAATAGAGGTTTATAAAATGATGAAGGGGATAGATCGAGTGAACGTTCAAAGACTATTTCCTCGGGTGGATGGAGCTATTACAAGGGGCCATAACTATAGGGTTCGTGGTGGGAGATACAGGAAGGATATCAGAGGTAGGTTCTTTACGCAGAGAGTGGTTGGGGTGTGGAATGGACTGCCTGCAGTGATAGTGGAGTCAGACACTTTAGGAACATTTAAGCGGTTATTGGATAGGCACATGGAGCACACCAGGATGGTAGGGAGTGGGATAGCTTGATCTTGGTTTCAGATAAAGCTCGGCACAACATCGTGGGCCGAAGGGCCTGTTCTGTGCTGTACTGTTCTATGTTCTATGTTCTATCCCAGCACTGATCCCAGAGTAACGCCACTTGTCACAGCCCCCCATTCAGAAACGCACCCTTCCACTCCTACCCTCTGTCTTATATGACCGAGCCAGTTCTGTATCCACCTTGCGAGCTCACCTCTGATCCCATACGACTTCACCTTCTGCACCAGTCTGCCATGCCGGACCTTGTCAAAGGCCTTACTGATGTTCATGTAGACAACATCCACTGCCCTACCCTCATCAATCATCTTTGTCACTTCCTCGAAAAACTCAATCAAATTAGTGAGACATGACCTCCAATTCACAAAACCATGTTGCCTCTCTCTAAAACGTCCACTTATTTCCAAGTGGAAGTAAATCCTGTCTCAAAGATCATCTCCAATAATTTCCCTACCACTGACGTAAGGCTCACCGGCCCGCAATTGCCTGAATTATTCTTGCTACCCTTCTTTAACATTGGCTATTCTCCAATCCTCTGGGATCTCCCCTGTAGTCAGTGAGGATACAAAGATTTCTCTCAAGGCCCCAGCAATTTCCTCCCTTGCCTCTCTCAGTATTCTGGGGTATATCCCATCAGACCCCAATACTTCCTCCTTTCTGATCTCAACATGACTCAAACTACCTACACACCCTTTTCCAGATTCATCATCCACCAATCCTTCTCTTTGGTGAATACTGACACAAAGTACTCATTTAATATCGCGTCCATTTCCTCTGGCTCCATGCATAGATTCCCTCCTTGAGTGGGTCAACTCTCTCCCTGGCTACCCTCTTGCTCTTTATATATGTATAAAAAGCCTCAGGATTTTCCTTAATCTTGCTGTCCTATGTTTTTTTCATGACCCCTTTTAGCCCTCCTTTGTCCTCCTTAAGTTTCTTTCTACTTTCCTTGTATTCCACACTTGCTTCGTGTGTTCCCTGCCTCCTTGCCTTGACAAATGCTTCCTTTTTCTCTTTGACTAGGCTCACAATATCTCCTGTTTTCCAAGGTTCCCAAAACTTGCCATACTTCATCCTTACAGGAATGTGCCGGTCCTGAGTCCCTATCAATTTGCACTTGAAAGCTTCCCACATGCCAGATGTTGATTTGCCCTAAAACATTTGCCCCCAATCTACATTCTTCAGTTCCTGCTTAATATTGCTGTAATTAGCCTTCCTCCAGTTTAGCACCTTAACTTGATCCACTGGAGCAAGCTGAGAGGGGTGATTGAAAAGCAGCAGTGCTGGTAAGAGATTAATTGGATTAATTGAATTGTTTATTTATTTAATTAGTCAGCTAGTGTGTGTATTTTTTTTGGCCTTTACTTTAACAGCAGTTTTTCAAGTTTAAAGTGAAAACTAGAAGTGGGCAGCAAAGGAGTCTGGGAAGGGTTTTTATTTTAACTTTAAAAGTCAGTTACCTGGGTGGTTCCCCCTCAGTAGTAGTTTTTTTTTTTCTCTCGGGCCCCTAGCCCTATAAATTGGTGCAGAGGAGATACCCGATCCTCTACACTGGTAGAGGATCCCACCCTTCCATCCTCCTCTAACCTAATTATAAGTGTGGGGAAGTTTTTTGTTTTCTTTTTTTCTTGCTGGTAATGGCTTCAGGGATGGCAGTTCAGGCAGTATGCTGCATCTCCTGTGGGATGTATGTGGTGAGGAAATCCAGTAGTGTTTCAGGAGATTTTAGTTGTAAGAAGTGCATTAGATTGCAGCTTCTGGAGGAGCGTGTAAAGGAGCTGGAGGGGGAGGTAGAGGAACTCCGCATAATTCGGGAGGCGGAGGTGGAAGTTGATAGGAGTTATAGAGAAATAGTAACTCCTAGAAATGAGGCTTGGGTCAATGCCAGGAGGAGGGGTAAGAAGCAATCGGGAAGACAATCCCCTGGGGCGGTTCCCCTCCATAATAGGTTTTCGGTGCTGGAGGCTACAGTTGAGGAGGAATCAACTGAGCATAGAGAGCAGATCTCTGGGGGTGAGCCGAGTGAGAAAGCTCAGGTGGTTAGGGGCTGTAAAAGACTGGGCCTTGTGATTGGGGACTCCACAATTAAGGGGACAGATAGGAGGGTCGGAACTAAAGGTAGGGACTCAGGGTTGGTGTGTTGCCTACCAGGGGCTGGGGTCCGGGATGTGTCTGACAGGGTATTCAGGACTCTTAGGGGGGAGGGAGATAAACCACAAGTTATTGTACATGTGGGGACACACGACATAGGGAGGATAGGGGAAGGGGATATTAGGCAGGGATTTATGGAGTTGGGGTGGAAACTAAAGGCCAAGACTGACAGAGTGGTTATCTCTGGACTCTTGCCTGTACCACGGGATAGTTTAGAGAGGAATAGGGAGAGGGAAGGTTTGAATTCATGGCTGAGGGGATGGTGCAGGAGGGAGGGGTTCAGGTACTTAAGCAATTGGGGCTCGTACTGGGGAAGGTGTGACCTCTATGAGAAGGATGGTCTACACCTTAATCAGAAGGGGACCAATATCCTGGGGGGTAAATTTGCTAAGGCCATGCAGGGAGGTTTAAACTGATTCGGGGGGGGGGGAGGGATCCTGAGTAGTGGGGCTGAAAGTGAGGGATGCATGGATGGGGACTGCAATGCACGGCATTGCAGAGGTGGGGTGGAGCAGGGTTTGAAATGTGTATACTTCAATGCCAGGAGTATTCGCAATAAAGTGGGTGAACTTGCAGCGTGGATCAGTACCTGGGACTTCGATGTTGTGGCTATTTCAGAGACATGGATAGAGCAGGGGCAGGAATGGATGCTGCAGGTCCCGGGGTTCAAATGTTTTAGTCGAAGTAGGGAAGGAGGTAGAAGAGGGGGAGGGGTAGCATTATTGGTCAGAGATTGTATCACAGTGTCAGAGAGGAGGTTTGATGAGGACTTATCTGTTGAGGTAGTATGGGCGGAGATTAGAAATAGGAGAGGAGAGGTCACCCTGTTGGGAGTCTTTTATAGACCTCCTAAAAGTTCTAGAGAGGTTGAGGAAAGGATTGCGGAGTCAATCCTGCTTAGGAGTGATAGTAATAGGGCAATTGTTATGGGGGATTTTAACTTGACTAATATTGACTGGAATTGTTATAGCTCTAGCTCGTTAGAGGGGTCAGTTTTTGTTCAAAGCGTGCAGGAAGGTTTTTTGACTCAGTATGTAGACAGGCCAACTAGAGGTGAGGCTATATTGGATCTGGTGCTGGGAAATGAGCCAGACCAGGTGCTAGACTTGGAAGTTGGTGTGCATTTTGGTGATAGTGACCACAATTCGGTTACGTTCACCTTAGTGATGGAAAGGGATAGGCATGAACCTCGGGCCAGTGGTTTTAGCTGGGGGAAGGGTAATTATGAGGCTATTAGGAGAGAATTAGGAAACATAGGTTGGACTAGGAGATTACAGGGACTGGGAATGTCCGACATGTGGAGTTTTTTCAAGGAGCAGCTACTGCGAGTCTGTGATAGGTATGTCCCTGTCAGGCAAGGAGGAATTGGTAGGGCTAGGGAACCGTGGTGCACCAAAAAAGTTTCTTTGTTGGTTAAAAAGAAAAAGGAGGCTTATGTTCGGATGAGACGTGAGCACTCGGGTAGTGCACTAGAAAGCTTTAGATTGGCTAAGAGGGAGTTGAAGAGCGAGCTTAGAAGGGCTAAAAGGGGACATGAGAAGACTTTGGTGGATAGGGTTAAAGAGAATCCTAAGGCGTTCTATAGGTATGTCAAGAACAGAAGGTTGGTTAGGGCAAGTTTAGGGCCAGTTATAGATGGCAGAGGGAAGTTATGTGTGGAACCGGAGGAGATTGGTGAAGCATTGAACCAATATTTCTCTTCGGTGTTCACGCAAGGGGACATGAATATAGCTGAGGAGGACACTGGGTTGCAAGGGAGTAGAATAGACAGTATTACAGTTGATAAGGAGGATGTGCAGGATATTCTGGAGGGTCTGAAAATAGATAAATCCCCTGGTCCGGATGGGATTTATCCAAGGATTCTCTGGGAGGCAAGAGAAGTGATTGCAGAGCCTCTGGCTCTGATCTTCAGGTCGTCGTTGGCCTCTGGTATAGTACCAGAAGATTGGAGGTTAGCGAATGTTGTCCCATTGTTTAAGAAGGGGAACAGAGACTTCCCCGGGAATTATAGACCGGTGAGTCTCACTTCTGTTGTCGGCAAGATGTTGGAAAAAATTATAAGGGATAGGATTTATAGTTATTTGGAGAGTAATGAATTGATAGGTGATAGTCAGCATGGTTTTGTGGCAGGTAGGTCGTGCCTTACTAACCTTATTGAGTTTTTTGAGAAAGTGACCAAGGAGGTGGATGGGGGCAGGGCAGTGGACGTGGTATATATGGATTTTAGTAAGGCGTTTGATAAGGTTCACCATGGTAGGCTTCTGCAGAAAATGCAGATGTATGGGATTGGGGGTGATCTAGGAAATTGGATCAGGAATTGGCTAGCGGATAGGAAACAGAGGGTGGTGGTTGATAGTAAATATTCATCATGGAGTGCGGTTACAAGTGGTGTACCTCAGGGATCTGTTTTGGGGCCACTGCTGTTTGTAATATTTATTAATGATCTGGATGAGGGTATAGTTGGGTGGATTAGCAAATTTGCTGATGACACCAAAGTCGGTGGTGTGGTAGACAGTGAGGAAGGGTGTCGTAGTTTGCAGGAAGACTTAGACAGGTTGCAAAGTTGGGCCGAGAGGTGGCGGATGGAGTTTAATGCGGAGAAGTGTGAGGTAATTCACTTTGGTAGGAATAACAGATGTGTTGAGTATAGGGCTAACGGGAGGACTTTGAATAGTGTGGAGGAGCAGAGGGATCTAGGTATATGTGTGCATAGATCCCTGAAAGTTGGGAATCAAGTAGATAAGGTTGTTAAGAAGGCATATGGTGTCTTGGCGTTTATTGGTAGGGGGATTGAATTTAGGAGTCGTAGCGTTATGTTGCAACTGTACACAACTCTGGTGCGGCCGCACTTGGAGTACTGTGTGCAGTTCTGGTCCCCACATTACAGGAAGGATGTGGAGGCTTTGGAGAGGGTGCAGAGGAGGTTTACCAGGATGTTGCCTGGTATGGAGGGGAGATCCTGTGAGGAGAGGCTGAGGGATTTGGGATTGTTTTCGCTGGAAAGGCGGCGGCTAAGAGGGGATCTTATTGAAACATATAAGATGATTAGAGGTTTAGATAGGGTGGATAGTGATAGCCTTTTTCCTCTGATGGAGAAATCCAGCACGAGGGGGCATGGCTTTAAATTGAGGGGGGGTAGTTATAGAACCGATGTCAGGGGTAGGTTCTTTACCCAGAGGGTGGTGAGGGATTGGAATGCCCTGCCAGCATCAGTAGTAAATGCGCCTAGTTTGGGGGCGTTTAAGAGATCCGTAGATAGGTTCATGGACGAAAAGAAATTGGTTTAGGTTGGAGGGTCACAGTTTTGTTTTTTTTTTTAACTGGTCGGTGCAACATCGTGGGCCGAAGGGCCTGTTCTGCGCTGTAATGTTCTATGTTCTATGTTAACTTGAGGACTACACTTTTCTTTATCCTTCAGTACCTTAAAGCTTACTGAATTGTGGTCACTGTTCCCGAACTGCTCCGTACTGAAACACCGACCACCTGGCTGGGCTCATTCCCCAATACCAGGTCCAGTATGGCCCCTTTCCTAGTTGGACTAGCGACATACTGTTTCAAGAGGCTCTCCTGGATGCTCCTTACAAACTCCGTCCCATCCACACCCCTAGCACTAAGTGAGTCCCAGTCAAAATAGGGGAAGTTAAAATCTCCCACCACAACAACCCTGTTACTTTTACACCTTGCCAAAATCTGCCTACATATCTGTTCCTCTATCTCCTGCTGGCTGTTGGGCGGCCTATATTAAACCCCCAACATTGTGACTACACCCTTCCTATTCCTGAGCCCTACCCATATTGCCTCGCTATATGAGCCCTCTGAGGTGTCCTCCTGCAGTACAGCTGTGATATTCTTCTTAACCAGTCGTGCAACTCCCCCACCCCTTTTACATTCCCCTCTATCCTGCCTGAAACATCTGTATCCTGGAATGTTAAGCTGCCAATCCTGTCCTTCCCTTAACCAAGTCTCTAATAGCAACAACATCGTAGTTCCAAATACTAATCCAAGCATCTGCCTTACCTGTTACACTTCTCACATTGAAACAAATGCACTTCAGTCCACCAGACCTTCTTTGATTAGCAACCACACCCTGCCTGCACTTTCTCTGAGTCTTACTGGCCCTACTCTCTGTTTCCCCTTCAGTTACTCACTTAGTGGTCCCCACTTCCCCGCCAAATTAGATTAAATCCTCCCCGTGTGATACTAGCAAACCTCCTGGCCAGAATATTTATGCCTTTCCAGTTTAGATGCAATCCATTCTTCTTACACAGATCCTCTGCCCCAGAAGAGACCCCAATGGTCCAAATATCTGAAACCCTCCCTCCTAAACCAGCTGTTTAGCCACGTGTTGAGCTGCACTATCTTCCTGTCCCTAGCCTCACTAGCACGTGGCACAGGGAGTAATCCTGAGATTACAACCCTAGAGGTCCTGCTTTTTAACTTTCTACCTAACTCCCTAAACTGCTGCTGCAGGACCTCATCACTCTTCCTACCTATGTCATTAGTACCAATATGTACCACGACCTCTGGCTGTTTACCCTCTCCCTTCAGAATGCTTTCTGCCCTTCAGAGACATCCTGGACCCTGGCACCAGGGAGGCAACATACCATCCTAGAGTCTCTTTCATGTCCACAGAAGTGCCAATCTGCACCCCTAACTATAGAGTCCCCTATAACTATTGCCCTCGTGCTCTTTGTCCCTCCCTGCTTAACAACAGCCCCAGCCGTGGTGCCACTGCTGTGGCTGCTGCTGCTGTTATCCCCTAAGAGGCCATCCCCCCGAACAGTATCCAAAACGGTATGCTTGTTAGAGAGGGGGACGATTACAGGGGATTCCTGCACTGACTGCCTGCCCCTTCTAGCGGTCACCCATCTATCTGCCTGCACCGTAGGTGTGGCCACGTCTTTAAACTCCTATCTATGACGCTTTCCGCCACCTTCATGCTCCTAAGTGCATCCAACTGCTGCTCCAACTTATCCATGCGATCTATAAGGAGCTGCAATTGGATGCACTTCCTGCAGATGTAGTCATCCGAGACTTTGAAGTGTCATGGATCTCCTACATCTCACACGTGCAGCACTTAACTCCACTGACCGATATTTCTAGCACCAATTCAATTATTTAAGAAAATTTATAAAACTCTTATCTTCACTTTTATCTTCTCACAGTGGCCTTTTTGTTTGGTTAAAGGAGGAGGGAGGGAAACACTAATGTCGTGTTTCGGGCTTACTGCTCCTTGACACCAGATCTTCCGCTTCCCACTTCTTCGTAGATGTTGCCGGGCCGACTTCTCCCGAAATGCACCAGCTGCCTCTACCAGACGCTGTAACTCCTGTTTATCACTGGAGGTGTTCTTCCACTTCTTTGTAGATGTTGCTGGAAACCAGAGCACCCGGAGGAAACCCACGTAGACACGGAAAGAATGTGCAAACTCCACACAGACAGTGACACAAGCTGGGAATTGAAACCGAGTCCCTGGTGCTGTGAGGCAGCAGTGCTAATCACTGTGGCAGCAGTGCCGCATTTGGAAAATGTCTCTTTGCCCAATGAGCCCAAGTAATCAATATTGCTAGTATGCGGCACACAAGCCTCCTCCCACCTTATTTCACCTGACTCTTTCAGCATTTCCTTGCATTTTACTTTTCCATCATGTGTTTACCTAATGTTCCTTTAAATGCATCGATGGATTTACCTCAATGACCACATTCAACATTTTCACTGCTTTCTGAATAAAGAGGTTTTCCTCTGAATTTTGGTGAACATTATTTGTGACTTTCACAATGATACCTTCCTGTTTTGGGCAGCCCACAATTGGAATACAATTTCTCTATGTCTACCTTATCAAACCCTTTCATTATTTTGAAGATCAGCCTTCTAACCCTTTTCTGGAGGAACGAGCCCCAGCCTGTTCAGACATTACTGATCGACTACAGGGGAATGAACCTTGTAAAATGATTGTTTAGTTGAGAACATGATGTCACCGCTACAAAAGAGATCATGTGGCGGGAGCGCAGGAGTTATCGCCAGGAGCGTGGGCAGAGCACAAGATTCCAGGATTTTATCACCACTTTCATCACTGACTTTCAAATTGCAGAATTCCTTTCTATTAGAAAATGGCGGGGGGGGGGGGGGGGGGGGGGGAGTTGAAGGAGACATGATGGGCTATGTACTAGTTGCTACAGCTGAATCTGTGCTTCTATACGGGCAGCACGGTGGCGCAATGGTTAACTCTGCTGCCTCACAGTGCCAGGGACCCGGGTTTAATTCCAGCCTTGGATCACTGTCTGTGCGGAGTTTGTATGTTCTCCCTGTGTCTGTATGGGATTCCACCGGGTGCTCTGGTTTCTTCCCACAGTCCAACGATGTGCAGGTTACGTTGATTGGCCATGCTAAATTGCCCCCTAGTGTCCAAGATGTGTAGGTTAGGGGAATTAGCAGGGTAAATATGTGGGGTTATGAGGATAGGGCCTGGGTTAGATGTTCTGTCAGTCAGTGCAGACCTGATGGACCGAATGGCCTCTTTCAGCACTGTAGGATTCTGTGATTCTATAATAACTATGAATTATGACACAATAGTACGTATATAGTTTCCTATTGTGCACCAGGTGTCCCAACTGAATGAGGAAGTAGTCCAAGTGGTCAGGTGAGAAAGTGATGACATGGCTACCAAAAAGGTGACATGGAGGGAGCATGGGAGTTATCCCTCGAAACAGAGCACAAGTGTTGTATATAACTATTGAGTTCAGAAATAAACTATCCCTGTTTGAAGTCCTTGATATCGGTGATTTAAGGAACCCACAACATTCTACAGATTTTTTAGGAGGTCCTCTGTTACAATGGTGACATCCCTACCTCTGGACTAGAAGCTCCTGGTCCAGATCCAACTCTAGGACTAGTTGGCCATGGGAGAAGTGTTCATTTGTGAGAAAAAGAAGGAATAAATAAGTAGAATTTTTAAGTATTCAAATGATAAATCAGAGTTTTACAGCACGAAAAGAGGCCCTTTGGCCCATCGTATCTGTGCCAGCCATCAAGCACTTATCTATTCTAATTCCATTTTTCAGCACTTGGCCCATAGCCTTGTATACTATGGCATTTAAGCGCTTATCTAGATACTTGCTAATGTTTCACGTCGATGACCCTTCTTATCAAACACACAACTAGCTGAAAGGTTCTCTCTCCACAGATGCTGTTGGGCGATTCCAGCAATGTTCAATTTGAATTCTACAGGCTGCATGTGCAGGTTTAACTCAAAAATTAATTTGTGAAGAAAAGTAGAAAAAGGGGGTAAAATGGGCAACTTTAAAAAGGAGACGCTAGAGAGGGAAAAGTTTACAGTTTTGATTGGCCCAGTCACTGCAGCGCTGCTTGAATACCAAGTCTTCAGTTGGTGCAGGGTTTAATTTATAATGTTGTGTACTGTATGCAAAGTTAGGTGAATTCCTTTCCTCCCTCTTTCTCTGTACTGAAAGCTGGCATTAAACTGGCCCCAGCTACAGCAATGGGAGTCAGTTTCTGCTCCTGCACCCAGTGGAAGCACATTTGATTTGATTTATTATTGTCTCTTGTATTAGTATACAGTAAAAAGTATTGTTTCTTGCGCGCTATACCGACAAAGCATACCATTCATAGAGAAGGAAAGAAGAGAATGTAGAATGTAGTGTTACAGTCATAGCTAGGGTGTAAAGAAAGATCAACTTAATGCAAGGTAGGTCCATTCAAAAGTCTGATGACAGCAGGGAAGAAGTGTTCTTGAGTCGGTTGGTACATGACCTCAGACTTTTGTATCTTTTTCATGGCTTCATCCTCCAAGCCATGGCTGCAATGTTGAAGATCCCTCCTACAGACAGACAAGATTATATAAACACTCGCCCATCCGAGGCAACTCCGCAGCCAGCTGGCCACTCTAGTTCCCCGTGGTCTATAGCTGCCTGTTCCAAGGTGTTTGAAAAAGTGGACAGATATTCAAGTATAGCCAATTTTACTGAGAAGCTTTGAAGCATATACATGGCCAGCTCTTTTTGGTTTCAACAGGTGTTAAACAGACCTTGTCTGTGCCACACATAAAGTAAAAGAGGGACCCTTCAAGTTCTCCTCACACTAAGCAAAGGTAAGAAAAAGCTTTAGAGTCATTTTCAAAGGAACTTTAAAAAGCTTTTATGATGATATTACCCATTGTCATCTATTCAGAAGACACTCTTAAAACCTACTTCAGCATATTAGAAAAACAGACTTTAAAAATGTATCCCTCCATAAAAAGTTCAAAATCACTTCTTTAGAATTAGAAAGAAGCAATTGGAGGTAAACAGACAAGATATTAATGGAGTATTTTAGAGCATTATAATCATATCTGGCTCACAGTGTGAATCATAAAATCCATTTTAACTGATAAAGAATAATGAGGACACAGCTAAGCAGAGAAGTTAATCAGAGATAACACCCATTACTGCTAAATCTGGTTTAGAAGGGTACAATTGTTCTCGTTTCATTTCAGAACATTAGAAATATTGTAAAGAAGGTAATGTTTCTCCAGTTGTCAGGGGTTAGAAATCATAAAGCAGATAGCTTTTCTTTTAATCTGCCACAACAACTGACTTACTTGGGAATTCAGGTTGGGAGTTACTTTGAATATTGATGGGTATTCTTAAATTGATAATGTCTGTGGCATAGTATTTTCACAGTAAGAAGTCTCACGACACCAGGTTAAACTCCAACAGGTTTATTTGGAATCATGAGCTTTCGGAGTGCTGCTCCTTCATCAGGTGAGTGGGCCCACTCACTTGATGAAGGAGCAGCGCTCCGAAAGCTCGTGATTCCAAATAAACATAGAACCCATAGAATCCTACAGTGCAGAAGGAGACCATTCGGCCCATCGAGTCTTCTGACCACAATCCCACCCAGGCCCTATCCCCATAACCGCATGCATTTACCCTAGCTAGTCCCCTTGATACTAAGAGGAAATTTAGCATGGCCAATCCACCTAACCTGCACATCTTTGGACTGAACCTGTTGGACTTTAACCCAGGGTGTTGTGAGACTTCTTACTGTGCCCACCCCAGTCCAATGCCGGTATTTCCACATCATTGTATTTTTAAAGTTTTATTGGATTCTGCTTTAGAATTAAGACTATGGACGGGATTTTCCACGCAACCAGTCACATGTTTTGCTGCACCATTGGTGTGAATGGCCAGAAAATTCCGGCCTATGTTTTTTATCTTTTACATTGCAATATACTTGTCCACTTTAAAGTGTAATGTGTGTTGAATAGTTCTGTAATAAAATTGTAAATATGTAGTTAAAGTATAATGTCTCTTGTAGACTTCTGCATTCAGTACAAGGACCCACCTCTCTTGTATTTTCTGAAAGTAGGAAGATACAATTTTTGAATCGAGACCGTCTCCCCGGACCTCTATATCCGGGTCATTATAACTTGACCAACAAATTATTTAACACTAAGATAAAAGCAAAATACTGCAGATGCTGAAATCTGAAACGAAAACAAAAAATGCTGGAAAATCTCAGCAGGTCTGACAGCACCTGTGGAGCGAGAATAGAGCCAACGTTTCGAGTCTGGATGAACCTTCATCAGACGTCCTACTGGCTCTGACCACAAGGTTAGCAGAAGGACACCAGCAATAGGACCAGGAGTAGACCATACAGCCCATCAAGCTTGCTCCACCATGCAATACGATCATACCTTATTTTGGGTTTCAATTCCACTTGCCATGCCGTTTTCCATATGCCCTGAGACCAAAAATCTGTCTATCCCAGTCTTAAATATATTCAAGGATGGAGGATCCACAGCCCTCCAGAGCAGAGAATTGCAAACATTCACAACCATTGGAGTGAAGTAATTTTCCCTCATGGCACTGCTAAATGATTGGGTCCTTAATCTTGAGACTGTGCTCTAATGTTTTAGATTCCCCGACCTGTTGAAACAATCTCTCCACATCTATCCTACCAAGCCCCTTTAGAACCTTAAGATAAAGGCAAAATACTGCAGATGCTGGAATCTGAAACAAAAACAGAAAATGCTGGAAAATCTCAGCAGGTCTGACAACATCTGCGGAGAGAGAATAGAGCCAACGTTTCGAGTCTGGATGATCCTTCATCAGAGCTCGTAATTATTTAACAGGCTATCTGGGATCCTTGGGGAGACATGGTTCACCTTCTGAGACTCAAAATAAGTGTCTGTGTGAAGTTGCTGCCTCAAACTCAGTTGAGGGTGATTGTTAAGATATTGTTCCTGATATTCACATAACACGATTCAACGGTCAAATAATCAGCTCGAAATTCCTTCCACCACTTTCCCCACTCTTCCCCTAAGGGAAAAAAAGTGTGTGAAGACACATGCTAAAAAAAAACCTTCATGTGTGACCTGGACTAGAGGTCTCCTCAAAATGGCAGCCGCACGGATGTCACCAATGTGCACCGGAAGCCTGTGCAGCAGCTCCATCTTGAGGTTACACAGCCCAACTGGACATTGCACACAGCATCTCAGTGCGTCGCCCATTGATACTCGCCTGCTTACTATCCCATCAATTTCCAGAGTTCTGCTGTAATCCCTCCCTCCAACAAAGCTAGCAAATCAGCCATCCTTTGGCATGAATGCATTTTGGACCCTGCATGAGCACTCCTTAAAAGTGCCAGGCTTCCAAATTGCAAGTTAGGTCATTTTAAAGAATGTCTCTTGTGGCAAAATATCTGGAAGTACTCTGGAGTGTTTTTTGGAGGTGCTGTGATGAATTCCTGGATTTAAAAAAAAATTATTTCCTGAGATCTGGGCATCGCTGGCAAAGCCAGCATTCATTGCCCATCCCTAATTGCCCCTGAACTGAGTGTCTTGCTCGGCCATGCACTAATGAAATCTCCCTTCCCTTGCAGGCACACCAGGGGAGCAGCCCAAGGTGTCCAATAGCCAGGCCCAAAAAACATCTGACACCAGCTCATATGAATTCTCAGATGTTGACATTGATGAGCCATCGCAGCTTTCACCCACAGCGTCCATCAGCCCACAGAGACACACACCTTGGTGGGACTTAGTATCAGAGAGGATTCGAGATCATAAACAGATGGGCACCTCACTCTCTGATCCACAGCAAGCGGAGACAGGAACATTCCTGGGTGCCGGCACTTGGAGGATTGTTGGAGGTCAGGAATATGCTGAGGCCCAAAGAGATGACATGCCTCTGGCCTTAGTTGCTGGAGCTTCAGTGGTAAAGTTTGGAACATTAGGAAAGGATGTCAGCTGCACTGACAGAGTGGGCGTACCCTACTACCTTCCGTCCAAGGAGATAGTGTTGACACTCTAACGCAACCAGGTCAACACAGCAAGGATGGCAGCCCCATTGGAGACCTTGGTGCAAGACTTCTGTTTTGCATCGGTTGTGAAGGGCGTAGCAGAGAACCACAATGCATGACACCCTCTGTGGACTGTTGTCCAAACCTGTGTGTTTTAATCTCTGTAGCGAATAAAGACACAAAGTCGACTTTAAATACTTAAACACAATTTCCATTATTCTGTAGCTACTTAAACAACAGGAAATACTTGCAATGCATAAACCAAATACTCACTATCTGTTACTTAACTTAAGGTTGATTTCCAGTTGCAGTTAAAACGTGGCCAGGATTTTGTTGTCACATGGAATCAGTTCTTTGTCCTCTTCTTCCAGCCGTTGTATCTCCGTGTGAGCTTGGTTCCCAGGTTCTCCACACTGTCCTTCTGAAGAAGCTCTTTGTGTTAGCAGAGTTAAAACTCCAAAAGTTCCTTGGTAACCAGCCACTGAATTGATCAGAACCCCAACTGCATCATTCAATTCGGCCAATCAAATACAGCCAGAATAATGTCATCGGTTATCCAGGCCTCATCATCTCTAGACACCTTA
This sequence comes from Mustelus asterias, assembly GCF_964213995.1. Taxonomy (NCBI): domain Eukaryota; kingdom Metazoa; phylum Chordata; class Chondrichthyes; order Carcharhiniformes; family Triakidae; genus Mustelus; species Mustelus asterias. Next base: position 126,472,664 of record NC_135808.1, on the reverse strand, counting down.
AGTGCATATTGTTTACATTCCAATGTCCACATAAGGAACACTGACTCCAAAAGTCTGTATATAACTCTTCCCTGCCAAGGACAAGCTGCTAAACCTGGCATCTTCTGACCTTTGACAAGTTCCAAGCCACTGGCCGCAAGAAATCCCAGCCGAGTGAAAAAACAACTTTAACCAAATAAATCAGGTTTCCTTGATTAAACATCTTTCAACATATCTGGATATCAATTGTCTCATTGGAAAGATGCAGCATGGGTTCATGAAGGGCAGATCATGTTTGACTAATTTGGTGGAATTCTTTGAGAACATTACATGTGCAGTTGACAATGGGAAACCTGTGGATGTGGTGTATCTGGATTTCCAGAAGGCATTTGACAAGGTGCCGCACCAAAGGCTGCTACATAAGATAAAGGTGCACGGTGTTCCGGGTAATGTATTAGCATGGATAGAGGATTGGTTAACTAACAGAAAGCAAAGAATGGGGGTAAATGGGTGTTTTTCTGGTTGGCGATCAGTCACTAGTGGTGTACCTCAGGGATCAGTGTTGGGACCGCAATTGTTTACAATTTATATAGATGATTTGGAGTTGGGAACCAAATGTAGTGTGTCAAAATTCACAGATGACACTAAGATGAGTGGCAGAGCAAAGTGTGCAGAGGACGCTGAAAGTCTGCAAAGAGATATAGATAGTCTAAGTGAATGGGCAAGGATCTGGCAGATGGAGTACAATGTTGGTAAATGTGAGGTCATCCATTTTGGTAGGAATAACAGCAAAATGGACTATTATTTAAATGGTAAAAAATTGCAGCATGTTGCTGGGTGTCCTTGTGCAGGAATCTCAAAGAGTTGGTTTGCAGATGCAGCAAGTAATTAAGAAGGCAAATGGAATTTTGTCCTTCATTGTTAGAGAGATGGAGTTTTAAAAACAGCGAGGTTATGTTGCAGCTGCATAAGGTACTGGTGAGGCCACACCTGGAGTACTGTGTACAGTTTTGGTCTCCTTACTTGAGAAAGGATATACTGGCACTGGAGGGGGTGCAGAGGAGATTCATTCGGTTGATTCCGGAGTTGAGAGGGTTGGCTTATGAGGAGAGATTCAGTAGACTGGGGCTATACTCATTGGAATTCAGAAGAATGAGGGGAGATCTTATAGAATCATATAAGATTATGAAATGAATAGATAAGATAGAAGCACTGGCAGGTGAAACTAGAACTAGGGGGCATGGCCCCAAAATAAGGAGGAGCCAGTTTTGGACTGAGTTGAGGAGGAACTTCTTCACCCAAAGGGTTGTGAATCTGTGGAATTCCCTGCCCAATGAAGCAGTTGAGGCTACCTCATTGAATGTTTTTAAGGCAAGGATAGATGAATTTTTGAACAGTAAAGGAATTAAGGGTTATGGTGAGCGGGTGGGTAAGTGGAGCTGAGCCACAGGACTGTACAACAAGGCTTCATCAGATAGGTTCAGGCACCATTCCAATGGTCTGTGCCACCAAAGCACGAGTAGCGTCATGAGCATCAGGTCTCATTGTATCAGGTCTCTGCTGCACTCTGTGACCTTCACACAGGCGTCATCAGCCATGTCCTCAGGGTTATCCCTTGTCTCCGAGGAGCCAACCCTGCAGCTGCTGTGCTCCCTCAAAAACATCAGTGATCTGAGAGCAGCTAAGGATGTAGGAATTGTGAACACTCCCCAGGAACCGAGCACAGACCTGGAGGATGTGATTTGTGTGGTTGCAGACTATCTGAACAGTTAGGGAATGGAAGCCCTTGCGGTTAATAAACTGCATTCCGTGATGCCATGCTGGAGAGCTATGTGAGTGCAGTCGATGTCTCCCTGTATTTGTGGAAAGCCTGCAATCTGGTCAAAACCCCTGGCTCTTGCATCCTGGTTGGCCTCATTCTGCTGTCGTTCTGAGCCCTTGTGAAGAGTGCATCCTTCACCTCCTGAATGCACTTATGAACCTGCGAGATGCCTTCAACGTCACCCGTGGAACCCTGAAAGGAGTCAGTCGCATAAAAGTTGAGGGCAGCTGTGACTTTCTGTTATATGTTTAAGTGGTTGCATGATTACTTTTAGAGCTGGTCGCATGATTTGATAGTGATGTCATTGGGGTGTTTCACCTGCTCCAGTTTTAGTTTCATTTCCTATTCTGCACAGGCAACAACTCCCCCTGTTGTTATTTAGAACCTACATGTGCAAACTACATTTTTTTCTTTGTGTTTTAAATCCACAACCTCACAAAGTTAGTTCATTACACTTTCAAAGCCACAGACAGTGGATGCCCTCCACGTCCATGCAGCGCTAAGTCCTGAAGGAGGTTGCACAGGTGAGCCACCATGTCCCCGGACAGGTGAAGCCTTCGTCAACAATGGTTGGCACTCACCTGTCTGAAGGTCAGATGCTATCTATAGACCCTGGGCTATAGAAGGTACCTCTGAGCATCTGCTCTCTGGAGTCCCTCCTGTGGCAGCAGAACAGACCCTTCCACCTCTTCCTCCTCAGGCTTAATGCTTGCCTCCGGAGAGCCAGACAACTCATTTGTCGTCTTCTCTCCTCTCGATGTGCTGGAAGAATGATTACCAATTCCTCAGGATCCATCTCTCTCGTGCTATATTATGAAGTTAGACTACATTCCAACTATTTTGATTTTGATATTAATGTGAGAATAATGTATTTCACTGCAATTCTATTGACACACTAGGAAGCTTTTATTAAAATAAGCTTAATTTAGCAATACAGTTTAAGAATAACAAAAAGAATTAGCATAACATTTACCAGTTAAAATACCTAAACATGACAAGGTATAATTCTTAACTGCTTGTCTATCTTTATTAGTTTCAATTTACGCAATATTCCTCTTAGACATAAACTCCTTTTCAAAATCAGTTAGCAAACAACAGGCTTACATGCTCGTACATGGGCTGACAGTCCTCAAACCTCCGGAGCACCTTTGGAGAGAGGTACCTAATATCTAGCAGATCCCAGCCTTCAATCTCCAGAGAAAGAGAAGAGCCGCTGCTCCTTGCAAATCCAAGCAGAAACTGCCTGCTTGTTTTCCTCTGTAAACCTAGCTCCTTCCATTAGCACGTGATGTACTCTTGTCAATCAATCTAATTAAACCCCACTCTGAAAACCAAGGGCACAACCCAAAAAATAACAAAACCGCATTGACTCAGATTAAATGAACACCCCTATAACTAGCAACAATTACTGTTCTGCATTCTCAGCAGGTGGGCTGCCTGGAGCAGACAAACCAGCAGCATAATCAGAGCTGAAGTTTAAAACATTTCCTTCACAACAAACATAACACAAATACATTTCTGAAAGGCACGGTATCGTTAAACTACTGTGAACACATCTAATGGATCAGGGCAATCTGCTTAGCTGTTTGCTTTTACTCTCTGTTGAAGAGGATGTATGTGCTTGCCCTCTCAGAGAATGATGCAGGGAAACCATTGCAGTCACAGAATGAGGAGATCAGTGCGCCAAGGGTTAACTGCTCAGCAGCAATGAGTGCACTCACACACATCAGTGATGAGTTAGTGGGCATAATTGGTTTAGCTGTCAGACTGAAGGAATGCTGATTGACTAGTGGCTGAATGACCTTAGCTGCGAAGGAAATGTTCATTGCTGCCATGCCTCTCCATCAGAGTTCATATGGCTAGTCATGAACTTGCAGGCACCACCCCCGCCCCCTTTCCCCACATCTTTGTAGATCCTTCAGCCCATGATAACTGGCCACACACCCAACTCACTAGGCCACACTTCCAGTGTCAGGGCCCTCCAAGAAGGCAGAGGCATAGCTGCTGAAGAATTCAGCCTTCGGGTGGGTCAGTTTTAAACTGGGCTTTTTCCTCTTCTGATATTGAGTCCTCGCCACTTCTGGGCCCAACTCTTTCCCCTTTCTGACACTGAGGCTGTTGCCCCTTTGCCCTGGCTCTATTGTCCCTGAAGCCTCTGGGCCTTCAGCCCTTGCGCCCTCAGCATTTGAGCCCAGTGAATTGGCTCCTCCTGGCACTGGTGCCTATGCCTATTGCACCCCCCCCCCACTCTGCTAATGCATCCCCTGCCACCTCTTGCCCCCCCCCCATTGCCCCATCCATGTATTGCCCCTTTTACCTGTTGCCCCCTCCACCTGTTGCCCCTTCTCTGCCAGTTCACCCCCTTGGCTGGTTCAGCTCTTTGCTCATGCACTCCCCCTGCTCCCTGCTCCCCACCCCCATTTCCACACACTGAAACACTTTGCTGGTGCCTTCCCTCCGCCCTGGTAGGCAGCAGTGGCCTGACCCACAGGCATGGGGTCCTTGAATATGCTTGCTGCTTTTCTGAGGCAGCAGTAAGTGTAGACAGTGTCAGTGTCAGCTGGTTTGTATGATGGATTGGGCTACATTCACAACCTTTTGTAGTTCCTTGTGGTCTTGGGCAGAGCAGGAGCCATACCAAACTGTGATACAACCAGAAAGAATGCTTTCTACGGTGCATCTGTAAAAGTTGGTGAGAGTCGTAGCTGACATACCAAATTTCCTTCGTCTTCTGAGAAAGAAGAAGAATTCTTTTGGAAAGAACCACAGAATATTGCATTTTTGTAAACAGGATATCCAGTGACTCGTTTTCATCATCCCTGCGACCATTACATGGATCGCAACCTCCACTTTGAAGAAGCCTGATCTTGAAGGATAAGGGCAGCAAACGCACGAGAAAACCACCACCTGGAAGTTCTCCTGCAAGTCACACATCCTGATGTGAAAACAAATCACTGGGTCATAATTCTGATACTCTGCCACCACCTCCCCACCAACAGCATTGTGGATGTAACTACACCACATAGACTGCAGTGATTCAAGGAGGCAACTCACTACCACGTTCTCCAGGACAATTAGGGATGTGCAGGAAAGGCTCACATCCTGTGAATTAATATTAAAACTTAGGTCAGCAAATCCCTTTCGTGATAAAAGCCAAATACTCAGGATACTGGAAATTATCCAGAATTTCCTGTTTTGAATTCTTTTCCTTCCCCACAAAAGAATCCACACTCCTGTTATAAACTCATAGAATCCCTGCAGTGCAGGAGGCCATTCAGCCATCAAGTCTGCACCAACTCTCTAACAGAGCATCTTACCCATGTCCTATCCTATAACCCCATGTATTTACCCAAAATCCCTCTAACCTACATATCTGTGGACACTGAGGGACAATTTAGCATGGCCAATCCACTGAACAGATGGTAATGGTCGTGGGTTTGGAAGTTGCTGTCTCTGGAGCCTTAATGAGTTCCTGCAGTGCTTCTTGTAGATGATACACACCCTGCGTTGGTTGTGGAGGGATTGAATATTTGTGGAAGTGGTAGCAATCAAGTGGGCTGCTTTGTCATGGATGGTGTCCTGGATTCTTGAATGTTGTTGGAGCTGCACTCATCCAGGCAGGTGCAGGATATTCCATCACACTCCTGATTTGTGCCTTGTAGATGGTGGACAGGCTTTGAGAAGTCAGGAGATGAGTTACTCGCCACAAGATCCCTAGCCTCTGGCCTGTTCTTGTAGCCACAGTATTGTTATGGCTTATCCAGTGCAGTTTCAGTTGATAGTGGGGATTTAATGATGGTAATGCCATTGAATATCAAGGAGCGATGGTAGATACTCTCTTGTTGGAGTTGGTCATTGCCTGGTACTTCTTTGGCATGAATGTTACTTTACACTTGTCAGCCCAAGTCTGGATAATGTCCAGGTCTTAGTGCATTAGGACATGGAAGTTCTTCAGTGTCTAAGGAATTATGAATGGTGTTGAACATTGTGCAGTCATCAGGGAACATCCTCACTTCTGACCTTATGATGGAAGGAAGGTATTTGATTAAGCAGCTGAAGATGGTTGAACCCAGGACACCACCTTGAGGGACTCCTGCAGAGAAGTCCTGGAGCTGAGATGATCGACCTCCGACCACCACAACCATCTTCCTTTCTACTAAGTTTGACTCCAACCAGGAGAGAGTTTTCCCCCTGATTCCCATTAAGTCCTCTTTTGCCAAGGCTCTTCGATACCATACTCAGTCAAATGCTGCCATGATATCAAGGGCAGTCACTCTTGCCTCACCCCTGGAATTCAGCTCTTCTGTCCATTTTTGACCCTGGACTGTAATGAGGCCAGGAGCTGAATGACCCTGGCAGAATCCAAACTGAGCATCAGTGAGCGGGTTATTGCTCAGCAAATGCCACTCGATTATTACCGATTATTGAGAGTAGATCAGTGGGGTGTTAATTGGCCAGATTGAATTTGTCTTGCTTTTTGTGTATACACAATATACCTGGAGATAGGGCCTGGGTGGGATTGTGGTCGGTGCAGACTCGATGGGCCGAATGGCCTCCTTCTGCACTGTAGGGTTTCTATGATAATGTTGGGTAGATGTCAGTGTGGCAGTGTAAGAGGTGCATGCTCCCATTTACCCTTACTGTTGGTTCTTGACTTTAGCATTTTATAAAGGACGCATTTACACAGACACAGGCTTTAAAGCTCAACTACAAATACCTTAATTAACAACAAAAAACTGTTATGCCTAAAATGATGCCACACAACACTCAAAAGCATGACTCATTCACAAAAAGCCTCTACTCAGCCCCAATATCCCTCGGATTTGGCTGACACTTACAACTGCCCTCATGGTTGTCCCTTCCAGTGCAAACTGTAGGTCTGTGAATCAGGATGACCGTTCCTCACTCTCTTTCATGACTGCAGCACAAGACTCAACTATCTTGGCTTTTTTACAAAACTTCATCAATGTATCAAAATGTATCCTGGAAACACTCTGTCTGGATGGTGAGTGCTTAACATCTTTTAACCTCTGGTTCCTACCTCAGTCCAGACAAACCATTCATCAGGATGTTGTTCCCACATGCATATCAAATTGCAAGCCATAGATGTCATCGAATTGTGTCCATTGTTTTCCTTAGCTGTTGTTGACGTTTATTTGTATAGTGGGTGTCATCTGGAACCACTAACCCTGATTGTCTCCAAGTTTCTGATGGCCACTGTTTTGGCTTTGAGATAGTAATGGGGCGGCACGGTGGCACAGTGATTGGCACTGCTGCCTCTCAGTGCCAGGGACCCGGGTTCAATTCCAGCCTCGGGTCACTCTGTGGAGTTTGCACATTCTCCCTGTGTCTGTGTGGGTTTCCTCCGGGTGCTCCAGTTTCCTCCCATCATCCAAAGATATGCAGGTTAGGTTGATTGACCATGCAGAATTGACCCTTAGTGTCAGGGGGATTAGCAGGGTAAATTCGTGAGGTTATAGCTTGGGTGGGAATGTTGTCAATGCAGGCTCAATGGACCGATGGCTTCCTTCTGCACTGCAGGGATTCTTTGATTCTATGGATGTCCCAGTGTCTTGGCTTCAGTATGGACTTGGTTTGAAGATTAACTCATTTTGATAGAGTTGTTTGCAGTATTTATATCCATGAAGCTCTTGGGGTTTTATATTTAATAAAAGTCCAGTCGGAGGAGGTTCCGATCCGACAGGAGCTGTACTGGAATAGCTTGGCTCGGGGTGCAGAAAGTTCTGGAGCACAGGTCTTCAGTACTATTGCCAGAATATTGTCAGGACTTTGCCGTATCTAGTGTGGATCCCCTAGCTTGGTGGTTATGGTAGAGGTGTGATCTGCCAGGCCATGAGGTTACAGATTGTGGCTGAGTACCATTCTGTTGCACCTCATGGTTTTCCAGTTTTGAGTTGCTGGATCTGTTCAAAGCCTATCTCATCTAGCACGGCAGTAGTACCACACAACATGATGGAGGGTATCCTCATTGTGAAAACTGGACTTTGTCTCCACAAGAACTATGCGGTGGTCACTCCTACTGATACCATCATGGACAAATGCATTTGTGACAGGCAGGTTGGTGAGGATGAGGTCAAGTCTGTTTTTCCCTCTTATTGGTTCTCTCACTACCTACTGCAGTCCCAGTCTAGCAGCTATGTCCTTTAGGACTCAGCCGGTTCAGTCTGTGGTGGTGCTACTCTTGGTGATGGACATTGAAGTCCCCCACCCAGAGTAGGATCTGTACCCTTGCCATCCTCAGTGCTTCCTCCAAGTGGTATCAATGTGGAGGAATACATTAGCTGAGAGGGGATGGTATATGGTGAAAGTAACAGCGTTGTTGTGGTGGCAGATTCAAACTTCCCCTATATAGACTGGGACTCACTGAGTGCGAGGGACGTGGATGGGACAGAATTTGTAAGGAGCATCCAGGAGGGCTTCTTGAAACAGTATGTAGATAGTCCAATTAGGGAAGGGACCGTACTGGTCCTGGTATTGGGGAATGAGCCCGGCCAGGTGGTCGACGTTTCAGTAGGGGAGCAGTTCGGGAACAGTGACCACAATTTAGTAAGCCTTAAGGTACTGATGGATAAAGATAAGTGAAGTCCTCAAGTGAAGGTGCTAAACTGGGGGAAGGCTAATTACAACAATATTAGTCAGGAACTGAAGAATGTAGACTGGGGCATATATTTGAGGGCAAATCAACATCTGGCATATGGGAGGCTTTCAAGTGTAAGTTGATAGGAATTCAGGACCGGCACATTCCTGTAAGGATGAAGGATAAGTATGGAAAGTTTTGGGAACCTTGGATAACGAGAGATATTATGAGCCTAATCAAAGAGAGAAAGAAAGCATTTATCAAAGCTAGGAGGCTGGGAACACATGAAGCGAGTGTGGAATACAAGGAAAATAGAAAGAAACTTGAGCAAGGACTAAGGAGGGCTAAAAGGGGTTACGAAAAGTCATTGGCCAACAGGATTAAGGAAAATCCCAAGGGTTTTTATACAGAAATAAAGAGTAAGAGGGTAGCCAGGGAGAGGGTTGGCCCACTCAAGGACAGGGAGGGAATCTATGTGTGGAGCCAGAGGAAAGGGGCGAGGTTTTAAATGAGTACTTTATGTCACTATTCACCAAAGAGAAGGCCTTGGTGGATGATGAGACTGGGGAAGGGAGTATAGATAGTTTGGGTCATGTTGAGATCAAAAAGGAGGAGGTATTGGGGTTCATAAGAAACATTAAGGTAGACAAGTCCCCAGGGCCTGATGGGATTCAACCAAGAATACAGTGCTGGGTGGCACGGTAGCACAATGGTTAGCACTGCTGCTTCACCAGGGACCCAGGTTCGATTCCCGGCTTGGGTCACTGTCTGTGTGGAGTTTGCACGTTCTCCCCGTGTCTGCGTGGGTTTCCTTCGGGTGCTCCGGTTTCCTCCCACATTCTCAAAGAAGTGCTGATTAGGTGCAGTGACCTGAACAGGCGACAGACTGTGGCAACTAGGGGAATTTCACAGTAACTTCATTGCAGTGTTAATGTAAGCCTTAGTTGTGACAAGTAAATAAACTTTTTACTGAGAGAGGCAAGGGAGGAAATTGCTGGGGCTTTGAGAGAAATCTTTGTATCCTCACTGGCTACAGGAGAGGTCCCAGAGGATTGGAGATTAGCCAGTGTTGTTCATTTGTTTAAGAAGGGTAGCAAGGATAATCCAGGTAATTAAAGGCCAGTGAGCCTTACGTCAGTGGTAGGGAAATTATTGGAGAGGATTCTTCGAGACAGGATATACTCCCACTTGGAAATAAGTGGACATATTAGCGAGAGGCAACATGGTCGTGTCTCACTAAATTGATTGTGTTTTTCAAGGAAGTGACGAAGATGATTGATGGGGGTAGGGCAGTGGATGTTGTCTACATGGACTTCACTAAGGCCTTTGACAAGACCCCTCATGGCAGGCTGGTACAGAAGGTGAAGTCGCACGGGATTAGCGGTGAGCTGGCAAGATGGATGTAGAAACTGGCTTGGTTCTACATCATAGAAGACAGAGGGTAGCAGTGGAAGGGTGCGTTTCTGAATGGATGGCTGGGACAAGTGGCATTCCTCAGGGATCAGTGCTGGGACCTTTGCTGTTTGTAATATATATAAATGATTTGGAGGGAAATGTAACTGGTTTGACTAGTAAGATTGTGGACGTCACAAAGGTTGGTGGATTTGTGGATAGTGATAAGGTGCTTCAGAGGATACAGCAGGATATAGATCGGTTGGAGACTTGGGCTGAGAGATGGCAGGTGGAGTTTAATCCAGACAAATGTGAGGTAATGCATTTTGGAAGGTCTAATACAGATGGGAAATGTACAATAAATGGCAGAACTCTTAAGAATATTGATAGGCAGAGGGATCTGGGTGTACAGGTACACAGGTCACTGAAAGGGGCAATGCAGGTGGAGAAGGTAGTCAAGAAGGCATACGGCATGCTTGCCTTCATCAGCCGGGGGAATGAGTTTAAAAATTGGCAAGCCATGTTGCAGCTTTATAGAACCTTAATTAGGCCACACTTGGAATATAGTGTTCAATTCTGGTTGCCACATTACCAGAAGGATGTAGAGGCTTTGGAGAGGCTACAGAAGAAATTTACCAGGATGTTGCCTGATATGGAGGGCATTAGCTATGAGGAGAGGTTGGAGAAACTTGGTTTGTTCTCACTGGAATGACGGAGGTTGAGGGACGGCCTGATAGAAGTCTACAATATTATGCGTGCATGAACAGAGTGTACAGTCAGAAGCTTTTTCCCAGGGTGGAAGAGTCAATTACTAGAGGGCATAGGTTTAAGGTGCGAAGGGCAAGGTTCAAAGGAGATGTACAAGGCGGGTTTTTTACACAAAGGGCGGTGGGTGCCTGGAATTTGCTGCCAGGGGAGGTAGTGGAAGCAGATAAGATTGTGATTTTTAAGGGGAGTCTTGACAAATAGATGAATAGGATGGAAATAGAGGGATATGATCTCCAGAAGAGAAGTTGGGCAATATGGTCGGTGCAGGCTTGGAGGGCTGAAGGACCTGTTCCTGTGCTGTAATTTTCTTTGTTCTTTGTAATCATCAGGAGGTTTCCTTGCCCATGTTTGACCTGATGTCATGAAGGTTCATGAGTTCCGGAGTCAACGTTGAGGATTCCTGGGGCAACTCCCTCTTGACTGTATACCATTGTGCCTCTACCTCCAGGATGATGATAATGGTTGAAACATTATCAACAAGGCTGTTGCTTGACTAGTCTGTGAGACAGCTGTCCCAATTTTGAAACAAGCCCCTAGGTGACACTAAGGGGCTTGTTTCAAGCACTAAGTGATAGTGAGTACTCGTGTCCCCTGTGCTTGGTGATCTTGTGTGTGGGGAGTTCTCCCTTCAGGAGGACAGCCTGCCGGACAATGTCTCCAAACATCTTCCAGTGACTGGCCAGGTCACTCTCCTCCGACTGCAGTCCTGATGTCTTCTTGCTTATGACTTTTATACCTTGTGTAAAGGACTGAGGAAAATTTGTGGGGAAGACATTTACCAGTGTTCTTTGTCCCTTGTGGGTTTCAGTGTCCTGTTTGCCGGGCGGGTGCTGTGAACAGGATGCTGTTTGTTGAGTGATGTGGGCTGGGCCAAAGGGATTGCTCTGGGGGCGGGAGGAAAAAAGGTGCCAGGAAGTGAAGCAGCTGCAGAGCAGAGGAGGGAGTGTGCAGAAGAGGGACAGCCACGTTTTTGGAGAGGAGCTTTTCGGAGGCAGTAAAAACTCAGTTTGAAGTGAACATTTCTCAGGTTGAAACTGTTAATTGGAGAATCTTCAGTTGGGATTCTTTCCTTATTTATAGCTGCTAATTATATTTGTTATTAAATTTTTTTGTTATTCTGTTTACCTTGTTGTTCCGAACCTTTTCTCATTATAAGGTTTATCTCAATAACATTTTTGGAGGCACCGCGCTAAACATACTCAAATCCTTTTCATGCAAGCCTGTACTGGCATTTATGGGTAAACAGGAAGTTTAGCCAGCTCACCATCAACTGCTAGGAATTCAGGATCCTGTAAATCGAACAGTTAAATAGTAGCCCCATATAGTGATCAGCAGGGGGTTACATTTTTGGAGGCACCGCTGGGATTTTTCCTGTTTCCCAGACAGGTCAAATAAAAAAATTTTTTCCCGTCAGTCAGTAACAGTTAACCCAGTAATTACAACAGGAAAAGTTTTTTTACAGTGTTAGTAGCTCACTTAAGACAATGGATTTTTCTCAGGCTGCTGACTGGTGCCACCAAAAGAATATCAGTCTTTCTCGTGGCATATTACTGAGCAATGTGCCAATAGATACTAGTGAGGAGACCATTGCTGGGTCTTAAACACAGTGAAAGTCTTTGGTCGCACCAAGAGTTGTGGTCGCCGTGGGGATTCTACTAGCACACAGTTGTTCATACTAGTGGACCTAGCATTGATTTAACCCCTGACACTGTACCTCCAGATGTAGGTATTGAAGGAGAAGCTGGGCCATGGGCTGTGCATATGCTAGAAAGCTTGGACACACAGGATGCTGTTCCTGAAGAGGACGCTTTCCATACAAAGCTGGGAGAGCCGTGTGCAAAGTCGGTAGTAGTAGGACATACAAGTGTTCACTCAGCAACGCCACCCACTATGCATTTTCCTGAACACTGCAATAGTTGTCATGCATGGTGGTGTAACTCCTTTGCTCAGTGCTCGTCATGTATGAATAAGGTACCACTCTTTTCACCCACTATTATACCAGTCATCACACTATAAGGCACATGGTGTGATTGGTTAACTGGGTCCTATGTCATGTAGCTCAGCATGGGGGCATGCTGTATTTTTGGTGGGGGGAGAATGTAAGGGACTGAGGAAAATTTGTGGGGAAGACATTTACCAGTGTTCTTTGTCCCTTGTGGGTTTCAGTGTCCTGTTTGCCGGGCGGGTGCTGTGAACAGGATGCTGTTTGTTGAATGATATGGGCTGGGCCAATGGGATTGCTCTGGGGGTGGGAGGAAAAAAAGGCGCCAGGAAGTCAAGCAGCTGCAGAGCAGAGGAGGGAGTGTGCAGAAGAGGGACAGCCACGTTTTTGGAGAGAAGGTTTTCGGAGGCAGTAAAAACTCAGTTCGAAGTGAACATTTCTCAGGTAGAACTGCTTGGTTTTTCATGACTGCCAAGGGGGACAGCCTTCAGCGCACTGGACTTGTGTTACTACACAGATAGCTCGTGGCACCTCTTCCTCGTGTGCTTTCTCCATCATCTTCCCTCTCGTAGACACGTCTGGATTGTGTGTGTGTCGGGGTTAAGTGAGTACTATCAGACAGGAACAGTAACAGAAGTGAGTTGCCGAGGATGTGGTTTTCTTCAGATGTGCACCAACGGATGGGCCCCAATCAGTTGGGATTCTTTACTTGTTTATATCTGCTAATTATATTTGTTATTAAATTTTTTTGTTATTCTGTTTACCTTGTTGTTCCGAACCTTTTCTCATTATAAGGTTTATCTCAATAACATTTTTGGAGGCACCGCGCTAAACATACTCAAATCCTTTTCATGCAAGCCTGTACTGGCATTTATGGGTAAACAGGAAGTTTAGCCAGCTCACCATCAACTGCTAGGAGTTCAGGATCCTGTAAATCGAACAGTTAAATAGTAGCCCCATATAGTGATCAGCAGGGGGTTACACTTGACTTTGGCCCCTTTCTCTTTGACCTGTAAGAAAAACTCTGAAACGCATCATCCAAACGTTCTTCAGTATCTTGCATTATAAGCCATTCAGAGAAGGTTTACTAGACTAATACCAGGAATGGGCAGGTTGTCTTATGAGGAGAGGTTGGACAGTGTATCCAATGGAGTTTAGAGTAAGAAGTGACTTGATTGAAACCTTTAGGATCGTGAGGAGTATTGACAGAGTGGTTGTGGAGAGGATGTTTCCTTTTGTGGGAGCATCTAGAACTCGGGGTCCCTGTTGAAAACTAAAGGGTTGCCTATTTAAGACAGAGATGAGGACCATTTATTTCTCTCAGACTCTGTTAGTCTTTGGAACTCAAGAGGCAGTGGAAGCAGAGTCTTTGAATAATTTTAAGGCAGAGTTAGATTCTTGATTAACAAAGTGGGTTAATGGTTTTTGGGTGTTAGGCAGGAATGTACTCATCCAGAAGTCTCTTAAAAGACCCTATCGAGTTTGCCTCCACCACCACTGACGGCAGCCGATTCCACTCACCCACCACCCTCTGAGTGAAAAACTTACCCCTGACATCTCCTCTGTACCTACTCCCCAGCACCTTAAACCTGTGTCCTCTTGTAGCAGCCATTTCAGCCCTGGGAAAAAGCCTCCGAGAATCCACCCGATCTATACCTCTCAACATCTTGTACACCTCTATCAGGTCACCTCTCATCCTTTGTCTCTCCAAGGAGAAAAGACCGAGCTCCCTCAACCTATCCTCATAAGGCATGCCAGCCAATCCAGGCAACATCCTTGTAAATCTTCTCTGCACCCTTTCAATCATTTCCACATCCCTCCTGTAATGAGACGACCAGAACTGAGCACAGTACTCCAAGTGGGGTCTGACGAGGGTCTTATAAAGCTATACCCATCTTATCCATGTAACTATCTAAATGCTTTTTAAAAGACAAAATTGAACCTGCCTCTACTACTACCTCTGGCAGCTTGTTCCAGACACTCACCACCCTCTGTGTGAAAAAATTGCCCCTCTGGACTCTTTTGTATCTCTCCCCTCTCACCTTAAACCTATGCCCTCTAGTTTTAGATTCCCCTACCTTTGGGAAAAGATATTGACTATCTACCTTATCTATGCCCCTCATTATTTTATAGACCTCTATAAGGTCACTCCTCAGCCTCTTACGGTCCAGAGAAGAAAGTCCCAGTCTATCCAGCCCCTCCTTATAACTCAAACTATCAAGTCCCAGTAGCATCCTAGTAAATCTTTTCTGCACTCTTTCTAGTTTAATAATATCCTTTCTATAATAGGGTGACCAGAACTGCACACAGTGTTCAAAGTGTGGCCTTACCAATGTCTTGTATAACTTCAACAAGACGTCCCAACTCCTGTATTCAATGTTCTGACCGATGAAACCAAGCATGTTGAATGCCTCCTTCACCACTCTGTCCACCTGTGACTCCACTGTCAAGAAGCTATGAACATGTACCCCTAGATCTCTTTGTCTGTAACTTTCCCCAACGCCCTACCATTAACTGAGTAAGTCCTGCCCTGGTTCAATCTACCAAAATGCATCACCTTGCATTTGTCTAAATTAAACTCCATCTGCCATTCGTCAGCCCACTGACCCAATTGATCAAGATCCCGTTGCAATCGGAGATAACTTTATTCACTGTCCACTATGCTACCAATCTTGGTGTCATCTGCAAACTTACTAACCATGCCTCCTGTATTCTCATCCAAATAATTAATATAAATGACAAATAACAGTGGACCCAGCACTGATCCCTGAGGCACACCGCTGGTCACAGGCCTCCAGTTTGAAAAACCGCCCTCTACAACCATCCTCTGGCTTCTGTCAAGAAGCCAATTTTGTATCCATTTAGATACCTCACCCTGGATGCTGGGAGATTTAACCTCATACAACAACCTACCATGCAGTACCTTGTCAAAGGCCTTGCTAAAGTCCATGTAGACAACATCAACTGCACTGTCCTCATCTACCTTCTTGGTTACCTCTTCAAAAAACTCAATCAAATTGTCTTGTAAATTGAGTTTGTGTCTATATATGCCCTCTTTATGAACACAACACCCACTCATCTGATGAAGGGGCAGTTCTCCAAAAGCTTGTGGCTTGTGCTACCAAATAAACCTGTTAGACTTTAACCTAGTGTTGTGAGACTTCTTACTGAGACAATAACCAGGCACATTTTTCCAACCTGTGCATAGCATCATTCAGTTTGTGTTACCACTCTGGCTGCAAACACAATTGGTTGTCTTTGCTGAACGAGGGTTGCTCTAAGTCCTGTCTCAGTGACATCTCACTGCAGGGTGACTTCGTCATTGACATCATAGTACCTCAGCACTGGCGGTGTTGTAACTAATTGCTTACCGCTAGCGAAAGCTGCCTCATGTTCTGTGCCCCAATACCACTGAACATCCTTTGCAGTGAGCTTGTGTAGAAGTTCATGCTCTGATGACAAATGCGGCACAAACCTGGCTAGATTGTTCATGGAATCAACAAACTACTGAATCATTTACACATCTGCTGGTTACTGCATCTCTGCTGCATCTCTGCTACAGCTCTCATCGAGTCAGCATCAGGGTAATGTCCTTTCACTGCATGACCTTTATACTTGGCTTCAGTCATCTTCAATCACAATTTTTTAAAATTCTGCCTCATGTTTATCTGGCATGCTCTCTCTAGCAATCCCAATAGAAACATAGAAACATAGAAAAACTACAGCACAAAACAGGCCCTTCGGCCCCACAAGTTGTGCCGAACATATCCCTACCTTTTAGGCCTACCTATAACCCTCCATCCTATTAAGTCCCATGGACTCATCCAGGAGTCTCTTAATCGAAACATAGAAAAACAATAGAAACATAGAAAAACAATAGTGTTTTCATAACTTCTGAACGGGTGTTTCCTGTTGATTTCTTACTTAAGTTTCATTTTTATGTACACGCACGCATTGTCTCATTGCTTTGCTACTTCTGTCCACTCAGTGTGCAGTCTGGTTTATTACTGACTTTTAACTCTTTGCCGCATGCTCTGTTACTTGCCTTTACTGTTATCCAAACAGAACATCCGCTTACCTCATTTTTTCAACTAATTACAGAGGCAATCTTTCTGATTCCTGCCGACCTGCATGTTCTGTTGTTATTCATAAGGCAGTCCAAAGATGTGCGGGTTAGGTTGATTGACCATGCTAAATTGCCCCTTAGTGTCCCGGGATGCGTAGGTTAGAGGGATTGGCAGGGTAAATATGTGGGGTTACAAGGATGGGGCTGGATGGGATTGTTCTCAGTGCAGACTTGATGGGTCGAATGGCCTCCTTCTGCACTGTAGGGATTCTGTGAGATTCTGTGAAGACCTTTCTCTTTCTGTCAGTAGCTTCTGCGGCCTTGTCCATATTGTGCTTCCTTACAACTAAAGCAAATTACTGCAGATGCTAGAATCTGACACAGAAACAGAAAAAAACAGGCTCTGATAAAGGGTCATCCAAATTCGAAATGTTAGCTCTATTCTGTCTCCACAGATGTTATCAGATCTGCTAGGATGCCAGCATTTTCTATTTGTGTACGTCCTTACAGTCCTTGCTTAAGGAAAAGCCGGTTTGTACTTTGCTCAACCATTGGACGGGGATTTCTGCGGCATGTTTCATGGCAGTGGGGGCAGCCTGCCATTGGCCAGCGGCAGGATATTCTGGTCCTGCCACTGTCAATGGGAGTTCCCCACCATGCGCAGAATGAAAAAAAGAAAATAAGTGAAACGTACAACACTGGAGGTCAGGTGACCTGGAACTGGAGCGCCATTCGAGAGAAGGTGCCCGAGGGAGCAGGAGACCGGAAAAAGTCCCAGAAGAAGGCTTCAGGCAGGGACAAAGGTAGAGATCAGAAACAGGTCCCAAAGGCAGTTCCAGGCCGGGGACAAGGATTGAGATCAGAAACAGATCCTATAATGTAAAGTTGAGAAAAAGGGTCAGAGAACGAGGTTCTGAATTAAAGTGAAAGAGCTGTAAGGAGAAGATTTGAAGCAAATTGAGCCTGAGAGAAGCCCAGAAGATCCAGGAGGGCAGCCAAAGGTTCATGACTCTGTGCTGCATCCCGTGTGGGCAAATGTACCCTTTTGGATAAATGGTGTTCTGTTTGGCACGGCCAAAAATCTGTTGGTGGTCTTGGAAAGTGAAGCGTGAGTGTACTCGGAGATCTAGGGGAAAGGAATCTCAGAAGGTGAAATTGAATCGCTGTGAGCTAGCCTCTTGTTGAAAGTGTCCAAGTGGGAACGACATTTGGAGAGAATTCTTGATGCGAGATCTTCATGGTGAGATGGTGATCTAATGGTAATATCACTGGACTAGTGATCTAGAGATGCAGCATAATGTACTGGCGATTTGATTCAATGGTGAAATTTGATTCAATAATAACCTGGAATTAAAAGTCAAACCATGGTAAAATCTCATCTGGTTCAATTCCTTTCGGGAAGGAAATCTGCCATCTTTACTTGGTCTGGCCTACATATGACTCCAGACCCACATCAATGTGGTTGACTCTTAAATGCACTCTAAACAAGGGCAATTAGGAATGGGTAATAAATGCGGGCAGAGTCAGCGATGCCCATATCCCATGAAAGAGTAAAAAGAAGTGAAAAGTCTTGTAAGAAAAACTGAGTTTCAATGACACAGGTTGGCTCACAGTGTGACAAGTGATAAGGGCGGCACAGTGGTTAGCACTGCTGTCTCACAGCGCCAGGGGCCCGGGTTCAATTCCAGCCTCGGGTCGCTGTCTATGTAGAGTTTGCACATTCTTCCCCTAACTGCGTGGGTTTCCTCTGGATGCTCCGGTTTCCTCCCACAGTCCAAAGATGTGTGAGTTAGGCTGATCGGCTATGCTAAATTGACCCTAATTTCAGAGGGACTAGCAGGGTACATGAGGGTTACGGGAATAGGGCCAAGGTGGGATTGTGGTTGGTACAGATTCGATGGGCCAAATGGCCTCCTTGTGTACTATAGGGATAAAGCAAAGGTTGATCCCCTCTTTGAGAACACCCAAAGAGGAGTACCTTGCCTCATAATCTGTAAAAAGTGTGTGTAAAGTGGTGTGACCTGCGCATCAGCAACTTCTAGTGGTTAAATACAAAATACCTCCCTGGCACTCTCCCCAAAATCAACACGTAACAATTTATTTATATAACTAACAGTCAACAACTTTACAAAACTAATAACTAAATAAAACAAAATTCAATTGGTATGCTGTTCCAATAAATACAATTCCCACTCGTTAACAAAAAATAGAATTTAGTTACTCTCGAAATTGCAACCAGGTTTTGTGTCTTCTGGAATATTCTGGGCCTTCCCTGTTGATTCTTCTGCCTGGAACTTCTTTTTTCTTTGCTATTTAGATGCTGCTTTGAGCTAAGAGCTGTGAGCTGTGGCAGTTGCTCTCCTTTTTGTCCCACTACCCTCTTCTTTTATATCTGTGATGACATATCAGTATTTCCCCCAATAGGGTTGGTCCTAGGTTGACAAAACCGTCAGATTTAAATTTAATCGGTTCTTGGTATCTAAGTGCCTAATTCAATTTGATTGGTTGGATTTTTAAAAATTCAAAGTCTGTTGCCTTGGTAAAATTGCTGCTTGGCCTTTCAATACAAATGTTTCAGTTTGGGGCTCGATATGTACTTGCATTTTTTTAACTCTCCAAGCACAGAAAAAGCACTACCTTTTAAAGGGACAATTCAATGCTTTCTCCCTACCATTTTACAATTTTACAAACACCAATCTACAATTACTCCACACAACTTCGCAACACCTCCCCCCTTAAGAAAATAATGAACCATCATCATGAAAAGATGGCATCATTTTTTTTGGAAACTTAAATTCATTATATTGAACAAAGAACAAAGAAAATTACAGCACAGGAACAAGCCCTTCGGCCCTCCAAGCCTGCACCAAACATGCTACCCAACTTAACTAAAACCCCCTACCCTTCCAGGGACCATATCCCTCTATTCCCATCCTATTCATGTATTTGTCAAGACGCTCCTTAAAAGTCACTATCGTATCTGCTTCCACTATCTCCCCCGGCAGCGAGTTCCAGGCACCCACCATCCTCTGTGTAAAACACGTGCCTCGTACATCTCCTTTAAACCTTGCCCCTCGTACCTTAAAGCTGTGCACCCTGGTAGTTGACTCTTCCACCCTGGGAAAAAGCTTCTGACTATCCATTCTGTCCATGCCTCTCATAATCTTGCAGACCTCTATCAGGTCACCCCTCAACCTCTGTCGTTCCAGTGAAAATAAACCAAGTTTCTCCAACCCCTCCTCATAGCTAATGCCCTCCATAAGAACATAAGAACATAAGAAATAGGAGCAGGAGTAGGCCATCTAGCCACTCAAGCCTGCCCCGCCATTCAATAAGATCATGGCTGATCTGAAGTGGATCAGTTCCACTTACCCGCCTGATCCCTATAACCCCTAATTCCCTTACCGATCAGGAATCCATCTATCCGTGATTTAAACATATTCAACGGGGAAGCCTCCACCACTTCAGTGGACAGAGAATTCCAGAGATTCAACACCCTCTGAGAGAAGAAGTTCCTCCTCAACTCTGTCCTAAACTGACCCCCCTTTATTTTGAGGATGTGCCCTCTCGTTCGAGTTTTCTTTCTAAGTGGAAAGAATCTCTCCACCTCTACCCTATCCAGCCCCTTCATTATCTTATAGGTCTCTATAAGATCCCCCCTCAGCCTTCTAAATTCCAACGAGTACAAACCCAATCTGCTCAGTCTCTCCTCATAATCAACACCCCTCATCTCTGGTATCAACCTGGTGAACCTTCTCTGCACTCCCTCCAAGGCCAATATATCCTTCCGCAAATAAGGGGACCAATACTGCACACAGCATTCCAGCTGCGGCCTCACCAATGCCCTGTACAGATGCAGCAAGACATCTCTGCTTTTATATTCTATCCCCCTTGCGATATAGGCCAACATCCCATTTGCCTTCTTGATCACCTGTTGCACCTGCAGACTGGGTTTTTGCGTCTCATGCACAAGGACCCCCAGGTCCCTTTGCACAGTAGCATGTTGTAATTTTTTTCCATTTAGATAATAATCCAATTTGCTATTATTTCCTCCAAAGTGAATAACCTCGCATTTGTTATCGTTTTACTCCATCTGCCAGATCCTCGCCCACTCACTCAGCCTGTCCAAATCTCTCTGCAGACCTTCTACACCCTCCATACCACGCAACATCCTGGTAAATCTTTTCTGTACCCTCTCCAAAGCCTCCACATCTTTCTGGTAGTGTGGCGACCAGAATTGAACACTATATTCCAAGTGCGGCCGAACTAAAGTTCCATAAAGCTGCAACATGGCTTGCCAATTTGTAAACTCAATGCCCCGGCCGATGAAGGCAAGCATGCCGTATGCCTTCTTGACTACCTTCTCCACCTGCATTGCCACTTTCAGTGACCTGTTTACCTGTACACCCAGATCCCTTTGCCTATCAATACTCTTAAGAGTTCTGCTATTTACTGTATATTTCCTATTTGTATTAGACCTTCCAAAATGCATTATCTCACATTTGTCTGGCTCGATCCATAGTTCATTAATCTAGAGTTTCACATTTTATACTAATTCAATATATATATAACATTGAACACTACCATTTCTATCTTATATAAACATTTTTCTTTTAAATTTGTGATAAAATATCCGCGATAATATTTTCACGACCTGCAACATGTACAATCTGTATATTGAATGCCTGTAACATGAGAGTCCAATGAAATAATCTGGTGTTCTTGTCCTTAAACCTTTCCAGAAATGTCAAAGGATTGTGATCGGTATACACAATTGTCTCTGATGCATTGTTTGCAGCGTAAAATGTTGTAAGGCCATTACCAAACTCAGTAACTCTTTTTCAATTGTTGAATATTTTTTCTGGTGGATATCTGGTTGGTATTATTTTTTGAAAAATAACCGATTGGCCTTTCAATTCCACAATCATCCTACTGTAACAACACAACTCCAACACCTACATCGTTTGCGTCGATGGTGATTTTGCAGGGTTTGAAAAATTTGGTGTGGCTAAAACGGGTGCAGTGGTTAACAAAGAACAAAGAACAAAGAAAATTACAGCACAGGAACAGGCTCTTTGGCCCTCCAAGCCTGCACTGACCACATGCTGCCCGACTTAACTAAAACCTCCTATCCTTCCGGGGACCATATCCCTCTATTCCCATCCTATTTATGTATTTGTCAAGACGCCCTTTAAAAGCCACTACTGTATCCGCTTTCATGACCTCCCCCGACAGCGAGGTCCAGGCACCCACCACCCTCTGTGTAAAACATCTGCCTCGTACATCTCCTTTAAACCTTGCCACTCGCGCCTTAAACCTGTGCCCCCTAATAATTGACTCTTCCACCCTGGGAAAAAGCTTCTGACTATCCACTCCGTCCATGCCTCTCATAATCTTGTAGACTTCTAACACTGCTATTAAATTCTCAAATGCCTCTTGGCATTGTTCTGTCCACTGAAATGTTGTGTTTTTTAAAAATTTGATTTATTATTGTCACATGTATTGGCATACAGTGAAAAGTATTGTTTGTTACGCACTATAAACAGACCTTACCGTTCATAGAGAAGGAAACAAAAGAATGCAGAATGTAGTGTTACAGTCACAGCGAGGGTGTAGAGAAAAATCAACTTAATGCAAGGTAAGTCCATTCAAAAGTCTGACAGCAGCAGGGAAGAAGCTATTCTTGAGTCGGTTGTTATGTGACCTCAGACTTTTGTATCTTTTTCCCGATGGAAGAAAGTGGAAGAGAGAATGACCGGGGTGCGTGGAGTCCTTAATTATGCTGGCTGCTTTGCCAAGGCAGCGGAAAGTGTAGACAGAGTCAATGGATGGGAGGCTGGTTTTCGTGATGGATTGGGCTACATTCATGACCTTTTGTAGTTCCTTGTGGTCTTGGGCAGAGCAGGAGCCATACCAAGCTGTGATGCAACCGGAAAGAATGCTTTCTATGGTGCATCTGTAAAGGTTGGTGAGAGTCGTAGCTGACGTGCCAAAGTTCCTTAGTCTTCTGAGAAAGTAGAGGTGTTGGTGGGCTTTCTTAACTATAGTGTCAGCATGGGGGGACCAGCACAGGTTGTTGGTGATCTGGACACCTGAAAAGTTGAAGCTCTCGACCCTTCCTACTTCGTCCCCATTGATGTAGACAGGGGCATGTTCTCCTTTACGCTTCCTGAAGTCGATGACAATCTCTTTCATTTTGTTGACATTGAGGGAGAGATTATTGTTGCTGCACCAGTTCACCAGATTCTCTATCTCATTCCTGTACTCTGTCTTGTCAATGTTTGAGACCTGACCCACTACAATGGTGTCGTCAGTAAACTTGAAAATCGAATTGGAGGGGAATTTAGCCACACAGTAATAGATGTATAAGGAGCATAGTACGGGGCTGAGAACCCAGCCTTGTGGGGTACCGGTGTTGAGGATGATCGTGGAGGAGGTGTGGTTGCCTATCCTTACTGATTGTGGTCTGTGAGTTAGAAAGTTCAGGATCCAGTCACAGAGGGAGGTGCCGAGGCCCAGGCCATGGAGTTTGGAGATGAGTTTCGTGGGAATAGTGATGTTGAAGGCTGAACTGTAGTCAATAAATAAGAGTCTGACATAGGTGTCCTTGTTATCTAGATGTTCCAGGTTTGAGTGCAGGGCCAGGGAGATGGCATCTGCTGTGGATCTGTTGCTGCGATAGGCAAACTGTCGTCGATCCAGGTAATTCGGGAGGCTGGAATTGATTCGTGCCATGACTAGCCTTTCGAAGCACTTCATAATGATGGATGTCAGAGCCACCATCCGATAGACATTAAGGCACGCTGCTTGGTTTTTCTTAGGTACCGGAATTATGGTTGTCTTCTTGAAGCAGATAGGGACCTTGGATTGCTGTAAAGAGAGGTTGAAGATTTCTGCGAATATTCCCGCCAACTGATCCGCACAGAATCTGAATGTCAATCCATCGCTTTCCGTGGATTGACCTTCGAGAAAGCTGCTCTGACATCTGCAATAGTGACCCCAGATACAGGTTCATCCAGGGCTTCCATGGTGGAGGGCATGCTCTCACTGACGCCTTGCTCAAAACGTCAGGTATTCTAAGTCTGGGGCGCAGAAAGTTGCCAGTGTTGCTACGTCTAGGCCCCATGAGGTGTTGATTAGGAAGGAGACCCGATCTCCCTTAGCCTTGCCTGAGGCCGCTGTACGGTCCATTCGATGGACTGAGAATTCTCAGGGCACTATCCGGTGAAGCAGGTGTCAGCCATGTCTCCGTGAAACAGAGTACACAGCAGTCCTTCAGTTCTCTTTGGAAGGTGAGCCTGGCTCTAAGTTCGTCTAGCTTGTTTTCCAGAGATTGACAGATTTTTAACAAATCTGTCAACGACGTCACTAGGTTACTAAAGTTTGGCACAAATTTCCTGCAGAATCTGCTCAATCTTAAAAATTGCAGCACCTCTTTCCTTGAGGATGGTCTTGGAAATTCCTCAATGGCCTTCGCTTTCACGTTTCTCGGTGTCGTCCGTCCGTATCCAATGTTGTGCCCTAAGAATGTCACTTCCGCCATCGCAAATTCTGTTTTTGGCAAGTTTATGACCAACTTTGCCTTATGTAGTCTCTTGAAGAACTCTGCCAAATGCTTCATGTGATCGTTCCACAAATGGCTAAAGATCACTAAGTCATCTACGTAGACAGCACAATTAGTCAATCCTACAACAACTCTGTTCATAAGCCTTTGAAAAATGGCTGGTGTGTTTTTCATTCCAAAGGGCATTATTTTAAATTGATACAGCCCATTTGGGGTTACAAAAGCAGAAACTTCTTTTGCTCTCTCTGACAAAGGTACTTGCCAGTAACAGCGAAGTCAGTCCAACTTTATGATGTAAGTAGCTTGTCCCACTTTTTCCACACAATCCTCCAGCCTTGGAATTGGGTATGAGTCGGATTTAGAGTTGATCTTCCAATAATCTACGCAGAATCGTTGAGTACCATCATGTTTGGGAACCAACAGGATCGGTGAACTCCACTTGCTTTGACTTTGCTCTATGATGTCTTCTCATAGCAGCGCTTCCACTTCCTTCTGAACCTGCGCTACTTTGAGACGATTGAGCCGATAGGGGTGTTGTTTTATCAGAACAGAATTCCCTCCATCAACTTCATGTACTATGGCATTACCCCTCCCCAATTTATTTCGACATAGGTCCTCATAGCACTGTAACAAGTCTTTCAATTCAGCTCTCTGTTCCTGGGGCAGACAGCTCACTATCCTATTCCATTCCTTAAGGACTTCTTCATTATTCAATTTATTCTGAGGCACACCAAAATCCAAATCATCTGGATTTGATTCCTCACTCTGGGTGGCAGTAACTCATACCTGTTTCTCCGGTTCCCTTTCTCTGTCATCATATCGTTTCAGCACGTTCACATGACATATCCTAGAAATTTGTTTCCTATCCGGCATCTTTACCAGATAACTCATCTGTCTTAACTTCTTCTCAACCTGATAGGGACCACTAAACCTTGCTTTGAAGGGATCTCCTACCACTGGTAATAGCACCAATACTTTATCCCCATGGGCAAATGTACAAATTTTAGATTTCTTATCTGCTTCTTGCTTCATTAGATGATGTGCCACCTTCAAATGTTGTCTAGCTAATTCACCTACTCTGTTTAATCTTTCTCTCAACTCAGATACATAATCCGTCCGTGAAATATCCGACTTCAGGCCTACCAACTTTTCCTTAATTAATTTTAAAGGCCCTCTTACTTCGTGCCCAAATATCAATTCAAATGGAATAAACTGTGTCGATTCATTTGGAGCATTTCTAATAGCAAATAATATAAATGGGCTATCTTTATCCCAATCATTTGGGTAATCCTGGCAATAAGCCCTCAACATGGCCTTTTAGGGTCTGATGTCATCTTTCCAATGCTCCCTGGGATTCAGGCTGGTATGCACTCGATGTAAAGTGTCTAAAGCCTAAACTATCCATGATCTCCTTCAATAATTTGGCAGTAAAATTGGACCCTTGGTCTGACTGGATCTCCCTGGGTAATCCATAACGGGTAAAGAAAGCGAGCAACTCCTCCACAACCTTTTTTGCCTTGACATTTCGTAATGGAATTGCCTCGGGAAACCGGGTTGACACGTCCATTATGGTTAGCAAATACTGGTTCCCACTTTTGGTTTTAGGGAGGGGGCCTACACAATCAATTATAACCCATGTAAAAGGTTCTTCAAATGTGGGAATTGGCATCAAAGGAGCTGGATTTATCATTGCCTGTGGCTTTCCTACCATCTGATCCATATGACAGGTATGGCAAAATTCAACCACATCTTTATGTAATCCAGGCCAATAAAAATGTTTCTGTATCTTACCCTGAGTCTTCCTCACCCCTAGATGACCTCCTACAGATAATTCATATGCTACCCGCGATACTTCCTGTCTATATTCTTCCGGCAACACAATCTGGTGAACTTCCACCCATTCCTCATCTGCACTAACCTGCCACGGTCTCCATTTCTGCCATAAGATTTTATCCTCAAGGCAATAGCATTCTGGAACACACTCTGATTCCTTTTCCAAGTAGGGTTTATGATATAAATCTTTTATCGTCTTATCTTTCTGTTGTAATTCCATTAATCTTTCAGAACTAAACACGTCTGCCTGATCCTCTATCTGCTTAGATTTGTTCTTTACCATCTCATCAAACAGAGTTCAGCGAACTGGACCTCAACTCCTTCATCTTTCTCTTTTATTCTCCCTTCCTGTTTTAACTTATGGCTGTGGGATCTTGTCACCACACAGTCCGGAAAAATTCCAGGGTATTTTTCTTTTAACTCCTCAATTCCCTGGTTTTCTTTTGGCTTTTCCACTACAATGGGCATCACTTCCACCTGCGATCCAGCGATATTGTTTCCAAGAATAAACTGTATTCCTGGAATAGCCAAGTTTTCCATCACTCCCACTATCACTTCCCCAGTCTTGATTGGACTTTCTAGCCTGATCTTACATAGGGGAATACTACTCCTCTCTCCATTTCATTTATTCCACACATTACCACTCTCTAGGGCAGGAGGAGTGCAAATATTTTCATTTCTTACTGCTAGAGACAGACTAGCTCCCGTACCTCTCAATATTTTAACTTCTTTACCTATTCCCCCTATTGTACCTGAGTAAATCTTACCCGCACAGGTAAAGTCTTTGAAAGGATCGGGTGCTATCTTACTATTCAGCCTGTGCCTAGGCTGTGCACTCTCCTTCAGCTCATCGACTTCTCTCGGGATTTCCTTCACTACCTCAACTAATCCCACTGGTTGAGCCTCTTTTACCACATTATTTTTCCCAGTGCCTTTCTTAAGCCACCAGCACTGTGACTTTGTTGTCCCACCTTATTACAGTGAAAACACCTGAGGTCTTTCACCTCTTTTCCACCTCTTGGTTTTCTTTTCATAAGTGGTAAACTGTTTCCAGTGTGATCTCTGTTTTGTTTTTCATTGAAGGATTTCCTTTTTTCCCAATTTCTATCCCTCACGGAATGAAATTGCTGTCAGAAACTAGAATTCAATTTATGCACTAATGTTCATTCATGTGTCATTTCTGCACCTCTTCTTGCTGTTTGAACTTTCTGTTCCTCAACATGAGTTCTTATCACTTCTGGAAGTGAGTTTTTAAACTCCTCCAGAAGAATAATATCTCTAAGACCCTCATATGTCTTTTCCATCTTTAAAGCTCTCATCTATCTATCAAAGTTGCTCTGTTTAATTCTTTCAAACTTGATGTAAGTCTGATCTGGTTCCTTTCTTACATTTCTGAACCACTGTCTATATGCTTCTGGTACCAATTCGTAGCCATTCAAAATAGCCTTTTTTACCTCTTCATATTTTGCTGACACTCCTCTGACAGTGCTGCAAACACTTCAGGAGCCCTGCCCACCAACTTGGTCTGAATTAACATTACCCATACCTCCTCTGGCCAGTTCATCTGTGTAGCCAATTTCTCAAAGGAAATGAAAAAGGCTTCTGCATATTTTTCATCAAATTTTGCTAATGTTTGGACATATTTGTATATATCCCTAAGATGAGTTTGCCCATCATCACTTCTATCTTGCACTTTTACTTCTGTCATTTGAAGTCTTTTTGCTTCAAGTTCCAACTTCATCTTTTCTAATTCAAACAATCTTTCCCTTTCTTTATTTTCTGCTAAGGCCTTCCTCTCTCTTTCCTCTTTCTCTTTTTCCCTCTATTTCTTCTGCTGGGGCCTTCCTCTCTCTTTCCTCTCTTTTTCTTCTAACTTCAGCTTTTTAAGTTCACTTTCTAACTCCAACTGTCTCAGTTGCAATTAATTTTCCTAACTCCACTGCACTTGACTGTTTACCTGATGTATCTAAATGCTTGGCTAACTCCATCACAATTTCAGCTTTCTTATTATCCCCGGTTAAACCTAATTCTAGCCTGCTTGCAAATTCTACAAATGTTGTCTTTTCCTGTCTTTCTAAATGTTCTTGGCAAACTTAGGAAGCATCTTCGGCCCCCAGAACCTCTTCAGCAATGTTAAGAGCCATTTCCCCACGTTTGATTTAACCAGCTTGGTGTCGGTTAACAGATCTTCCACTTCTCACTTAAGGTTTATTTAAAGATCGAGGACCGTTCAAATCTCAGACCCGAGCCCCCAATCTGTTACAAGGGAAGGTTGATCCCCACGAGCACCTAACCACTCAACGAGGAGTACCTTGCTTTATAATCTGTAAAAGTGAGTGTGAAGTGGTACAATCTACTCTTTCGCAACTTTTATTGGTTAAATCAAAATAACTCCCTGATACTTTGTTTAAAGTTAACAAATAACAATTTATTTATCTAACTAAAGAGCATCTGGGTGAGTTGTTGAGGAATCCTTTGGTTGCATCTGTCATGTACTTTGGAATATGGTGCGTCTGACCACAATTCACCCATTAGTTCACATGTATCGCTTTCTTATCCTGAATATTAGAGTTAAGATAGATATGGGGATAGGGTGGGGGATATAGCCTGGGTAAAATACTCTGTCAGAGAGTCAGTGCAGACTTGATAAGCCAAATGGCTTTCTCTTGCACTGTAGGGATTCGATGATTATATGATATGGTAAATTGCTCTATCTTTCCAAATTTGCGCACGTCGGTAAGGAGATAGCTGGGTTGAAGGAATTGTGGGTGATCTCGGCCTTCAAATTCCACAAAAACCTAGTTTTTCTGCTCCTCAGTAAGGTCTAGAATCCTCTATTATCACTGATAATAGAGTTGTTACCTTTTATTTTATTGTTAACCTCTGAGCAATCTCATAATTCTGCCATTGGGACGGGAGGAATTTCCAATACCCTCTCAAATTCCCCTCACGCCCATGGGAGCAGCTATTGGAAGTGCCTGGCAGTCGATACTAAATTGTCGATGATTCATGGTTTTTCTTGCCACATCCGCTGGCTCTCTTTTGAATACAGTAAGAAGTCTCACAACACCAGGTTAAAGTCCAACAGGTTTATTTGGTAGCAAAAGCCACTAGCTTTCGGAGCGCTGCTCCTTCGTCAGGTAAGTGGGAGTTCTGTTCACAAACAGGGCATATAAAGACACAAACTCAATTTACAAAATAATGGCTGGAATGCGAGTCTTTACAGGTAATCAAGTCTTAAAGGTACAAACAATGTGAGTGGAGACAGGGTTAAGCACAGGTTAAAGAGATGTGTATTGTCTCCAGCCAGGACAGTTAGTGAGATTTTGCAAGCCCAGGCAAGTCATGGGGGTTACAGATAGTGTGACATGAACCCAAGATCCCGGTTGAGGCCGTCCTCCTGTGTGCGGAACTTGGCTATCAGTCTCTGCTCAGCGACTCTGCGTTGTCATGTGTCGTGAAGGCCGCCTTGGAGAACGCTTACCCGAAGATCAGAGGCCGAATGCCCGTGACTGCTGAAGTGTTCCCCAACAGGAAGAGAACACTCTTGCCTGGTGATTGTCGAGTGGTGTTCATTCATCTGTTGTCGTAGCGTCTGCATGATCTCCCCAATGTACCATGCATTGGGACATCCTTTCCTGCAGCGTATCAGGTAGACAACGTTGGCCGAGTTGCAAGAGTATGTACCGTGTACCTGGTGAATGGTGTTCCCACGTGAGATGATGGCATCCGTGTCGATGATCGGGCACGTCTTGCAGAGGTTGCTGTGGCAGGGTTGTGTGGTGTCGTGGTCACTGTTCTCCTGAAGGCTGGGTAGTTTGCTGCGGACAATGGTCTGTTTGAGGTTGTGCGGTTGTTTGAAGGCAATAAGTGGGGGTGTGGGGATGGTCTTGGCGAGATGTTCATCTTCATCAATGACATGTTGAAGGCTCCGGAGAAGATGTTGTAGCTTCTCCACTCTCCAGAGCGGTGCTCTGCTGGACGCTTGCCTTCACTCAAACACGGAGGGTGTCTTCCAGAGATTCACCTTCTGGTTGCATAATTGATTTTAATTTCTAAAATGTTTGTTTTAATGTGAACTAATGCAGGTTGTTATTTTTGAGCTTTCCCCAGGGGTTTTCAGAGTGGGACTTGATTAGGTTGATTGACAGGTTGGGTCATATGAATGGGCTTACACAGAGAAAACCATCTCCGTTGCTGTTTGGATCTGAAAATAGCAGGAATATCTTTGTGTCTCTCTGAAGTCTGGAGACAGGAGTCTGCCAGAAACTACGTCTCTTGGAATTTCTGCTGTTTGAAGATATATCCTTCTCTGTAAATTGCTGTATGGGAGTCAGAAGGCATGCATCTTTCTGCATCTGTCCAGAATGGTTAAAAGGCTGGAAATCTAGCATCCACATGAGTGTACCTGTTTTTGGTGCTAATTGATTCTGAAGTAGAATTCACCTCTGTGGGGATATTGCTCAAATTGGAACTATAGAGATGGATAACTGTTTAAAAAATTATACGTTATCATGTTTATGTATTTTAGTTGGTACAAATTATGCTAACTATTTTTGTTATCTTCTAACTGTGTTTTTAAAAAAAGTTTGCTTTCATAAATGCTTCCTAGTGGGTCAATCGAATCATACCTGGAGTGAAACGCCTTAAGCTCGCCATTATGCCAAAGTGAAAACTTTTAGGGTCTAAGCTAACGTCATAATATACTTGGAGTTTTTGACCTGGTCCCTAACTCCATGCCAAACAGTTTATGGCATCATCAGTGTATTATGAGTATCAATTGGGAGGCAAGAGAAGTGATTGCAGAGCCTCTGGCTCTGATCTTCAGGTCGTCGTTGGCCTCTGGTATAGTACCAGAAGATTGGAGGTTAGCGAATGTTGTCCCATTGTTTAAGAAGGGGAACAGAGACTTCCCCGGGAATTATAGACCGGTGAGTCTCACTTCTGTTGTCGGCAAGATGTTGGAAAAAATTATAAGGGATAGGATTTATAGTTATTTGGAGAGTAATGAATTGATAGGTGATAGTCAGCATGGTTTTGTGGCAGGTAGGTCGTGCCTTACTAACCTTATTGAGTTTTTTGAGAAAGTGACCAAGGAGGTGGATGGGGGCAAGGCAGTGGACGTGGTATATATGGATTTTAGTAAGGCGTTTGATAAGGTTCACCATGGTAGGCTTCTGCAGAAAATGCAGATGTATGGGATTGGGGGTGATCTAGGAAATTGGATCAGGAATTGGCTAGCGGATAGGAAACAGAGGGTGGTGGTTGATAGTAAATATTCATCATGGAGTGCGGTTACAAGTGGTGTACCTCAGGGATCTGTTTTGGGGCCACTGCTGTTTGTAATATTTATTAATGATCTGGATGAGGGTATAGTTGGGTGGATTAGCAAATTTGCTGATGACACCAAAGTCGGTGGTGTGGTAGACAGTGAGGAAGGGTGTCGTAGTTTGCAGGAAGACTTAGACAGGTTGCAAAGTTGGGCCGAGAGGTGGCGGATGGAGTTTAATGCGGAGAAGTGTGAGGTAATTCACTTTGGTAGGAATAACAGATGTGTTGAGTATAGGGCTAACGGGAGGACTTTGAATAGTGTGGAGGAGCAGAGGGATCTAGGTGTATGTGTGCATAGATCCCTGAAAGTTGGGAATCAAGTAGATAAGGTTGTTAAGAAGGCATATGGTGTCTTGGCGTTTATTGGTAGGGGGATTGAATTTAGGAGTCGTAGCGTTATGTTGCAACTGTACACAACTCTGGTGCGGCCGCACTTGGAGTACTGTGTGCAGTTCTGGTCCCCACATTACAGGAAGGATGTGGAGGCTTTGGAGAGGGTGCAGAGGAGGTTTACCAGGATGTTGCCTGGTATGGAGGGGAGATCCTATGAGGAGAGGCTGAGGGATTTGGGATTGTTTTCGCTGGAAAGGCGGCGGCTAAGAGGGGATCTTATTGAAACATATAAGATGATTAGAGGTTTAGATAGGGTGGATAGTGATAGCCTTTTTCCTCTGATGGAGAAATCCAGCACGAGGGGGCATGGCTTTAAATTGAGGGGGGGTAGTTATAGAACCGATGTCAGGGGTAGGTTCTTTACCCAGAGGGTGGTGAGGGATTGGAATGCCCTGCCAGCATCAGTAGTAAATGCGCCTAGTTTGGGGGCGTTTAAGAGATCCGTAGATAGGTTCATGGACGAAAAGAAATTGGTTTAGGTTGGAGGGTCACAGTTTTTTTTTAACTGGTCGGTGCAACATCGTGGGCCGAAGGGCCTGTTCTGCGCTGTAATGTTCTATGTTCTATGTTCTATGTTCTATCAATTGGCTTGGTAAAAATTGACCCTTTATTATATATTTAAATATGGGAAGCATACTTTCAATTTTCTTTGGAACCTGTGCCAACTTTAATGGATTGAGTCTATATGGATGTTGCTTAATTGGAACAGCATTTCCTGCATCTACATCAGACACAATTACTTTTGTACTTCCCAGATTGTTCCCACATATAGCCCCATGTGATTGTAATAACTCATTCAGGTCATTTTGATTTTCCTCCGAAAGGTAACTCAGTAATTTATCCCAATTTCTGATCACTTCCTCATTGTCCAATCTAATTTGAGGAAAGTCAAATTCAGAATCATCTGGATTTGTTTCTTCACACTGAGTTGCAACAACAAACACATCCTGCTTCTCCTTGCCTTCCCTATCAAAATACCACTTGAGCATATTTGCATTTTCCTTCTTTCTGGTGTTCTGAACAAATAATTCACCTCACTTAATTTTCTTTCAATTTGATAAGGCCCGTTAAACATTACTTTTAATGATTCGCCTACCACTGATTATAATACTAATACTTTCTCCCCACTAACAAAACTGCGAATTTTTGATCTCATATCAGCTTTATTTTCATCACCTTCTGCCACTTCTAATGCTGTCTAGCCAAGTCACCAGCACCAGTTAATCTCTCCCTAAAGTTTGACACATAGAACAAAGAACAATACAGCACAGGAGCAGGCCCACCAAGCCTGCACTGACACATGATACCATTCTAAACCAAAGACCTTTTGCCTCTACGCGGTCCGTAACCCTCTATTCCCTGCCTATTCATGTATCATGATGTGGAGATGCCGGCGTTGGACTGGGGTAAACACAGTAAGAAGTTTAACAACACCAGGTTAAAGTCCAACAGGTTTATTTGGTAGCAAAAGCCACACAAGCTTTCGAGGCTCTGAGCCCCTTCTTCAGGTGAGTGGGAATTCTGTTCACAAACAGAACTTATAAGACACAGACTCAATTTACATGAATAATGGTTGGAATGCGAATACTTACAACTAATCCAGTCTTTAAGAAACAAAACAATGGGAGTGGAGAGAGCATCAAGACAGGCTAAAAAGATGTGTATTGTCTCCAGACAAGACAGCCAGTGAAACTCTGCAGGTCCACGCAACTGTGGGAGTTACAAATAGTGTGACATAAATTCTGATTCTAGGATCGCATGATAAAGACTCAGGAGGAAAAAAGCAGAAATATTTATGTGAAATAGTGTGACATAAACCCAATATCCCGGTTGAGGCCGTCCTTGTGTGTGCGGAACCTGGCTATCAGTTTCTGCTCCGCGACTCTGCGCTGTCGTGTGTCGCGAAGGCCGCCTTGGAGAACGCTTACCCGAATATCAGAGGCCGAATGCCCGTGACCGCTGAAGTGCTCCCCAACAGGAAGAGAACAGTCTTGCCTGGTGATTGTCGAGCGGTGTTCATTCATCCGTTGTCGCAGCGTCTGCATAGTTTCCCCAATGTACCATGCCTCGGGACATCCTTTCTTGCAGCGTATCAGGTAGACAACGTTGGCCGAGTTGCAAGAGTATGTACCGTGTACCTGGTGGATGGTGTTCTCACGTGAGATGATGGCATCTGTGTCGATGATCCGGCACGTCTTGCAGAGGTTGCTGTGGCAGGGTTGTGTGGTGTCTTGGTCACTGTTCTCCTGAAGGCTGGGTAGTTTGCTGCGGACAATGGTCTGTTTGAGGTTGTGCGGTTGTTTGAAGGCAAGAAGTGGGGGTGTGGGGATGGCCTTGGCGAGATGTTCGTCTTCATCAATGACATGTT
Source organism: Mustelus asterias (assembly GCF_964213995.1). Classification (NCBI taxonomy): domain Eukaryota; kingdom Metazoa; phylum Chordata; class Chondrichthyes; order Carcharhiniformes; family Triakidae; genus Mustelus; species Mustelus asterias. The sequence continues at coordinate 126,438,608 of NC_135808.1, read as the reverse complement.
GAAGGCTCCGGAGGAGATGCCGTAGCTTCTCCGCTCCGGGGAAGTACTGGACAACGAAGGGTACTCTGTCCACTGTGTCCCGTGTTTGTCTTCTGAGGAGGTCGGTGCGGTTTTTCGCTGTGGCACGTTGGAACTGTTGATCAATGAGTCTAGCGCCATTCGAACAAGACTTCTTCACCGCACGGGACCTTCAACCGGTGCTATACACTAGATACATCGATGACATTTTCTTCCTTTGGACTCATGGTGAACAATCATTGGGTGCATCTATAGTTGCAAAAGAAACGGTAGCACAGTGGTTAGCACTGCTGTTTCACAGCTCCAGGGACCTGGGTTCGATTCCCAGCTTGGGTCACTGTCTGTGTGGAGTTTGCACATTCTCCTCGTGTCTGCGTGGGTTTCCTCCGAGTGCTCCGGTTTCCTCCCACAGTCCAAAGATGTGCGGGTTAGGTTGATTGGCCATGCTAAAAATTGCCCTTAGTGTCCTGAGATGCGTAGGTTAGAGGGATTAGTGGGTGAAATGCGTGGGGATATGGGTCTAGGGCCTGGGTGGGATTGTGGTCGGTGCGGACTCGGTGGGCCGAATGGCCTCCTTCTGTACTGTAGGGTTTCTATGATTTCTATGAAATTATTTCTAATGTAATAACACACAGATTCTCCTCCTGCATATGCTTTCTGATATAACTGCATTAGCTCTGCATGTTTCTGTTGTAATTCATAGAATTACAAAATTACTAACACAATCATAGGGGGCGATTGTATCATCTCACCGCACCTGTCGATGGGCAGTGCGAGCCGGTAAGATCGTGACAGAGTCAAGAAATCGGGTTCGCGCCTGATTTCTCACCTCTCTCAATCTTACTGGCAAAGACTGATCTCAATATTTAAATTCTACTTAAAGTAGAATTTAAATATTACAGGTGAGCCTGGGACACAATCATCCGGGTCACTCGCCTTTGCAGCCTCACCGGTGAAAGTCCTCACTGTTGAGAGCCACGTCTGATCTCCATCTATTGGGGAGCTGTCGTGATGGCCTCGCCAGCCTGGCACACTGGCAATGCCCACTGGCACCAGGTAGTGCCAAGGGAGCTGTGCCTGAGGCGGGCGGGCCTATTGGAAGGGGACGGGGCCTAAAGGGGGAAGGGCCTAAGATGGAGGCGGGTGGGGGTTGCTCCATACTCTAACTGGTATCACATGGGGAAGTGGGTGGGGGGTGTGGCGCTGCACACTGCAACCGGCCGGTCCGTGCGGGGTGGGTAGATGATCGGCCATGGTGGGCAACAATAGCAGGGGGGGTGGTGATCGGCCGTGGAAGCCAGCGGTACTTCGGGAAGGTGACTGACAGATCTCTGTTCTGTGTTATTGCACTGAACAGAGAGATCTGCATAAGCACAATGGCGCCATCTGCTGCAACCTGCCAGCTTTCAGGTGAGTTTAGGCCTCGCCTCCTCCCCTCCTGGCAGGAAGCAGATCTTTCTTCATTATTAACTCTGAGTGAGGTCAGATTTGAGTTTTAATTCGCCCAAAATAAGTGTGATTCTCTTCCATTTTCACGCTCGTTTGGCACTTACAATTTTCTTGGTGAGATCGCCCCTGAATGTTTATACTTGGAGAACACAGGCCAAAATTGTGACAGCAGATTAAGAGAACCCCACAAAAATTCAATGACAAATACTGCAAGGATATTTGTCTGTTTCGCGCGCATGAATCAATACTTTGCGCTGTATGCTAATACGTGTGACAATATAAATCAAACTTTCAAAAATCATTTCTGCTGTAGGCAGTGCACTCAATAGTATGTGTGTGTGTGCTGGGGTGTGTGTGTGTATGTGTGTGTGTGTGTGTGTGTGTGTGTGTGCTGGGGTTTATATATGTGTGCTGGGGTTTTTGTGTGTGTGTATATGTGCTGGGATTTTTGTGTGTGTGTGCTGGGATTTGTGCGTGTCTGCTGGGGTTTGTGTGTATGTGTGTGTTGGGGTTTGTGTGTGTGCTGGGGTTTGTGTGTGTGTATGCTGGGGTTTGTGTGTGTGAGAGTGTGAGTGTGCTGGGGTGTGTGTGTGTGAGCTGGAGTTTGTGTGTGTGAGAGTGTGAGTGTGCTGGGGTGTGTGTGTGTGTGCTGGAGTTTGAGTGTGTGTGAGTGTGTGCGAGCTTGTGCAGTGATTCTCTTATGAAAACATCTATTTGTCTTTCCCTAGGCTGGTGTGGTCATTGCTGAACCACACCTTAAATATGCAAATGCACCGTACACTCTCCAGTATGGCGGATGTGGTGAGAAGGGCCGGTACATTCACTTCACCCCAAACTTTATACAAAACAACAGTCTGACTGCAGCTTATGGCCCAAAAGGTAAATAATTCGATAGTCAATATCTTTTCCCAAAGGTAGGGGAGTCTAAAACTAGCGGGCACAGGTTTAAGGTGAGAGGGGAGAGATACGAAAGTGTCCAGAGGGGCAATTTTTTCTCACAGAGGGTGGTGAGTGTCTAGAACAAGCTGCCAGAGGTAGTAGTAGAGGCGGGTACAATTTTGTCTTTTAAAAAGCTTTTAGACAGTTACATGGGCAAGATGGGTATGGAGGGATTAGTTTAGGGGTTGAAAATAAAAGGGCAGCATGGACAAGTTGGGCCGAAGGGCCTGTTTCCATGCTGTAAACCTCTGTGACTCTGTAACCTCAAGTAAGTTAACACCATTGTTGTTGTACTTTGAGTACTAAATTTTGCTCAATTAGTGAGAGAGATAGAGAGAGGGATGGGGAGATTGTGGCGGGGTACTGGCAATGTGGCTTGCGAGTGACCCAAAGGCCCAGGTTAATGCTCTGGGGACACAGGTTCAAATCCTACCACAGCAGCTCACGGAATTTGAATTTAATTAACTATTTTCAGCCAGAAGTGTTGAGTGGATGATCCAACTCAGCCACCTCCATAGGTCCCCAGCATCACAGATTATCACAGCATCATCTTTGGCCAATTTGATTCACTCCACATGATATGAAGAAATTGCTGATGGAACTGGATACTGCAAAGGCCCTGACAACATTCCAGCAATACAACTGAAGCCTTGTGCTCCAGGACTCGCCATGCCCTAGCCAAGCTGTTCCAGTACAACAGAACTCTAAACTTAAACACCACTCCCAATGAACAACATCAGCATCGACCCGGTAATGTGGAAAATTGCCCAGCTACGTATGTACTATCCATAAAGCGCAGGACAAATGGAATATGGCTAATTCCTGCCCCATCAGTTCATTCCCCATTATCAGCAAAGTGATGGAAGGAGTCATCAACAGTGCTATCAAGTGGCACTTACTCAGAAATAACCAGTTCACTGATGCTCAGTTTAGCTTCCACCCGAGTCATTCAGCTCCTAACCTCATTTAAGTCTTTGTCCCTACATGGACAAAAGAGCAGCAATCAAGAGGTGAAAGAGAGTGACTGCCCTTGACATCAAGACAAACATATAATTGCGTACGGCATGAAGGAGCCCCAGCAAAACTGGAGTCGATGGGAATATAATATGCAAGCAATAGAAGCAGGTGCAGGCCATCAGTCCCTTCAAGCTTGCTCCGCCATTCAATATGACCATGGCGACTCTATGCTGGCCTCAACTCTTTTTCTGTGCCATTTCCCCACAGCCTTTGGGGTCAAGCATCTATTTACCCACTCCCTTCGCAATCATCTAGGCTTTGTGAAGCATCAGGAATGATCAGTTCTAAACCCGCTAATCACCCATAACACCGGCTTTTACCAGTTTGTTCAGAACCTCCTCCCAGGTCTTGGGGTCTCAGCATTAGAAAAGGCTATGATGAATATTTCTGCTACCATGGAAATAATTGAAAACTGCACCATGGACACCATTCAGGGCCTGCAGTCGGAGATTCAGTCCCTTTCTAAGGTGGTGCTACAGAACCACATGGTCCTCTATCTCCTGTCAGCTGCGCAGGGGGGAGTGTGTGCAGCAGTCAATGAGACATGCTGTTTTTACATTAATGAGAATCATAGGATCGAGACAGATGTACATAGCATTCAGGAGCAGGTGCGTCTTTTGCACTCAGTTGCTCAGGACAAACCCTTTGACTGGTGGGGCTGGCTCCCTCACCTTGGCGTGTGGTTTGGAGATTCTTTAAGACCCTTCTCAAGTACCTTATTATAGGCCTGGCCTTGCTCATCGTCTTGTACGGGGTTATTCAGCTTGTCTCTTGCTGTATCTGTTCTATCTGTCGCCCTATTTCTTTTGCCCACAGCCCAGCGCCCCATCTCCTTCCAGTCCTCCCAGCTAATGAACCGACCGAGGAAGAATTTAGAAAGCTGATGAGCATTGATGTGGAGGACCCATAAGGTTGTCCTTCGAGGACAAAAAGGAGGGAAGTGTGGAAGTTAAGATACTCAGATTTTAAAAAATCATGCCTTCTCTATAATAGCTTATGAGAATGTTATTAGTTGCAGACCTTCAAGGGAACCCGTCTGCTTTCAGGATAGTCCTTCACTTGTGTAGATCGCATAACATTCTGCTTTTTGACCTTCACCGGAGGGTGAGCAAGACCAGATTTTTCCATAACAAATGCCAAAGGTGAGATATGGAGATATGCTATGCAAATGAAGGATTAGCAGAAGTCAATTTTTCATCAAATGAGATAGGGCAAAAAGCCAGGGTTTAATTGGCAAATATGTATGTCAATGAAGGATGTGAACGAAATGCTTGTTCGTGGTTTGCTGTAATTGATTTTAACTGCTGAGTTGTTTCTCTGGAGTGTCAGAACCACTCCAGTCATTCTGATGGAGGGAGGGGAGTTCTCCTTGTGCACAAGTCATTAAAGACCTTGCATTGGATGCATGGTGTCCAACGCTGTTTGTATTAAGAGCCGACTAAGTGTGCCTCAGGTTGCTGGTACCCAAGGATCTCTGACAAGGTCAACGGACATTTCCATATCCATAGAATGGGCAGCATGGTGGCACAGTGGTTAGCACTGCTGTCTCACAGCGCCAGAGAGCCAGGTTCAATTCCAGCCTTGGGCGACTGTCTGTTTGGAGTCTGCACGTTCTCCCCGTGTCTGTGTGGGTTTCCTACGGGTGCTCCAGTTTCCTCCCACACTCCAAAGATGTGCGGGTTAGGTGGATTGACCATGCTAAATTGACCTTCAGTGTCAGGGGAATTAGCAAGAGTAAATAGATGGGGTTACGGGGATAGGCGTTGGGTGAGATTGTTGTCGGTGCAGACTCGATGGGCTGAATGGCCCCCTTCTGCACTGAAGGGATTCTATGATTTCTGTTGTCCGTCCCTCGCCCGCTCCAATTCCGTGGCAGGCGTGGCGGGGCCAGTTGGTATGAGGTCTGAAGCTTTAATTGTTTGAGCTGAGATCACATGTGGTCTTGCTAAAGGGGGTGAAATGGTAGTAATGATCTTTTCTTTTTCCATCTCCATCTACTATCGCCATTCCCCCACTTAATAACAAACAGCGAGTGATCATGCTGACTACAAATGTGTCACTCAGAATTCTTGTGATGGGAGTTCGTCATCTAGGACAAACATAGAAACACAAAAGATAGGGACAGGCCATTTGGCCCTTTGAGCCTGCTCCGCCATTCATTACAATGATGGTTGATCATCCAACTCAACAGCCTAATCTTGCTTTTTCCCCATAACCTTTGATCCCATTCGCCCCAAGTGCTATATCCAGCTGCCTCTTGAATACATTCAATGTTTTGCCATCAACTACTTCCTGTGGTAATGAATTCCACAGACTCGCCACTCTTTGGGTGAAGAAATATCTCCTCACCTCTGTCCTAAATGGTCAACCCCGAATCCTCAGACAGTGACCCCTGGTTCTGGACTCCCCCACCATCGGGAACGTCCTCCCTGCATCTACCCTGTCTAGTCCTGTTAGAATTTTATAAGTCTTTATGAGATCCCTCGTCATTCGTCTGAACTCCAGCGAAAACAATTCTAACCTAGTCAATCTCTCCTCATACATCAGTCCCGCCATCCCCGGAATCAGCCTGGTAAACCTTCGCTGCACTCCCTTGAGAGCAAGAACATCTACAGCTCAGCCTTCAACGCTATTATTCCCATCAAACTCATCTCCAAATTCCGTGGCCTGGGCCTCGGCGACTGGATCTTGAACTTCCTAACTCACAGACCACAATCGGTAAGGATAGGCAACAACACCTCCTCCACGATCATCCTCAACACCGGTGCCCCAAAAGGCTGGGTTCTCAGCCCCCTACTATACTCCTTATACACCTATGACTGTGTGGTCAAATTCCCCCTCCAATTCGATTTTCAAGTTTGCTGACGACACCACCGTAGTGGGTCGGATCTCAAACAGTGACGAGACAGAGTACAGGAATGAGATAGAGAATCTGGTGAATTGGTGCGGCAACAACAATCTCTCCCTCAATGTCAACAAAATGAAGGAGATTGTCATCGACTTCAGGAAGCGTAAAGGAGAACATGCCCCTGTCTACATCAATGGGGATGAAGTAGAAAGGGTCAAGAGCTTCAGGTTTTTACGTGTCCAGATCACCAACAACCTGTCCTGGTCGCCCCATGCCGACACTATAGCTAAGAAAGCCCACCAACGCCTCTACTTTCTCAGAAGACTAAGGAAATTTGGCATGTCAGTTATGACTCTCCCCAACTGTTGCAGATGCATCACAGAAAGCATTCTTTCTGGTTGTATCACAGCTTGGTATGGCTCCTGCTCTGCCCAAGACTGCAAGGAACTACAAAAGGTCGTGAATGTAGTCCAATCCATCACGCAAACCAGCCTGCCATCCATTGACTCTGTCTACACTTCCCGCTGCCTCGGCAAAGCAGCCAGCATAATTAAGGACCCCACGCACCCCAGACATTCTCTCTTCCACCTTCTTCCTTCGGGAAAAAGATACAAAAGTCTGAGGTCACATACCAACTGACACAAGAACAGCTTCTTTCCTGCTGCTTTCAGACTTTTGAATGGACTCACCTTGCTTTAAGTTGATCTTTCTCTACACCCGAGCTCTGACTGCAACACTACATTCTGCATTCTCTCATTTCCTTCTCTATGAATGGTATGCTCTGTCTGCATAGTGCGCAAGAAACAATACTTTTCACTCTATGTTAATACATGTGACAATAATAAATCAAATCAAATCCTTCCTCAGAAAAGGAGACAAAAACTGCACACAATACCCTAGGTGGGGCCTCACCAAGGCCCTGTATAATTGCAACAACATATCCCTGCTCCTCGGCTCGAAACCTCTCGCAATGAAGGCCAACATGCCATTTGCCTTCTTTACCGCCTGCTGCACCTGCATGCTTACCTTCAGTGGCTGGTGCACAAGGACACCCAGATCCTACTGCATACTCCCCTCTCCCAATTTACAGCCATTCAGGTAGTAATCTGCCTTCGAGTTTTCGCTTCCAAAGTGAATAACCTCACACTTATCCAAATTATACTGTATCTGCCATTGATGAGCCCACTCACACAATCTGTCCAGTTCATTCTGAAGGATCTTTGCACCCTCCTCACAGTTCACCCTCCCGCCAAACTTGGTATCACCTGCAAACTTTGAGATGTTACATTTAGTTCCCTCATCCAAATCATTAATATATATTGTGAATAGCTGGGGTCCAAGCACCGATCCCTGTGGCACCCCACTAGTTACTGCCTACCAATTTGAAAAGCACCCATTAATTCCTACCCTTTGTTTCCTCTCGGCCAACCAGTTTTCTATCCATCTCAATACACTTCCTCCTATCCCATGCGCTTTAATCTTGCACGATAATCTCTTGTGCGGGACTTTGTCAAACGCTTTCTGGAAGTTCAAATATTCCACATTGACTGGTTCCCCTTATCAACTTTACGAGTTACGTCTTCAAAAAATTCCAACAGATTTGTCAAGCATGATTTCCCCTTCATAAATCCATGCTGACTCTGTCTGATCCTGCCATGCTTTCTAAATGCTCTGCTATAAAGTCCTTGATAATGGATCCGAGAATTTTCCCCACTATTGATGTTAAGCTAACTAGTCTATAATTCCCAGTTTTCTCTCTACCTCCCTTATTAAATATTTGAGTGACATCAGCTACCCTCCAATCTGTAGGGACTGTTCCAGAGTCTGTAGAATCCTGGAATTTGACCACCAATGCATCCACTATTTCTAGAGCCACTTCCTGAAGTATTCGGGGATGTAGATTATCAGGCCCTGGGGATTTAATACTTCAATCCCATCAATTTTTCCAGCACTATTTCTCTACTAATATTGATCTCCCTCGGTTCTTCTCGCCCATTAAATCTTGCATTCTTCAATATTTCTGGCATTTGATTTAGAACATAGAACATAGAACATAGAAAGCCACAGCACAAACAGGCCCTTCGGCCCACAAGTTGCGCCGATCACATCCCCACCTCTAGGCCTATCTATAGCCCTCAATCCCATTAAATCCCATGTACTCATCCAGAAGTCTCTTAAAAGACCCCAACGAGTTTGCCTCCACCACCACCGACGTCAGCCGATTCCACTCACCCACCACCCTCTGAGTGAAAAACTTACCCCTGACATCTCCTCTGTACCTACCCCCCAGCACCTTAAACCTGTGTCCTCTCGTAGCAACCATTTCAGCCCTTGGAAATAGCCTCTGAGAGTCTACCCTATCCAGACCTCTCAACATCTTGTAAACCTCTATCAGGTCACCTCTCATCCTTCGTCTCTCCAGGGAGAAGAGACCAAGCTCCCTCAACCTATCCTCATAAGGCATGCCCCCCAATCCAGGCAACATCCTTGTAAATCTCCTCTGCACCCTTTCAATGGCTTCAACATCTTTCCTGTAATGAGGTGACCAGAACTGCGCGCAGTACTCCAAGTGGGGTCTAACCAGGGTCCTATAAAGCTGCAGCATTATCTGGAAGGATATCAGAGGTAGGTTCTTTACGCAGAGAGTGGTTGGGGCGTGGAATGGACTGCCTGCAGTGATAGTGGAGTCGGACACTTTAGGAACATTTAAGCGGTTATTGGATAGGCACATGGAGCACACCAGGATGATAGGGAGTGGGATAGCTTGATCTTGGTTTCAGATAAATCTCGGCACAACATCGTGGGCCGAAGGGCCTGTTCTGTGCTGTACTGTTCTATGTTCTAAGTTCTGGTGCCACTCACTGCTGCCATGGCCGGGCTTATCAGTCCCTCAAGGGTTAACATGACCACTGACATTCTGTAAATTAATCAGACAACTGCCCCAATCATCACCGGCTGGTCAATGTTAGAAACGGAATCAGTGTGTGAAATATTTTAGCTATGAACAGTGCTTCCTGCCATTGATATCTACACAGGCACATGTGTCACTGGTAATAATAATCTCATACAGCCCTATCCATTTTGGTGCAAATCCAAGTTTAGGCGTGATCTTAGCCATCACCTTTTCCCCAATTCCAGCTACCCTTAACTTCTCCCATCATCCCAACCTCTTCTACATCTCGTATAATCTGCTGATCTCTCACCTCCTGTTTTAATCCATAGAAACCCCACCATGTAGAAGGAGGCCACTTGGCCCATCAAGTCTCCACTGACCATCTGAAAGAGCACTCTACCTAGACCCATACCTCCGTCCTATCTGGGTAACCCTGTGCATTGATCATGGTCAATCCACCTAACCTGTACATCTTTGGACATTAAGGGGCAATTTAGCATGGCCAATCCACCAAACCTACACATCTTTGGAGTGTGGGAGGAAACTAGAGCTCCCGGAAGAAACCCACGCAGACACGGGGAGAACGCGCAAACTCCACACAGCAGTGACCCAAGACCGGAATCGAACCCAGGTCCCTGGTGCTGTGAGGAAGCAATGCTAACCACTGTACCTAATCTTTTTTCCCCTATTACTACATAGTCTCATAGCTCTCCTGGTCATTAGCTCATCCTGCTCTACTCCGACCTTGCCCTGTATCCTCAATGGTCTTACTAGTCCTTTATTAATGTTTGATTCATTCTTTTGACCATACCTGAACTTTGTGGGTGGCTGGGGATGTGGAACTTTTGTTTAATTCCTGACCACTGATATACTTCCTTGATCACTCGCCCAGTGAAATGTGTGCCCTGATCGGAATCTTTCTGCAGTGGTATACCCCACCGAGGAATCACTTCCTCCTACAGTGTTTGAGCCACGGTGTTCGCTAAACAGTTCCATGTGGGAAAGGCTTCTACCAATCTTTTTCCATTCTTCCTTTACCTGAATCCATCTCTTGGTCAATTGCTAGTAAGTATTTTTTGTTCTCCATGACCTTCAAGTTGTTTCAGGCAAAAATGTCCTATATTTAACTCTCTCTCTCTCTCTGGCCATGGTCATAAGACCATAAGACATAGGAGCAGAATTAGGCCACTCAGCTCATCGAGCCTGCTCCGCCATTCAATTATGGCTGATATTTTTCTCATCCCCATTCTCCTGCCTTTTCCCCATAACCCCCAATCCTCTTATTAATCAAGAACCCATCTATCTCTGTTTTAAAGACACTCAATGACCTGGTCTCCACTGCCTTCTGCGGCAACGAGTTCCACAGATTCATCACTCTCTGGCTCAAGAAATTCCTCCTCATCTCTGTTTTAAAGGATCATCCCTTTGGTCTGAGGTTGTGTCCTCAAGATTCTTAAGATTCTCTTAAGGTTAGTTTCCCTATTGTCTCGAGTCTTCAAAAGCAAAGTTTTTTCTTATAACTTGGGCCATATTACCCATTTCATGTCAAAGGGGTCTCTGATTCTCGGGCCAGAATTTTCCCAAAATGTTTCTCAGTGTCAAAAGAGCGAAGATAATGGAGTGATCCACGTCGGTCTCTCGGGCATGTTTGCCATCGCGGCCTTTCTACACCGAAAGAGCCTCCACGTGAAACACATTGGCATGGAGGCTCCAGGCGCATGACTCACCCCAAGTGGCCGCAGCTGTTGGCACCTGTTTGGGTCAATGCACCTAACCAGCACATCTTTCAGACTATGGGAGGAAACAAGAGCACCCGGAGGAAACCCACACGGACACAGGGAGAATGTGCAGACTTCACACAGAAAGTGACCCAAGCCAGGAATCGAACCCGGGTGCCTGGCGTTGTAAGGCAGCAGTGCTAACCACTGTGCTACCGTGCCGCCTACCTGAACAGGCGCCGGAGTGTGGCGACTAGGGGACTTTCACAGTAACTTCATTGCAGTGTTATTCATTGCAATGTTTTTTCCAAGATGGCGCCAGAGTGAGGCGACTTCTTGCAAGCTGTGCCCAGCATACCTTCTAATTTTATCTTTTAGTCTCATTCTATGCTTCTAAAACTTTATTCTAACTCTTTAAACTCTCTAACAATGCTTTAATTCAATCTCTTGCATTAAGTTGATCTTTCTCGACACCCTAGCTATGACTGTAACATTACGAGCGGAATTTTACCGGCATGCCCATCCCGTAATCAGGGTGGACAAGGCTCGCATACCGGCAATCTCTGTTGGCCTCGGGCGGGATCTTACGAGTCTCGGGTGGGCGAGGTGGTAATATTCTGCCATACATTCTGTACTCTCTCCTTTCCTTCTCTATGAACGGTATGCTTTGTCTGAATAGCACGTAAGAAACAATACTTTTCACTGTATATTCATACATGTGACAATAATAAATCAGATCAAATTGAATTAAAATCATGTAAACCTACTTGTGACACGAATAAACTTTAAATGGTGCGCCATTAGGCAAGGCTACCTTCATTTAAATGCTAATGATGCACTCATTGGGAGAAGTCCACCACAACAGCATGAAAACGGGCGAGGGAATCTGTGTCATTTACGAAAGGGACTTTAGAAGGATTTGAAACTATATAATTGTTTGAGGAAAGGTTTAGTAAAACTCCACACTCAGGATAAAAAAACACCACTCAGCTCACACGCCAATATGGCAAAGACACACAGGCACTGCCAGCTGGATTAAACACCTCTGGTTAAACAGCCAGCTTGTATCAGTAAACCTTTCCAACTGTGATTCACCAAAAACAGCTGCTGTTATCTGGGTGTAGCCTTTTTTTAATTGTGAAAGTGTTTTTTTTGCTGACATTGGAAACAAGATAAAATTAAGCATCAATCAGCAACTTAATTCTTATTGTTTATGAGATGTGGATGTTGCTGGCAAGGCCAGCATATCCTGCCCACCCCTAATTTCCCATGAGAAGATGGTGGTGAGCTACCCTCTTGAAGCGCTGAAGTTCATGTGGTGAAGGTACATCCACAGTGCTGTTAGGGAGGGAATTCCAGGATTTTCACCTCGGGATATTGAAGGAATGGCGATATATTTCCAAATCAGGATGCTGTGTGACTTGGAGGGGAGGTGGTGGTGTTATCATGTATCTGCTCCCTTGTCCTTCTAGGTGAAAGAGGTCGTGGTCGTTGGAAGGTGTTATAGAGTCAGAGTCATACAGGTTTACAGCATGGAAACAGGCCCTTCGGCCCAACTTGTCCATGCCGCCCTTTTTTTTCTCATTGCAGTTTTAAATTGCAGTGTTGTTGAAGGAACCTTGGTGAGTTGCTGATGTGTATCTTGTAGACACTTTGAATGGTCTCTTTCTGTGTTGTATGATTCTATGTCGAGGAGGGACGGGATTAACCCAGAAATCAGCAGGGATACTGCGGTGTGACTGATAACCAGAGAAGTCTTGTTAGTGTAATTTTGTTCTTTGTTGTTATTTTTTTTTTTTTAACTGGTCGGTGCAACATCGTGGGCCGAAGGGCCTGTTCTGCGCTGTAATGTTCTATGTTCTATGTTCTAAATAAAAATGTATCCATGTGAAATGTTAACTCTACATAATGACATCATTTTAAACCACCTTATTTTGAAATAATAAATTTGTGGGCTATTTATGTAACCTGTGGGAACAAGTCAGATATAAATCAATATGATATAAATGCCCTTGTGGGAAATATTTAGGTTATATGTAAGAGAGGGATCTGTCTTCTGTCATTATTGTCCTTTCACCATCCTGCTACTATGGGCGGGATTTTACAGCTTCGCTCCTCTCAAAACCGTAAAATTCCACCTGAAGTCAATGGACCTTCTCATGGTCCACCCCTCACCTCCTCCAATTCCCGTGGAGGCAGGGGTGTGGGTGGGGGGAGTGGGGGGTAATATTCCAGCCGATGTCTCTACTGAACCTTTAAATATTTTCTTATTGACTGGGCTCTCAGTCTTCTAACCCCTCCACCTAAGGATCAGCCTCCCTTTCCGCATTTATTTTCAAGTTTAAAGTTGATTTATTACTGTCACAAATAGGCTTACATTAACACTGCAATGTAGTTACTGTGAAATTCCCCTAGTTGCTACACTCCGGCGCCTGTTCGGGTACACTGAGGGAGAATTTAGCATGGCCAATGCACCTAACCAGCACATCTTTCACGCTGTGGGAGGAAACCAGAGCATCCGGAGGAAACCCACACAGACACAGGAGAGAACATGCAGTCTCCACACAGACTGTGACCCAAGCCAGGAATTGAACCCGGGTCCCTGGCGCTGTGAGGCAGCAGTGCTAACCACTGTGCTATCATGCCGCCTCCATTTCCTTTGTTTTAAATCATGCTCTCTGCAGCTCACAGTCTTAGCTGATGCCATTGTTGCCAGGCTGTCTATGAGGAGTCCTTTTATTGCTCCTTAAGTGGCTTAAATGGGGTTTGTTTACTTTTATTTTGGGATCTTTTATGACTCTGCATTATTAGCAGGAAAACTCACTGGTAGGTCAGGTGACAGGGACTCTTCTGTTTTCAGTTTTGAGCTGCTGTTTAGTTTAGTTTTAGAAGAGGCATCAAGCTGAAAAGAAGTGTCTCTCTTTCTCTCCCTGCTTTTGAAAATTTTGCCAAAATTTAGCTGAAAGCAATGCATCTTGCCTTCCTGAAGAAGGCTAACATGCCATTTGCCTATTTACTGCTTGCTGCAACTGCATGCTTACTTTCAGTGGCTGGTGTATGAGGCCACCCAGGTCTCATTGCACATTCCCCTCTCATAATTTAGGGTCATTCAGAAAGTAATCCGCTTTCCTGTTTTTGCTACCAAAGTGAATAACCTCACATTTACCCAAATTATGCAGCCTTCATTCATTCACCATTCATTTGCCCACTCACTCAATTTGTCCAGATCATATGAAGCATCTCTGCATCCCCCTCACAGCTCACCCTCCCACCCAGTTTTGTGTCATCTGCAAATTTGGAGACATTACATTCAGTTCCCCCATCTAAATAATTAATATATATAGTGAATAGCCAGGGTCCCAGCACCGATCCCTGTGGTATCTCACTGGTCACTGCCTACCATTTGGAAAAAGACCCATTTATTCCTACTCTTTGTTTCCCGTCTGCTAACCAGTTTTCTGTCCATCTCAATAGACTACCCCAAACCCCAGGCACTTAAAATTTAAAAGCTAATCTCTCATGTGGAAGTTTTTCGAAAGCCTTCTGAAAGTCCAAAGAAATCCACTGGCTCCCCCTCATCAACTCTACTAGTTACATCCTCCCTCGACTGGTTACATCCTACTAGTTAGTATCAGCTGGTCAATGAAAACAGTATACTCTGGTTCCAAGAAATATTGTTTATTAAAGCAAAGCAACAGAAATAACATCAAAAATAGTAAATTGCACAGAACCCTTCTGAGTAAGAACAACCAAAATTGCCAAAATCCATAAAAATGAGATAGATAAATCAGGGGGATTCAAAGCTCGGGTATTCTGGAATGTGCTTGTGATACTACTGGGGTTTTAAGCCCATGCAGTTTCCCAACTCTCTCAAGCCAATGGAAACCCGAGAAAATGGTGTAAATATTGGAGAAAACCTATAGATTTTCACCCCCACCGCTGAACACAAAGTTTTAATTTGTATAAAGTGTAATCTGAGTGTTTGAATGATCAACATTAGTAACTGCATGCTGCACATCCACTCCTTGTCAAAGTTGTCAAAGTTGTCAAAGATAAAGGTTGACGAATGAGATAAAAGAATAATTGTTAAATGCAGCTGTCTGGAGGAGTTTTAGAAACATAGAAATTAGAAGCGGGAGCTAGGCTATTTGGCTCTCCAAGCTTGCTCCGTCGTTCATTTTGATCATGGTTGATTATCAAATTCAATGTCCTGATTCCCCCTATATCCCTTGATCCTTTTAGCCCCAAGAGCTATATCCAATTTCGTCTTGAAATCAGACAACGTTTTGGCCTCAACTACATTCTGTGGTAGTGAATTCCACACATTCACCACCCTCTGGGTGAAGAAATTTCTCCTCACTTCAGTCCTAAAAGGTTATCCCTTATCCTCAAACTATGACCCCTGGTTTTGGACTCTCCCACCATTGGGAACAGTTTTTCTGAATCTACCCTGTCTGACTGTTAGAATTTTATAAATTTCAGTGAGATCCCCTCTCACTCTTCTAAACTCCAATTAATATAATCCTGGTTTTGATATGCAAATTAGCTTTGAAGCAGGGTAAACGGGTTCTTACTTAAATGCAGTAGAGAACAATAGAGTCCAGAATTTAGGTGTTAAAACTGCAGTGGAGATTAACTCAAAGTGGAGATTTAAGGATACAATTAAAGTAAAATTTATTTATTAGTTACAAGTAAGGTTTACTGCAATGAAGTTACTGCGGAAAATTCACACTTACATGCTAGAAGCCTGGTTTCAAAGGCAAGTCATTGAGGTAGAAGGATATCAAAAGGAAAATATGGTATATCAGTAGTGCTTAGCTCTGCACTGACAGGAGAGGTGGAGAGGAGAAAGAGAAGCAGCTGGAAAACAGTCATGATCATAGCCATGCTGAGCTGGGAAGAGGAACTCTCCCAGAAAACAGAATTCAAGGCTAGAAGCTGCTGATCTGAAAACCTCAGAGAAAAACTGTGCTAAACCAAAGAGAGGCTTCCTAAACTTAAAGGTAACTCGTGGTTGGTAACTATTTGCTGGATTTCGCTCGAGTTATACTGTATGGGATGTTGTTTTGGGACGAGGGTCATTTCTCAAATGTAGATAGATGGGAATAGGGTTAATTCCAGATTATAACGTGTGTGTTTGGCCATAATTATAGTTAAGTGGATCTCGGTCGTGTATTGTGACCTTCCTTGTTGTGTGTTTTCACAAGTTAATTAATATTCTTTTACTTGAATGGGTACAACAAGACTGGACCTTTTCTCAATGGTTTGCATATATTTCTTCACATTATTTCAAATTGAAAAAATACACTCTAAAGAAGCCCGTGTTCCAAGTTACCCTTCTGGGTTTTGGGATGTCCTCACATGTAAAATCAACGGGGCTCTTAACAAAGGACATTACGCTGGGACATAAGTTTGAGTTTTTTTTCTCTGCACCGCATAATTAATAATCCCACTGATCAAACACACAAGGATTGTAACAACTACTACACTGCAAACAACCTTCCACATACTATTATTGCCTTTTGGGTGCTCGATCAATGGCACATAGACGGAAATCCTGGCTACGTTAGACATTGCAGAGGGCTGATTGATCTTATCATATGCACAAAGAGCAAAGTAGATAGTTGTCCCATTTTGTAGTTCTGTATTTTCAGGAACAAATGTAACATTTTCCCTCAAGCCAAATGGCTGTGGGTTGTTGTTGGTCAAGTTAACCAGTGTGGCTGTTGAGAAGTCGTCCCGTAGCCGTAGGAGGTTGTCACTCATTCTCATCTCATAGCGAGACGCTAAGAAACAAAGAAATAAAATAAATTAGAAGGAAATTAACTCATTCACATTGGATCATAAAAACACAGGGGATCTTCAACTTATAGATCGAATAGTACTTACTCCACCTCTGAATGCTGCTTGAATAAAGTTGAAAATATGATAGAAACAAAGGAGCAGGCTATTCGGTCCATCGAGCCTGCTCTACCATTCAAACAAATCGTGACTAATCATCTATCTCTTTGACTTTTTCCCACATTATCCCCATATCCCTTTGGTGTATTTAGTATCCGGAAATTAATTGATTTCTGTCTTTAACATGCTCAATGATTGAGCTTTCACTGCCCTCTTGGGTTGAGAATTCCAAAGAGACACCACTCTCTGAGTGAAGGAATTCCTCCTCATTTCAGTCCAGAGATGTAGGGCAGAATCCTCTGGAGGTGACGGGGATCACCTGGCGGTGCACCCTGGGCTTTGGCACCTTGTCAGTGCCAGCCTGGCTCCCTGGCACTACTCAAGGGGCAATGTACAAATTGCCACCTTGACACTGCCCGTCAGACATGGGGCAGTGCCAAGGGGACAGGGCCTAATACGGGAAGGGGCCAGATAGAGGTGGGCTCTGATGGGGGGGGGGCGATCAGTAAGGGTGGGAGTCCCACTGCCATTCTGCAGTCGGGATTGGTGGGGGAGGGAAGGAGGTCAGCGATTGGCCTGGCCATTGGGGTGGGGTGGGCAGCTTGATGGGGTGGGGTTGGCACTATGGGGAGAACGTCGGAACTGCTGGTCAGGGGGAAATTAGGGGTGGGGCGGGAGAACGCTGATGCTGTGGGGGTGGGGGGGGGGAGGTAGCGATGGGGGGGGGGGGGCGGGTGTCGAGGCTGAGCCCGGGCATGCTTGGGGGGCCAGCGATCGGCGCGTCTGGGGGGGTGTGAGGTGGGGAGGGTAGGGGGTGGAAGGGCCGACGATGCTGGGTCACAGGGCTGGCCAGCGATCAGGAGGCTGGAAGATGAGGACCACTGCACATGTACCAATCTCAGCGGTTGTAGATTGGCGCATACGCAGTGGCCCGCTCAGCGCTATGCAACTTGACTTTATTAGCCACTTAAATTCAGCAACAATTACCTGCTCCCTGATCATAATCTTCTCCTGGCGCTGTCCACTCCAGCACAACTTTATTTTTGACTATTGTTGCTTGAAGGTCTGTGATTTTACACGGTGGTAAATCAACAAGAGGTGTTCCTACAGGAACTGAAATTGCTCCTCCTGACTTGACCCTGCTGAAATCTCCGAAATCAGTCGCAAGATCTTCCATGTTGATTGGAGGCCATGGTGGATTTGTTTGAATATTGCCTACATGAAAAAGAAGACGTGTCTCTCTTAGACCCAGATTACAGATTACTGGCAATACCCTTCAACAAAAAGACTTGATCCACCAGACTTGCCTGCAATTTCCCCCAGGACAACCTTTGGCTTTGGCTAAACAATGTGAGGCTAAGAAAGGTACATTTTCATGAAGCCAAACAGTTTGAGGATCAGGCATTAAGAATGGGAGAGAGTCAAATGAATATATAAATTAGGAGCATGAGTAGGTCACTCAAGCCTGTGCCACCATTCAATAAGATCATTGCTGATTTGTTTGCAAGCTCAACACATTCCCGCTTACCCCCGATAACCTTTTCACCCCCGATAACCTTTCACTTCATTGCTTATCAAGAATCAATCTACCAAGTAGAACCATCCTCTCCATACCGACCCTGTCAAAGCCCCTCAGGGTCTTAAATGTTTCAATCAAATCATTTTTTATTCTTCCAAACTCCAGTTGAACAAGCCTAGTCTGTCCAGAGTTTCCAAAAAGGACAGCCTGCCCATTCCCGGGATTAGAATTTCCAAAGATACATAACCATCTGAAGAAGGAAATTTCTCCTAACCTCAGTCCAAATTGGCCAATACCTTATCCTGAATTGATGACCTGTACCTTTAAACATCTCAGCCAGCAGCTAACCGAGCAAGTAGCATGTTTTCACAAATAGTTTTCCACCTAAAAAGTTTTATCTAACCACTCCATTCAAGGTCTCTTCTCTCTGGAATTTATTATCCATGAATATTTTGCTGCTTTGGCTCTGTAATTCCTTATGAAAGGAACAGAACATATGAGTCTCTCAGACAGTTCCAGCTGGTGGATGCAGAATGCTCTTATGAGACAAATTATTTTTATTGTACAGTAAAGTTTAGAGTGGATTATGTCCATTATTAACATTTAGGAACCTGACACCAAATATGACTCCTGAGACGCTGCCATTCATTACAAAAGAACAAAGAATATTACAGCACAGGAACGGGCCCTTCGGCTCTCCAAGCCTGCACAGACCATGCTACCCAACTGAACTAAAACCCCCGACCCTTCTGGGGACCGTATCCCTCTATTCCCATCCTATTCATGTACTTGTCCAGATGCCCCTTAAAACTCACTATTGTATCTGCTTCCACTACCTCTCCCAGCAATGGGTTCCAGGCACCCACCACCCTCTGTGTAAAAAACTTGCCTCGTACATCTCCTTTAAACCTTGCCCCTCGCACCTCAAA
The DNA here is from genome assembly GCF_964213995.1 of Mustelus asterias. Lineage (NCBI taxonomy): Eukaryota > Metazoa > Chordata > Chondrichthyes > Carcharhiniformes > Triakidae > Mustelus > Mustelus asterias. The sequence continues at coordinate 126,419,377 of NC_135808.1, read as the reverse complement.
CCTATGCTCCCTATTTCTCCACCCTGGGAGAAAGCTTCTGACTATCCACTCTGTCCATGTCCCTCATAATCTTGTAGACCTCTATCAGGTCGCCCCCTCAACCTCCGTCATTCCAGTGAGAACAAACCAAGTTTCTCCAACCTCTCCTCATAGCTAATGTCCTCCATGCCAGGCAACATCCTGGTAAATCTTTTCTGGACCTTCTGCACTGTTCAGAATTTGTTGGAGTACAATGATATCTCTTTCTAAGGATCAACATATATAGATTATAAAATACAATTTGCTAGCTTGCATTAGATAGAATTAATTAATATTGGGTTAGAGTTCTTGGGCAGAGTCATAGAGATGATGGGGGTCTTGGCTCCTGGCTGGAGAACTGCTGAGGTCCCTGCGTCTTCTCTTTTTGAGAAGACCCAACAAATCTTGTGCCACCCAGGCATGTAAATGGCCAGCAGCAGCAAACATCTCCCACCCTGCAGATCAAAGGCCCCGACGTCACAGGACCCACCCCCGATAGCTGCTGGCCAGCCAGAGGCCCGCCGCTCTTCTAAGCTCAGCAGTGCCACTGGGAGGCTGTGGCTGCTGCCTATAAGACATTCAGCCGAGGCATAGATCAAGGAGGGACACAGACACAGGGGATTTGATATGATTTGATTTGATTTATTATTGTCACATGTATTAGTATACAGTGAAAAGTATTGTTTCTTGCGCGCTATACAAAGGGGTGGCACAGTGGTTAACAATGCTGCCTCACAGTTCCAGGGACCTGGGTTCAATTCCGGGTGAGTGTGTGGAGTTTGCACATTCTCCCTGTGTCTGCGTGTGTTTCCTCCAGGTGCTCAGGTTTCCTCTCACAGTCCAAAAATGTGCAGGTAAGGTTGACTGGCAAAGAACAAAGAACAGTACAGCACAGAAACAAGCCCTTCGGCCCACCAAGCCTGCACTGATCACGTTGTCCTATCTAGACCAACTGCCTGTATTCCTCTGTGCCCCGTCTGTTCATGTGTCTATCCAGATACGTCTTAAATGTTGCTAACATGTCTGCCTCAACCACCTCACTTGGCAGTGCATTCCAGGCCCCCACCACCCTCTGTGTAAAAAAACTTCCCCCGCACATCTCTACTGAACCTTTCCCCCCTTACCTTGAATTTGTGCCCCCTTGTAATTGTCATTTCTGCCCTGGAAAAAAGCTTTCAACTGTTCACCTTCTCTATGTCCCCCACAGTTTTATAAACTTCTATCAGGTCACCCCTCACCCCCTGTCTTTCCAGTGAGAACAATCCCAGTTTATTCAATCTCTCCTCATAGCTAATACCCTCCATACCAGGCAACCACCAACGCCTCTCCTTTCTCAGAAGACGAAGGAAATTTGGTATGTCAGCTACGATTCTAACCAACTAACTTTTGCAGACGCATCATAGAAAGCATTCTTTCTGGTTGTATCACAGCTTGGTGTGGCTCCTGCTCTACCCAAGACCGCAAGAAACTACAAAAGGTCATGAATGTAACCCAATCCATCACGCAAACCAGCCTCCTATCCATTGACTCTGTCTACACTTCCCGATGCTTCGGCAAAGCAGCCAGCATAATTAAGGATCCCACGCACCCCGGACATTCTCTCTTCCGCCATCTTCCTTCGGGAAAAAGATACAAAAGTCTGAGGTCACGTACCAACTGACTCAAGAACATCTTCTTCCTGCTGCTGTCAGACTTTGGAATGGACTTACCTTGCATTAAGTTGATCTTTTTCTACACCCTAGCTATGACTATAACACTACATTCTGCACTCTCTCGTTTCCTTCTCTATGAACGGTATGTTTTGTCTGTATAGCGCACAAGAAACAATACTTTTCACTGTATGTTAATACATGTGACATGTTAATACCTGCGGCACGGTAGCACAGTGATTAGCACTGTTGCCTCACAGCTCCAGGGACATGGGTTCGATTCCCGGCTTGGGTCACTGTCTGTGTGGAGTTTGCACATTCTCTTCGTGTCTGCGTGGATTTCCTCCGTGTGCTCCGGTTTCCTCCCACAGTCCAAAGATGTGCAGGTTAGGGTGATTGGCCATGCTAAAATTGCCGCTTCGTGTCCGGAGGTGTGTAGGTGAGAGGGATCAGCGGGTAAAATGTGTAGGGATATGGGGGTAGGGCCTGGGTGGGATTGTGGTCGGTGCAGACTCGATGGGCCAGGTGGCCTCTTTCTGCACTGTCGGGTTTCTATGATTTCTATGTGACAATAATAAATCAAATCAAAATCCTGGTCAACCTTTTCTGCACTCCCTCCAAAGCCTCCACATCCTTCTGGTAGTGTGGTGACCAGAATAGGACACAGTATTCCAAATGTGGCTGAACCAACATTTTATATAACTGTAACATAATTTGCCAACTTTTATACCCGATGCCCCATCTGATGGAGTCAAACATGCCATATGCTTTTTTCACCACCATCTCCACCTGTGCCGCCACTTTTGAGGACCTTTGTACCTGTATTCCTAGATCCCTCTGTGTGTCTATGCTCCTGATGGTTCTGCCATTTATTTTATAGCTCCCACCTGAATTGGATCTACCAAAATGCATCACCTCGCATTTGTCTGGATTAAATTCCATCTGCCATTTCTCCACCCAATTTTCCAGCCTATCTATATCCTGCTATATTCTCTGACAATCTTTCATCGCTATCCGCAACTCCAGTGATCTTAGTATCATCTGCAAACTTGCTAATCAGGCCAGCTACGTTTTTTTCCAAGACATTTATAGATATTACAAACAACAAAGGTCCCAGCACTGATCTCTGCGGAACACCACTAGTTACAGACCTCCATTCAGAAAAACACCCTTCCACTGCTACTCTCTGTCTTCTATGGCCAAGCCAGTTCTGAATCCATCTGACTATTTCATCCTTGATCCCGTGTGATTAAACTTTTGCACCCGCCTGCTATGAGGGATCTTGTCGAATGCCTGTCTAAAGTCCATGCAGACAACATCCACAGCCCTTCCCTCATCAATCTTACCGTAGTGGGTCGGATCTCAAACAATGATGAGACAGAGTACAGGAATGAGATAGAGAATCTGATGAACTGGTGCGGCAACAATAATCTCTCCCTCCATGTCAACAAAACAACGGAAATTGTCATCAACTTCAGGAAGCGTAAAGGAGAACATGTCCTTGTCGACATCAACGGGGACAAAGTAGAAAGAGTCAAGAGCTTCAAGTTTTTAGGTGTCCAGATCACTAACAACCTGTCCTGGTCCCCCCATGCCGACACTATAGTTAAGAAAGCCACCAACGCCTCTACTTTCTCAGAAGACAGAGGAAATTTGGTGTGTCAGCTGCGACTCTCACCAACTTTTACAGATGCACCATAGAAAGCATTCTTTCTGGTTGTATCACAGCTTGGTATGGCTCCTGCTCTGCCCAAGACCACAAGGAACTACAAAAAGTTGTGAATGTAGCCCAATCCATCACACAAACCAGTATCCCATCCGTTGGCTCTGTCTATACTTCCCGCTGCCTCGGCAAAGCAGCCAGCATAATTAAGGACCCCACGCACCCCGGACATTCTCTCTTCCACCTTCTTCCATCGGGAAAAAGATACAAAAGTCTGAGGTCACGTACCAGCCGACTCAAGTACAGCTTCTTCTCTGCTGCTGTCAGACTTTTGAATGGACCTACCCCGCATTAAGTTGATCTTTCTCTACACCTTAGCTATGAATGTAGCTGTCTCATTTCCTTCTCTATGAACGGTATGCTTTGTATAGCACACAAGAAACAATACTTTTCACTGTATGTTAATACATGTGACAATAATAAATCAAATCAAAAATCAAATAAATAATTTTTGTCACTTCCTCAAAAATCTCAATCAAATTCGTGAGACATGACCTCCCTCTTACAAAACCATGCTGCCTGTCGTTAATCAGACCATTCAGTTCCAAATGTGTATAGATCCTATCCCTAAGAATCTTCTCCAACAATTTCACAATCACTAACGTCATGCTCACTGGCCTATAATCAGCCAGATTATCCTTGCTACCTTTCTTAAATAACAGGACAACACTGGCTATCCTCCAATTCTCTGGGACCTCACCTGTGGCCAACGAGGAAACAAAGATTTCTGTTAGAGACCCAGCAATGTCATCTCTTGTCTCCCTCAGTAATCTGGGATAGATGCCACCTGGCCCTGGTGATTTGTCTACCTTAATGCTTTTTAATACACCTGACACTTCCTCCCTCACAATGATGACTTGCTCTGGAGGGTTTACATACCCCTCCGAGACACCACCAATCAACGTATCCTTCTCCTTTGTGAATACCAATACAAAGGATCTCACCCATTTCCTTTGGTTCTGTGCATAATTTCCCTCCTTTGTCCTTAAAGTGGACCAACTCTTTCTCTTGCAACTCTCTTGTTCCAAATATATGTGTAAAATGCCTTGGGATTCTCCTTAACCCTGCCTGCCTAGGACATTTTGTGACCCCTTTTTGACCCCCTAACTCCCTTTTTGAATTCTTTACTACTTTCCTTGTATTCTTCAAGTGTTTCATCTGTTTTTAGTTGCCTGGATCTTATGTATGCGTCCTTTTTCTTTTTGACTGGACTCACAATTTCTCTGGTCACCCACGGTTCTTGCGTACTGCCTTTCCTGCCCTTCCTTTTCACAGGCCATGATAAAATTGCCCCTTAGTGTCAGGGGGATTAGCAGGGTAAATACGTGGGGTTACAGGGATAGGGCCTGGGTGGGATTGTTTTCGGATCTGGCTCGATGGGTTGAATGGCCTCCGACTGCACTGTAGAGATTGTAAAGCGTACCGTACATAGAGAAGGAAAGGAAAGATTGTGGAACATAGTGTTACAGTCATAGCTAGGGTGCAGAGAAAGATCAACTTAATATGAGGTAGGTCCATTCAAAAGTCTGATGGCAGCAGGGAAGTTGCTGTTCTTGAGTCGGTTGGTACGTGTCCTCAGACTTGTATAATTTCCCTGACGAAAGAAAGATGGAAGAGGGAATGTCCAGGGTACGTGGGGTCTTTGATTATGCTGGCTGTTTTTCTGAGGCAGCAGGAAATGTAGACAGAGTCAATGGATGGGAGGCTGGTTTGAGTGATGGACTGGGCTTCGTTCACGACCCTTTGCAGTTTTTTGTGGTCTTGGACAGAGCAGGAACCATACCAAGCTGTGATACATCCAGAAAGAATGCTTTCTCTGGTGCATCGGTAAAAGTGGGTGAGAGTTGTAGCGGGCAGGCCAAATTTCCTTAGCCTCCTGAGAAAGTGAGGTGCTGGTGGGCTTTCTTAACTATAGCGTCGGCATGGAGGGACCAGGACAGGTTGTTGGTGATCTGGACAGCTAGAAACTTGAAGCTCTCGACCCTTTCTACTTCATCCCCATTGATGTAGACAGAGGCATATTCTCCTTTGCACTTCCTGAAGTCGATGACAATCTCCTTCATTTTGTTGAAATTGAGGGAGAGATTATTGTCATCGTACCAGTTCACCAGATTCTCAGTCTCATTCCTGTACTCCGTCTCATCACTGTTTAAGATCTGACCCACAATGATGGTGTCATCAGCGAATTTGAAAATCGGGTTGGAGAGGATTTTGGGATGTTTGGAAAGGAGTGGCAGGCTGTGGATCTCAGGAAGGGGGTGATGGGGGTTGGCAGCAAGGGCAGGGAGTGGCTCTAACCGGCCACCCCATTTCCCGATACTTGATCCCTTGATCACGCACTCTGTGCCTATGAGAGAGGGAAAAAGTCATAACATGTGTATATTTATATGAGCTGAATATGCTCAGGAAGCGGACAATGCTGACTGGCTTTCGAGATATCAGATAGTGACAGATTCCTATTATTGAGAAAGAAACACATATCGGGGGGGGGGGGGCGCACGGTGGCACAGTGGTTAGCACTGTTGCCGCCCAGCGCCAGGGACCTAGGTTCGACTCCAGCATCGGGTCACTGTCTGTGTGGGGTTTGCATGTTCTCCCTGTGTCTGCGTCGGTTTCCTCTGGGTGCTCCGGTTTCCTCCTTGTTGTGCCGAATGTGATGCCAAATTAAACTAATCTCTTCTGCCTGCCCTTGGTCCATATCCCTCTATTCATTGCATATTCATTTGCTTATCTAAAAGCCCCTTAAACACCCCTATCGTATCTGCCTCCACCACCACCCCTGGCAGCGCATTCCAGACACCTACCACTCACTGTGTTAAAAACCTGCCCCTCACATCTCCTTTGAACTTTCCCCCTCTCACCTTAAGTGCCTACCCCTTTGTATTTGACATTTTAACTCTGGGAAACAGATTCTGACTGTCAACCCTATCTATGCCTCTCATAATTTTATAGATTTCTATCAAGTCTCTCCTCAGTCTCCGCCGCTCCAGAGAAAACAACCCTAGTTTGTCCAGCCTCTCCTTATAGCTCATACCCTCCAATCCAGGCAGCATCCTGGTAAACCTCTTCTTCACCCTCTCCAAAGCCTCCACATCCTTCCTGTAATGTGGCAACCAGAATTGAACGCAATACTCTAAGTGCGGCCTAACCAAAGCTTTATAAAGCTGCAACATGACATCCTGGCTCTTGTACTCAATGCCCTGACTAATAAATAAAGGCAAGCATGCCATATGCCTTCTTTATCACCCTATCTGCTTGTGTGGCCACTTTCAGGGAGTTATGGACTTTAAAGTTAATGTTTATTTATTAGTGTCACAAGTAGGCTTACATTAACACCGCAATGAAGTTACTCTGAAATTCCCCTCGTCGCCACACTCCAGCAGCTGTTCGGGTATACTGAAGGAGAATTTAGCATGGCCAATACACCTAACCAGCACATCTTTTGGACTCTGGGAGGAAACTTGAGCACCCGGAGGAAACCCACGCAGACACGGGGAGAACGTGCAGACTCCACACACACAGTGACCTGAGGCTGGTATTGAACCCAGGTCCCCTGCGCTGTGAGGCAGCAGTGCTACCACTGTGTCACCATGTCACCCTACTTGGCCAGATTAAACTCCATCTACTATTTCTCTGCCCATATCTGCTACTGGTCTATATCCCGATGTATCCTTTGACAACTATCCACAACTCCACCTATCTTTGTGTTGTCTGCAAACTTACTAACCCACCCATCGACAGTTTTATCCAAGTCATTTATATATATCACAAACAGCAGAGGTCCCAGCATGGATCTCTGTGGAAGAACACGAGTCATGGACCTCCAGCCAGAAAAACACCCTTCCACCACTACTCTCTGACTTCTATGGGCAAGGCAATTCTGAATGCAAGCGGCCAAGTCACCGTGGATCCCATGCATCTTAATCTTCTGGATGAGCCTACCATGAGGGACCTTGTCGAAAGCCTTACTAAAGCTATGTAGACAACATCCACTGCTCTACCCTCATTGACCACCTTTGTCACCTCCTCGAAAAAATCAATCAAGTTAGTAACTCATGACCTGCCCCGCACAAAGTCATGCTGACTTTCCCTAATTAGGCAATGCTTTTCCAAATGCGAGTAAATCCTATCCCTAAGAATCCTCTCCGATAACTTCCCAACCACCGATGTGAGACTCATCGGTCTATAATTTCCTGGATTATCCCTTTCTCCTCAACACCACTCCTTTCTTGAACAGAAGAACAACATTAGCTGCTCACCAGCCCTCCGGGAGTTCTCCAATGGATAACAAGGTGACAAAGATCTTTTTCAGGGTCCCAGCAATCTCCTCTCCTGTCCCTCTACCTGGGGTCGATCCTATCGGACTCTGGGGACTTACCTTACGCTCTTCAAGAAACTCAACACCACTTTTTTCTTGATCTCCAAATGCCCTGGCATATTAGCATGCTCCACACTAATCTCACTATCCTCCATGTCCTTGTCCTTGGTGAATATTGAAGCAAATTACTCATTGAGGATCTCACCCACCTCCTCTGCCTCCAAGCACAAGTTCCCTCCTTTATCCTTGAGTGGTCCTACCCTCTCCCGAGTTATCCTGTTGTTTTTTTAAATGTATTTCTTACCATTTTCCGTGTATCCTGGTATGTAAAAAGCATGTGCCCCTGTTCGGATTGCCATCTTTGTAGCCCCTTCCTTTCCCGCGACACGTACTTTAAAGTTATATCTTCCACTTCCAGAAAAATCATGCAAATATTTGGTGTAGATGCCATCATTCTTGACAATATCAGCACCTGAGTGGCAAGAAAGAGTTAACAGCTGTACACTGAGAGGGGCACGGGAAAATAATGATACTCTACTTGGGTGAGCATTTCTTAAATCCTTCAACTCAAAGGCGCTGACTCTCACTATATAATTATCCATTGATGGCAAGTGTCAAATAAAATGATCGGGGAAGAACGCATTTCAAATCTTAAAATGAATTTCATCGATGAATTGCCATAAATGTAATTCATTGATCCTGTACACATTGTCGCATCATTTATTGATAAAAATAAGAATCTTGAGTCTAAAAATTGGGCTGTGTCGTTGTTTGGGCAGAGTGGTCACAATTTGTGACCTGCTCGTGCCAGGTCTGGCACCGGTAGGTAACACATGAATCTCACACTGCCACCTCATTACAGACAGACTACAGGGCCGAGTGCCTAATATACTGCGGGCTGCCTCTAGGTTCAGCAGGGCGCCAGGCAGTGCTGCAGCCATCTTCACTTCTTAAAGGAAGTCTGTCCCTCTGGGTATAAAAGTAGGTCACTTATCAGTGGTCTTTGTGTTTACACTTTTCAGAGAACACTTGCTAAAAAGAATTTCCCCGGAGAGATTAAGAGTTAGCGCCTGGCTTGCACTGGGGAATTAGCATTTGTGTAAGACATTGCCAGTCTATGTGTAATTATCAGAGTTTGGGGATTGTTGTAAGAATTCAGAAGTGACTAACATAATTGTCCCATGTTTGTGGTTTCCTGTAAGAATCAATTTGCTGATAAGAAACCAGTTTTAGGATTAAAGTAATTGGCTGAAGAAAAAGTGAACAGTTTTTGTCAGGAAGCTGCTTTCAACTCGAGAGAGAGAAAAACACTGAGCGAGTAGCTAGAAATCACGGAACAGCCTGTTTCTGTGCTGTATATCTCTATGACTGTATGACTTTATACAGCTACAGCAGTTAAGGTAGACTGGGAAATTAGGGCTGAATCTTTAATGCTGTAAAGGGATTTTGCATGTACATTAGATCGATAGATCTCCCTGTGGACTAGATGGAGTATGAGCTTCCTTGCTGAGCAGGTGGAGGCTCAGGTGGAGAAGTGGTCAGTGGGGGTTTTCAAACCTGCTTAACCCAGACTGTTGTTGCAAGTCCCGAGGTGTAGATTATCTAGCTGTGAGCCGCAGGTGTGGCCATTCTCTTTGGTGAACAATAAAAGGTGTTTGGTGACGGGAAACTGGAGTTTGGCTGAATTCCTGCAATTAGTCAACCTGATTCTAAATTAAAACCTTGAAGAACATCAGGATTCAAGAGACCAGGGTCAAGGAACTAAGAAGATCCAGAAGGTCCGATGATTCATGGCCATGCCTTAACTAATGAAATGTTAAGTATTAAATTGATACTATAAACCTTGTTAGTTTGCATTCAGTATTCATGATTGAATAAGATTATTCCCTAACAAGGATTTTCTTACTCTGGTATTCAGTGTAAAGTCCAAATCGCTTGTTTGGCAATATGTTTTATGTAATGGAAGCTAAAATTGAATATATCCACATTTCAAATGTCTACAATTTAAATACACATTCAATTTCACAGTGTCATATTATGGATCTTACCTAAGCCATCATCAGAAAGGTTCTGCTCAACTGGGGGACCAGTGGGACATTCAATAATGGCTGTCACATTTGCAAATATGACTGGTAAATATCCCTGACTAACTTCTGCATAGATTGTTCTTCCACCGAATGAATCCTTTTCACTGATTTCCATATTGACCGTTGCTGGGGGAATGTTCTCATCTGCTGCTCGGGATGTTACTGTGATAGTTAAAACCTGTTTGGTTCCATGATTAAAGATGCTGTACTTCCAAAGTCCTGTCTGGGAAACAAATGTTAATTTTTAATTGTAGGCCAGATATCAGTTCCCTCAATATCTCAATGTTTTTCTTAAATTTATATCCAGATTATCAGCTAAAATTCATTGTCCATTCCTAGATGTCCTTAAGGAGGTGGAAGTGAGCTGCCTGCTTGAACTGCTGCAGTTCCTGTAGTGAAGGTACATCCACAGTGCTGCTCGGTGGAGAATGTGAGGATTTTGACCTAGTGGAGGAATGACAATATGTTGTCATGCCAGCACTGTGTGAGGTGATGGCCCAGTGGTATTATCGCTAGACTATTAATCCAGAAGCTCAGCTAATGTTCTGGGGACCCGGGTTTAAATCCTGCCACAGCAGGTGATGGAATTTGAATTCAATAAGAAATATTGAGAATTAAGAATCTACTGATGACCATGAAACCATGGTCAATGGTCGGAAAAACCCATCTGGTTTATGAATGTCCTTTAGGGAAGGAAATCTGCCATCCTACCCAGTCTGGCCTACATGTGACTTCAGAGCCACAGCAATATGGTTGACTCTCAACTGCCCTTAGGCAACTAGGGATTGGCAATAAATGTTGGCAAGCCAGCGACGCCCATGTCCCACAAATGAATAAAAAAAACTTGGGAGGGAACTTGCTTTGAAGGCGTCCTTGCTGTCTCATTCATTCCAAGCAGTAGAGCTCTTGGGCTTGGAAGGAGGTGTCCCTGTGGTCTGGTTGAGTTGCTGTAAGTGCTTCCTGAAGTTGTTCAACCTGGGCCCAGAAACTCCCAAATTCAATTTCTGGTTTGTACCTACTGAGGTGATATGAGCTCAGGCAATGGAAAGACAATACACATGGCCTTAGTGTCACTTATTGAGGAAGCAAAAAATGGCCGGGGCACCTGCTCATGATCAACACTAAGGCAGAAGGCACGATAAATAGTGCAGATGCGAGTGGAACGTAGCAGAGTCATTGATAGATTAAGTGAGTGAACAAGACGGTGACGGATGGAGTTCAACCTGGGGAAATGTGCAGTCCTCCACATTTAGTTTATTATTTATTAGTCACAAGTAGGCTTAATTCACACTGTAATGAAGTTACTGCGAAAATCCACCAGTCGCCACACTCCGGCGCCTGTTCGGGTACACTGACAGAGAATTTAGTGTGGCCAATGCACCTAACCAGCACATCTTTCGGACTGTGGGAGGAAACCGGAGCACCCGAAGGATGCCCATGCAGACACGAGGAGAACATGCAAACTCCACACAGACAGTGACTCAAGCCGGGAATCGAACCCGGGTCCCTGGCGCTGTGAGGCAGCAGTGCTAACTACTGTGCCACCGTGCCGCCAATACCCAAGAAAGAAAGATCAGAGTATTTGCAAGAAATTGGGAACTGTGAATCCATCTAGAATTCATTGTCCATCCCTCGATATCCTTAAGGAGGTGGTGGTGAGTTGCCTTCTTGAACTGCTGCAGTTTCTGTAGTGAAGTACACCCACAGTGCTGCTCGGTGGAGAGTGTGAGGACTTTGACCAAGCACAGGAATGATGATATATCGTCACGCCAGCATAGTGTGTGACTTGGGAGGGAACTTGCTGCTGAAGGCATCCTTGCATAAAAAATGAATGGAAGCTAAGTAATAAAGGATTGTTAGCCTTCATTTCAAGTGGATACTAGGCTACAATTATATAAAACTCTGGGTAGACCACATCTGGAGAACTCTGTTTGGTTCTGGGCATCACACATCAGGAGGATATAATGGTGTTGGTGATGGTACAGCACAGATTCTCCGTAATGTTTCTGTAGCTAAAAGGATTAACATATGAGGAAGGGTTGCATAGATTAAGGCAGTATTCACTTGAGTATAGAAGAGTAAGGGTGATCTAATTGGGAGGTTTAAGATTAAAGGATTTGATAATGTGGATAAACTATTTCCTCCATTGGGAATTCTATAAGGGCATGGCCTTAAAATTAGAGATCAGTCATAAAGGGGTGAAGCCCCTTATGCACACAAGCGGTCTTTGGAATCTGGAGCTTTCTGGAGCCAGGAGAGAAAGGAAACTTTCAAAACTAAGATTGATTGGTTTTTGAAGGCAAGGAATTTAAGGGATATGGAACCAAGATGAGTAAGTGGAGTGAAGATGCAAATCAGCCATAATCTAATTAAATGGCACAACAGGTTTAAGGGGCTTCTTATTTGCTATCTAGACATAATTGCTAGAAATGTGTGAATGCAGAAGTCAGGTGAACTCAGGATTGGACTTAACTGCGGTGTCTCCGTGGGTTAAGTCCCAAGGCTGTCATTCAGATTGAATGAATGTTTCCCAATGCCCAGCTTTCTCACCAATTCACCACACAGAAATCATACATTTCACGCCATGGAAACAGCTCGGAAAAGAACCCATTGGCTTCTTTTCATTTGCATGCTGTACTCAACTGGCCAATGATAGACAGCATGTGAAAGATTGTGATATGGAATGGGAACTTGCCTGAATTACGGATGGATGGCAGCAAGCAAGCAGAACTTAGACAAAACTACCAAACAAAAAAGGATTTGTTTGTGAGGAAAGACACTGCAGATTGTAAAGAATAAAGGATACATTTTGATCCATACCTGGGCAGTGCCGTTAATCTTAAGTCGGGCTGTACATAGACTTTGATCTAACACAAAGGAAACTGTTTGGTAAATCCTTCCATTGGGATCTAGCAGAAATATCTCTGGCATCTCCTTCTCCCATGTCACAACAAAAAATGTGTAATTCCCAACAGTCTTATCGATAGAAACTTCACCAGTCAAATGACCATCTTTATCAATCAATTTCCCAGAGCTTTCAAGCTGGAATCAAACAAATAGAATTATTATATTTTACTGTCAAGTCAGCACAGGAATCATTGGAAAGTCACTTTCCGAGAGTAATCCAACCTGAATTGACTGTTGACTAATATCACCATTTCCTGATACTAATCCATTGAAGGCATCAATTAACCCACTTGTATTCGCGTTATCAGTGACTGAAAACTGTAAACCTCCTAAAGAATGGTAAGAGAAAAATACATCATGAACACTGATAAAACACATGCCAATTCAGACCTAAGATATGAAAGGGATTTCTGCAATGTGACAGAAACTGCCCAATGAAAAACAGTTGTCAATAAAAGTATTAAAAAGTTTAGCCTCAATTTTAATGCAGGCTATTCAGCATGAACGATAGGTGTGGGGGTGAGGGAGAAGGTGTTAAAATGGCCTGATTATCCAGTGCGCACACCACCTGTAATATTTACAGGAAGCTTGGAGAGTCAAATGTGACAGGTCAGAAATATGGAAACGTTTACTGCTTTTATCGCACTACTTTTCAATTTTGTGATGTTGCTTATGATGAATTAAAAATACACTGGGTATAATTTCCTTTTTGTTAGCTGTGTTTGTGGGTAAAATAAGGCAGCACAAGGACCAGAAACGGGAAAACAACCCCACCAGTTTCCCATCGGAAATAATTGGAATGCAATCACCTGGAATTCCCTTGTCCACGGTTTGAATTGAGACATGAGCTAAATTATATTAAACCTCTTCATGCTTCCACCACAATTAATGGGGGAAGAAGTTGAAACAAAGGCACTCTCATGTTGTTCTCCTGACGCACAATAATTGGGCCTTTCAGTGTTTATTACCTGTTAAATTTGATAGATGTTCCAATTCTGCAGTCGCGCTTGGTCCTAATGCTATAGTGTGGATAACTGCGCCACTCTGTTCAACCTCCGTGAAACACTTGCTTATTCCACTGTCCTCCCCATCAGTCAGCAGAACAATTTCATCACCGTGTGTGGCACCGTCATCGCCACGAAGCACCTGTTGGTTGTTGTCAACACGGGAACAATGTAATAACTGTAAATAAGGTGTTATTTAAATTCATTGTGCTTTTCAGATGTTACCTCAAACCCAGACCGAACACCAGCACAGATATTTGTTCCACCATCAGCTGCTCTAGGTAACAGCTGGACAAGTTCATTCCTCACATCATCATTATCAATCACTTTCAAACGTGTTTGAACATTTGCAGCACTGCTAAAAGTGACAATTCCAACTTGTGACTGTGCTTCAATGATCTGCAGTAAGAATATCTCAGTTGCTTGGCGGAGTCTGTTAATACGATTCTCCTATTTAATAAAAAGAAGACAATGCGCTCAGTAATTCATTTGACTTATTTATACATTAGATTTTTAAAAAGAACAAAGAACAGAACAGCACAGGAACAGGCCCTTCGGCCCTCCAAGCCTGCGCCGATCGTGATGCCTGCCTAAACTTAAACCGTATGAACTTACGGAGTCCGTATCCTTCCATTCCCAACCTATTCATGTATTCGTCTAGTTGCCCCTTAAATGCCGCAATTGTACCTGCTCCCACTGCGTTCCAGACATTCATCAACCTCTGCGTAAGAAACTTGCCTCGCACATCTCCTCTAAACTTTTCCCCACGCATCTTAAACCTATGTCCCCGAGTACTTGAGTTTTCTACCCTAGGAAAAAACATCTGATTATCCAAACATTAACTCTGTTTTTCTCCACAGCACATTCTGCACCCTCTCCTTTCCTTCTCTAAGAACTGTATGCTTTGTCTGTATAGTGTGCAAGAAACAATATTTTTCACTGTCTACGAATACATGTGACAATAAATCAAATTAAATCAGAATCTACTGCTGCCAGACCTGCTGAGTTTTTCCAGCCTACTTTGTTCCTATGGTGTATATTAAGTTAACAGCCCATGTCTATGTGCAGCAAGATCAACTCAGCATTCAGATTTGCACTGCCAAGTGGCATTCACATCACACAAGTACCAGGCAAAGACCATCTCCAAAAAGAGAGAATCTAACCAACTCCCTGTGACATTCAATGGCATTACCATTGCTGAATCCCCCACGATCAACATCCTGGAGGGTGGTTTGATTTGATTTGATTTATTATTGTCACATGTATTCGTATACAGTGGAAAGTATTGTTTCTTGTGCGCTTCACAGACAAAGCATACGGTTCATAGAGAAGGAAGCGAGAGAGTGCAGAATGTAGTGTTACAGTCATAGCTAGGGTGTAGCGAAGGATCAACTTAATGCAAGGTAGGTCCATTCAAAAGTCTGACAGCAGCAGGGAAGAAGCTGTTCTTGAGTCGTTTCGTACGTGACCTCAGATTTTTGTATCTTTTTCGCAATGGAAGAAAGTGGACGAGAGACTGTCCGGCGTGTGTGGGGTCCTTAATTATGTTTGCTGCTTTTCCAAGGCAGCGGGAAGTGTAGAAAGTCTGGAGGCTGTTTTGCGTGATGGATTGAGCTACATTCACAACCTTTTTTAGTTTCTTGGGGTCTTGGGCAGAGTAGGAGCCATACCATGCTGTAATACAACCAGAAAGAATGCTTTCTATGATGCATCTGTAAAAGTTGGTGAGAGTCGTAGCTGACATACCAAATTTCCTTAGTCTTCTGAGAAAGTAGAGGCATTGTTGGGCTTTCTTAACTATGTCGTCGGACTCGGGAGGACCAGGACAGGTTGTTGTTGATCTGGACACCTAAAAACTTGAAGCTCTCGATCATTTCTACTTCGTCCTCCTTGATGTAGACAGGGGCATGTTCCCTTTAACGCTTCCTGAAGTCGATGACAATCCCTTTCGTTTTGTTGACATTGAGGGAGAGATTATTGTTGCCGCACCAGATTCTCTATCTCATTCCTGTACTCGTCATTGTTTGAGATCCAACGCACTATGGTGGTGTCGTCAGCAAACTTGAAAATCGAATTGGAGGGGAATTTGGCCACACAGCCATAGGTGTATAAGGAGTATAGCAGGGGGCTGAGAACACAGCTTTGTGGGGCACTGGTGTTAAGGATGATCATGGAGGTGTTGTTGCCTATCCTTACTGATTGTGGCCTGTGGGTTAGGAAGTTCAGGATCCAGTTGCAGAGAGAGGAGCCGAGGCCCAGGCCACGAAGTTTGGAGATGGGTTTCATAGGAAGGCTGAACTGTCGTCAATAGACACGAGGTGTCTTTGTTATTTAGGTGTTCACGATTGAGTGCAGGGCCAGGGAGATGGTGTCTGCTGTGGACTTGTTGCAGCATAGGCGAACTGTAGTGGATCCATGCAGCCTGAAAGGCTGGAATTGATTCGTGCCATGATTAACCTTTTGAAGCACTTCATAATGATGGATGTCAGAGCCACCGGCCGATAGTCATTAAGGCACACTGCTTGGCTTTTCTTTGGTACTGGGATGACGATTGTCTTCTTGAAGCAGATAGGGACCTCCAATTGTTGTAGAGAGCGGTTGAAGATGTCTGTGACTACCCCCGGCAGCTGATCCGCGCAGGATCTGAGTACTCGTCCGGGTACCCCATCCGGGCCAGTCGCTTTCCATGGGTCGACCTTTGAGAAAGTTGTTCTGACACCTGCAATGGTAACCTCAGATACAGGTTCATCCGAGGCTTCCAGGGTGGAGGGCATGCTCTCGCTGACCTCTTGCTCAAAACGGGCGTAGACTGCATTGAGTTCCTCAGGGAGGGGTGCGTTGGAGCTGGCAATTTTACATGCCTTCATCTTGCGGCCTGTTATGTCTTCAGGTCATCGACCTGAAACTCTGTTTCTCTCCACAGCTGCTGCCAGACCTGCTGAGTTTTTCCAGCCTTCTTTGTTCTTCTTGTGTATATTACATTAACATAATAAGCAGCCCGTGCCCATACGCAGCAAGACCGGCTCAGCATTCACATTTACACTGACAGGTGGCAAAGTAACATTCACGTCACACAAGCAGCAGGCAAAGACCATCCCCAAAAGGAGAGAATCTAACCAACTCCCTGTGACATTCAATGGCATTACCCACGATCAACATCCTGGACGGTGTCGAGCTTCTTGGGTGTTGTTGGAGCTGCACTCATCCAGGCAGGTGGAGAATATTCCATCACACTCCTGACTTGTGTCTTGTTGATGGACAGACAATCTTTGAGGGGGTCTGGAGGTGAATTACTTACTACAGAATTCCCAATCTCTGACCTGCTCTTGTAGCCACAGGATTTATAGTGCTAGTCCAGTTCAGTTTCTGGTCAATGGTAATGCCCTGGATGTTGATAGTGGGGGATTGAGCGATGGTAATGCCATTGCATATCAAAGGGTGATGATTAGATCTTCTCTTGTTGGAGACGGCCATTGCCTGGCATTTGTGAGGTGCAAATGTGACTTGAAGATGTGGAAACTGACCATGTATTTTCAGATAATGTCACTGAGTAGCAACCCGTGGATGAGAAACAGGAGAGGGAAAGATCCAAGGGTAGATCCTGGGAGGACATCAGAGGTAACGGTGGGGGAGAAGAAAGAGAAGCCTTTGCTAGCGGTTCTCTGACGACAAGTAGATAGATAAGAAGGGAACCAGGCAAGTGTTGCCCCAGTCAGCTGGATAAACACTCGCAGAGCAGTTACAGTATGAGTTAGAAACAGAGTAAAGCTCTCCCTTCACTGTCCCATCATGCACTCCAAAGTGAAGTGTGGCTAGATAGAGAGAAAAGCTCCCTCTACAATAGATACAGCATTTTTTTACTGACTGATCTACTGGAAGTTGGCACTAGCTCCTGTAACAAAATGGCAGCAATATGTACCATTGGCACCTTTCACCCTGTTAGACACAAACGGAAAGATGCAAAGTAGAGATGACAAATGAAAAAGACATGTTTGGGGAATTGTCTTTCAGAACCTCTGTCTAATTACTCTGCGCTCAGAACACAATTCAGTATGCAGTACAAAAAAAATCTTAAATGAAATGAAAGCAGGCATTTATTCAGATAATTATCACTAAATCATACAGCACACAAGGGGGCCATTTGGCCCATCATGCCTGTACTAGCTATCCAATTGGTCCTGTTGATCTGCTCTCTCTCTAAGGACCCTGCAAAAACCACAGCACATGAATTTAAGATAACTGGCAAAAAGGGGGAGGTGAGGTTTGAAGGAGGAGATGATGCAGCCAGTTGTAATCTGGAATGATCTAACTTCACAGAACTGATTTGATTTATTATCGTCACATGTATTAGTAAATAGTGAAAAGTATTGTTTCTTGTGCGCTATAGAGACAAAGCATACATTCATAGAGTACATAGGGGAGAAGGAAAGGAGAGGGTGCAGAATATAGGGTTACAGGCATAGCTAGGGTGCAGAGAAAGATCAGCTTAATATAATGTAGGTCCATTCAAAAGTCTGATGGCAGCAGGGAAGAAGTTGTTTTTGAGTCGGTTGGTACGTGACCTCAGATTTTTGTATCTTTTTCCCGACGGAAGAAGGTGGAAGAGTGTGTGTCCGGGGTGCGTAGGGTCCTTAATTATGTTGGCTGTTTTGCCGAGGCAGTGGGAAGTGTAGACAGAGTCAATGGACGGGAGGCTGGTTTGGGTGATGGTCTGGGCTATGTTTACAGCCCTTTGTAGTTTCTTGCGGTCAGAGCAGGAGTCGTTCCAAGCTGTGACACATCCCGAAAGGATGCTTTCTATGGTGCATCTGTAAAAATTGGTGAGAGCCGTAACTGACATGCCAAATTTCCTTAGTCTTCTGAGAAAGTAGAGGCATTGATGGGCTTTCTTAACTATAGCGTCAGCATGGGGGGACCAGGTCAGGTTGGTGGTGATCTGGACACCTAGAAACTTGAAGCTCTCAACCATTTCTACTTCATCCCCTTTGATGTAGACAGGGGCATGAACTGTTACAGCACAGGAGCCAGCCATTTGCCCAGTCTCTCCAAATGAGCAATTACACAGTACCATTTCCCCACCTTCTTTCTGTAACCCTGCACATTCTTCCTTTCCAGATAATATTTCTACAGCTGAGAATTTTAAACCTTTGATTATTGTAAGTGTTGGCAATGTTGCAACTGGCTCAGTCTGCAGCTTTGTCATCGTTACCTGGCCTGACCAAACCTCCAGACTCTCAGATATGTGCTTGATTCTTAACAGCCCTCTGAAATGGTACAGCAATCCACAGGTCAAGAAAGCAACTCAGCACCACCTTCTCAAAAGCAGTAAATGCTGGCCTCGCCAGCGACGCCTACATCCCATGAATGAATTTGAAATAAATCAGCTATACTGATCAGAAAGTGCTTTTGCCTGGCGGCACGGTGGCACAGTGGTTAGCACTGCTACCTCACAGCGCCTGGGACTCTGGTTCGATTCTGGCCTCGGGTCACTGTGTGGAGTTTGCACGTTCTCCCCGTGTCTGCATGGGTTTTGTCTGGATGCTCCGGTTTCCTGCCACAGTCCAAAAGACGTGGTGGTTAGGTGCATTGGCCATGCTAAATTAACCCTTGTGTCAGGGGAAATATGAGGGATTGCGGGAATGGGGCCTGGGTGAGATTGTGGTCAATGCAGACTTGATGGGCCGAATGGCCTCCTTCGATACTGTAAGGATTCTATGATTCTTCCACTTATAAGAAAATACTTTTGGTAAAAACTTGAAAGGCAATGGAAGCAAAGTCAATAATACCTTTGAAAGGGGAATTGTCAATCTATTTCAAAAGGAGAAATATACAGTGAAGAAAGTTTTAGAAGGGAAATTCCAGAGCAAAGGGGTTCCTGCACTAACAATACAATGGCCAGATTTTGTACTCAGCACTGTAGCGGCACAAGCGCCACTGTCTTCAAAGCGATTTCCAAAGGATGCATCACCACTCTCTCCACGACAATTGAAATCTGGCGCCAAGTCGAGGAGGTCCCCAAGCATCTGGCAGCAGTGATGCCAATAAGTATGGTAAGCAACCAATCACAATGAAGGATTCTCACAGAGTGGAAAGCAGGAAGTTTAAAGCGCCAAATCTAAATTTAAAATTTCAGCTGGTGAAATAAATGATGATTAGTTTAAGATACAATTGTTAAAAATGTAATATTAAACTAGCATTTCAGGGACCAGTCACAAGTGTTTAGCAGTAATTCTGAACTTATAGAGTTATATAGATATGCAGCACGGAAACAGGCCCTTCGGCCCAACTAATCCTTGCCGACCAGGTTTCCTAAACTGAACTAGTCCCATTTGCTTGCTTATATCCCTCTAAACCTTTCCTGTCCATGTACCTGTCCAAATGTCTTTCAATTGTTGGAATTGTACCCGCTTCTGCCACTCACTATGGCAGTTCATTGCACATACGCACCACCCTCTCTGTGAAAAAGTTGCCCCTCAGGTTCCTTTTAAATCTTTCCCCTCTCACCTTAAATCTATGCCCTCTAGTTTTCAACTCCCCTACCCTGGAGAAAATACCTTGGCGATTCACCTTATCTATGCTCCTCATGATTTTATAAACCTCTATAAGGTCACCCCTCATCCTCCGACGCTCCAGGGAAAAAGTCCTAGCCTATCCTGGGACTTTTTCCTTGCCTTTGACAAGATACCGTATGGTAGGTTATTGCATAAGGTTAAATCTCATGGGATCCAGGATGAGGTATCTAAATGGTTACAAAATTGGCTTCTTGACAGAAGACAGAGGGTGATTGTAGAGGGTTGTTTCTCAAACTGGAGGCCTGTGACCAGCGGTGTGCTTTATTTGTCATTTATATTAATGACAAAATATTAATGACAAAATATGTAATGACCAAAGATGTGCGGGTTAGGTTGATTGGCCAGGTTAAAAATTGCCCCTTAGAGTCCTGAGATGTATAGGTTAGAGGGATGAACGGGTAAATATGTGGGCGTAGGGCCTGGGTGGGATTGTGGTCGGTGCAGACTCGATGGGCCGAATGGCCTCCTTCTGCACTGTAGGATTTCTATGAATTCAATGATTTGGATGAGAATATAGGAGGCATGGAAGTTTGCAGATGACACCAAGATTGGTGGCATAGTGGACAGTGAAGAAAATTATCTCCGATTGCAACGGGATCTTAATCAATTGGGCCAGTGGGCTGACGAATGGTAGATGGAGTTTAATTTAGATAAATGCAAGGTGATGTATTTTGGTAGATTGAACCAGGGCAGGATTTATTCAGTTAATGGTAGGGTGTTGGGGAGAGTTACAGAACAAAGAGATCTAGGGATATATGTTCATAGCTCCTTGAAAGTGGAGTCACAGGTGGACAGAGTGGTGAAAAAGGCATTCAGCATGCTTGGTTTCATTGGTCAGAACATTGAATACAGGAGTTGGGACATCTTGTTGAAGTTGTACAAGACATTGGTAAGGCCACACTTGGAATACTGCGTATAGTTCTGGTCACCCTATTATAGAAAGGATGTTATTAAACTAGAAAGAGTGCAGAAGAGATTTACGAGGATGCTACTGGGAGTTGATGGTTTGAGCTATAAGGAGAGGCTGGATAGACTGGATCTTTTTCCTCTGGAGCGTAGAAGGCTGAGGGATGATCTTATGGAGGTCGATAAAATAATGAGTGGCACAGATAGTCAACATCATTTCCCAAAGGTAGCGGAGTCTAAAGCTAGAGGGCATAGGTTTAAGGTGAGAGGGGAGAGATACAAAAGTGTCCAGAGGGGCAATTTTTTCACACAGAGGGTGGTGAGTGTCTGGAACAAGCTGCCAGAGGTAGTAGAGTGGCAGGTATAATTTTGTCTTTTAAAAAGCATTTAGATAGTTACATGGGCACGATGGATATAGAGGGATATAGGCCAAATGCGGGCAATTGGGATTCGTTTAGGGATTTAAAAAACAAAATAAGGGCAGCATGAACAAGTTGGGCTGAAGGGTCTGTTTCCATGCTGTAAACCTCTATGACTCTATAACTCTATAAATATGCCCTGTTTGTGAACAGAACTCCCACTTACCTGATGAAGGGGCAGCGCTCCGAAAGCTAGTGGCTTATGCTACCAAATAAACCTGTCGGACTTTAACCTGGTGTTGTGAGACTTCTTTTTATGGCCAAGTCAGTTCTGTATCCATCTTGCCAGCTCTCCTCTGATCCCGCGTGACTTCACCTTTCATACCAGTCGACCTGAGGTACCTTTTCAAAGGTTTTACTGAAGTCCATGTATACAACATCCACTGTCTTTCCCTCGTCTATCGTTTTTATCACTTCCTCGAAAAATTCAATCAAGTTAGTGAGGCACGACCTCCCCTTCACAAACCATGCTGTCTATCACTAATAAGTCCATTTGTTTCCAAATGTAAGTAAATCCTGTCCCTAAGAATCTTTTCCAATAATTTCCCTAGCGCTGATGTAAGGCTCACTGGCCTATAATTTCCTGGATTATCCCTGCTGCCCTTCTTAAACAATGGTACAACATTGGCTATCATCCAATCTCTGAAACTTCATCAGTAGCCAATGAGGATACAAAGATTTCTGTCAAGGGCCCAGCAATTTCCTCCCTTGCCTCCCTCAGTATCTGGGGTAGATCCCATCAGGTCCTGGGGACTTATCTATTTTAATGCTTTTTAAGACACCCAATACCTCCTCCTTTTTGATATTGACGTGACCTAGAATATCTACAAACCCTACCCTAGGCTCCTCATCCATCAAGTCCCTCTCTTTGGTGAATACTGAGGCAAAGTATGCGTTTCCCCTGGTTTCATGCATAGATTCCCTCCACTATCCTTGAGTGAACCAACCCTTTTCTGGCTACCCTCTTGCTCTTTACATACATATAAAATGCCTTAGGATTTTTCTTAATCCTGTTTGCCAAGGACTTTTTCTGACCCCTTTTAGCACTCCTAACTTTTTCCTTATGTTCCTTCCTGCACTCTTTATATTCTTCAAGGACTTCATCTGTCCTAAGCCTTTTCGACCTTGCGAATACTTCCATTTTCTATTTGACAAGGTTCATTATATCCCTCATTATCCAGGATTCCTGATACTTGTCACATTTATCCTTCATCCTCACAGGAAGAAGAGTGAAATTTAGTTCCAATTTCCATTGAAGAATGCAGCCGTTGATAATTGATTTTTATTTCTGCAAGCAGATTGTTTGGGACTGAATGGTCATGGTTGTACCGGCTGGACTCAGGCAAGTGGGGAACATTCCATCACACTCCTGATTTGTGTCTGGGAGAGGATTTTGGAGTCAGTCAGCACAATACTCAGCTTCTGACCTCCTTCAGCTTGTTGAAGCCACACATCAGCTTGGACTTGTGTCCAAATCAACAATTTCTGTGAAATAAACTTTAGGACAGGTCTTACCAACTTCATACTTCCGGAAGTATCGAGGACTAAGCAGAGCACACGGTCGTTGGCCTGTAGGATTGTAAATGTCGGTATCACTGAACCAATGTGGGGTGGGCGATTGTTTCTGAAATCCTCTGACTTGCTGATCACATCCCAAGTGCTCCTGTAATTGCACATTTTATTCTGCATGTTTGGTGCGTCAGGATTGTGAGTTTCATTGTCACAGAATTCAACCACCTGGATATTTTTTTAAAAAGATACCCTGCGTTAAAGAGGCGACAGGAGAAAAAGCTCTGACGAAAAACATTCAACAAATTCTACAAAATGTAAAAATCTCTGATACATTAAGAATCATTGTGGGGCTTGAATTTATGATCTTTTGACTCAGGATGATGGGTGCTGCCATTCAAGCAGGCTGACACAGAGGAGATGGGTCATTTTTAACCTCACCAATTGGTCAGTAAACTGTCACAACCATCACCTGCCCATTGTCAACCCTGTGGATTGGCGTCGCATTGATTCCAATGGATATCGGGTGGATTCTCTATCAGGAAGGAATCCAAAATCCAGTTGTAAACCTAGGGACACTGTTCATAATATAACCCTAATGGGCCAAATCTTCTACTCTCCGGATTGGAGGGGACCGGACTTGGGGGTAAGGTTTGATTTTTTCTCTCACTGAAACAATGGGTCTGAAACTCTCCCATTTCACGCTCATTTGGCACTTCGAATTTGTTCAGTAAGATCGCCCCCACAGTCTTTCAAGCCATTCTGGGATCTTCCCGTCCAGTTATCACACCAACTGGAATTGCAAGGGTTAGGATAAGGTTGCTGGAACAAAGTGTTAATGATATTTGAGAAAGTATCTCTTACTTACATTTGACAGTCCAGTTGTGTACATTATTGAGGAGGATGAAGTCTGCGTTTTGTTTGGATAGAATTTACAATTGCCCTTTGGTAACCCTGAGATGGAGTCAATGTCACATGATGGACAGGATATCTCGCTGCACTCAGCAATCCTGCCTTTTATCTCCTCTGAACATCTGAAACCAAAATCATCAAAGGAAATTCTATGATTCTGAGTAACATTTCTAGAACAAGAAATCATTTAATAAAATAGAAAGAGAGGCTGGGATTTTACACTGAGACCAGGAATTCATGCCCAATGTCAACGGATCTTTTGCTGATCCATCTAATTTTCCACCCTGTCTGCAATGGTTCCTGTGGGAATCGGAAAATCCGAGCCAAAGAAAATAGGAGGCCATTTGGTCCATCATGCCCTTGCTGGGTAAAGAAAGAGTTATTCCTCATTTGGGTCCCTCTTTCTTTTTATTTATTAATTCATGGGATGTGGGCATCGCTGGCTAAACCAGCATTTATTGCCCATCTCTAATTTCCCTTGAGAAAGTGGTGGTGAGCTACCTTCTTGAATCGCTGTGGTATAAGTACACACATAGTGCTGTTAGGGAGCGAGTTGCAGGACCTTGACTCAGCGACAGTGAAGGAACAACCACTATAATTCCAAAGCAGAATGGTGAGTGACTTGAAGGAGAATTTCCATGGATCTGCTACCCTTATCCTTTTAGATGGCAGCAGTTGTGAGTTTGAAAGGTGCTGCCTAGGGAGTCTTAGAATGTTCCATCGGTGCATTTTGTACACACTGCTGCCATTATGCATCCTAGCCTCTGACCTGCATTTTATTTTTGTTAATTCATGGCATGTAGGTGCAAATGGCCAGCATTTGTTGCCCATCTCTACTTGGGTTTGAACTGAGTGGCTCGCTCGGCCATTTTAGAGGACAATTAAGAGTCAACCACCTTGCTGTGGGTCTGAAGTCATATGTAGGCCAGTTAGTAAATTTCCTGTGTTAAGGGACATTAGTGAACCAGATGGTTTTTTAACTATTGATGGTCACCATTACTGAGGTTAGGCTAGGAATTCTGCAGTGATTGGGATGTTCGCTGATGACTACACAATGTTCAGCACTATTTGTAACTCCTCTCTAACTGAAGAAGTACATGTCAAAATATAGCAAGACCTGGGCTGACAAGTGACAAATAACATCACACCACACAAGTGTCAGGAAATGACCATCTCCACCAAGAGAGGATCTAACCATCACCCTTGATATTCAATAGCATTACCATCACTGAATGTGACACGGTGGCACAGTGGTAAGCACTGCTGCCTCACAGCGCCAGGGACCCGGGCTCAATTCCTGGCTTGGGTGACTGTCTGTGTGAAGTCTGTATGTTCTCTCCGTGTCTGCGTGGGTTTCCTCCAGGAGCTCCAGTTGCCTCCCACAGTCCGAAAGACATGCTGGTTAGGTGCATTGGCCATGCTAAATTCTCTCTCAGTGTACCCAAACAGGTGCTGGAGTGTGGCGACTAGGGGATTTTCACAGTAACTTCATTGCAGTATTAATGTAAGCCTACTTGTGACACTAATAAATAAACTTTTGATTTGATTTATTATTGTCACATTTATTAGTCTACAGTGAAAACTTTTGTTTCTTGCGTGCTATACAGAGAAAGGATACCATAACGTACATAGAGAAGGAAAGGAGAGAGTGCAGAATGTGGTGTTACCGTCATAGCTAGGGTGTAGAGAAAGATCAAAAGCCTTGCGATAATCCATGTAAATATGTCAAATGTGTTACCCCCATTGACCTTCCATCTTCTACCCCAAAAATTCAATCAAGGGAGACGGATGTGGAGTTGCCGGCGTTGGACTGGGGTAAGCACAGTAAGCACAACACCAGGTTAAAGTCCAACAGGTTTATTTGGTAGCACGAGCTTTCGGAGCATTGCCCCTTCATCAGGTGAATGAAGAGTTCGGTTCACAAACAGGGCATATATAGACACAAACTCAATTACAAGATAATGGTTGGAATGAGAGTCTTAACAGGTAATTAAGTCTTTACAGCTGCAGACAATGTGAGTGGAGAGAGGGTTAAGCACAGGTTAAAGAGGTGAGAATTGTCTCCAGCCAGGACAGTTAGTGAGATTTTGCAAGCCCAGGCAAGTCGTGGGGGTTACAGATCGTGTGACATGAACCCAAGATCCCGGTTGAGGCCATCCTCATATGTGCGGAGCTTGACTATCAGTTTCTGCTCAGCGATTCTGCGTTGTCGTGTGTCGTGAAGGCCGCCTTGGAGAACGCTTACCCGAAGATCAGAGGCTGAATGCCCGTGACTGCGAAATTTTCGGACTGCAAACCGGTTACCAGCGGAGTGCCACAGGGATCAGTGCTTGGTCCTCTGCTATTTGTAATTTTTATAAATGACTTGGAGGAGGGGGCTGAAGGGTGGATCAGTAAATTTGCTGATGACACCAAGATTGGTGGAGTAGTGGATGAGGTGGAGGGCTGTTGTAGGCTGCAAAGAGATAGAGATAGGATGCAGAGCTGGGCTGAAAAATGGCAAATGGAGTTTAACCCCGACAAATGCGAGGTGATTCATTTTGGTAGGACTAATTTAAATGTGGATTACAGGGTCAAAGGTAGGGTTCTGAAGAATGTGGAGGAACAGGGAGATCTTGGGGTTCATATCCATAGATCTCTGAAGGTTGCCACTCAAGTGGATAGAGCCGTGAAGAAGGCCTATAGTGTGTTGGCGTTCATTAACAGGGGGTTTGAGTTTAAGAGCCGTGGGGTTATGCTGCAACTGTACAGGACCTTGGTGAGACCACATTTGGAATATTATGTGCAGTTCTGGTCACCTCACTACAAGAAGGATGTGGAGCCACTGGAAAGAGTGCAAAGGAGATTTACCAGGATGCTGCCTGGTTTGGAGGGTAGGTCTTATGAGGAAAGGTTGAGGGAACTTGGGCTTTTCTCTTTGGAGAGGAGGAGGTTGAGAGGAAACTTGATAAAGGTTTATAAGATGATGAGGGGGATAGATAGAGTGAACGTTCAAAGACTATTTCCTCGGGTGAATGGAGCGGTAACTAGGGGGCATAACTATAGGGTTCATGGTGGGAGATATAGGAAGAATGTCCGAGGTAGGTTCTTTACGCAGAGAGTGGTTGGGGTGTGGAATGGACTGTCTGCAGGGATAGTGGAGTCAGAAACTTTAGGAACATTTAAGAAGCTATTGGATAGGCATATGGAGTACTTCGGGATGATAGGGAGGAAATAGCTTGATCTGGGTTTCAGACAAAGCTCGGCACAACATCGTGGGCCAAAGGGCCTGTTCTGCGCTGTACTGTTCTATGTTCTATGCTGAAGTGTTCCCCAATCGGAAGAGAACACTCCTGCCTGGTGATTGTCCAGCGGTGTCCATTCATCCGTTGTCGTAGCGTCTGTATAGTCTCGCCAATGTACCATGCCTCGGGACATCCTATCCTGCAGCATATCAGGTAGACAACATTGGCCGAGTTGCAAGAGGATGTACCGTGTACCTGGTGGATGGTGTTCTCATGTGAGATGATGGCATCCATGTCGATGATCTGGCACATCTTGCAGAGGTTGCTGTGGCAGAGTTGTGTGGTGTCGTGGTCACTGTTCTCCTGAAGGCTGGGTAGTTTGCTGCGGACAATGGTCTGTTCGAGGTTGCGCGGTTGTTTGAAGGCAAGTAGTGGAGGTGTGGGGATGGACGGACACAATGTTCCATTCACAAATCCATGCTGACAGTTCTTAATTAATTTGTGCCTTTTTAAATGACAATATTTGCAATCCCACAATCATTTTTCAATAATTTGCCCACCAGCAAAATTAAACCTGTTGGGCAGAATTTTGCACAGCCCTCACCCCACCTCCCCCCTACCCTCCACACTCCCTCCCCACTGCATCCCATCCCTCACCGGCCCCCAGTGGGTTTTGAGACGGGGGGAGTGTAAAATTAAATGGATGGGATTCCCCCTGTGATCTTGTCCACCCAAACCCTGATGTAACTTCACACCTAGACAGCCAGCCCCACAGGTGGGAAACCCGCCCATTTATCTATAAGGTCCTTAACTGGCCATTTAATGGCCTTTTCCATCCTCTCAATTTTTAGGCTGGTGAAAGTGGGGGCAGGTCGGGTGGGAATGTGGCTTTGCACCTTTTCCCCATCTCAGGTGGGGAGTGGGGGCGTCCCACTCTGAAGATCCCTTCATTATTGGGGTGCCCTCCCCATCAGGACATTGGAGCTCCAGGACCGTCTATCCCCGGACTACCCCACAACGCTGCAGTGATCCCCCTCGTGACCCCACAGAAATCCCAAGGGACATTTATCGGTGACCAAAGTCATACAATTAGAATTGTCCTACCTTGTTGCTTCATACGTGCCCTTAGATAAATAGAAAGGCTTCTGATCGTTATATTCATCAAAAACTCCCCACTGAAGATGAGCCCATTCATGAACAAAAACTCTCTCTGTAGAAACAGAAGCAATTTTGTTTAAAATTAGATCTTTGCTGTCACTTTCTGTGAGATATAAATGGAATTGATGCATCGGGAAGTTTAAATATTGGTGTTTAACTCTCTTGTCTGTAAAATGCACTCAGTGGCTTGAAGTTACTTTGTGGCTTCACAAAAAAATTCATTCTTCTGTTCCTCCATGTTAGTGCTGGAACTGATTTCTATCGCAATGTTTCTGCGTACGGGATAGAATTAGTCTGTTAAAGGGTTTAATGGATGCGGTGCTCGATTGAACTGATGGGAAAGGAGCTAATAAAAAATATATTGCTCTGTTTGTAACATTGCTCTTGATTCTTTCACCGAGGCCATATGCTAACAATTTTGTCTTCATCGACCGCCCTTGCTTGGTGTCATAGAAACCCTTCATCACCTTTAGGGTCAGTAACTGGGATGATGTTCTTTTTTCTTATTTATTCATTCACAAGATGAGGGTGTTGCTGGCTAGGCCACCCTTTATTGACCATCCCTAATTACCATTGAGAAGGTGGTGGTGGCTTCACAAAAAAAATTAATTCTTCTGTTCCTCCATGTTAGTGCTGGAACTGATTCCTATCGCAATGTTTCTGAGTACATAGAAACATAGAAAAACTACAGCACAAACAGGCCCTTCGGCCCACAAGTTGTGCCGAACACATCCCTACCTTCTCGAGCTACCTATAACCCTCCATCCTATTAAGCTCCATGTACTCATCCAGGAGTCTCTTAAAAGACCCTATTGAGTTCGCCTCCACCACCATTGACGGCAGCCGATTCCACTCGCCCACCACCCTCTGTGTGAAAAACTTACCCCTAACATCTCCCCTGTACCTACCCCCCAGCACCTTAAACCTGTGTCCTCTCGTCGCAGACATTTCCACCCTGGGAAAAAGCTTCTGAGAGTCCACCCGATCTATGCCTCTCAACATCTTATATGCCTCTATTAGGTCTCCTCTCATCCTTTGTCTCTCCAAGGAGAAAAGACCGAGCTCCCTCAGCCTATCCTCATAAGGCATGCCACTCAATCCAGGCAACATCCTTGTAAATCTCCTCTGCACCCTTTCAATCTTTTCCACATCCTTCCTTTAGTGAGGTGACCAGAACTGAGCACAGTACTCCAAGTGGGGTCTGACGAGGGTCTTATATAGCTGCATCATTATCCCCGGACTCCTAAACTCAATCCCTCGATTGATAAAGGCCAGCACACCATACGCCTTCTTAACCACCTCCTCCACCTGCGGGGCCGATTTTAGAGTCCTATGGACCCGGACCCCAAGGTCCCTCTGATCCTCTACAGTACTCAGAGTCTTTCCCTTTCTTGTATTCCTTCATCCCATTTGACCTACCAAAATGGACCACGATGCATTTATCTGGGTTGAAGTCCATCTGCCACTTGTCCGCCCAGTCTTGCATCCTATCTATGTCCCTCTGTAACTTCTGACATCCCTCCAGACTATCCACAACCCCACCAACCTTCATGTCGTCGGCAAACTTACCAACCCATCCCTCCGCTTCCTCATCCAGGTCATTTATGAAAATGACAAACAGCAAGGGTCCCAGAACAGATCCCTGGGGCACACCACTGGTGACCGACCTCCATTTAGAAAAAGACCCATCTATACCCACTCTCTGCCTTCTTTGGGCAAGCCAGTTCTGGATCCACCGGGCAGCAGCCCCTTGGATCCCATGCCCTCTCACTTTTTCCAGAAGCCTTGCATGGGGGACCTTATCGAACGCCTTGCTAAAATCCATATAAACCACGTCTACTGCCTTCCCTTCGTCAATGTGTTTAGTCACATTTTCGAAGAACTCCACCAGGCTTGTAAGGCACGATCTGCCCTTGATAAAGCCATGCTGAGTATTCTTGAGCATACTAAACCTCTCTAAATGCTCATATATCCTGTCCCTCAGGATCTTCTCCATCAGTTTACCAACCACTGAGGTTAGACTCACCGGTCGGTAATTACCTGGGCTATCCCTATTCCCTTTCTTGAAAATAGGAACCACATCCGCAATCCTCCAATCCTCCGGTACCTCTCCCGTCTCCATCCACGACGCAAAGATCATCGCCAGAGGCTCTGCAATCTCCTCCCTCGCCTCCCACAGTAACCTTGGGTACATCCCATCTGGACCCGGCGACTTATCTATCTTGATGCCATTCAAAGATTCCAGCACAACCTCTTTCTGAAAATCCACATACTCAATCCTTTCAGTCCACCGCACGCCTGCAGTACATCCACCCAGGTCCTTCTCCTCTGTGAAAACCGAGGCAAAATACTCATTGAGCACCTCTGCCATTTCTACTGGTTCCGTACAGACTTTCCCGCCTTCACCTTTTATAGGCCCTATTCCGTCACGTCTCATCCTTTTACTCTTCACATATTTATAGAACGCCTTAGGGTTCTCCTTAATCCTACCTGCCAGGGCCTTCTCGTGACCCCTTCTGGCTCTCCTTATTTCCTTCTTTAGTCCCTTCCTACAAGCCGTATACTCTTCTAAATCCCTATCTTCGCCAAGCTCTCTGAGCCTTTTGTACGCTTTCCTTTTCTTCTCGACTAGGTCCCGCACAGCTTTCGTGCACCATGGTTCCTTTAACCGACCAACACCTCCCTGTCTGCTCGGAACGTTGTCCTGTAGAACTCTAGACAGACATTCCTTGAAAAACTGCCACCTCTCTTCAGTAGATTTTCCCGAGAATACCTCCTTCCAATTTACTCCTCTAATTTGCTGTCTAATGTCTTCATATTTCCCCTTACTCCATATAAACACTTTCCTAGCTTGCCTGATCCTCTCTTTTTCCAATGCAAGCCTAAAGGAGATAGAGTTATGATCGCTATCCCCAAGATGCTCTCCCACTGAGAGATCTGACACCAGTCCAGGTTCATTGGTCAGTATCAGATCAAGTACAGCCTCTCCTCTTGTAGGCTTGTCCACATGCTGTGTCAGGAAACCCTCCTGAACACACCTAACAAACTCTTCCCCATCCAATCCCCTTACCCTAGGGATATTCCAATCTATGTTTGGGAAATTAAAGTCTCCCATCACAACAACTCTGCTATTTCTGCATCTCTCCAGGATCTGTTTCCCTATCTGCTCCTCCACCTCCCTGTTACTATTGGGCGGCCTATAGAAAACTCCCAGCAGAGTGACCGGCCCCTTCCCACTCTGAACTTCCAACCACAGAGACTCGGTGGACAATCCCTCCACAGCATACACTTTCTCTACAATTGTGACACTATCCCTGATCAGCAGTACCACTCCACCCCCTCTCTTGCCTCCCTCCCTGTCCTTCCTGAAACATCTGAATCCCGCCATCTGTAGTATCCAGTCCTGTCCCTGAGACATCCAAGTCTCCATAATGGCCACCACATCATACTTCCAGGCATCGATCCACGCTCTGAGCTCATCCCCTTTATTCACAATACTCTTGGCATAGAATTACAAGATGGAATTAGTCTGTTAAAGGGTTTAGTGGACGTGGTGCTCGATTGAACTGATGGGAAAGGAGCTAATAAAAAATATATTGCTGTGTTTGTAACCTTGCTCTTAGTTCTTTCACTGAGGCCAATTTTGTCTTAAATGTACCTCACTACTTGTTGTCATAGAAACCACTGCACTCATCTTCATCACCTTCAGGGTCAGTAACTGGGATGATGTTCTTTTTTCTTATCTATTCATTCACAGGATGAGGGTGTTGCTGGCTAGGCCACCCTTTATTGGCCATCCCTAATTACCACTGAGAAGGTGGTGGGTGAGCTGCCTTCTTGAACCGCTGCAGGCCATGTGGTGTAGGTACACCCACAGTGCTGTTCG
Organism: Mustelus asterias; assembly: GCF_964213995.1. Lineage (NCBI taxonomy): Eukaryota > Metazoa > Chordata > Chondrichthyes > Carcharhiniformes > Triakidae > Mustelus > Mustelus asterias. The sequence goes on along the minus strand of NC_135808.1, from coordinate 126,387,085 downwards.
GGAGGGAGTTTCCATTTTTGACCCAGTGACAGTGAAGGAATGGCTGACATATTTCCAAGTCAGGATGGTGAGTGGCTTGGTGGGGAATTCGCAGAAAGTGATGTTTCCATGTGTTTGCTTCCCTTGTCCTTCCAGGTGGCAGTGGTCACGGGTTTGGGAGATACTGTCGAAGGAGCCATGGTGAGTTGCTGCAGTGCATCTTGTAGATGGTACACATTGTTGCCACTGTGCATTGGTGGTGGAGGAAGTGAATGTTTGTGGATGGGGTGCCAATCAATTGGGCTGCTTTTTCCTGGATGGTGTCAAACACCTGAGTGTTGTTGGAGTACTCATCCAGGCAAGCGGCAAGAATTCCATCACACTCCTGACTTGTGCCTTGTGGATGGTGGACAGGCTTTGGGGAATCAGGAGGCGAGTTGCTCACCGCAGAATTCTTAGCCTCTGACTTGCACAGTGTTTATATGGCTAATTCAGTTCGGTTCCTGAACAATGGTAACTCCTGAGGACGTTGATAGTGGGGGCTTCAGCAATCACAATGCCATTGAATGTCAAGGGGAAATGGCTGGACTTTATTTATGGTGGCACGGTATCATAGTGATTAGCACTGCTGCCTCACAGTGCCAGGGACCCAGGTTCGATTCCTGGCTTGGGTCACTGTCTGTGTGGAGTTTGCTCTTTGTCTCCGTGTCTGCGTGGGTTTCCTCCGGGTGCTTCAGTTTCCTCCCACAGTCCAAAGATGTGCAGTTTAGGTGCATTGGCCATGCTAAATTGTCCCTTGATGTCAGGGGGATTAGTCGGGTAAATACGTGGGGTTACGGGGATAAGGCCTGGGTGGGATTGTTGTCGGTGCAGGCTCGATGGGCCAAATGGCCTCCTTCTGCACTGTAGGGATTCTATGATTCTACTGTTGGAAATGGAAATTGCCTGCCATTTTTGAGACACTTATTTGCCCAAGCCTGAACTTTGCCCAGGTCTTGCTGTATATGGACACAAAGTATTTGAGGAGTTGTGAATTGTGCTGAATGTTGTGTAATCATCAGCAAACATGCCCATTTCTGAGCTAATGATGGAAGGAAGGTCATTGATAAAACAGCTGAAGATGATTGGGCCTCAGACACTACCCTGAAGAGTACCTGCGATGATGTCTTGGGACTGAGATGATTGATTTCCAACAATCACAATTATCTTCCTTTGTGCCAAGTATGACCCGATAAGAGGAGAGTTTTCCCACATATTCCCACTGACTCCGGTTTTACTCGGGCTCCTTGATGCCATATATAGCTAAATGTCTTGATGTCAAGGACAGTCACTCTCCCATATTCTATCTGTCCTGCACTTTACGGATGGTACATAGCTGGGCAATTTTCCACATTACCAGGTAGATGCCAGTGTTGTGCTGATTGTTCATTGGGAGTGGTGTTTTACCATTTAGAGTCCTATTGTACTGGAACAGCTTGGCTAGGGCATGGCTAGTCCTGGAGCACAAGGCTTCAGTTGCATTGCTAGAATGTTGTCAGGGCCGATTGCTTTTGCAGTTCTGTCAGCCATTTCTTCATATCATGTGGAGTGAATCAAATTGGCTGAAGCTGGCATCTGTGATGCTGGGGACCTCTGGAGGAGGCTGAGATGGATCATCTACTCAACACTTCTGGCTGAAACTAGTTAATTAAATTCAAATTCCATGAGCTGCTGTGGTAGGATTTGAACCTGTGTTCCCAAAGCATTAACCTAGGCCTCTGGGTCACTAGCAAGCCACATTGCCAGTACCCCGCCACAATCTCCCCATCCCTCTCTCTATCTCTCTCACTAATTGAGCAAAATTTAGGACTCAAAGTACAACAACAATGGTGTTAACTTATTTAAGGTTATTTACCTTTTGGGCCATAAGCTGCAGTCAGACTGTTGTTTAGTACAAAGTTTGGGGTGAAGTGAATGTACCGGCCCTTCTCACCACATCCGCCATACTGGAGAGTGTACGGTTCATCTGCATATTTAAGGTATGGTTCAGCAATGACCACATCAGCCTAGGGAAAGACAAATAGATGTTTTCATGAGAGAATCACTGCACAAGCTCTCACACACTCACAAACAGACGCACACACACACACAAACTCCAGCACGCATGCACACACAGAGACACACACACACTCACAAACAAACACACACAAACAGACACAAACACACAAACAAACACAAACCCCCAGCACACACACAAACAAAGACACACACACAAACAAACATACACACGCACATACAGGGTACATATTGCGTCGTGCCCGTTTTTGGGCACGAAAATTTAGTAAAGTTGGGTGTGAGGCGATTAACGTGATCCGCGCCGCGTCCGCGCAGATGCCCACTTTACCAAGGCTCAAAAATGGCCATAATCCGAAACGCACCCGAAACGGGCGCAACGGCAATTTAAATACATTTGCACGCATTTAAACTGAATTAATGAACTGCCCGCCCAACTTTACCAGCATTTCCCCCTTTACTATCGCGTTTGCCCGTCCAGATTCAGCGCGAAACAGACATGCTCAGCAAAGGTCTGTTTCGGGTGCTCCAGCTTCTGAAGAGGTACATTCAGAGTTTCCAACGGCTCTCTGACTCATATTGGTGGTTGGGGGGATGGAGGGAGGCGGGTCAGATCATTCTCTGGTCGCGGGGGGGGAGGGAGGAGGAGGTGGGTCAGATGTGTCTCTGGTGGTGGGGAGGAGGAAGACCCGATCATTCTCTAGTGGAGGGGGTGGGGTGGGGGGTGGGAGGGAGGTTGGAGGGAGACCTGATCATCCTCGGGGAAGGTGGGGGGGGGTGCGAATGGAGGGAGGCCAGATGGTTTTCTGGCCGGGGGGGGGAGGGGGGGTGCAAGGGAGTCCGCTGCACTCTGCGGGCGATTGGTGGGGGGGGGGGAAGGAGAGCAGAGGGTCACGATCAGTCTGGGTAGCCGGGTGGGGGTGGGTGGATAAGGGGGAAAGTTATGTTGTGGGGGTGGGGCGATGTCAGTGGGGGCCATCGCTCCTGGGCACTTTATCCACTTTTTGCAGCCCAGGCGCGTTTTTCAAATTTTGTTCTCACTGCGCATGCGCAGTTCAGCGATTTGGGCACAATAAGCCCCGCCCACAGCGCGATTCAGACTCATGATTTTATTTTCAGGCTGAGTGCATATGGGGGCGCCTGAGAACAGATTTCCAGGTCGGATCTGAATTGCGCCCAGATTCAGCACTTAGAATCAAAATGGCAAAATTGGGCCCTCACCAATCTGAGTCAAAGAGCTGTTGGAAAATCTGAAGCTGGAGGGCCCGAAACAGACCTTTGCTGAGCAGCCATTTTTGGGCCTTGGTAAAGTGGGTATCTGCGCGGATGTGGGCGTGGATCGCGCTAATCGCCTCACGCCCGACTTTATCAAGTTTTTGCGCCTGTTGATGGTAAAATCGGGTCCATATAGTCATCGAGGTTTACAGCATGGAAACAGGCCCTTCGGCCCAACTTGTCCATGCCGCCCTTTTTTTGAAACCCCGAAGCTAGTCCCAATTGCCCGCATTTGGCCCATATCCCTCTATATCCATCTTACCCATTAGCCTCACAACACCAGGTTAAAGTCCAACATGTTTATTTGGTATTGTGAGGTTTCGGGGCGTTGCCCCTTCATCAAGTGAGTGTAGGGGCAATGCTCCGAAAGGGGCAACGCTCCAAAAGCTCGTGCTACCAAATAAACCTGTTGGTCATTAACCTGGTGTTGTGAGACTACTTACTGTGCCTACTCCAGTCCAACGCCGGCAACTCCACATCATCTTACCCATGTAACTGTCTAAACACTGTTTAAAAAACAAAATTGTACCCGCCTCTACTATCACCTCTGGCAGTTTGTTCCAGACACTCACCACCCTCTGTGTGAAAACATTGCCCCTCTGGACACTTTTGTATCTCTCCCCTCTCATCTTAAATCTATGCCCTCTAGTTTTAGATTCCCCTACCTTTGCGAAAAGATATTGACTATCTAGCTGATCCATGTCCCTCATTATTTTATAGACCTCCACAAGATCACCCCTCAGCCTCCTACACTCCAGAGAAAAAAGTCCCAGTCTATCCAGCCTCTCCTTATAACTCAAACCATCAAGTCCCGGTAGCATCCTCGTAAACCTTTTCTGCACTCTTTCTAGTTTAATAATATCCTTTCTATAATAGGGTGACCAGAACTGTACACAGTATTCCAAGTGTGGCCTTACCAATGTCTTGTACAACTTCAACAAGACATCCCAACTCCTGTATTCAATGTTCTGACCAACGAAGCATGCTGAATACCTCCTTCACCACTCTGTCCACCTGTGACTCCACTTTCAAGGAGCTATGAACATGTACCCCTCGATCTCTTTGCTCTGTAACTCTCCCCAATGCCCTACCATTAACTGAGTAAGTCCTGCCCTGGTTCAAACTACCAAAATGCATCACCTCTCATTTATCTAAATTAAACTCCATCTGCCATTCGTCAGCCCACTGGCCCAATTGATCAAGATCCTGTTGCAAACCGAGATAACCTTCTTCATTGTCAACTATACCACCAATCTTGGTGTCATCTTCAAACTTACTAACCATGCCTCCTATATTCTCATCCAAATCATTAATATAAATGACAAATAACAGTGGACCCAGCACCAATCCCTGAGGCACACCGCTGGTCACAAGCCTCCAGTTTGAAAAACAACCCTCTCCAACCACCCTCTGTCATCAACACCCTCTGTCAACAACACCGGCATCTCCACAGTCTGTCATCAAGCTAATTTTGTATACATTTAGCTACCTCACCCTGGATCCCATGAGATTTAACCTTATGCAACAACCTACCATGTGGTACCTTGTCAAAGGCCTTGCTAAATTCCACGTAGACAACATCAATTGAGTACTTATCCAGTCAGCAGCTATTGTGTTGTGCAATCATAGTTGCCTGACTGGACATGATTCATAGACTGAGAGCTGTGTACAAAATTGCCTGCGATTGGGAATGAAGGAGGAGGCCATTCAGCCCACTGAATCCCTGTTAGTTCTTTCGAGCAACTCACCTCATCTCAACACCCACACCGCCATTTTCCCTGTAGTTCTGCAAATATTTTTTTCTTTAAATCATTCTCTTTTGAAAGCTGTGCTTGAATCTGCCTTCACCCAAATCTCAAGCAGCCCATTGCAGAACCGAATCACTCATTACAGAAAAGATTTTCCTCGTGGTGCTGTTGCTTCTTTAGCTGTGATAATGGGAATGCAATTGATTTTATATATATATATATATATCAATTGCACTACCATCATCACAGCTAAAGAAGCAAGGAAAATCTTTTCTGTAATAAGTGATTCGGTTCTGCAATGGGCTGCTCTAGTTTGCTTTATGTTTAAAAATTCAGCTTTTTTCGACGGTCAGTCAGTATGTCTGGTAGGAATGCAGCTCAGATGCTGGGAGAGCAGGATAATTATTCATTTTAGTCATGTGGTGTTTACTTTGGATGGAGCTTTTGGATTTTTGTTGATAGATGGATATTTCCCCTGAAGCTTTTAATTAGGTTGATTGAAAAGGTCATGAGTTATCCAGCAGATGTTGCTGTGGTGATGGGAAGAGCTACGTCTGTGGCAGTGAAAAAAATTAAGTTAATAGGACAGCTGAAGTCCATAAGACCATAAGACCATAAGACATAGGAGCGGAAGTAAGGCCATTCGGCCCATCGAGTCCACTCCACCATTCAATCATGGTTGATTTCAACTCCATTTACCCGCTCTCTCCCCATAGCCCTTAATTCCTCGAGAAATCAAGAATTTATCAATTTCTGTCTTGAAGACGCTCAACGTCTCGGCCTCCACAGCCCTCTGTGGCAATGAATTCCACAGACCCACCACTCTCTGGCTGAAGAAATTTCTCCTCATCTCTGTTCTAAAGTGACTCCCTTTTATTCTAAGGCTGTGCCCCCGCGTCCTAGTCTCCCCTGTTAATGGAAACAACTTCCCTACGTCCATCCTATCTAAGCCGTTCATTATCTTGTAAGTCAGAGGCATGTGCAGGCTGTCCCTGAGAATTCATGCGCTCTCCACAAAATCTCTCTCTGAAAGCTTCAAGACTGACAACACAATTTATAGCAAGTATGCCTGGATTTGCTAACTATTTATTTGAAAGTGTTTTAGAACTATGCGTGAATGCGACTTATTTGGAACTGGAACAGTCAAAGCTAGAAACTAAAGTTGCTTCCTTTCATTTTGTTCAAGCCCATGCTGCACTCACACAAAAGTGCTTTGAAGCAGGGATTACTGCAGTGATGCTGGAGGACGTGAATACAGGCTGATAATGCCCTGTGCAAGCCCCTGGTGTCTCACATCTCTGCTCAAATCACTGAGACCCAAGGCTCATTGCAGCACCCTACATTCATCCTGACTGAGTACAGAGCAGAGACTGGGCCCAAAAACCAATGGAATTATTTTCTCTACCGTCCAACAACTCCATTGGTTGCTTCCTTTGTCATTGAATTAGGGAGTGGTGTGGGGGGTGACAGGAATTTAAAGGGTAGTTTTCAGAAACTATTCCCAGCGTGGAACCTTGTCCTCAGGGAGCACAGGCAGGATTCCAGACATTCAGTCCACACCATTAACTATCCATGTTAAAAATTGTCTGTCGACTACTCCTAATTATAAATTCCAAACAATTTGCATTTATATCCTGCCTTTAATGTAGTAAAACATCCCTTCAAAGGAGCCTTGTCAAAACACAGAATCACATATGGCGACAGTGGGCCAGGAGACCAAGAACTGAGTCAAGGAAGTAGGTTTTAATGAGTGTCTTGAAGGAGAGAGAGAGCTTGAGAGATAGAACATAGAACATAGAAAGCCACAGCACAAACAGGCCCTTCGGCCCACAAGTTGCGCCGATCACATCCCCACCTCTAGGCCTATATAGAACATAGAAAGGAGAGGTCTAAGGAGGAAATTCCAGAGCTTCAGGGCCATGAGGCCATGACTACCAATTAAAATCGAAGAGACTCATGTCAAGGGGCTGGAATTAGATGAGTGGGTCATGGGGCTGGAGGAGATTACAGAGTTGGGATGGGGACAGGTCATGTAGAGATTTGAAAATAAGGACAAGAACTGGAAATGTGGTGTGGACGGCTTGCCATTTTCATAGAATTATAGAATGGCTACAGTGCAGAAGGAGGCCATTTGCACCATCGAATCTCCAACAAAGCATCTTACCCAGACCCTATCCCCGTAACCCCACGTATTTACCCTGCTAATCTCCCTAACCTACACATCATGGGACACAAAGGGGAAATTTAGCATGGCCAATCCATCTAACCTACACATCATGGGACACAAAGAGGAAATTTATCATGGCCAATCTACCTCACCTGCACATCTTTGAACTGTGGGAGGAAACCGGAGCACTCGGAGGAAACCCATGCAGACACAGGAAAAATGTGCAAATTCCACACAGACAGTGACCCGAGGCCGGAATTGAACCCAGGTCCCTGGCGCTGTGAGACAGCAGTGATAGCCACCATGCTGCCCACATTTTCCTTGCAGAATGGGGCAGAAAACCATTGATTTAATGCTTCTGATGGTTTTCTGTCCATCATGCGTGGTATCTATAGGGAGTGAGTGCTGAATTCACAATACTTGCAGGGAGGTTTGCTACTGTTATTGGGGAGCGTTTAAACTAGATTTGCAGGGGGATGGGAACCAGAGTGCCAGAGCAGATAGTGGAGCAAGGGTGAAAAGACAGGTTAGTTCAAGCAAAATCACAAATGGAAGGGTTGAGTGTGGTGGAAATAATCTTTGGAGGTGTGTCTATTTCAATGCCAGGAGTATTGTGGGGAAGGCAGATGAGCTGAAGGCGTGGATAGACACATGGAAATATGACATTATAGCCATTAGTGAAACTTGGCTACAGGAGGGGCAGGACTGGCAGCTCAATGTTCCAGGGTTCCAATGTTTCAGGCGGGATAGAGGCAGAGGGATAAAAGGTGGGGGGGTGGCATTGTTGGTCAGGGAAAATGTTACAGCGGTACTCAGGCAGGATTGACTAAGGAGCTTGTCTACAGAGGCCCTATGGGTGGAGCTGAGAAACAGGAAAGGTATGACCACATTAATGGGGTTGTATTATAGACCACCCAATAGTCAGCGAGAATTGGAGGAGCAAATCAGCAGAGAGATAGCTGACAACTGCAAGAAACACAGTTGTGACAGTAGGGGATTTTAATTTTCCACATATAGATTGGGACTCGCATACTGTTAAAGGTTTAGACGGGGTAGAGTTTGTAAAATGTGTTCAGGAGAATTTTCTACATCAGTATATAGAGGTGCCAACTCGAGAGGATGTGATATTGGATCTCCTATTGGGAAATGAGTTAGGACAGGTGATGGATGTGAGTGTGAGGGAACACTTTGGATCCAGTGATCATAATGCCATTCGTTTCAACCTGATCATGGATAAGGATAGATCTGGTCCTCGGGTTGAAGTTCTGAACTGGAAAAAGGCCAAATTTGATGAAATGAGAAGGGATCTGGGAAGTGTGGATTGGCACAGGCTGTTCTCTGGTAAGGATGTAAATGGAAAGTGGGAGGCCTTCAAAGGAGAAATTTTGAGAGTGCAGAGTTTGTATGTTCCTGTCAGGATTAAAGGCATAGGAATAAGGAAACTTGGTTCTCGAGGGAGATTGTAACACTGATTAAGAGGAAGAGAGAGTTGTATGAAATGTACAGGCAGCAAGGAGCAAATCAGATGCTCGAGGAGTATAAAAAGTGCAAGAAGCTACTTAAGAGGGAAATCAGGAGGGCTCAAAGAAGACATGAGGTTGCTTTGGCAGACAGAATGAAGGAAAATCCAAAGAGCTTCTATAGGTATGATAGGAGCAAAAAGATAGTGAGGGATAAAATTGGTCCTCTTGAAGACCAGAGTGGTAGACTGTGTATGGAACCAAAAGAGATAGGGGAGATACTAAATGGTTTTTTTGCATCCGTATTTATTGAGGAAACGGGTATGGAGTAATGGAAATAGGGCAAACAGGTAGGGAAGTCATGGAACCTTTACAGATTAAAGGGGAGGAGGTGCACGCAGTCTTGAGGCAAATCAGAGTGGATAAATCCCCAGGACCGGACAGGGTATTCCCATGGACCTTGAGGGAAGCTAGTGTTGAACTTGCAGGGGCCTGGCAGACATATTTAAAATGTCAGTATTCACGGGGGAGGTGCCGGATGATTGGAGGGTGGCTCATGTTGTTCCGTTGTTTAAAAAAGGTTCCAAAAGAAATCCGGGAAATTATAGGCCAGTAAGTTTGACGTCGGTGGTGGGCAAGTTATTGGAAGGTGTGATAAGGGATAGGATCTACAAATATTTGGATAGACAGGGACTTATTAGGGAGAGTCAACATGGCTTTGTGCGTGGTAGGTCATGTTTGACCAATCTATTAGAGTTTTTTGAGGAGGTTACCAGGAAAGTGGATGAAGGAAAGGCGGTGGATGTTGTCTACCTGGATTTCAGCAAAGCCTTTGACAAGGTCCCACATGGGAGGTTAGTTAGGAAGATTCAGTCACTGGGTATACATGGGGAGGTAGTAAATTGGATTAGACACTGGCTCAATGGAAGAAGCCAGAGAGTGGTTGTGGAGGATTGCTTCTCTGAGTGGAGGCCTGTGACTAGTGGTGTGCCGCAGGGATCGGTGTTGGGTCCATTGTTGTTTGTCATCTATATCAATGATCTGGATGATAATGTGGTAAATTGGAGCAGCAAGTTTGCTGATGATACAAAGATTGGAGATGTAGTGGACAGTGAGGAAGGTTTTCAAAGCTTGCACAGGGATTTGGACCAGCTAGGAAAATGGGCTGAAAAATGGTAAATGGAATTTAACGCAGACAAGTGTGAGATATTGCTCCTTGGAAGGACAAACCAAAGAAGAACGTACAGGGTAAATGGTAGGACTCTGAAGAGTGCAGTTGAACAGAGGGATCTGGGAATACAGGTACAGAATTCCCTAAAAGTGACGTCACAGGTGGATAGGGTTGTAAAGAGTGCCTTTGGTACATTGGCCTTTATAAATCGGAGTATCGAGTATAAAAGTTGGAGTGTTATGGTAAGGTTATATAAGGCATTGGTGAGGCCGAATTTAGAGTATTGTGTACAGTTTTGGTCACCTAGTAACAGGAAGGATGTAAATAAGGTTGAAAGAGTGCAGAGAAGGTTCACAAGGATGTTGCCGGGACTTGAGAAGATGAGTTACAGAGAGAGATTGAATAGGTTGGGACTTTATTCCCTGGAGCATAGAAGAATGAGGGGAGATTTGATAGAGGTGCATAAGATTTTGATGGGTATAGATAGAGTGAATGCAAACAGGCTTTTTCCACTGAGGCTAGGGGAGTAAAAAACCAGAGGGCATGGGTTAAGGGTGAAAGGAGAAAGGTTAAAAGGGAATATTAGGGGGGACTTCTTCACGCAGAGAGTGGCGGGAGTGTGGAGTGAGCTACCGGATAAAGTGGTAAATGCGGGGTCACTTTCAACATTTAAGAAAAACTTGGATGAGTTCATGGATGAGAGGGGCGTGGAGGGATATGGTCCAAGTGCAGGTCAGTGGGACTAGGCAAAAAATGGTTCAGCACAGACAAGAAGGGCCAAAAGGCCTGTTTCTGAGCTGTAATTTTCTATGGTTCTAAGTGTCTCCCAGTACGGAAGGCTTTTTCCTGGCAGCACAAGTTCATGAAGTGATCTCCTTACTTAGCAGAGGAGGGGAGAAGGTAATGGGTTCATAAGGGCACAAAATTACTTAATGGATTGGTGTGAAGATTATTGTAAGTTATAAATAGGAAAGTTCAGCCTATAGTAGTGTTCTGATAATTAGTATTCTGAAGCTGCAAAGCACAATTCATGAACAACTAAGGATCAAACCACTCTCACGAATGGCAATATTAGTCAGAATTTGATCGTCCCGTGCGCCACGGAAATTGGAACAGGCGAGCGGTGGACCGTGGAATGTCCGTTGACCTCGGGCAGGATTTTACAGTTTTGGGGCGAGTGAGGCCATAAAATCCCACCCAACATTGACTATGATTGGTCTGCCCTATGGAATTTACTAATTTCTGAAAATTTTCCCATGATATGGACACGGATTGTTAATATTTTTTAGGATTCAGGTGCGTACAGTGCACAGCACAGAACTGGCTGTTCAGCGCCACTTGTCTGTGCTGGAATTTTATGCTCTGCATGAAACTACTTTGTCTAAACATAACGCTTCTACACCTTTTTATCCACAAGTCATTATCTAGCTTCCCCTTGAATAGATTTATGGTATTGAAGGGGAAGCTAGATAATGACTTGTGTATAAAAAGGTGTAGAAGCAAACACTTTTATGTTTAGACAAAGTAGTTTCATGCAGAACATAAACATCAGCACAGATAAGTGGCCTGGGATGCTTAGTACATGCTCCTGCTGGGTGTGTTTTTGGCAAGGCACCCCTGAGTTTAACCCCATATTAGTGGGTGGGGAAGTTGTGGGGGGTGGGGGAGAGGAGGGGAGGGGTGGCATTAAAATTGGGAACCTGCTTGCCATATTTCAATAGATAATCAAGGGTCAATTAGACTTTTTACCAAGCCAATTGATCCTGATAATACACTGCCCATGACATAAAATGTTTGGTGTGGGCGGGTGAGCGTGAGCGAGCAGCCCGATTTTTAATATCAACTCTTCAAAGAATAGGAAGGAAAGAGAGGGAGGGAGGTGGGGGGATTTCTATCTTCAGGGGCTGTCTATACGGATTGGGGGAGGGGGGCCAGACCTCTGCTTTCTTCCTACCCACTGGCAGCTTTAAACCCACAACGCCATCTCTAACCAGCCCAAACCCTTCTGTCAAGACCCCAGATTTATCTGTCTCCGGGATCCACTGGGTCTTCTTCCTCCTCCTCCTCCTCTTGCATCCCTGGCAGAGCCCATGAATGCACTCTTGGCGCTGTGGGGACTGATCAACCCGGAGCTCTCAAGTGTACGACTCAAGAGGAGCTTTATGGCTGCAGGGCAGGTTGACGTGAAGTGGCTTGGCTTCTAACCACTCTTTGGCCAAAGAAATTTCTTCTGAATTCCTGACTGGATTTATTACTGACTATTTGATATTTAAAACCTTTCCTTTTGTATTGGAGGGTAGGCCTTGTGGCACAGTGATTGTGGCCCTGCCTCTGAATCAGAAGCTCTGGGTTCAAGTCCCACCTCAGGACTTGACGAGCACAGAAGTTGCTTTCATGATGTGGCGAAACAGATTGATTATCAGCCTATAAATCCTTCCAATGTGCCTGATGGCAGGTGGTAAGAGTGGGAGAGCTTCCTGGTCAGCCATACTGCAGGTGTCCAGATCACCAACAACCTGTCCTCGTCCTCCCATGCTGTCATTATAGTTAAGAAAGCCCACAATGCCTCTACTTTCTCAGAAGACAAAGGAAATTTGGCATGTCAGCTACGACTCTAACGAACCTTTACAAATGCACCATAGAAGGCATTCTTTCTGGTTGTATCACAGCTTGGTATGGCTCCTGCTCTGCCAAGACCGCAAAAAACTACAAAATGTCATGAATGTAGCCCAATCCATCCATTGACTCTGTCCACATTTCCCACTGCCTCGGCAAAGCAGCCAGCATAATTAAGAACCTCACGCACCCCGGACATTCTCTCTTCCACCTTCTTCCTTTGGAAAGAAGGTACAAAAGTCTGAGGTCACGTACCAACTGACTCAAGAACAGCTCTTTCCCTGCTGCTGTCAGACCTTTGAATAGACTTACCTTGCATTAAGTTGATCTTTCACTACACCCTAGCTATGACTGTAACACTCCATTCTGCACTCTCTCGTTTCCTTCTCTATGAACGGAATGCTTTGTCTGTATAGCGCACAAGAAACAATACTTTTCACTGTATGTTAATACGTGTGACAATAATAAATCAAATTAAATCAAGAAGGCAATGGCAAACACCGCAGTACACAAGCGTAATCATGGTGCAATCCAATGGGAGCCCGTGGTTGGCAATGCCCTCTTCAGGCAATGGTACCTGGAGGAGGAGGAGAGGTTTTGCTCAAATGGAAAAGCTTCTTTGATTTAACTGGATGGCAAACCAGTTGCGAAAGAGCCAGGATTTCTCCAACCTCGCCGGCAGCTGGGATTCTCTGGTCCCACTGCTGTGAATGGAGATTTTATTCAGGGCCAAATTCTCCATTCTTGCTGGCGGGGTGAACGAGATCGGAGAACCCAGGCCAGGATCTCAGATCGAATACTTCACTCTGACGCTGTGCTGTTAAAAACAGAATAGTTGTTTGCCTTCGCACTGCCCCTTCCAGCTCAACCCATCTGTAACCCAAAGCTTTCAAATGGGCAAGAGAGAAAAATCCAACACTCAGTCACAATATTCCCAATAACTGACATCATTTTCATGATAAAATGGGCAGAGTTGTGGAACTCGATCCTCAAAAGGACCATCAGAAATTCTGGAATAACATGTAATAACACTTTCTGACACCACTGACTGTTCATTGCAAAGTATTTTCTTTGAAATGAAATTCGCATGAAATGTAATATACAAATCAAAATTTAGAAGTTTTAGTGCAATCTGTATAAAATAGCTTTATACATACAATATATACTTTATTTTTAGAATTTGTAACATAGAAAATACATAATTTCATACATATCATTTGCTTTTTCTTGTTATTGAATTACCCCCCTGACTTGTTGTGGGAGAGAAGCCGTTAAGTAATCGCTAATCTTCAGTCGAAGTACACATTTTATCGAAAGTCTGCTGCCAGACTCCGCTGAGAATTCCCTCGGAGCTGCACCCCCTTCCTCCTCCGCCGCCGAAACTTTGTCAAACATTCGGCGCAAATCCTCCCCCCAACCCCGTGAAGTGCTGAAGGGGGTTTGAGAAATTCTCGGGGTTGCAGAGGGAGCAGCTGGAAGGCATTTCTCACATTTCGCTGCTCACTTACCTTCTGGTAGGATTCAGTCGTGGGTCTGTGAACCGAGCTGGAATTAACTGACCATGTTTTCGGCAGCAGGATTTTCACATCTGAAAAATAAACTTGTTGCTTGGTCGCTTGGTGGAGGTAGGAAGAGGCAGCAGTCACTATTTCCTGTAAAGCAAAGACAAATTTCAAATCAATACCATGTTTCATTAATCGAGCAAAGACAGGGAAGAGGATATAACATATTCCTCTAACTCTCCCTCTCCTCACCAAATCCTGAATTATAAACAATAACATACAACATGAAACAGTCGCAAAGCAAGAGCTATTAGTTCTCTTGGGACAGCACATCAATGCCTCACCTTAATATTTTCAATAAGGTTGTCATCACGTTGGACTCGAGGGTTAATAGCAATAACTATGTCTTTGTATCCATTATTTTCCAGCCTTGCTCCAGAAGAATTTATAACATAATCACACACAATGCAGCTGAGCACAAAGGCGAAGGTTTCTTGGAACCTCATTGTTGCACCCTGACTATCTGCACCAATATCTTCCTTCACCGTGACGTCCCATTAATATACTGACTGATCTCATGATTTGGCAGTAACACAGGGGTACTGCGTGAGCTGGAACTGAATGGATAGTTAAAAGAGATGATGTGGACCCAGTGGGTGTGGGGGAAAAGAACACAAAACATCGAATCATCGAAAATTTTGCATCGACTGCCAGGCACTTCCAATAGCTGCTCCTATGTGGATTCAAGAGGGAATTGGAAATTCCCCCAGGCCCAATGGCAGAATTATGAGATTGCCACAGAGATTAACAAGAATCCTGAACAAATAAAGACTAGCAACTGTATTATCAGTGATGGAGTGTGACAGGTTGCACTCTAGACCTTACTGGGGAGCAGAAAAATTATACTTTTGTGAAATCTGAAGGCCTTGAAGACTCAGAATGAACTCTCTACTGATAGGAACATAGGAATTAGGAGCAGAAGGAGGCAAATTCAGCTCTTTGAGCCTGCCCCACCATTCAATCAGATCATGGCTGATCTCTCCCTGGTCTCAAATCCACCTCCCCACCTTTTCCCCATATCCCCTTATCCCTTTTTAAAATTAGAAATCTATCTAGCTTCTTCTTGAAACCATTCACCGATTCAGATGCCACTGCGCTATGAGGCAGAGAGTTCCACAAATTCACTACCGTCTGCAAGAAGTAATTCCTCCTCATCATAGTTTTAAATCTATCGCCTCTCAACCTATAGCTGTGGCTTCTTGTTCTAGATTGCCCCATAAGAGGAAACATTTGCTCTATGTTTTATATACCTCGATCAGATCCCCTGTCATCCTTCTAAACTCCAGCGGGTACGAGCCCAAACTGTTTAATCTCTCCTCATATATCAGCCCTTTCATCCCTGGAATCAATCTGGTGAACCTCCTCTGAACTGCCTCCAATGTCACCACATCCTTCCTCAAAAAGAGACTCTCCCCCAGTTGAAATTTTACGATAGTACAATTGAGGCAAGGTCAGGATTCCTTAATCTTGGTGGCCATGGTCATTTTCAAGAATAGGAATCGGACAGAGATTTGAGCTCTGCCATCTTGGGAAAAGAAAATCAATTTCAAGATGGCATTACATTACATCTGAAAAGTTGTAAGGAGAGTTAACCATTTAGGAACACAGTTGACTTGATTTTGTATCTGCCTGTGTTGGTTACAGAGGCAGAGCTGTAGAAATAATTAATCATGTAAATTTTGAGCTTAAACTGGAGAGATTGTAAGAAAGTGTAAAAGTCTTAATTTAGTAGGGATATTTAAAAGTAATGAAAATAAATCTTATTTTGGATTAATCTGGATCAGGCTTTTTGTTAAATTCGAAAATGTATTCTTGATAGAATTGGCAATGAAAAGATAAATGGAAAGAATTATGCTGGAGTGTTTGAAGTGATGATGTCAATCTGAGTGAATTTACTCTGCTCCTGCTGAAACAAGCAGAGAATTAACCCATTCTGTCCCAGACAGGATGGATCTTTGAGTTATAAGACTTGCAGAAATTTTAAGACATAAAATCAAAAATGTAACAGAAAGGGGAGTGAATGTTTATTGGGGAGTTACATAAGGTAGACTGGGAATGCGTGTTTAATGATGGGAATTATTATACTGCCATAATGCATTCTAATTAAAATGTGTAACATGGATTTGCAAAGTAGTGAATCAACCACAAGACTGGAGTAGTTCTGAACACAAAGCGCACCCTGGTGTAAATTTTGAATATGGGAAGGTTGAAAACTGTAATAGATGCCAGACGGGCTAAAAGGGAGAGCCCGACTATAACACCAAATTGACAGATTAATATAATTATAGAGGAGAGAAATAATTCAGTGGAATAAATGAGAAAAGAAAATGAACAGGGTAATAAAAGATATGTTATAGAGGAGCTGATAGTAAACAGAGGAAGACACAATCAAAAGTAGGATTCATTGGACACAAGCGAGACATTTAAAGGGTTTCTAGGAAGTAGAATGCAGTTTAGGTGATAGCTATGGATGAGGGGACAAGGTTTCCTTCAAAGAAAGAAGAGGTAAGATAGACACTAATGGGCAGTTGAAAGCCCACAACACTGTTTTCTGAGTTTGGGGTGATTCTGACATAAGAAAATGTGCTGTGAGCAAGTTACCTTAATAAAATGATGTTATTTAAGACAAGAACAAACAATCAAAACAAATTATGGCCTGGAATCAAATTGAAAGGTTTGATTTCTGTTTCAAAGATGTTGTTAGGTTATAGAATTTGGGAAAAAAAGATTGTACAAAGGCTTTTCACCAGAAAAGGGGTAAAACAAGTATTGAAGATGTTTTAGCTATTGTAGGAAGTTTTTGGAAGATTATGCCCAATTGGTCAACCCTTACAGGATTTGATAAAGGGAGGAAGGGCTAGTCAGGAAAAGATAGAGGGGGGTGATGCAGAAGTACAGGCTTTTTCAGATTTGAAGCAGGCTTTGTGACAGCACCAGCTTTGGGATTGCCTGAGGAAAATGATGGAATGCAGGCAGCTGTACTTGCTCAGCAGCAGGGACAGAGTATTAGTGAGAGTGACCCTTGACCAAGTGAGGTTTGCACCCAAATGGACCGGACCCTACGACATCATTATGACCAGTGACAGTTATGCTTGTAATGATATGAAAACTGAAGAATTATAATCCAAAGGATAATGGCTGAACCCACTATGGTCCCAACATGGGAAATTGCCTGGTATACTGAACGTTACCAGTCATGGGTTAGTGCTCTGCAACACATTGCAATTGGGTGTTCACATTTATTTTTCTTTTATATGGGGTGTATGTTATTTTTAAATAGGCAATATCATGGACTCGACCAAGACACTGCTTGCCGGAGCCACTTAAAGAGATAGAAATGTTAAGACTTCCCTAACCTAAATCAGATTCTTTCCTTTTTACCCTTAGGACGTTAGCTCGCATGGAAGGAGTTAAATTAATAGTACCGATTTCTAATGCATGGTGCCCCAGGCTCCTTTTCTTTTAAACCCATAGGTCATGAAATACAAATGGGTACTTCAGCTTTGCGGGCTTATTGTCCTGGAAGTCTCTTCAGAAACACCCCCCCAGAATGATGTCGACCCAATTCTTCAAATGCAACAGACCTTGGCAGGCCAGAATCCCATGGGCTACGGAGCGTTGTATAACTTCACCGACGGAATCTGCATTCCGGCAGGAAAAGACTGGACTAAAGATAGGACTTACTTTAATGCTTGGTTACAAGTTTATCCGGGCAAGGATCGCATGTGTATCAAATGTACTGCCAATGGGACCACCGGTTGTGTGTACCACAGGGAAGTGCAGAAAAATGATGAATGTGGTTTTGGAATTATACGTGTACCTGGGCCCGGTCCATCCCAACTGCCCAAGAAGGGACTCGGAGTATACGGATATTATGAGGAGACGGATGCAGCAGCACTATCCCTGTATGTTTGTTTTTCCCCTCCTTCTACTCCACCGTCCACTCCGACTTCCTCTCCAGCAACATTCCACGTCCCACGGTTTTTAAGGGACCGGAGAACGGCATTGTATTTTTAAACAAACCAATGCCTCTACTTTCTCAGAAGACTAAGGAAATTTGGCATGTCGGCTGCGACTCTCACCAACGTTTACAGATGCACCATAGAAAACATTCTTTCTGGTTGTATCACAGCTTGGTATGGCTCCTGCTCTGCCCAAGACCTCAAGGAACTACAAAAGGTCGTGAATGTAGCCCAATCCATCACGCAAAACAGCCTCCCATCCATTGACTCTGTTTACACTTCCCGCTGCCTCGGCAAAGCAGCCAGCATAATTAAGGACCCCGGACAGTCTCTCTTCCACCTTCTTCCATCGGGAAAAAGATACAAAAGTCTGAGGTCACGTACCAACCGACTCAAGAACAGCTTCTTCCCTGCTGCTGTCAGACGTTTGAATGGACCTACCTTGCATTAAGTTGGTCTTTCTCCACACCCTAACAAGTGTTCTCAGACATTTGCATCTTTTTCCCAATGAAGAAGGCGGCAGTGAGAATGTCCCGGGTGCATGGGGTACTTGATTATGCTGACTACTTTCCATGGGCAGCAGGAAGTGTAGACAGAGTCAATGGATGAGAGGCTGGGTTGCGTAACGAAGTGGGCTATGTTCATAACCCTTTGAAGTTTCTTGCGGTCTTGGTCAGGGCAGCAGCCATACCAAGCAGTGATACATTCAGAAAGGATGCTTTCTATGGTGCACCTGTAAAGATTGGTGAATGTCGTAGTGGACGTGCTGAATTTCCTTTTTGCCTCCTGAGAAAAGATAGCTGTTGGTGGGTTTTCTTAACTATAGTGTCGGCATTGGAGGACCAGGTCAGGTTGTAGGCGATCTGGATACCTAGAAACCTGAAGCTCTCAGCCATTTCCACTTCATCCCCGCCAATGTCCTCCAATGTGCTTCCTGAAGTTGATGACTATCTCCTGTGTTTGCTGAGACCAAGTCAAATGATGTGCTTGTGTCCCAGAATTCAGCATAAAATCATATTGAGCTGACATGGATTGTGTGTCAATTAAGCCAGAATTGAACATCAGTTTTCCTACCATGAGGCTGAGCTTGCCTGAGCACTTGATGCCCAAATATATCACATTGTTATCTTCTGTCAGTGTGGGTACTAAACTAAGTATGTAAGCCCATGTTTTTTGCTTTACCAGCATCATTGTAACTCATAAACCAGTTTAAGTATTTTTTTAAGTTTTTATTCGTGTCATAAGTTGGCTTACGTTAACAATGCAATGAAGTTACTGTGAAAATCCCCTTGTCTCTACACTCCGGTGCCTGTTCGGGTACACTGAGGGAGATTTTAGCATGGCCAATGCACCGAACCAGCTTGTCTTTTGGACTGTGAGAGGAAACCCACACAGACACGGGGAGAATGTGCAAACTCCACACAGTGACCCAAGCCGGGGATCAAACCCGGGTCCCTGGCACTGTGAGGCAGCAGTGCTAACCGCTGTGCCACCATGCCAACCCATTTACTAACCATTTATGAATCCTGCTATCATTTGTAAAAGAGAAAATTTGACCATTTGCTATGTTATTAATTTCATTCATTAATTCCATTGTGGACTAAATGTCATTTCAACATGTGAGTCCTGTCTTAAAAAAGTTCCAGTTTTCACAGGGCAAGATCCTACTCCTTCATCCCTTGTCTCATTATTATTTGATTTATTATTGCTACATATATTAGTATACAGTGAAAACTATTGTTTGTTGCGTACTATACAAAGCATACCGTTCATAGAGAAGGAGAGAATGGAGAATGTGTTACAGTCATAGCTAGGGTGTAAAAAAGTTAGAATAAAGTTTTAGAAGCATAGAACAAGAGTAAAAGATAGAATTAAAAAGTATGCTGTGCACAGCTTGCAAGAAAAAAAAATCTTTCTTTTCCCTAGCCCTTGAGTGGGCTGATCTATGCAAAATCCACCTCTCCCCATAATATATGTTAAATTTCATTATATTCCATAATCTATTCTCACTTGAATATGATCTCTGGATAACGTCAACTTAGATTGATGCTCATTTCTCTCTCACAGTCCTCTCGCCTCATTCAATATAATTTCAAAATAACATCCTGCATGGACGTAAAATATTCTCCAGTTCTATAATTGTTCCAATCCAAATTATTTCGCCATTCACTTCAATTTTGCTCATTCTGACATGTATTGGTGCGTTTAATTCTATCCCAATTGTTTTCTCCAGGGAGTTCCTTGATAATTTAATTTGTTTCACTCTCCTGGCCCCATTAACCATTTCATGTCAGGTTTTTTTGTCATATAGTGTGCATGCCTCCGATTATTCCAAGTACTTCCAAACACTTGAACTGGTTTCCTTCATGTCAGTTACTTCACATGTAACTCATCTGCACATTTATGCAGTGCTCTGAATGTCATGCCACACATTCTTGAATTCCTTGTGATCTTATCTAAAGATCTCAAAGTTATTGCTTATCGCTCCATGTATGGTCCAGATGCTTTAGGTGGCAGCTAGAGTAGCAAATGTTGTCGGTGGCATAGTGGTTAGCACTGCTGCCTCAGCGTCAGGGACCCGGGTGCGATTCCTGGCTTGGGTTATTGTCTGTGTGGAGTTTGCACATTGGTCTGCGTGGGCTTCCTCCAGGTGCTCCAGTTTCCTCCCACAGTTCAAAAGGCTGCCTGTTTAGGTGCATTGGCAGTGCTAAATTCTCTCTCAGTGTACCGGAGTGACACTGATGCCGGAGTGTGGCGACTAGGGGATTT
This sequence comes from Mustelus asterias, assembly GCF_964213995.1. Taxonomy (NCBI): domain Eukaryota; kingdom Metazoa; phylum Chordata; class Chondrichthyes; order Carcharhiniformes; family Triakidae; genus Mustelus; species Mustelus asterias. Next base: position 126,366,324 of record NC_135808.1, on the reverse strand, counting down.
TCACAGTAACTTCATTACACTGTGAATGTAAGCCTCCTGGTGACTAATAAATAAACTTTACTTTAAATTAGAAAAACATAGAGAAGGACACAAGAGAAAGCTATCAATTTACTACACTTTCCTTTAACAAGAATATTGATCAATGTCAGATTGAAATATTCCATTGAATTGCATCCAATATCCCAATTCCCAATTGCTGTTTTGATTTCCTGTCTCTATCATCTACCTTCAATTACCTAATCCTATCTAATTTGATGCATACCATTAATTACTATCCTATTTCAGTCAGAGTAAGAAGTCTCACAACGCCAGGTTAAAGTCCCAACAAGTTTATCTGGAATCACGAGCTTTTGGAGTGCTGCTCCTTCATCAGCTGAGTAAATATTTCCTCACTCACCTGATGAAGGAGCAGCGTTCCGAAAGCTCGTGCTGCCAAATAAACCTGTTGGACTTTAACCTGACGTTGTGAGACTTCTTACTGTGCCCACCCAATCCAACGCCCGCATCTCCACATCATTTGAGTCATGAGCCCAGGAGAAATCCTGCAATCCAATAAAACATTTTCATGTCTTTAAAACAGAAATCAAACATTTGAAAATCCACGGGGAGAATGTGCAAACTCCACTGTCTCCACAAAGACAGTGATCCAAGCCGGGAATCGAATCCAGGTCTCTGGAACTGTGAGGCAGTTAACCACTGCCACCATGCTGCCATTTTCTTCAAAAAACTTTGTTCTTATGTCCACAGAAACCATCGAAACTATTTTTAAAAATAGTGTATAGAGGAGAGGCGATGACCTTGTGGTATTATCGCTAGACTATCAATCCAGATACTCAGCTAATGTTCTAGGGACCAGGTTTGAATGCCACCATGGCAGATCGTGAAATTTGAATTCAGTTTTTTTTAAAAATCTGGAATTAAAAATCTACTGATGACCGTGAAACCATTGTCAGAAAAACCCATCTGATTCACTCATGTCCTTTAGGGAAGGAAATCTGCCGTCCTTATCTGGTCCGGCCGACATGTGACTCCAGCCCAATAACTCTCAATAATTAGGGATGGGGATTAAATGCTGGCCAGCCAGCGATGCCCATGTCCCCGGAATTAATTTTTTAAAAGCCTCACAGCTCAAACACTGTCCTGTATAATTTTTTGAAAATATTTACTTACTGTTAAACTCAATATCTAATCCATATGATTGCAGATTTCTCTTTACCTTTTAGAAGTTAATAAACTTAATTCTTATCTTAACTCAAGAATGCCTGGTTGAATTGGCTCATTTTTAAACATAACTATTGGATCTGGACAAGGCATCCAAGGGAAAGGGAACCTTGTTAGATTAAAACCTTTGTTGCTACCAGCAGAGGGTGGGTTGAATAAAGACATGGAGCCAGTCACCCCTCTTCACCTGGGTTTGTGATACTTGAGGAGGGGTATCCCAGCCGGACAGTGACAAATCGAGCGTCTCATCCGAATCAACAACTTTTGGGGAACCTCACCACATAGAATCCCTATGGTGCAGAAGAGGCAATTTGGCCCATCGAGTCTGCACCGACTCTCTGACAGAGTATATTACCCAGGCCTATCAACCAACTCCTCCCTTATCCCTGTAACTTCAGGCACTTCCCATGGGTAATCCATCTAAACCACACATCTTGGGACACTAAGGAACAATTTAGCATGGCCAATCCACCTAACCTGCACATATATCTTTGGACTATGGGAGGAAACCGGAGCACCCGGAGAAAACCCATGCAGACATGGTCATAACGCTCAAGACTCATACCTTTCTCAATTACCCATAATCTTGAGTGTTCAGTTTAGACCAAGCTAAGCAGGGATCGTCTCCTTTGACCTTCTAGTAACAGCAGAACGTAGAGGTTCTTTGTCCGGTTTCAGTTTTGTCAAAAAGCAAGGATTCATTCTTTGTTTCACAGAATGTCGGTCAGATTTTCCAGTTTTTCCATACAACTATTGTCATTATTCCATCAAACTTCCATCTGCTTTATAATTCTGAATGCACTGTACTGCATGCTCTTCCCTCCACTGCATACACAGTCCAAAGATGTGCATGTTAGGTAGATTGATCATGCTGAATTGTCCCTTAGTGTCAGGGGCATTAGCAGGGTAACTACATGGGGTTACGGGGATAGGACCTGTGGGATTGTTGTCGGTGCAGCCTCAATGGGCTGAATGGTCTCCTTCTGCACTGTAGAGATTCTATGATATCTTCTGTGTTGGAAAGAAGGCTTCCTGTTCAACCAATCTTTGCTACAATTGCAATTTCTTAACTCTACTTAGTCTTTCCTCCTTTTAAAATATTCCAGTTTTTAAAACCCTAGCTTACCGTGACCAAGTTACGACTTTCTAATTGATCTTCTCTTGTCTTCTACTGCTTGTTAACCCTGAACATTGCCTTTCTCGTGTTTCGCAAGAAAAAATTTGGTATATTTTGAAACATACTGCTGTATTGTACAAAAAATTGGATTTAACTGGGAAGTCTCAATGTATGAAAGCCTAGATTTTTGTGCAGCCAACCTCTGCACAATTTTATGTGTCCTCGCTTCTTCTCTATTCAACCATTATCTTCTTCAGTAGACAATTGTTTTTAGAACTTCCTTTCTTTCCAGCTGTCTGGTGTTCCTTTTCTACACAGCTTTTCGTTTTGAGCCTTTGTTCCAACTTCATGCACCATAGATAAGTCATGCTACTGGATGAAACAACTGGACTGCTGTTCCTTTAAAGTGCACACAAACAGGAACCATTTGACATTCCCTTGTTATGTGAACAGAACATTTCCCCATGTAGGGTTACTGCAGTTTGGTCTTCCTTTCGTCAGCACCAGTTAGTTGCACAGCTGTGGTTTACCACAGCCAGAAGAGAGATTTGCAAGTCAGCTTTCATTTCCTTGTGGACTTCTTCACTTTATTGCTTTCCTCATCCAGAAGATGCCTGTAACTGAGGCACCTCGTACCCGCATGTCTGCATACCCACGTGTTGCCAGTCTGCATTAACTATAAAGATTTACCCTTCCCCGTACAGTCAGAGGCTGGTTTCTGTGATTGAGCAATTTGATGGAAGGAGGAGAAGGAGACAAATCTTTTGGGTTGTGATTGGCTCAAGGTAATCACGTTAGACTGGATGGAGATCTTCCAAGTACGAGAAGGGGGAACTGCCTGAGTTAATGAAGAAGTATGAGAACCCTTTTTGCGACAGGTTAGGTAAAATAAAAGGCCTACAAGCAAAGGTCTGTATAGATACAGAGGCAACCTCATTTTTTTAGAGCAAGACCAGTGCCATATGCCTTACGAGAAATGTTAGACGCAGAATTGAAGAGAACTGGTATTATTCAGCCAGTTCAATTTGTGGAGTGGGCAGAATCCATTGTCCCAGTGATGGGATGTCCGCATCTGTGGAGACTACAAATTAACAGTTAATCATATTGCCAAGTTAGGTAAGTGTCCAATTCCAAAGATTGAAGACTCGTATGCAAAGCTGACCGGAGGTCAGTCTTATACAAAACTGGATAATGAGCCACGCATATCAGCAATGAATGGCCTACATGTGCTCTTGTCTTATGGTCTTATGGTCATTGTCCCGATTAGGTCCAAGGTTGGAAGGCTCATGGATAGCCTTCCCATCACTCTCCCAATTGGATGAATACCAAAAGCAAAACTTGTCAGGGATGCCTGTGGGCTTTCAGGCAATGTTCTGCATTCAAAGGCGCTCAGCACCTCCAGAGTGGCACTGCTGAGCAATGAAAAGCTGCCGTGAAGCAGTAAGTCATTAATGAACTATACCTGACGACAACATCAGGCATCATAACTCCTGTAGACAAGGTCACAGAATGGGTTTCAGCAATGGCGGCTGCAGTATAGAGAGATGGCACAGTTATGATATGCATTGACCCAGTGCACTTGAACACGGTACTGCTCAGGCCTTATCACCCGATGAAGACAGTGGAACAGGTGATTGCAGACATGCCCAATGGCAAGATTTTCAGCATCCTGAATGTGAAATGTGGGATCTGGCAGATCGCCTGAATCCTCGAAACTTACCATATTCAAGTTAAAGTTTAAAAGTTTATTTATTAGTCACAAGTAAGGCTTACATGAACACTGCAATGAAGTTACTGTGAAATTCCCCCAGTCGCCACACTCCGGCGCCTGTTCAGGTCAATGCACCTAACCAGCAAGTCTTTCAGAATGTGGGAGGAAACTGGAGCACCCGGAGGAAACCCACGCAGACACAGGGAGAACATGCAAACTCCACACAGACAGTGACCCAAGCCAGGAATTGAACCCAGTCCCTGTTGCAGTGAAGGAGCAGTGCTAACCACTGTGCTGCCGTGCCACCCTTCTCCCCCCCCCTGCCCCCCGCCCCTCCATGCCTCCAGTAGGCAAATATTGTTTTCTTCGTATGCCCTATGGGATCTCCAGTGGCAGCAAGGTCTCCTCTCAGTGCATGGAACAACTCTTTGCAGGCCCACCTCACGAGACCATTGTCAATAAGACCCTGGTTTGGGGTTGTTCAATGCAATAAACATGATGCACATCTTCATCTTGTCCTCGAGAGAATCAGGACCATACAGCTGAAGATCAACCCTGCTTAATATAGACTCAGGGTCAACCAGGGACTTTATGTGGGTCCCATAAGTCTCCCAGTCGATGGTGTAAAGCCCGACCCAGACAAGACAACGGCTATATGACAGGTAACCGTTCCCGCAGACAATCACGCTTTACAGTGCTTCCTTGGTATGACAAATTATTTTTCTAAGTTCATCCCATGTTGTAGTGGATCTCTTTGTCAGCTCCTCCCCCAGGGTGTTGAATGGTGCTGGGAGGAGCAGCGCACAGCAGTCGCCAGCAGACCCAAACAAGCAAGAGCAGCCCATCTGGTGCTACAATACTTTGATGTTCAAGCAGCTGTACACATATCAGCAGATGCCTCCCAGCACAGACTTAGTGCAGTCTGCATCCAGAATAGCGTACCAATAGCCTTTGCTTCAAGGTCCCTAACGGACACTGAAATTCGTTAGGCACAAATTCAATAAGAACTTCTTGCTTTAGTCTTTGCCTATCAGAAGAGTCATAGGGGTTTACAGCATGGAAACAGGCCCTTTGGCCCAACTTGTCCATGCCGTCCTTTTTTTTAAACCCCTAATTGCCCGCATTTGGCCCATATCGCTCTATACCCATCTTACCCATGCAACTGCCCAAATGCTTTTTAAAAGACAAAATTGTACCCGCCTCTACTATTACCTCTGGCAGCTTGTTCCAGACACTCACCACCCTCTATGTGGAAAAATTGCCTCTCTGGACACTTTTGTATCTCTCCCCTCTCACCTTAAACCTATGCCTTCTAGTTTTAGACTCCCCTACCTTTAATGACTTCATACATAGTCGTCCTGCAACTGTTGAAACAGATCAGCCACTCATAACCATCTTAAAGAAACCTCTCCACACTGTGGCGACACAGCTTTAAAGCATCATGCCAGAGCTGCGATGCTACAATCTCAGCGTCATCTGGCAAGGAGCTGTACTCGGCTGATGCCCTCTCCAGGGCATTCCTGCCCACCAAAGACCAGGCAGATCATGAGGAAGACATGAGTACTGGATCAATGACGTCTTACCGCAGTCATTCAGCACCTTGGTGAGGCAACATGTGGAGTATTGCTTATTTTATTTAATATTATTAGTGTCATAAGTCGGCTTACATTAACACTGCAATGAAATTACTGTGAAAATCCCCTAGCCGCCACACTCCAGCACCTTTTCGGGCACACTAAGGGAGAATTTAGTATGGCCTATGCACCTTGTACCAGCAAGTCTTTCGGGCTGTGGGAGCACCCGGAGGAAACCCACGCAGACACGGGGAGAACGTGCAGACTCCACACAGACAGTGACCCAGGCCGGGAATCGAACCCAGGTCCCTGACGCTGTGAAGCAGCAGTGTTAACCACCGTGACACCACACCGCCCCTTTGTGTGTAGTTTTGTTCTTTTTGTCTAAGAAAGGATATCCTTGCCATAGAAGGAAGGCAGTAAAAGTTCACCAGACTGAGTTCTGGGATAGCAGAATTGTTATGTGAGGAGAGATTAGGTCAACTGGGCCTGTATTCACAGGAGTTTAGAAGAATGAGAGGAAAGTTCATTGAAATATATAAAGTTATGAAAGGGCTGAATCGGCTGGATTTTGGGATGTTATTTCCTCTGGCTGGGGGTCTAAAACAAGGGTCACAGTCTCAGGATATGGGGCAGGCCATTTAGGACTGAGATGGGAAGTCATTTCTTCACTCGGAGGATGGTGAACCATTGAAATTATCTACCATGGAAGGCTGTGGAGGCCAAATCACTGAATATATTTAAGAAGTATTTAGATGACCACTTGAATCACTCAGCGTACAAAGTTATGGACCAAGTGCTGGAAAATTAGAATAGAAAGGTGTTTGATGGCTGGTACAAACATGATGGGCTGAAGGGTCTCTTTCTGTGAGGTAAAACTTGAGCCCTTGTTGTTAGTGTTTGGGAACCCAGCACTTCTACACTATGTATGTGGAATAAACAACAGTGCCTGTATTTTTTTTATATGAAATAGGAGGGTGTTTGGATAAATACTTTTGTACCCTGTGGCTTGCCATGTTCATGTGACCTCTGATGCCTTGTTGGGTAACTGCAGGCGTTTGGGCAGTAGCCATTTGACACGCCACATGGAACTTTGCTCAAAAATCCATCCTGCATTTGAATAATACAATTTCCACTGCTAACCACATCCCACAAATGCACCCTTGGACTCCGAGAGAGCGTGAAACTGGAACTATTGCTCAATGCTTGCCAGTTTCAACATGAAAATCCATTTGAACTGCAATTACCAGCTTTGTAAGCAAATGTTCCTGGAACAAATCCACCCGAGGGACAAGGAGAGGTCTTTTCAAGACCAATTGAGCCAATTGTTTCTTTCCATCCCCATCAGAGTTAATGTTCTGCTCACTAAGATTTATACACAATAGACAGTGATAACCAGAACAGTGTCAGCTAAAAATTATTCTTCTGTCTTCACAGACTGCATTCCACGTTTGAAAGAAAGATGTCACTCTACTAAAATTAAGAATGGGGAATTTGACATTGCTGCTGAAACTCCATTTACATTCAGCAACACTGGAAAATTGCAGCCACAAACAAGGATACAGATTTTCGGCAGTGCATTTATATAATGCTTCTCACAACCACCAGACATCTCAAAGTATTTTACAGCTAATTACTTTTGGAAGTGGAATCACATTGGTAGCGGGAGGTACATGGCACATCTGTGCGCACTCCCATCAACAGCAATGTGATAATGGCCACTTCACCTGTACTTTTTGTGATGTTGATTAAGGGATAAGCAATGACTGTGACACCTCCGACCCTCCGTCAAAACAGTGCCCCAGGAATTGTTTACATTCACACAAGCAAGCAGACAGAGACTCGGCTTAAGACACGCAAACACACACAACCATACATAAACTCACAAACACACACCGGGGTTTCGATGTTTCAGAAAGTGCAGGGAAGGTGGTAAAAGAGGGGGAGGTGTGGCATTGTTAGTCAAGGACAGTATTACGGTGGCAGAAAGGACATTTGATGAGGACTCATCTACTGAGGTAGTTTGGGCTGAGGTTAGAAACAGGAAAGGAGAGGTCACCCTGTTGGGAGTTTTTTATAGACCTCCGAAAAGTTCCAGAGATGTAGAGGAAAAGATTGCAAAGATGATTCTGGATAGGAGCGAAAGTAACAGGGTAGTTGTACTTGGGGACTTTAACTCTACAAATATTGACTGGAAAAGCTATAGTTCGAGTACTTTAGAGGGGTCGGTTTTTGTCCAGTGTGTGCAGGAAGGCTTCCTGACGCAGTATGTAGACAGATTAACAAGAGGCGAGGCCACATTGGATTTGGTACTGGGTACTGAACCAGGCCAGGTGTTAGATTTGGAGGTAGGTGAGCACTTTGGTGACAGTGACCACAATTCGATTACGTTTACTTTAGCAATTGAAAAGGATAGGTATATACCAAAGGGCAAGTATTATAGCTGGGGGAATGGAAATTATGATGCGATTAGGCGAGATTTAGCTGGCATAGGTTGGGGAAGGAAACTGCAGGGGATGGGCACAATTGTAATGTGGAACTTGTTCAAGGAACAGTTACTACGCGTCCTTGATAAATATGTACCTGTCAGGCAGGGAGGAAGCAGACGTGTGAGGGAACCGTGGTTTACTAAGGAGGTTGAATCTCTTGTGAAGAGGAAGAAGGAGACTTATGTTTAGATGAGACGTGAAGGCTCAGTTAGGGCGCTTGAGAGTTACAAGTTAGCCAGGAAGGACCTAAAAAAAGAGTTAAGAAGAGCCAGGAGGGGACATGAGAAGTCTTTGGCAGGTAGGATCAAGGAAAACCCTAAAGCTTTCTATAGGTATGTGAGGAGTAAAAGAATGACTAGGGTAAGATTAGGGGCAATCAAGGACAGGAGTGGGAAGTTGTGCGTGGAGTCTGAAGAGATAGGAGAGGCACTAAATGAATATTTTTCATCGGTATTCACACTGGAGAGGGACAGTGTTGTTGAGGGGAGTATTGAGATGCAGGCTGTTGGACTGGATGGTATTGATGTTCATAATGAGGAGGTGTTAGCAATTCTGGAAAGGGTAAAAATAGATAAGTCCCCTGGGCTGGATGGGATTTATCCTAGGATTCTCTGGGAGGCTAGAGAGGAGATTGCAGAACCTTTGGCTTTGATCTTTGTGTCGTCATTGTCTACAGGAACAGTGCCAGAAGACTGGAGGATAGCAAATGTTGTCCCCTTGTTCAAGAAGGGGAGTAGGGACAACCCTGGTAATTATAGACCGGTGAGCCTTACCTCTGTTGTGGGCAAAGTATTGGAAAGGATTATAAGAGATAGGATTTATAATCACCTGGAAAGGAATAATTTGATTAGGAATAGTCAGCACGGTTTTGTGAAGGGTTGGTCGTGCCTCACAAACCTTATTGAGTTCTCTGAGAAGGTCACCAAAGAGGTGGATGAGGGTAAAGCGGTTGATGTGGTGTATATGGATTTCAGCAAAGCGTTTGATAAGGTTCCCCATGGTAAGCTTTTGCAGAAAATACGGACACATGGGATTGAGGGTGATTTAGTGGTTTGGATCAGGAATTGGCGAGCTGTAAGAAAACAAAGGGTGGTGGTTGATGGGAAATATTCATCCTGGAGTTCAGTTACTAGTGGTGTACCGCAAGGATCTGTTTTGGGGCCACTGCTGTTTGTCATTTTTATTAATGACTTGGATGAAGGCGTGGAAGGATGGATTAGTAAATTTGCGGATGACACTAAAGTCAGTGGAGTTGTAGACAGTGCGGAGGGAAGTGGCAGGTTACAGAGGGACATAGATAAGCTGCAGAGCTGGGCTGAGAGGTGGCAAATGGAGTTTAATGCAGAAAAGTGTGAGGTGATTCACTTTGGAAGGAGTAACAGGAATACAGAGTACTGGGCTAATGGTAAGATACTTGGTAGTGTGGATGAACAGAGGGATCTAGGTGTCCACGTGCATAGATCCCTGAAAGTTGGCACCCAGGTTGATCGGGTTGTTAAGAAGGCGTACGGTGTGTTAGCTTTTATTGGTAGACGGATTGAGTTTCGGAGCCAGGAAGTCATGCTGCAACTGTACAAAACTCTGGTGCGGCCGCGTTTGGAGTATTGCGTACAGTTCTGGTCGCCGTATTATAGGAAAGATGTGGAAGTGTTGGAAAGGGTGCAGAGGAGATTTACCAGGATGTTGCCTGGTATGGTGGGAAAATTGTATGAGGAAAGGCTGAGGGGTTTGAGGTTGTTTTTGTTAAAGAGAAGAAGGTTAAGAGGTGACTTAATAGAGGCATACAAGATGATCAGAGGATTAGATAGGGTGGATAGTGAGAGCCTTTTTCCTCGGACGGTGTTGGCTAGCACAAGGGGACATAGCTTTAAATTGAGGGGTGAGAGATATAGGACAGATGTTAGAGGTAGGTTCTTTACTCAGAGAGTAGTAAGGGCGTGGAATACCCTGCCTGCAGCAGTGGTGGACTCGTCAACGTTGAGAGCGTTCAAGTGGTTATTGGATAAACATATGGATGATATTGGAATAGTGTAGATTAGAGGGGCTTTAGATTGGTACTACTGGTCGGCGCAACATCGAGGGCCGAAGGGTCTGTACTGCGCTGTAATGTTCTATGTTCTAAACACACACAAACACACAGAAAGACATAAACACACACAAACTTACACAAACACACATAAACACACATGAACACAAACACACAAGCACACACAAACACACATACACACATAAACACACACAAACACACATAAACACATGAACACACACATAAACACACACACAAACACACATAAACACAAACATACACAAACACACATACACACACACACACACAAACAAACACAGAAACACACATAAACATACACAAACACACATGAACACACACAAACATACAAACACAAACACACACACACACACACCAGGAAAAGAGGAATTCTGCCAATGGTGAACATCAATGAGCTGAATTCTGAGGCCCTGAATGCTCCAAAAGATCAGATGCCTCAGGATCTTCCTCCCCCAGCCCGTCCACCAATACCCCAATCCTAACCTCCCATCTCTAGGACACCTAATATTGTCCTGGACTCTATGTCCCGACACTTCATTAAGAAGTCTCACAACACCAGGTTAAAGTCCAACAGGTTTACTTGGTAGCAAATACCATAAGGTTTCGGAGCACTGCTCCTTCGTCAGATGGAGTAGATATCTGCTCTCAAACAGTGCACAGACACAGAAATCAAGTTACAGAATACTAATTAGAATGCAAATCTCTACAGCCAGCCAGGTCTTAAAGGTACAGACAATGAGGGTGGAGGGAGCATTCAACACAGGTTAAAGAGATGTGTATTGTCTCCAGACAGAACAGCTAGTGAGATTCTGCAAGATCAGGGGGAAAGCTGTGGGGGTTACTGATAATGTGACATCAATCCAACATCCCGGTTTAGGCCGTCCTCATGTGTGCGGAACTTGGCTATCAGTTTCTGCTCAGCGACTCTGGGCTGTCGTGTGTCGTGAAGGCCGCTTTGGAGAATGCTTACCTGAAGATCCAAGGCTGAATGCCTGTGACTGCTGAAGTGCTCCCCCACAGGAAGAGAATAGTCTTGCCTGGTGATTCACCGCAAACCGACACTTCATCCCAGGGATGTTGCTGCAGTACCTCTTCCAGCCACTGCAGCGCTGTGCCTGGATGGGCTGGATGGCATTCAGCCAATCAGATTGGTCAGCAGCTTCACAAAGTGGGATTTCTGTCCATTTGAGGATGGATATTTATTTTTTGATTTAATTTATTATTGTCACAAGTTTTAACATACAGTGAAAACTATTGTTTCTTGCGCGCCATACAGACAAAACATACCGTTAATAGAGAAGGAAACGAGAGAATGTAGTGTTACAGTCATAGCTACGGTGTAGAGAAAGATCAACTTAATGCAAGGTAAGTCCATTCAAAAGTCTGACAGCAGCAGGAAGAAGCTGTTCTTGAGTCGGTTGGTGCGTGACATCAGATTTTTGTATCTTTTTCCCGAAGGAAGAAGGTGGAAGAGAGAATGTCCGGAGTACATGGAGTCCTTAATTATGCTGCTGCTTTGCCGAGGCAGCAGGAAGTGCAGACAGAGTCAATGGATGGAAGGCTGGTTTGCGTGATGGATTGGGCTACATTCACGACCTTTTGTAGTTTTTTGCAGTCTTGGGCAGAGCAGGAGCCACACCAAGCTGTGATACAACCAGAAAGGATGCTTTCTATGGTGCATCTGTAAAGGTTGGTGAGAGTCGCAGCTGACATGCCAAATTTCCTTAGTCTTCTGAGAAAGTAGAGGCGTTGATGGGCTTTCTTAACTATAGTGTCGGCATGGGGGGGACCAGGACAGGTTGTTGGTGATCTGGACACCTAAGAACTTGGAGCTCTCGATCCTTTCTACTTCGTCCCCATTGATGTAGACAGGGGCATGTTCTCCTTTATGCTTCCTGAAGTCAATGGCAATCTCCTTTGTTTTGTTGACATTGAGGGAGAGATTATTGTTGCCAAACCAGTTCACCAGATTCTCTATCTCATTCCTGTACTCTGTCTCGTCATTGTTTGAGATCCGACCCACTACGGTGGTGTCGTCAGCAAACTTGAAAATCGATTTGGAGGGGAATTTGGCCGCACAGTCATAGGTGTCCAAGGAGTATAGTAGGGGGCTAAGAACACAGCCTTGTGGGGCACCGGTGTTGAGGATGATCGTGGAGGAGGTGTTGTTGCCTATCCTTACTGATTGTGGTCTGTGAGTTAGGAAGTTCAGGATCCAGCTGCAGAGGGAGTTGTGCCTGTGGCCAATCAACACTCAGAGATCATAAAATGTCAGCGGGCTTATTGGAGTCCCCAACATCCTAAAAATTCAAGCCAATAGTTGATGGGAAAAAGAAAGATAGTGGAGTCCTCGAAATAGCATCCGGGTTGGTGTCTCAGTGCTGATCTGTTACACAATCGATGACTCTTGTGCTGCTTTTCATGTAGACAGGAGGTGCTTAATGAATACTTTACCTCGGTATTCACGGTGGAAAGGGATCTGGGTGGTTGTACTGCTGGTTTGCGGTGGACAGAAAGGATCGAGCATGTGGACATAAAGAAAGAGGATGTGTTGGAACTATTGAATGGCATCAAGGTTGGTAAGTCGCCGGGACCGGATGGGATGTACCCCAGGTTACTGTGGGAGGCGAGGGAGGAGATTGCGGAGCCTTTGGCGATGATCTTTGCATCGTCGATGGAGACGGGAGAGGTTCCGGAGGATTGGAGTATTGCAGATGTGGTCCCTATATTCAAGAAAGGGAACAGGGACAGCCCGGGAAATTACCGACCGGTGAGTCTAACCTCAGTGGTTGGTAAGTTGATGGAGAGGATCCTGAGAGACAGGATTTATGATCATCTAGAGAAGTTTAGTATGATCAAAAGTAGTCAGCACGGCTTTGTCAAGGGCAGGTCGTGCCTTACGAGCCTGGTTGAGTTCTTTGAAAATGTGACCAAACACATTGACGAAGGAAGAGCGGTGGATGTGGTCTATATGGACTTCAGCAAGGCGTTCGATAAGGTCCCCCATGCAAGACTTCTTGAGAAAGTGAGAGGGCATGGGATCCAAGGGGCTGTTGCCTTGTGGATCCAGAACTGGCTTGCCTGCAGAAGGCAGAGAGTGGCTGTGGAGGGGTCTTTCTCTGCATGGAGGTCAGTGACCAGTGGAGTGCCCTAGGGATCTGTTCTGGGACCCTTGCTGTTTGTCATTTTCATAAATGACCTGGATGAGGAAGTGGAGGGATGGGTTGGTAAGTTTGCTGACGACACCAAGGTAGGTGGTGTTGTGGATAGTTTGGAGGGATGTCAGAAGTTGCAGCGAGACATAGATAGAATGCAAGACTGGGCGGAGAAGTGGCAGATGGACTTCAACCCGGATAAGTGTGTAGTGATCCATTTTGGCAGATCCAATGGGATGAAGCAGCAGTATAATATGAAGGGTACCATTCTTAGCAGTGTAGAGGATCAGAAGGACCTTGGGGTCCGGGTCCATAGGACTCTTAAATCGGCCTCGCAGGTGGAGGATGCGGTCAAGAAGGCGTACGGCGTACTAGCCTTCATTAATCGAGGGATTGAGTTTAGGAGTCGGGAGATAATGCTGCAGCTTTATAGGACCCTGGTTAGACCCCACTTGGAGTACTGCGCGCAGTTCTGGTCACCTCATTACAGGAAAGATGTTGAAGCCATTGAAAGGGTGCAGAGGAGATTTACAAGGATGTTGCCTGGATTGGGGGGCATGCCTTATGAGGATAGGTTGAGGGAGCTTGGTCTCTTCTCCCTGGAGAGACGAAGGATGAGAGGTGACCTGATAGAGGTTTACAAGATGTTGAGAGGTCTGGATAGGGTAGACTCTCAGAGGCTATTTCCAAGGGCTGAAATGGTTGCTACGAGAGGACACAGGTTTAAGGTGCTGGGGGGTAGGTACAGAGGAGATGTCAGGGGTAAGTTTTTCACTCAGAGGGTGGTGGGTGAGTGGAATCGGCTGACGTCGGTGGTGGTGGAGGCAAACTCGTTGGGGTCTTTTAAGAGACTTCTGGATGAGTACATGGGATTTAATGGGATTGAGGGCTATAGATAGGCCTAGAGGTAGGGATATGATCAGCGCAACTTGTGGGCCGAAGGGCCTGTTTGTGCTGTGGCTTTCTATGTTCTCTATGTTCTATCTGCATGGTAGGTTGTTGCATAAGGTTAAATCTCACGGGATCCAGGGTGAGGTATCTAAATGGATACAAAATTGGTTTCTTGACAGAAGCCAGAGGGTTGTTGTAGGGGGTTGTTTTTCAAACTGGAGACCTGTGACCAGCGGTGTGCCTCAGGGATTGGTGCTGGGTCCACTGTTATTTGTCATTTATATTAATGATTTGGATGAGAATATAGAAGGCATGGTTAGTAAGTTTGCAGATGCAGGGCAGCACGGTAGCACAGTGGTTAGCACTGCTGCTTCACAGCTCCAGGGACCTGGGTTCGATTCCCGGCTTGGGTCACTGTCTGTGTGGAGTTTGCACATTCTCCTCGTGTCTGCGTGGATTTCCTCCGGGTGCTCCGGTTTCCTCCCACAGTCCAAAGATGTGCGGGTTAGGTTGATTGGCCATGCTAAAATTGCCCCTTAGTGTCCTGAGATGCGTAGGTTAGAGGGATTAGCGGGTAAATGTGTAGGGATATGGGGGTAGGGCCTGGCTGGGATTGTGGTCGGTGCAGACTCGATGGGCCAGATGGCCTCTTTCTGCACTGTAGGGTTTCTATGATTCTATGTCACCAAGATTGGTTGCATAGTGGACAGTGAAGAAAGTTATCTCGGATTGCAACGGGATCTTGAACATTTGGGCCAGTGGGCTGACGAATGGCAGATGGAGTTTAATTTAGATAAATGCAAGGTGATGCATTTTGGAAGATTGAACCAGGGCAAGACTTACTTAGTTCATGGTAGGGCATTGGGGAGAGTTACAGAGCAAAGAGATCTCGGGGTACATGTTCATAGCTCCTTGAAAGTGGAGTCACAGATGGACAGAGTGGTGAAGGAGGCATTCTGCATGCTTGGTTTCATCCATCAGAACATTGAATACAGGAGTTGGGACATCTTGTTGAAGTTGTACAAGACATTGGTGAGGCCACACTTGGAATACTGTGTACAATTCTGGTCACCCTATTATAGAAAGGATATTATTAAACTAGAAAGAGTGCAGAAGAGATTTACTAGGATGCTACCGGGACTTGATTGTTTGAGTTATAAGGAGAGGCTGGAGAGACTGGGACTTTTTTCTCTGGAGCGTAGAAGTCTGAGGGGTGATCTTATAGAGGTCTATAAAATAATGAAGGGTACAGATCAGCTAGATTGTCAACATCTTTTTTCCAAAGGTAGGGGCGTCTAAAACTAGAGGGCATAGGTTTAAGGGGAGAGATACAAAAGTATCCAGAGGGGCAATTTTTTCACACAGGGGGTGGTGAGTGTCTGGAACAAGCTGTCAGAGGCAGTAGTAGAGGCGGGTACAATTTTGTCTTTTAAAAAGCATTTAGACAGTTACATGGGTAAGATGGGTATAAAGGGTATGGGCCAAATGTGGGCAATTGGGATTAGCTGAGGGGTTTAAAAAAGAAGGGCGGCATGGACAAGTTGGGCCAAAAGGCCTGTTTCCATGCTGTTAACCTCTATGACTCTATGACTCATAGAATCCCGACAGTGCTAAAGGAGGCTATTCAGCCCATCAAGCCTGCACCGACAACAATCCCACCCCGTACCCCCCCTTTTTTTATCCTGTTAATCCTCCTGACACTAAGGGGCAATTTTTTTAGCCTGGCCAATCAACCTAACCCACACATCTTTGAAATATCTTCAGAAACAAATAATTATCTGCCTTGTTAATTTCAACTAAAGGTCAGTTCATGGCACTCCTGACCCCGATGCCACAACATTCCAGGTTCAAGACCCACTCCAGGTTGACATTCCAGTCCAGCATTGAGGGAGTGCAGAGGTGTTGGCCGGTATTCTACCGCCCAGCCCACCACAGGCATCGGAGCAGTGAGAGGCAGACAATGGAAAGGTCTGTTGACCTCGGGCGGGATTTTAGGTTTCAGGACAAGCAAGGCCGTAAAGTCCCACCTGCTGCCCTTTGGATGAGGTGTTAAACTGAAGCCCTGTCGGCAGATGACATAAAAGATCCCAAGGCACTATTTCAAGGAAGGGCAAGGGTGCCCTGGCCAATACTTTATTTCTTAAACAGCTTCATTATAACAGATTACTTCATCATTAGCACATTACTGCTTGTGGGAGCTTGATGTGCACAAATTGGCTGCTGTGTTCCAATGACTACACTTCAAAAGTACTTCGCTGGGTGTTAAGTATTTGATAAGCAAGGGGGTGGTGAAAGGTTATTGGGGGCAAAGAACAAAGAACAAAGAACAATACAGCACAGGAACAGGCCCTTCGGCACTCCAAGCCCGCGCCGCTCCCCGGTCCAGGATTGAATCCTGAATCCAGGATCCCCGCCCAATTTTCCAGCCTATCTACATACCAATATCCTATCCACCGAGCTGTCCCTCACAGCTACGATGCTTTGTTCATTACAACCTATTAACTTACCCCCACCCCCCCATTCCAGACCATGTGATCTCCAGGGAGAGGCGAAAACCCAGAGTGAAAAACCCCAGGGCCAATATGGGGAAAAAAAATCTGGGAAATTCCTCTCCGACCCCCTGAGGCGATCGAAACGAGTCCAGGAGATCACAATGGCCCCGATCGGAAAATGCTTCCCAACCCTAGTCATTTCCACTTCCACGAACACCATATGAATTCCCTGCCCCCGAGACAGGTTCCCAACTATCCGCAGTCTCACTCTGTACTGGCACCAGCAAGATGATCATAGAATGAAGCCTTGAAACGAGAAACCAGGAACAATTAGCCCGCGTAGAATCCTAGAATCAGAATTTATGTCACACTATTTGTAACTCCCACAGTTGCGTGGTCCTGCAGAGTTTCACTGGCTGTCTTGTCTGGAGACAATACACATCTTTTTAGCCTGTCTTGATGCTCTCTCCACTCCCATTGTTTTGTTTCTTAAAGACTGGATTAGTTGTAAGTATTCGCATTCCAACCATTATTCATGTAAATTGAGTCTGTGTCTTATAAGTTCTGTTTGTGAACAGAATTCCCACTCACCTGAAGAAGGGGCTCAGAGCCTCGAAAGCTTGTGTGGCTTTTGCTACCAAATAAACCTGTTGGACTTTAACCTGGTGTTGTTAAACTTCTTACTGTGTTTACCCCAGTCCAACGCCGGCATCTCCACTTCTATGACCAAGCCAGTTCTCCACCCATCTAGCCACCTCCCCCTTTATCCCATGGGATCCAACCTTTTTCACTAGCCTACCATGAGGGACTTTGTCAAATGCTTTACTAAAGTCCATATAGACAACATCCACGGCCCTTCCTTCGTCAACCATTTTGGTCACTTCTTCAAAAAACACCACCAGGTTCGTGAGGCATGACCTCCCTCTCACAAAACCATGTTGACTATCGTTAATGAGTTTATTCCTTTCTAAATGCACATACATCCTATCTTTAAGAATCTTCTCCAACAACTTCCCCACCACGGACGTCAAGCTCACCGGCCTATAATTACCCGGGTTATCCTTCCTACCCTTCTTAAGTAACGGGACCACATTGGCTATCCTCCAATCCTCTGGGACCTCACCTGTGTCCAGTGACGAGACAAAGATTTGCGTCAGAGGCCCAACGATTTCACCTCTCGTCTCCCTGAGCAGCCTTGGATAGATTCCATCAGGCCCTGGGGATTTGTCAGTCTTTATATTCTCTAACAAACCTAACACTTCCTCCTTTGTAATGGAGATTTTCTCCAACGGTTCAACACTCCCCTCCGAGACACTCCCAGTCAACACATCCCTCTCCTTAGTGAATACCGACGCAAAGTATTCATTTAGGATCTCCCCTACCTCTTTGGGCTCCAAGCATAAGTCCCCACTTTTGTCCCTGAGAGGTCCGATTTTTTCCCTAACAACCCTTTTGTTCCTAACGTATGAATAAAATGCCTTGGGATTCTCCTTAATCCTGTCTGCCAAGAACATTTCGTGACCCCTTTTTGCTCTTCTAATTCCCCGTTTGAGTATTTTCCTACTTTCATTGTACTCCTCCAGAGCTCCCTCCGTTTTTAGCTGCTTGGACCTAACATACGCCTCTCTTTTCCTTTTGACCAGTCCCTCAATTTCCCTGGTTATCCACGGTTCTCTAATCCTACCCTTCCTATCCTTCTTTTTTACAGGCACATGCTTGTCCTGTAGCCCTAACAACCGTTCCTTAAAAGACTGCCACATACCAGATGTGGATTTACCCTCAAACAGCCTCTCCCAATCAAGAGCTGCCAATTTCTGCCTGATCCCAATAAAGGCAGACAGGAATGTGGAAATTAGGTTACAATCAGATCAATCATGATCTTATTGAATGGTGGAGCAGGCTCGAGGGGCCGAGTGGCCTCCTCCTGCTCCTAATTCATATGTTCATACTTTTAGGAGATTATGAAAGTTGCTATATACATGCATTTTTTTTTCTTTCTTTATAAGTGTCATTGCTTCCCCTAATATAGGCAGCAAAGACAGAATGGCAAATTCACAATTTGCCTCTAAAGAATGAGATGGGTAGAACGATCTTTAAACATTGATGACTTTTTGGGAGGTGAGGGGGAGCAATTTAGATTACAACCAGGTAAGTTACAACTAATTAACATTTCAGGATGATGACTTAGTGAAAACACAACAGGCTATCAACCTAGAGCATTAACTCTGTTTCTCTCTCCACAGATGCTGCCTGACCTGCTGAATTTTTCCAGCAATTTCTATTTTTATTTCAGATTTCCGGCATCTGCATTTGGGTTATTGAAAGACTCATAACAGAGGGGTTCACTGACCTGTAAGGATCAAGTCCTGTTCTCTGGGTATCCATGACACCAAGTCACTGAACATATTAAAGAAGGAAACAGATTTTTTTTTATTTTAATTGCATCAAGGGGTATGGGGAGCAAGCAGGAAAATGGCATTGAGAGAGAGAATCAGCCATGATCATCATTTTGATTTGATGTGATTTATCATTGTCACATGTATTAGCATACAGTGAAAGTATTGTTTCTTGCGTGCTATACAGACAAAGCATACCGTACATAGAGAAGAAATTAGAGAATGCAGAATGTAGTGTTACAGTCATAGCTAGGGTATAGAGAAAGATCAATCTATTGCGAGGTAGGTCCATTTAAAAACCTGATGGCAGCAGGGAAGAAGCTGTTCTTGAGTCGATTGGTGCGTGACCTCAGACTTTTGTATCTTTTTTACCAATGGAAGAAGGTGGAAGAGAGAATGTCTGGGATGCGTGGGGTCCTTAATTATGCTGGCTGCTTTGCCGAGGCAGCGGGAAGTGCAGACAGAGTCAATGGATGGGAGGCTGGTTTGTGTGATGGATTGGGCTCCATTCACGACTTGTCGTAGTTTCTTGCGGTCTTGGGCAGGGCAGGAGCCGTACCAAGCTGTAATACAACCAGAAAGAATGCTTTCTATGGTGCATCTGTAAAAGTTGGTGAGAGTCATAGCTGACATGCCAAACTTCCTTAGTCTCCTGAGAAAGTAGAGGCATTGGTGGGCTTTCTTAACTATAGTGTCGGCATAGCGGGGTCCAGGACAGGTTGTTGGTGATCTGAACACCTAAGAACGTGAAGCTCTCGACCCTTTCTACTTCGTCCCCTTTGATGTAGACAGGGGAATGTTCTCCTTTATGCTTCCTGAAGTCAATGACAATCTCCTTCATTTTGTTGACATTGAGGGAGAGATTATTGTTGCCACACCAGTTCACCAGATTCTCTATCTCATTCCTGTACTCTGTCTCGTCATTAGATGGATAGTTCCATCACATTGTTTGAGATCCGACTCACTACGGTGGTGTCGTCAGCAAACTTGAAAATCGATTTGGAGGGAAATTTGGCCGCACAGTCATAGGTGTATAAGGAGTATAGTAGGGGGCTGAGAATTCAACCTTGTGGGGCCAAATGGCCTACTCCTGCTTCTCGTTTCTATGACACAAACCAGTCTTGGATACAATTTCCACTTCAGGTGGAAAACTTTTATTTATTCACCAAGTGACAGTGAGTACTCGTGTCCCTTGTGCTTGGTGATCTTGTGTGCAGGAGTTCTCCCTTCAGGAGGACAACCTGCCGGATAATGTCTCCAAACATCTTCCAAAGACTGGCCAGGTCACTCTCCTCCGACTGCAGTCCTGATGTCTTCTTGCTTATGACTTTTATACCTTGACTTCGGCCCCTTTCCCTTTGACCTGTAAGAAAAACTCTGAAACGCATCATCCAAATGTTCTTCAGTCCCTTGCATTATAAGCCATTCAGAGAAGGTTTACGAGACTAATACCAGGAATGGGCAGGTTGTCTTATGAGGAGAAGTTGGGCAGTGTAGGCGTGTATCTAATGGAGTTAAGAGTAAGAAGCGACTTGATTGAAACCTTTAGGATCGTGAGGAGTATTGACAGAGTGGTTGTGGAGAGGATGTTTCCTTTTGTGGGAGCATCTAGAACTCGGGGTCACTGTTGAAAAATAAAGGGTTGCCTATTTAAGACAGAGATGAGGACCATTTATTTCTCTCAGACTCTGTTAGTCTTTGGAACTCACCCTCAAGAGGCAGTGGAAGCAGAGTCTTTGAATAATTTTAAGGCAAAGTTAGATTCTTGATTAACAAAGTGGGTTAATGGTTTTTGGGTGTTAGGTAGGAATGTGATGTTGAGGTTACAATCAGATCAGCCATGATCTCATTGAATGACGGAGCAAGCATGAGGGGCTGAATAGCCTATTCCTGTTCCTAATGTGTACGTTTGTATGAAATAATGGGGGAGGTGATGGCCTCGTGATATTATTGCTAGACTATTAATCCGGAAACTCAGCTAATGTTCTCGGAACCTGGATTCGAATCCCGCCATGATAGATGGTGGAATTTGAATTCAATTTTCAAAAAATCTGAAATTAAGAATCTACTGATGGCCCTTGTCGATTGTCAGGAAAAACCCATCTGGTTCACTAATGTCCTTTCGGGAAGGAAATCTGCCGTCCTTACCTGGTCTGGCCTACATGTGACTCCAAAGCCACAGCAATGTGGTTGACTCTCAACTGCTCTTGGGCAAATAGGGATGGGCAATAAATGCTGGCCAGCCAGTGACGCCCATGTCCCAAGAATTAATTTTTTAAAAATTAATAACATGGTGTGGTTGGGGTGCTCTCAGAGTCAGTGCAGACTTGATGGGCTGAATGGCCTCCTTCTGCACGAGGGATTTTATGAATAAGAGTGGGAGAAGCAATCAATTCACAAGCACATGAATTTTAAAAAAGCAGCTGGATTGCCCTAGAGGCTACCAACCTTCTAGGATTGGCCTGGTGTCTCCAGGAAATATAGATCAATCTCCAGGACATTGCTGAAGGGGATTTTCACAGTACCTTCATTGCAGTGTTAATGTAAGCCTTACTTGTGACTAATAAATAAATTTTAAAACTTTTAAAAAGTGTGCAACCCTGGAGAAAAAACTCGTCAGAACAGTGAAAAAAGCTTTTTTTTGTCAGATTCTTTGAACATTTCCCTTTAAGTTAAAAGTGTGCACGGTTGGCGGAATGGGGGTGGGGTCAGTTTAGCTGACAGTCGATCAGCAACCAATAGGTTAATTAATCTTTCTGCTTTCCAATTGGCATAGGAAGGCAGTGTGCCATGAGGCTAGATAGAATTCAAGAAGAGAGGAAGAGATAAACCAGGAAACTACAGGCCAGTCTGTCTCGCCTCAGTGGTGGAGAAACTATTACCATAGAACCATAGAACCATAGAAAATTACAGCTCAGAAACAGGCCTTTTGGCCCTTCTTGTCTGTGCCGAACCATTTTATGCCTAGTCCCACTGACCTGCACTTGGACCATATCCCTCTACACCCCTCTCATCCATGAAGCCGTCCAAGTTTTTCTTAAATGTTAAAAGTGACCCCGCATTTACCACTTTATCCGGCAGCTCATTCCACACTCCCACCACTCTCTGCGTGAAGAAGCCCCCCCTAATATTCCCTTTAAACTTTTCTCCTTTCACCCTTAACCCATGCCCTCTGGTTTTTTTCTCCCCTAGCCTCAGCGGAAAAAGCCTGCTTGCATTCACTCTATCTATACCCATCAAAATCTTATACACCTCTATCAAATCTCCCCTCAATCTTCTACGCTCCAGGGAATAAAGTCCCAACCTATTCAATCTCTCTCTGTAACTCAGCTTCTCAAGTCCCGGCAACATCCTTGTGAACCTTTTCTGCACTCTTTCAATCTTATTTACATCCTTCCTGTAACTAGGTGACCAAAACTGTACACAATACTCCAAATTCGGCCTCACCAATGCCTTATATAACCTTACCATAACACTCCAACTTTTATACTCGATACTCCGATTTATAAAGGCCAATGTACGAAAGGCACTCTTTACGACCCTATCCACCTGTGACGTCACTTTTAGGGAACTCTGTACCTGTATTCCCAGATCCCTCTGTTCAACTGCACTCTTCAGAGTCCTACCATTTACCCTGTACGTTCTTCTTTGGTTTGTCCTTCCAAAGTGCAATATCTCACACTTGTCTGCGTTAAATTCCATTTGCCATTTTTCAGCCCATTTTTCTAGTTGGCCCAAATCCCTCTGCAAGCTTTGAAAACCTTCCTCACTGTCCACTACACCTCCAATCTTTGTATCATCAGCAAACTTGCTGATCCAATTTACCACATTATCATCCAGATCATTGATATAGATGACAAACAACAATGGACCCAACACCGATCCCTGCGGCACACCACTAGTCACAGGCCTCCACTCAGAGAAGCAATCCTCCACAACCACTCTCTGGCTTCTTCCATTGAGCCAGTGTCTTATCCAATTTACTACCTCCCCATGTATACCCAGCGACTGAACCTTCCTAACTAACCTCCCATGAGGGACCTTGTCAAAGGCCTTGCTGAAATCCAGGTAGACAACATCCACCGCCTTCCCTTCATCCACTTTCCTGGTAACCTCCTCGAAAAACTCTAATAGATTGGTCAAACACGATCTACCACGCACAAAGCCATGTTGACTCTCCCTAATAAGTCCCTGTCTATCCAAATATTTGTAGATCCTATCCCTTATCACACCTTCCAATAACTTGCCCACCACCAACGTCAAACTTACTGGCCTATAATTTCCCGGATTTCTTTTGGAACCTTTTTTAAACAACGGAACAACATGAGCCACCCTCCAATCATCCGGCACCTCCCCCGTGAATACTGACATTTTAAATATGTCTGCCAGGGCCCCTGCAAGTTCAACACTAGCTTCCCTCAAGGTCCGTGGGAATACCCTGTCCGGTCCTGGGGATTTGAAGTCCTGCGAAGTGATGCATTTTGGTGGGAATAATGTAGGGAGGAGCTACACGATAAATGGAAGAACCATAAAGGGTGTAGAGACGCAGAGGGACCTGGGTGTGCAAGTCCACAGATCTTTGAAGGTGATGTCACAGGTGGAGAAGGTGGTGAAGAAGGCATATGGCATGCTTGCCTTTATAGGACGGGGCATAGAGTATAAAAGTTGGGGTCTGATGTTGCAGATGTATAGAACGTTGGTTCGGCCGCATTTGGAATACTGCGTCCAGTTCTGGTCGCCACACTACCAGAAGGACGTGGAGGCTTTGGAGAGAGTACAGAGGAGGTTTACCAGGATGTTGCCTGGTATGGAGGGGCTTGGTTATGAGGAGAGATTGGGGAAACTGGGGTTGTTCTCCTTGGAAAGACGGAGGATGAGGGGAGACTTAATAGAGGTGTATAAAATTATGAAAGGCATAGATAGGGTGAACGGTGGGAAGCTTTTCCCCGGGTCAGTGGTGACGTTCACGAGGGGTCATAGGTTCAAGGTGAAGGGGGGGAGGTTTAACACAGATATCAGAAGGACATATTTTACACAGATGGTCGTGGGGGCCTGGAATGTGTTGCCGGGCAAGGTGGTGGAGGCGGACACACTGGGAACGTTTAAGACTTATCGAGACAGCTATATGAACGTAGTGGGAATGGAGGGATACAAAAGAGTGGTCTAGTTTGGACCAGGGAGCGGCGCGGGCTAATTCTTCTTTGTTTCTCGTTTCAAGGCTTCATTCTATGATCATCTTGCTGGTGCCAGTAAAGAGCGAGACTGCGGATAGTTGGGAACCTGTCTCGGGGGCAGGGAATTCAGATGGTGTTCGTAAAGCAGAAGTGGAAATGAATAGGGTTGGGAAGCATTTTCCGATCAGGGCCATTGTGATCTTCTGGACTCGTTTCGATCGCCTCAGGGGGTCGGAGAGGAATTTCCCAGATTTTTTTCCCCATATTGGCCCTGGGGTTTTCACTCTGGGTTTTCGCCTCTCCCTGGAGATCACATGGTCTGGAATGGGGGGGTGGGGGTGAGTTAATAGGTTGTGATGAACAAAGCATCGTAGCTGTGAGGGACAGTTCGGTGGATAGGATATTGGTATGTAGATAGGCTGGAAAATTGGGCGGGGATCCTGGATTCAGGATTCAATCCTGGACCGGGGAGCGGCGCGGGCTTGGAGTGCCGAAGGGCCTGTTCCTGTGCTGTATTGTTCTTTGTTCTTTGATTTATCCACTCTGATTTGCCTCAAGACAGCGAGCACCTCCTCCCCTTTAATCTGTAAAGGTTCCATGGTCTCCCTACCAGTTTGCCCTATTTCCGTAGACTCCATGCCCGTTTCCTCAGTAAATACAGATGCAAAAAAACCATTTAGTATCTTTTGGTTCCATACACAGTGTACCACTCTGGTCTTCAAGAGGACCAATTTTATCCCTCACTATCCTTTTGCTCCTAACACACCTATAGAAGCTCTTTGGATTTTCCTTCACTCTGTCTGCCAAAGCAACCTCATGTCTTCTTTTAGCCCTCCTGGTTTCCCTCTTAAGTAGCTTCTTGCACTTTTTATACTCCTCGAGCATCTGATCTGTTCTTTGCTGCCTGTACATTTCATACAACTCTCTCTTCCTCTTAATCAGTGTTACAATCTCCCTCGAGAACCAAGGTTCCTTATTCCTATTTACTTTGCCTTTAATCCTGACAGGAACATACAAACTCTGCACTCTCAAAATTTCTCCTTTGAAGGCCTCCCACTTTCCATTTACATCCTTACCAGAGAACAGCCTGTGCCAATCCACACTTCCCAGATCCCTTCTCATTTCATCAAATTTGGCCTTTTTCCAGTTCAGAACTTCAACCCGAGGACCAGATCTATCCTTATCCACGATCAGGTTGAAACTAATGGCATTATGATCACTGGATCCAAAGTGTTCCCTCACACTCACATCCATTTCCCAATAGGAGATCCAATATCGCATCCTCTCTAGTTGGCACCTCTATATACTGATGTAGAAAATTCTCCTGAACACATTTTACAAACTCTACCCCGTCTAAACCTTTAACAGTATGCGAGTCCCAATCTATATGTGGAAAATTAAAATCCCCTACTATCACAACTTTGTGTTTCTTGCAGTTGTCAGCTATCTCTCCGCTGATTTGCTCCTCCAGTTCTCGCTGACTATTGGGTGGTCTATAATACAAGCCCATTAATGTGGTCATACCTTTCCTGTTTCTCAGCTCCACCCATAGGGCCTCTGTAGACAAGCTCCCTAATCTATCCTGCCTGATCTATTTTCCCTGACCAACAATGCCACCCCCCCCACCTTTTATCCCTCTGCCTCTATCCCGCCTGAAACATTGGAACCCTGGAACATTGAGCTGCCAGTCCTGCCCCTCCTGTAGCCAAGTTTCACTAGTGGCTATAATGTCATATTTCCACGTGTCTATCCACGCCTTCAGCTCATCTGCCTTCCCTACAATACTCCTGGCATTGAAATAGACACACCTCAAAAAATTATTTCCACCACACTCTACCCTTCCATTTGTGATTTTGCTTGAACTAACCTGTCTTTTTATCCCTGCTCCACTATCTGCTCTGGCACTCTGGTTCCCACCCCCCTGCAAATCTAGTTTAAACGCTCCCCAATAACACTAGCAAATCTCCCTGCAAGTATATTGGTCCCCTTGTAGTTTAGGTGTAACCCGTCTCTCTTGTACAGGTCCCACCTGCCCCAGAAGAGGTCCCAATGATCCAAGAATTGGAAACCCTGCCCCCTGCACCAGTTCCTCAGCCACGTGTTTATCCGCCCAAGCATCCTACTCCTGCCCTCACTGGCATGTGGCTCAGGTAGCAATCCTGAGATTACTACCCTCGGGGTCCTGCTTTTTAACTTCCTTCCAAGCTCTTTGTACTCACTCTTTAGGACCTCCTCACTCTTCCTTCCCACGTCATTGGTACCGACATGTACCACGACATCTGGCTGATCACCTTCCCTCTTTAGAACGCTGTGCATGCGATCAGAGACATCGCTGACCTTGGCACCTGGGAGGCAACAAACCATGCGGGAGTCTCTGTCCCGACCACAGAACCTCCGGTCCGTACCTCTGACCATCGAGTCCCCTATCACTACTGCTCTCCTCTTCTTCCTCCCACCCTTTTGCGCTGTAGAACCAGACTCAGTATCAGAGTTCCGGCTGTCGCAGCTTGTCCCAGGTAAAGCATCTGCCACAACAGTATCTAATTCAGTATACCTGTTGTGGAGGGGTATGTCCACTGGGGAACCCTGCTCTGCCTGTCCTTTCACATTGCCATTTCCTCTCCTTACAGCAACCCAATTTCCTGTGCTCTGCTGCTTAGGTGTAACTATCTCCCTAAAGCTACTGTCTATATACGTCTCATTCTCCCGAATTAGATGGAGGTCATCAAGCTCCTTCTCCAGTTCCCTAACACGCTTAGCTAGCAGCTGCAGCTGAATGCATCTTTTGCAGGTGCTGTCGTCAGGGATACCGGAGGTCTCCCTGATCTCCCACATCCTGCAAGAGGAGCATTCCAACATCTTGCCTGGCATTTTTTTTTGCTCTGGGGAAATACAGGAATAAACTTTCCTCAGCCTGCTCCTGTGGAACAATGAGGAAGCAATTCTGAGAAATTGAATTAATCTGCATTTGGAGAGGTAGGGATTAATCAAGAACAGTCAACATGTTTTTGTTAAGGGGAGGTCAGGTCTGACCAACTTGAATTTTTCAAAGAGGTGAC
Organism: Mustelus asterias; assembly: GCF_964213995.1. Classification (NCBI taxonomy): domain Eukaryota; kingdom Metazoa; phylum Chordata; class Chondrichthyes; order Carcharhiniformes; family Triakidae; genus Mustelus; species Mustelus asterias. Next base: position 126,338,980 of record NC_135808.1, on the reverse strand, counting down.
CAGGTGCGCAGATGTGAACAAAGAACAAAGAAAATTACAGTGCAGGAACTGGCCCTTCGGCCCTCCAAGCCTGCACCAACCATGCTGCCCGACTGAACTAAAACCCCCTACCTATCCCTCTATTCCCATCCTATTCATGTATTTGACCAGACGCCCCTTAAGTCACTATTGTACCGGCTTCCACTACCTCCCCCGGCAGCACCCTCTGTGTAAAAAGAAAACTTGCCTCTTACATCTCCTTTAAACCTTGCCCCTCACACCTTAAACTTATGCCCCCGAGTAATTGACTCTTCCACCCTGGGAAAAAGCTTCTGACTATCCAAAAAGGGCAATGCATTTGATGTAGTCTACTTGGACTTCATTCAGCAAGGCTTTTGACAAGGTCGCACCTGGAAGGCACAGAGCGAAGGTATGGGATCAAAGGAAATTTGGCAAATTGTATCCAGAATTGGCCGAGTAGCAGGATGTGAAGATGCCGGCGTTGGACTGGGGTAAACACAGTAAGAGTTTTAACAACACCAGGTTAAAGTCCAACAGGTTTATTTGGTAGCAAAAGCCACTAGCTTTCGGAGCCCTGCTCCTTCGTCAGATGGAGTGGAAATCTGCTCACAAACAAGGCACACAGAAACACAAAATCAAGTTCCAGAATACTGATTAGAATGGGAATCTTTACAGCTAATCAAGTCTGAACGATACAGACAATGTAAGTGGAGGGAGCATTAGGCACAGGTTAAAGAAATGTGTATTGTCTCCAGACAGGACAGCCAGTGAAATTCTACAAGTCCAGGAGGCAAGCTGTGGGGGTTACCGATAGTGTGACATGAACCCAAGATCCCGGTTTAGGCCGTCCTCGTGTGTGGAAATTGGCTATCAGTTTCTGCTCAGCGACTCTGCACTGTTGTGTGTCGTGAAGGCCGCCTTGGAGAACGCTTACCGGAAGATCAGTCGCCGAATGCCCGTGACCGCTGAAGTGCTCCCCCACAGGAAGAGAACAGTCTTGACTGGTGATTGTCGAGCGGTGTTCATTCATCCGTTGTCGTAGCGTCTGCATGGTTTCCCCAATGTACCATGCCTCAGGACATCCTTTCCTGCAGCGTATCAGGTAGACAATGTTGGCCGAGTTGCAAGAGTAGGTACCGTGTATCTGGTAGATGGTGTTCTCACGTGAGATGATGGCATCCGTGTCGATGATCCGGCACGTCTTGCAGAGGTTGCTGTGGCAGGGTTGTGTGGTCACCATTCTCCTGAAGGCTGGGTAGTTTGCTGCAGACAATGGTCTGTTTGAGGTTGTGCGGTTGTTTGAAGGCAAGAAGTGGGGGTGTGGGGATGGCCTTGGTGAGATGTTCGTCTTCATCAATGACATGTTGAAGGCTCCAGAGGAGATGCTGTAGCTTCTCCGCTCCGGGGAAGTACTGGACGACGAAGGGTACTCTGTCCACCGTGTCCCGTGTGTGGTGAACCATTGTTGGTTCCCACTAGGTAGTACTGAGCCAGGGTCTGGCCAGCACTATGAGTCTGTATATATGTTACTGTTGGGGTTAGGGTTGGGCTGGTCTACATGTTACTGTTGGGGTTAGGGTTGGGCTGTTCTACCTGTAATATAGTTATTATGGTACATCCCAGTCGGGCTCCGCCTCCTGGGAGAGGTATAAAGGTCACTGCTCTGTCTGGGACCCCTCAGTCTGGGATCGTGTATTATATATGGTAGCTCTATTGTAGTAGTCAATAAAAGCCTTTATTTCCTCGAGCATCTCTAGCCTCGTGAGTTATATCGTGCATCAATTTTATTGACGACTAGTTGAACTCTCGTCGTTGAAAAAAAAAGAAAACGATACAGAGAGCATGGAGCAAATGCTTAAACCCGAACGTCTTATGCTGGACCCACGTGCGGCGGGCGCCTCCAACACCTTCGACCACTGGTTGAAATGTTTTCAGGATTACCTCGAAGCCTCCGCAGCGGTCACCACAGACGACGACAGACTCCGGGTCCTCCACGCGAGGGTAAGCGACGCTGTATATTTAGCGATCCGTGCGGGCACCAACTACAAAGGGGCCCTTGAGCTTCTTAAGAAGCGCTACATTAAACCGCCAAACGAGATGCATGCTCGATATCTCTTAGCCACTCGACGACGGCAGCCCGGCGAAACGACGGAACAGTATGCGTGCGAGCTCCTACAGCTAGCCAGGGGCTGTAACTGCAAAGCAGTGTCGGCAGACCAGAACATGAACGACCTCGCTCGAGATGCGTTTGTGGCGGGAATCGGATCGTCTTATATCCGACTTCGATTGTTGGAGCAAGGTAATCTCGATCTCACTAAGTCTATAGAGCTAGCGGATACGCTAGAAATGGCCTCCAAAAGCCTGGCGATGTATCCCGACGGCCACGTGGAGACAGCGTGGCAGGAGCAGTCACAGACCCCACTTCGTCCAGCGGGTCCGAAAAGCTGCATGATGGTGTGCCCACCCTCGGGCCTGATGACGGCAGCAGCTCCAGGCGGCCCGCGGTGTTACTTCTGTGGGGGAGTGAAGCACACTCGGCAGCGATGTCCCGCTAAAGCGGTGTTGTGCTCCGCCTGCGGCAAGAAGGGGCATTATTCGAAGGTATGTCGATCCAAACTTACATCCAGGAACAGCAGTGCGGCGTGTGACTCCCCGGAGCCGGGTTCCTCGTCGTCGGCATCGTCAAGGGTTTCTTCCACGTGCGAGGCCAGGACGTCGCCATTCCTGACGACGGAGTCGCAAGAGACGCGCGACCACCAGGGGTCGCTGATTTTGGCGCCATCGCCCATGTGCGACCTATGGGAGCAGCCATTTTGGTCGGCACCGATCGCGAATGACCAGCAGGGGTCGTCATCATCCATCTCAGCTGCCTGCAGTGGCGCTCACGAACCAACGGTGGCGTCAATCATCCTGGACCAGGCAAAGCCTCACAGACTCGACAAGTCCATGATGGACATACAGGTAAACAAACGTACGATTTATTGTCTGTTTGACAGCAGGAGCACGGAGAGCTTTATTCACCCAGACGCCGTGAAGCGGTGTGGCCTCCAGATCCATCCTGTCAAGCAGACAATTTCAATGGCGTCAAGGTCCCGGTCTGTCACCGTGCTAGGGAGTTGCATGGTAAATCTAACGGTGCAGGGCACGGTTTACAAGAGCTTCAAGCTCCTGGTGTTACCACACCTTTGCGCGCCAATACTCCTCAGACTAAATTTCATGGTCCACTTGAAGAGTGTAACCCTACAGTACGGTGGGCCACTCCCTCCGCTTTCAGTGGGAGAACAGCAGCCTCCAAATTGCCCAACGCGCTCCACCTGTAGCCTCTCGACGCTTAAGATTACCACACCCTCCCTATTCCAGAATCTCGTACCAGGCTGCAAGCCCATCACGACTAAGAGTAGGCGTTACAGCGCTGAGGATCGGATCTTCATTCGATCTGAGATTCAGCGGCTCCTCAAGGAAGGGATCATACAACCCAGCGCTAGTCCTTGGAGAGTGCAGGTTGTGGTGGTCAAGAGTGGGAACAAACCCCGGATGGTCATTGACTATAGTCAGACCATTAACAGATACACGCAGCTGGATGCGTATCCCCTCCCGCACATTTCTGACATGGTCAACCAGATTGCGCAGTACCGGGTGTTCACCACCATCGACCTAAAGTCTGCCTACCACCAGCTCCCCATTCGCCCAGAGGACCGACAATACACGGCTTTTGAGGCGGATGGTCGCTTGTACCATTTTCTAAGGGTTCCTTTTGGTGTCACCAGCGTGCTATGGACCGAATGGTGGACCATAACGGACTGCGGGCTACCTTCCCGTACCTGGATAACGTCACCATCTGCGGCCATGACCAGCAGGACCACGAGACCAAACTTCTTAGATTCCTACGCACTGCATCTCGCCTGAATCTGACCTACAACAGGGAGAAGTGTGTATTTCGCACGTGCCGCCTAGCTATCCTCGGATACGTGGCGGAAAACGGGGTCATTGGCCCTGATCCAGACCGTATGCATCCCCTCCTCGAACTTCCCTGCCCACTAGCGTAAAAGCGCTGAGAAAATGCTTAGGCTTCTTCTCTTACTACGCACAGTGGGTTCCCAATTACGCGGACAAAGCCCGTCCGCTCATCAAGTCTACCTCTTTTCCCCTAGCACCAGAGGCTCGTTTGGCCTTTGAAAAACTAAAAGCCAACATCGCGAAAGCCACGATGCACACTATCGATGAGTCCATCCCCTTCCAGGTGGAGAGCGATGCATCTGATTTCGCCCTGGCCGCCACACTTAACCAGGCGGGCAGGCCCGTCGCCTTTTTCTCTCGCACCCTCCAAGGCCCCGAAATTCGACATTCAGCGGTGGAAAAGGAGGCCCAGGCCATTGTGGAGGCCGTCCGGCATTGGCGCCATTACTTGGCGGGAAAACGGTTCACCCTGCTCACGGACCAGCGGTCCGTGGCGTTCATGTTCAATAACACGTTACAGGGCAAGATCAAGAACGATAAGATCTTGAGGTGGAGAATCGAACTCTCCACCTATAATTACGACATCATGTATCGTCCAGGGAAACTCAACGAGCCCTCGGATGCCCTGTCGCGTGGAACATGCGCCAGTATGCAGGAGAATCGATTGCAGGCTCTCCACAATGACCTCTGCCATCCAGGGGTCACTCAGCTCTACCACTTCGTAAAAGCCCGGAATCTACCCTACTCGGTGGAGGATGTCAGGTCCATAACTAGAAGCTGCCGGGTATGCACGGAATGCAAACCGCACTTTTACCGACCTGACAGGGCACAACTCGTTAAGGCCACTCGTCCCTTCGAAAGACTGAGTGTCGACTTTAAGGGCCCCCCTTCCCTCGACAGATCGGAATGTGTACTTTCTCAATATCATTGATGAGTACTCACGATTCCCTTTTGTCATTCCCTGTTCTGATACGACCGCTGCCACGGTTATCAAGGCATTTCGTGATCTTTTCACCCTGTTCGGTTACCCCTGTTACATCCACAGCGATAGGGGCTCGTCGTTCATGAGCGATGACTTGAGGCAATACCTGCTCTCATACGGGATTGCCTCTAGTAGAACCACGAGCTACAACCCTAGGGGTAACGGACAGGTGGAACGTGAGAATGCTACAGTCTGGAAGGCTGTCTTACTGGCGTTGAAGTCAAAAGGCCTTCCAGTCTCCCGTTGGCAAGAGGTGCTCCCTGATGCGCTCCACTCCATACGCTCACTCCTGTGTACGGCAACCAACGCTTCTCCCCATGAGAGACTGTTTTCATTCCCTCGGAAGTCTTCCTCTGGGACCTCATTACCATCTTGGTTGACGTACTCAGGACCTGTCCTCCTGCAGCGACATGTTAGGACCCGCAAGTCCGACCCTTTGGTTGAAATGGTCCGTCTCCTCCACGCCAACCCTCAGTATGCCTATGTGGCATACCCTGACGGGCGAGAGGACACGGTCTCGATTCGAGACCTGGTGCCAGCAGGGGGCTTAGAAACCCCTGTCGCTCTCATACCTCCTGTTAGAGACCCCCCAACTATTGTTTCCCCTCCTGACACGGCGCGGGCAGCATCGGGACCATCACTTAACCCTTTTACTCCCGTGTACAGCTTACCTGAGTCCAGGAGATGGTCGCCACTTCAAGGGGTGTCCGAGTTCAGCAGATTGTCACCACCTTGGGGTCAACCGGCCTGTGAGACATTGAAGGAGCCGTTGGACACCGCCTTGGGGAGAACGCCACCGCGAATGCCTACACCGGTGTCATCGCTGGTGTTGAGGAGGTCACAACAACGGTGCGGTCCCCCTGACCGTCTGAACGTATAGACTGATGACCAATTGTTCTGTGTTTTTTTGTTGTACCCCGCCGGTCTTTGTCTTCAAAGGAGGGGTGAATGTGGTGAACCATCGTTGGTTCCCACTAGGTAGTACTGAACCAGGGTCTGGCCAGTACTATGAGTCTGTATATATGTTACTGTTGGGGTTAGGGTTGGGCTGTTCTACATGTTACTGTTGGGGTTAGGGTTGGGCTGTTCTACCTGTAATATAGTTATTATGGTACATCCCAGTCGGGCTCCGCCTCCTGGGAGAGGTATAAAGGTCACTGCTCTGTCTGGGACCCTTCAGTCTGGGATCGTGTATTATATATGGTAGCTCTATTATAGTAGTCAATAAAAGCCTTTATTTCCTCGAGCATCTCTAGCCTCGTGAGTTATATTGCGCATCACCGTGTTCGTCTTCTGAGGAGGTCGGTGCGGCTTTTCACTGTGGCGTGTCGGAACTGTTGATCAATGAGTCTAGCGCCATATCCTGTTCTTATGAGAGCATCTTTCAGCGTCTGGAGGTGTCTGTTGCGATCCTCCTCATCTGAGCAGATCCTGTGTATACGGAGGGCTTGTCCGTAGGGAGTAGCAGGAAGCAGAGGATGATGTTCGAGGAGTGTTTTTCGGACTAGAAGACTGTGCCCAGTGGGGTCTCGCTGGGGTCAGTATTGACGAACTTGCTGTTTGTGGTTGACATAATTGATTCAGTGTTGAATGTAGGAGGGTTGATCAGTAAATTTGTAAATTATACGAGAATTGATAGGGTGGTAAATAGTGAGGAAGATAGCATCAGATTAAAGGAGGATATACACGGGCTGGTCAGATGGGCTGATCAGTGGCAAATGGAATTCAATCCGGGTAAGTGTGAGGTGATGCACTTGGGCAGGACGAGGAAGACCCTGGGAAGCACCAAGGATCAAAGGGACCTTGGTGTGCATGTACACTGGTCCCTCAAGGACAGGTGGATAAAGTGGTTAAGAAGGCATATGGTACACTTGCCTTTATTAGCCGAGGCATAGAGTTTAAGAGCAGGGGGCTATGCTGGAGTATATAAAATGTTGGTTAGGCCACAGCTAGAGTATAATGTACAGTTGTGGAATCCACATTATAGGAGGGATGTGACAGCACTGGAAAGGGTGCAGGGGAGATTTACCAGGATGTTGCCTGGGCTGGAGAGTTTTAGTCATGAAGAAAGATTGGATAGACTGGGGTTGTTTTTCTTGGAGCAGAGGAAACTGGGGGGGGTTCATGATTGAGAGGAATAAAATTATGGGGGGAATGGATAGAGTAAACAGCAGGAAAATATTATGAGGGACATAGAGTGGACAGGAGGAAACCTGAGGAGGTTGGTGCGGTTTTTCACTGTAGCGTGTCGGAACTCCCGTTATTTAAGAAGGGTAGGAAGGATAACCCAGGTAATTATAGGCCGATGAGCTTGACGTCCGTGGTGGGGAAGTTGTTGGAGAAGATTCTTAGAGATAGGATGTATGCGCATTTAGAAAGAAATAAACTCATTAACGATAGTCAGCATGGTTTTGTGAGAGGGAGGTCATGCCTCACTAACCTGGTGGAGTTTTTTGAAGAAGTGACCAGAATGGTTGACGAGGGAAGGGCCGTGGATGTCGTCTATATGGACTTTAGTAAAGCGTTTGACAAAGTCCCTCATGGTAGGCTAGTGAAAAAGGTTGGATCTCATGGGATAAAGGGGGAGGTGGCTAGATGGGTGGAGAACTGGCTTGGTCACAGAAGACAGAGGGTGGTAGTGGAAGGGTCTTTTTCCGGCTGGAGGCCTGTGACTAGTGGTGTTCCGCAGGGCTCTGTATTGGGACCTCTGCTGTTTGTGATTTATATAAACGATCTGGAAGAAGGTGTAACTGGGGTGATCAGTAAGTTTGCGGACGACACGAAAATGGCTGGACTTGAAGATAGTGAGGAACATTGTCAGAGGCTACAGAAGGATATAGATAGGCTGGAAATTTGGGCAAAGAAATGGCAGATGGAGTTCAATCCCCACCACGGACGTCAAGCTCACCGGCCTATAATTACCCGGGTTATCCTTCCTACCCTTCTTAAATAACGGGACCACATTGGCTATCCTCCAATCCTCTGGGACCTCACCTGTGTCCAGTGACGAGACAAAGATTTGCGTCAGAGGCCCAACGATTTCACCTCTCGTCTCCCTGAGCAGCCTTGGATAGATTCCATCAGGCCCTGGGGATTTGTCAGTCTTTATATTCTCTAACAAACCTAACACTTCCTCCTTTGTAATGGAGATTTTCTCCAACGGTTCAACACTCCCCTCAGAGACACTCCCATTCAATACATCCCTCTCCTTTGTGAATACCGACGCAAAGTATTCATTTAGGATCTCCCCTACTTCTTTGGGCTCCAAGCATAAGTCCCCACTTTTGTCCCTGAGAGGTCCGATTTTTTCCCTAACAACCCTTTTGTTTCTAACGTATGAATAAAATGCCTTGGGATTCTCCTTAATCCTGTCTGCCAAGAACATTTCGTGACCCCTTTTTGCTCTTCTAATTCCCCGTTTGAGTACTTTCCTACTTTCATTGTACTCCTCCAGAGCTCCCTCCGTTTTTAGCTGCTTGGACCTAACATACGCCTCTCTTTTCTTTTTGACCAGTCCCTCAATTTCCCTGGTTATCCACGGTTCTCTAATCCTACCCTTCCTATCTTTTTTACAGGCACATGCCTATCCTGCAGCCCTAACAACTGTTCCTTAAAAGACTGCCACATACCAGATGTGGATTTACCCTCAAACAGCCTCTCCCAATCAAGAGCTGCTAATTTCTGCCTGATCCCAGTAAAGTTAGCCTTCCCCCAATCCAACACCTTACCCTTGGGACACCACTCATCCTTTTCCATCACTATCCTAAAGCTAACAGAATTGTGGTCACTATTTGCCACATGTTCCCCAACCAAAACTTTGAAGACCTGACCGGGCTCATTCCCCAGTACCAGGTCCAGTATAGCCCCCTCTCTAGTCGGGCTGTCTACATATTGTTCCAACGAACCCTCCTGTACACATTTTACAAATTCCTCCCCATCCAGAGTCCCTGCCCTCAGCGATTTCCAGTCTATACCAGGGAAATTGAAGTCTCCCACTACAACAACCCTATATTTCCTGCACCTCTCCAGTGTCTCCTGACATATCCATTCTTCCACTTCCCTTGGGCTGTTGGGGGGCCTGTAGTACACCCCCAACATAGTGACTGCGCCTTTCCTGTTTCTAAGCTCCACCCAGTGTGACTCGTTACACGACTCCTCTGAATTGTCCTCCCTCTGCACCGCTGTAATATGCTCTCCAACTAATACCGCTACTCCCCCACCTCTTTTGGCCCCTCCTCTGTCTCGCCTAAAACACTTGTACCCTGGAATATTCAGCTGCCAGTCCTGTCCCTCTTTCAACCAAGTCTCTGTCACCGCAACCACATCCAAATTCCTCGTGCGCATTAAGGCCCCAAGTTCATCTGTCTTACCTGCTACGCTCCTTGCATTGAGGTATAAGCACTCCAGACCTCCAGGCTCAGTGAGGTCGTCCTCCCCCAGAGTGCTCTTCTTCTTTGCCAGCCTTGTCCCAGCCCCAAGCTCGTCCCCAGCCACCACACTTATAGACCTAATAGTTTGATCCCCACCCCCCTGCCATACTAGTTTAAACCCCCCCGAACTGCACTAGCAAAGCTCCCAGCCAGGATATTTGTGCCCTTCCAACTTAGTTGTGACCCCTCCCTCTTGTACAGGTGCCATCCTCTCCTGAAAACCTCCCATTGATCTATGAAAATGAAGCCCTCCCTCCTGGACCAGTCCTTTAGCCAGGCATTCGTTTGTACCAACTCCCTATTCTTAGCCTCACTGGCACGAGGCATTGGGAGCAGCCCAGAGATGGCCACCCTAGTGACCCTACTTTTTAACCTATTTCCCAACTCCCTGAATTGCTCTCTTAGGACCCCCCTACTCTTCCTATCTACGTCATTTCCACCAATGTGTATAATGACATCCGTTTCTTTATCTTCCCCTTTTAATATGCCTCCTATCCGCTCGGAGACATCCGTGACCCCAGCACCAGGTAGGCAGACTACCATCCTGGAGTCCCGTTCGCCCCCACAGAATCGCCTGTCTGTGCCTCTAACTGATGCATCCCCCACCACTATCGCTCTCCTAACCCCTCTCTTCCCTTTCCGGGCCACAGAGCCTGACTGTGTGCCAGTGACCTGGTCACTGTGTCTTACCCCTGGAGAGGCACACTCCTCCACACTATCTAAAACAATATACCTGTTTTGGAGTGGGACAACCACAGGTGACCCCTCTTCTAACTTTTCACTCCCCTCCCCTCTCACACTTGTCACCAAGCCCTTCCTATTTTGAGAGACCACCACTGGAGTCCTCCCTTGTACTTTACCCTTCTGCCCTTTACTCCTCCTAACTGTGACCCACGTGTCATTCTCCCGATGCCCCGGTGTAACTAGTTGCCTATAACTGCTGTCGATTTTTCTCCCATTTTCCCTGACTAGACTAAGGTCAGCGATCTGCAGCTCCAGTTCCCTGACACGGTCCCTCAAGAGCTGCAGTTCCACGCACCTGGCACATATGTGAACCTCTGGGAAGCTAGGTGTTTGTAGGAACTCCCACATCCCACATCGGAAGCACAAGACAGGGCATAGAGTATAATAGTTGGGGTCTGATGTTGCAGTTGTATAGAACATTGGTTCGGCCACATTTGGAATACTGCGCCCAGTTCTGGTCGCCACACTACCAGAAGGACGTGGAGGCTTTGGAGAGAGTACAGAGGAGGTTTACCAGGATGTTGCCTGGTATGGAGGGGCTTAGTTATGAGGAGAGATTGGATAAACTGGGTTTGTTCTCCCTGGAAAGACGAAGGATGAGGGGAGAATTAATAGAAGTATATAAAATTATGAAAGGCATAAATAGGGTGAACGGTGGGAAGCTTTTCCCCAGGTCGGTGGTGACGTTCACGAGGGGTCATAGGTTCAAGGTGAAGGGGGGAGGTTTAACACAGATATCAGAAGGACGTATTTTACACAGAGGGTGGTGGGGGCCTGGAATGCGCTGCCAGGCAAGGTGATGGAGGCGGACACACAGGGAACGTTTAAGACTTATCTAGATAGCCATATGAACGGAGTGGGAATGGAGGGATACAAAAGAATGGTCTAGTTTGGACCAGGGAGCGGCACGGGCTTGGAGGGCCGAAGCGCCTGTTCCTGTGCTGTATTGTTCTTTGTTCTTTGTTCTTTTCCCTTGGTGGAGGGATCACTGATTTGGGGGCTTAGATTTAAAGTAAGGGGCAGGAGTTTAGAGGGAATGTGAAGAAAACTATTCACCCAAAGGGTGGTGAGACTCTGGAACTCACTGCCTGAAAGGGTGGTGGAAGCAGAGACCCTGATAACATTGAAGAAATATTCAGATGTGCACTTGCAATGCCAAGGCATACAAGGCCTTCTCTTGCACTGTAGGGATTGGATGATTATATGATATGGTAAATTTCTCTATCTTTCCAAATTTGCGCGTGTCGGTAAAGAGATAGCTGGGTTGAAGGAATTGTGGGTGATCTAGGCCTTCAAACTCCACAAAAACCTAGTTTTTCTGCTCCTCAGTGAGGTCTAGAATCCTCTATCATCACTGATAATAGAGTTGTTACTTTTTATTTTAGTGTTAACCTCTGTGGCAATCTCATAATTCTGCCATTGGGACGGGGGGAATTTTGGATTCCTCTCAAATTCCTCTCACGGCCATGGGAGCAGCTATTGGAAGTACCTGGCAGTCGATACTAAATTTTCGATGATTCATGGTTTTTTTTCCCCACATCCAGTGGCTCTCTTTTGAATATCAATTTACTTCCAGCTCACGCAGTACCCCTGTGTTACTGCCAAATCATGTCATCAGTCAGTCTATTAATCGGACAAGTCACAGTGTAGGAAGATATTGGTGCAGATAGTCAGGGTGCAGCAATGAGGTTCCAAGAAACCCTTGTCTTTGTGCTCAGCTGCATTGTGTGTGATTATGTGATAAATTCTTCTGGAGCAAGGCTGGAGAATAATGGATATAGAGACAGTTATTGCTATTAACTCTGGAATCTAACGTGATGACAAACTTATTGAAAGTATTAAGCTGAGGCATTGATGTGCTGTCCCAAGAGAATTATTAGCTCTTGCTTTGTGACTGTTCGTGTTTCATGTTGTATGTTATTGTTTAGAATTCAGGATTTTCAAGTTTGCTGCCGACACAACCGTATTGGGTCAGATCTCAAACAATGACAAGACAGAGTACATGAATGAGATAGAGAATCTGGTGAACTGCTGCGGCAACAATAATCTCTCCCTCCATGTCAACAAAACGAAGGAGATTGTCATCGACTTCAGGAAGCGTAAAGGAGAACATGCCCCTGTCTACATCAATGGGGATGAAGTAGAAAGGGTCAAGAGCTTTAAGTTTTTAGGTGTCCAGATCACCAACAACCTGTCCTGGTCCCCCATGGCAACACTATAGTTAAGAAAGCCTCTACTTTCTCAGAAGACTAAGGAAATTTGGCATGTCAGCTATGACTCTCACCAACTTTTATAGATGCACCACAGAAAGCATTCTTTCTGGTTGTATCACAGCTTGGTATGGCTCCTGCTCTGCCCAAGACTGCAAGGAACTACAGAAGGCCATGAATGTAAACCAATCCTCATGCAAACCAGCCTCCCATCCATTGACTCTGTCTCCACTTTCCGCTGCCTCAGCAAAGCAGCCAGCAGAATTAAGGACCCCACGCACCCTGGACATTCTCTCTTCCACGTTCTTCCTTCGGGAAAAAGGTACAAAAGTCTGAAGTCACATACCAACCGACTCAAGAACAGCTTCTTTCCTGCTGCTGTCAGACTTTTGAATGGACTTCCCTTGCATTCAGTTGATCTTTCTCTACACCCTACACCTCTACATTGTTACACTACATTCTGCACACTCTCGTTTCCTTCTCTATGAACAGTTTGCTTCATCTGTATAGCGCGCAAGAAACAATACTTTTCACTGTAAATACATGTGACAATAATAAATCAAATCAAATTTGGTGAGGAGAGGGAGAGTTAGAGGAATATGTTATATCCTCTTCCCTGTCGTTGCTCGATTAATGAAACATGGTATTGATTTGACATTTGTCTTTGCTTTACAGGAAATAGTGACTGCTGCCTCTTCCTACCTCCGCCAAGCAACCAAGCAACAAGTTTATTTTTCAGATGTGAAAATCCTGCTGCCGAAAACATGGTCAGTTATTTCCAGCTCGGTTCACAGACGCGCGACTGAATCCTACCAGAAGGTAAGTGAGCGGCGAAATGTGAGAAATGCCTTCCAGCTGCTCCCTCTGCAACCCCGAGAATTTCTCAAACCCCCTTCAGCACTTCACGGGGTTGGGGGGAGGATTTGCGCCGAATGTTTGACAAAGTTTCGGCGGCGGAGGAGGAAGGGGGTGCAGCTCCGAGGGAATTCTCAGCGGAGTCTGGCAGCAGACTTTCGATAAACTGTGTACTTCGACTGAAGATTAGCGATTACTTAACGGCTTCTCTCCCACAACAAGTCAGGGGGTAATTCAATAACAAGAAAAAGCAAATGATATGTATGAAATTATGTATTTTCTATGTTACAAATTCTAAAAATAAAGTATATATTGTATGTATAAAGCTATTTTATACAGATTGCACTAAAGCTTCTAAATTTTGAATTGTATATTACATTTCATGTGAATTTCATTTCAAAGAAAATACTTTGCAATGAACAGTCAGTGGTGTCAGAAAGTGTTATTACATGTTATTCCAGAATTTCTGATGGTCCTTTTGAGGATCGAGTTCCACAACTCTGCCCATTTTATCATGAAAATGATGTGTTAGTTATTGGGAATGTTGGATCTGAGTGTTGGATTTTTCTCTCTTGCCCATTTGAAAGCTTTGGATTACAGATGGGTTGAGCTGGAAGGGGCAGTGTGTGTGGAGGGAAATAAACTGTGCTCTGATTAGCTTTACTTTGATTACTTAGATTAACATGGCCCTGCGCAAGGATGACATGCAAATTCGTGAAGTGTTCCATATTTTTTGGGTGGGGTGGGGGGTGGGGGGTGGGGTGGGGTGGGGGGGGGCGGGTGCGGCCACAGTGGTTAGCACTGCTGCCTCACAGCACCAGAGATTGGGTTCAATTCCAGGCTTGAGTCACTGTGCAGAGTCTGCACATTCTCCCCGTGTCTGCATGGGTTTCCTCCGGGTGCTCTGTTTTCCTCCCATAGTCCGAGAGACGTGTTGGTTAGGTGCATTGGCCATGCTAAATTCTCCCTCAGTGTCCCTGAAACTTGTGCTGGTGTGTGGCGATTACGGGATTTTCACATTAACTTCATTGCAGTCTTAATGTAAACTTTTTGACACGAATAAATAAACTTTAAACTGCTGGTGTGTAGTTATTTGGAGTGTTGTCTTTTTGTTTAAACATGTGCAATAGTTGGAAAAGAGGAAAGCGGAAGTGTTTAATTTTGAAAGTTGTATAACATGGACTGTGGAGATGTTGGTGTGTCAAACCCCAGGCTGTGGGCTGAGTGAAAATTCTGAAATTGAGGTTGGTCTGTTTGTGTTAAGCATGGGTATTACAGATTATAGAATCCAAGCATGTAGACAGAGTTAACGTACAGATTAGCTACAATCCTTACAGAGCGAATGGCCTTCTCCTATTCCGAAATGCATGGTGCCACTTGTTTGAGATCCAAAAGTAGAATTAAACAGATCAATTTATATAACACATTATTATTCCCACAGACGCACAGAAAGTGAGATTATCCATTTTCTGAGAAGGCAAACAACTATTCTGTTTTTAACAGCACAGCGTCAGAGTGAAGTATTCGATCTGAGATCCTGGCCTGGGTTCTCCGATCTCGTTCACCCCCCCAGCAAGAATGGAGAATTTGGCCCTGAATAAAATCTCCATTCACAGCAGTGGGACCAGAGAATCCCAGCTGCCGGCGAGGTTGGAGAAATCCTGGCTCTTTCGCAACTGGTTTGCCATCCAATTAAATCAAAGAAGCTTTTCCATTTGTGCAAAACCTCTCCTCCTCCTCCAGGTACCATTGCCTGAAGAGGGCATTGCCAACCACGGGCTCCCATTGGATTGCACCATGATTACGCTTGTGTACTGCAGTGTTTGCCATTGCTTTCTGCAGTATGGCTGACCGAGAAGCTCTCCCACTCTTACAGCCTGCCATTAGGCACACTGGAGGGATTTACAGGCTGATAATCAATCTGTTTGGACACATCATGAAAGCAACTTCTGTGCTCATCAAGTCCTGAAGTGAGACTTGAACCCAGAACTTCTGATTCAGAAGTAGGGCCACAATCACTGTGCCACAAGGCCTACCCTCCAATACAAAAGGAAAGGTTTTAAATATCAAATAATTAATAAGAAATCCAGTCGGGAATTCAGGAGAAACATCTTTGGCCAAAGAGTGGTTAGAAGCCAACCAACTTAATATCAACCTGCCCTGCAGCAATAACCCTCCCCTTGGGTTGTACACTCACGAGTTCAGGGTTCATCAGTCCACACAGTGCCAAGAGCGCACTAATGGGCATTAATGGGCTGAGGAGGATGAGTTGTAAGAAGACCCAGTGGATCCTGGAGACTGGTAAATCTGGGGTCTTGACAGGAATGTTTGGGCAAGTCAGGGGTGGTGGATTGGGCTTAAAGTTGCCAACAGCTAGGAAGAAAGGGGAGGTTGCCCCATCCATATGTAAAAGCAGCCACTGAAGTTAGAGCCCCACCATGTCCTTCCCATCATTTGAAGAGTTTATATTAAAAATCAGGCTGTCTACTCTGCCCATTGTGATGATACTGTGCCTTTAACAAATGTATTTGGGTCATGTTTCTTGTGCAGGATCTCTTTTACTAGCTTTTTTTATGATTAGTGTCATTTTGACTGGATCCAGCAGCCCTGTTATTTTTGCAGCAACATAGAGCCATAGAGGTTTACAGCATGGAAACAGGCCCTTCAGCCCAGCATATCCATGCCACCCTTTTTTTTAAACCACTAAGCGAGTCCCAATTGCTCGCATTTGGCCCATAACCCCCTCTAGCCATCTTACCCATGCAAATCTTACCCACAAATGCCAATCAGCATTGCCTCTCTGCTGGACGCTTGCCTTCACTCGAACACAGAGTCTTCCGGAGGTCCTCCACCTTCTGATAGCAGTGACTGTGCCTATACAACTCTTCCCCGCAACAGCCAATCAGCGTTGCCGCTCTGCTGTCCGCTGCTAGATGCTTGCCTTCACTCAAACATGGAGGGTGTCTTCCAGAGATTCACCTTCTGGTAGCATAATTGATTTTAATTTCTAAAATGTTTGTTTTAATGTGAACTAATGCAGGTTGTTATTTTTGAGCTTTCCCCCCAGGGGTTTTCAGAGTGGGAGTTGATTAGGTTGATTAGGTTGATTGACAGGTAGGGTCATATGAATGGGCTTACACAGAGTAAACCAGCTCTGTTGCTGTTTGGATCTGAAAATAGCAGAAATATCTTTGTGTCTCTCTGAAGTCTGGAGACTGGAGTCTGCCAGAAACTAAGTCTCTTTCTTGGAATTTCTGCTGTTTGAAGATATATCCTTCTCTGTAAATTGCTGTATGGGAGTCAGAAGGCATGCGTCTTTCTGCATCTGTCCAGAATGGTTAAAAGGCTGGAAATCTAGCATCCACATGAGTGTACCTGTTTTTTGGTGCTAATTGATTCTGAAGTAGAATTCATCTCTGTGGGGATATTGCTCAAATTGGAACTATAGAGATGGATAACTGTTTAAAAAATTATACGTTGTCATGTTTATGTATTTTAGTTGGTACAAGTTATGCTAACTATTTTTGTTATAATAGTTCTAACTTTTTTTTTAAAAAGTTTGCTTTAATAAATGCTTCCTAGTGGGTCAATCGAATCATACCTGGAATGAAACGCCTTAAGCTCGCCATGATGCCAAAATCAAAAATGTTAGGGTCTAGGCTAATGTCGTAATATACTTGGAGTTTTTGACCTGGTCCCTAACTCCATGCCAAACAGTTTATGGTATTATCAGTGTATTATGAGTATCAATTGGCTTGGTAAAAATTGACCCTTTATTATATATTTAAATATGGGAAGCATACTTTCAATTTTCTTTGGAACCTGTGCCAACTTTAATGGATTGAGTCTATATGGATGTTGCTTAATTGGAACAGCATTTCCTGCATCTACATCAGACACAATTACTTTTGTACTTCCCAGATTGTTCCCACATATAGCCCCATGTGATTGTAATAACTCTTTCAGGTCATTTTGATTTTCCTCCGAAAGGTAACTCAGTAATTTATCCCAATTTCTGATCACTTCCTCATTGTCCAATTTAATTTGAGGAAAGTCAAATTCAGAATCATCTGGATTTGTTTCTTCACACTGAGTTGCAACAACAAACACATCCTGCTTCTCCTTGCCTTCCCTATCAAAATACCACTTGAGCATATTTGCATTTTCCTTCTTTCTGGTGTTCTGAACAAATAATTCACCTCACTTAATTTTCTTTCAATTTGATAAGGCCCGTTAAACATTACTTTTAATGATTCGCCTACCACTGATTATAATACTAATACTTTCTCCCCACTAACAAAACTACGAATGTTTGATCTTGTTTCAGCTTTATTTTCATCACCTTCTGCCACTCCTAATGCTGTCTAGCCAAGTCACCAGCACCAGTTAATCTCTCCCTAAAGTTTGACACATAGAACAAAGAACAATACAGCACAGGAGCAGGCCCACCAAGCCTGCACTGACACATGATACCATTCTAAACCAAAGACCTTTTGCCTCTACGCGGTCCGTAACCCTCTATTCCCTGCCTATTCATGTATCTGTCAAGATACCTCTTAAGTGTTGCTATTGTATCTACTTCCACCACCTCCTCTGGCAGCACATTCCAGGCACTTACCACCCTCTGTGTGAAAAAAACTTACCTCTTACATTATATACTTCATCAATATAGTCTCAGAGTGTTGACTCACCGATTTCTCCTTGATCAATTTAACTGATCCTCTTACCTCATGACCAAAAATAAATTTGAATGGATTGAATTTGGTTGATGCATTGGGTGCATCCGTAGTTGCAAAAGAAATTATTTCTAATGTAATAACACACAGATTCTCCTCCTGCATATGCTTTCTGATATAACTGCTTTAGCTCTGCATCTTTCTGTTGTAATTCATAGAATTACAAAATTACTAACACAATCATAATTATACCGAGGGGGCGATTGTATCATCTCACCGCACCTGTCGATGGGCAGTGCGAGCCGGTAAGATCGTGACAGAGTCAAGAAATCGGGTTCGCGCCTGATTTCTCACCTCTCTCAATCTTACTGGCAAAGGCTGATCTCAATATTTAAATTCTATTTAAAGTAGAATTTAAATATTACAGGTGAGCCTGGGACACAATCATCCGGGTCACTCGCCTTTGCAGCCTCACCGGTGAAAGTCCTCACTGTTGAGAGCCACGTCTGATCTCCATCTATTGGGGAGCTGTCGTGATGGCCTCGCCAGCCTGGCACACTGGCAATGCCCACTGGCACCAGGTAGTGTGTGTGTGTGTTCGGGTTTGTGTGTGTGTTGGGGTTTGTGTGTGTGTGTGTATTGTGGTTTGTGTGTGTGTGTGTGTATTGGGGTTTGTGTGTGTGTCGGGGTTTGTGTGTGTGTGTGTGTCGGGGTTTGTGTGTGTGTGTTGGGGTTTGTGTGTATGTGTGTGTTGGGGTTTGTGTGTATGTGTGTGTTGGGGTTTGTGTGTGTGTGTGTTGGGGTTTGTGCGTGTGCGTGTTGGGGTTTGTGCGTGTTGGGGTTTGTGCGTGTTGGGGTTTGTGCGTGTGCGTGCTGGGGTGTGTGCGTGTGCTGGGGTTTGTGTGTGTGTGCGTGCGTGTGCTGGGGTTTGTGTGTGTGCGCGCGTGTGCTGGGGTTTGTGTGTGTGTGTGTGTGTGTGCGCGTGTGTGCTGGGGTTTGTGTGTGTGCGTGTGCTGGGGTTTGTGTGTGTGCGCGCGTGCGTGTGCTGGGGTTTGTGTGTGCGCACGCGCGTGTGCTGGGGTTTGTGTGTGTGTGTGTGTGCGCGCGTGTGCTGGGGTTTGTGTGTGTGTGTGCGCGCGTGTGCTGGGGTTTGTGTGTGTGTGTGCGCGCATGTGCTGGGGTTTGTGTGTGTGTGTGTGTGTGCGCGCGTGTGCTGGGGTTTGTGTGTGTGCGTGTGCTGGGGTTTGTGTGTGTGTGTGTGCGTGTGCTGGGGTTTGTGTGTGCGCGCGTGCGTGTGCTGGGGTTTGTGTGTGTGTGCGCGCGTGTGCTGGGGTTTGTGTGTGTGTGTGCACGCGTGTGCTGGGGTTTGTGTGTGTGTGTGTGCGCGCGTGTGCTGGGGTTTGTGTGTGTGTGTGTGCGCGCGTGTGCTGGGGTCTGTGTGTGTGCTGGGGTTTGTGTGTGTGTGCGTGCGTGTGCTGGGGTTTGTGTGTGTGTGTGTGCGCGCGTGTGCTGGGGTTTGTGTGTGTGCGTGTGCTGGGGTTTGTGTGTGTGTGCGCGCGTGTGCTGGGGTTTGTGTGTGTGTGTGTGTGTGCGTGCGTGTGCTGGGGTTTGTGTGTGTGTGTGTGTGTGCGCGCGTGTGCTGGGGTTTCTGTGTGTGTGTGTGCGCGCGTGTGCTGGGGTTTGTGTGTGTGTGTGTGTGCGCGCGTGAGCTGGGGTTTGTGTTTGTGTGTGTGTGCACGCGTGTGCTGGGGTTTGTGTGTGTGTGCGCGCGTGTGCTGGGGTTTGCGTGAGTGCGTGTGCTGGGGTTTGCGTGTGTGTGAGTGCGTGTGCTGGAGTTTGAGTGTGTGTGAGTGTGTGCGAGCTTGTGCAGTGATTCTCTTATGAAAATATCTATTTGTCTTTTCCGAGGCTGATGTGGTCATTGCTGAACCATACCTTAAATATGGAGATGCACCGTACACTCTCCAGTATGGCAGATGTGGTGAGAAGGGCCGGTACATTCACTTCACCCCAAACTTTATGCGAAACAACAGTCTGACTGCAGCTTATGGCCCAAAAGGTAAATAACCTTAAATAAGTTAACACCATTGTTGTTGTACTTTGAGTCCTAAATTTTGCTCAATTAGTGAGAGAGATAGAGAGAGGGATGGGGAGATTGTGGCGGGGTACTGGCAATGTGGCTTGCTCGTGACCCAAAGGCCTAGGTTCATGCTCTGGGGACACAGGTTCAAATCCTACCACAGCAGCTCATGGAATTTGAATTTAATTAACTATTTTCAGACAGAAGTGTTGAGTGGGTGATCCACCTCAGCCTCCTCTAGAGCTCCCCAGCATCACCGATCATCACAGCATCATCTTTGGCCAATTTGATTCACTCCACATGATATGAAGAAATTGCTGACGGAACTGGATACTGCAAAGGCCCTGACAACATTCCAGCAATACAACTGAAGCCTTGTGCTCCAGGACTCGCCATGCCCTAGCCAAGCTGTTCCAGTACAACAGGACTCTAAACTTTAAACACCACTCCCAGTGAACAACACCAGCATCTACCCGGTAATGTGGAAAATTGCCCAGCTACGTATGTACTATCCATAAAGCGCAGGACAAATAGAATATGGCTAATTCCTGCCCCATCAGTTCATTCCCCATTCCCAGCAAAGTGATGGAAGGAGTCATCAACAGTGCTATCAAGTGGCACTTACTCAGAAATAACCAGTTCACTGATGCTCTGTTTAGCTTCCACCCGAGTCATTCAGCTCCTAACCTTATTTAAGTCTTTGTCCCTACGTGGACAAAAGAGCAGAAATCAAGAGGTGAAAGAGAGTGACTGCCCTTGACATCAAGACAAACATATAATTGCGTACGGCATGAAGGAGCCCTAGCAAAACTGGAGTCGATGGGAATATAATATACAAGCAATAGAAGCAGGTGCAGGCCATCAGTCCCTTCAAGCTTGCTCCGCCATTCAATATGACCATGGCGACTCTATGCTGGCCTCGACTCTTTTTCTGTGCCATTTCCCCATAGCCTTTGGGGTCAAGCATCTATTTACCCACTCCCTTCGCAATCATCTAGGCTTTGTGAAGCATCAGGAATGATCAGTTCTAAACCCGCTAATCACCCATAACACCGGCTTTTACCAGTTTGTTCAGAACCTCCTCCCAGGTCTTGGGGTCTCAGTATTAGAAAAGGCTATGATTAATATTTCTGCTACCATGGAAATAATTGAAAACTGCACCATGGACACCATTCAGGGCCTGCAGTCGGAGATTCAGTCCCTTTCTAAGGTGGTGCTACAGAACCACATGGTCCTCTATCTCCTGTCAGCTGCGCAGGGAGGAGTGTGTGCAGCAGTCAATGAGACATGCTGTTTTTACATTAATGAGGATCATAGGATCGAGACAGATGTACATAGCATTCAGGAGCAGGTGCGTCTTTTGCACTCAGTTGCTCAGGACAAACCCTTTGACTGGTGGGGCTGGCTCCCTCACCTTGGCGTGTGGTTTGGAGATTCTTTAAGACCCTTCTCAAGTACCTTATTATAGGCCTGGCCTTGCTCATCGTCTTGTACGGGGTTATTCGGCTTGTCTCTTGCTGTATCTGTTCTATCTGTCGCCCTATTTCTTTTGCCCACAGCCCAGCGCCCCATCTCCTTCCAGTCCTCCCAGTTAATGAACCGACCGAGGAAGAATTTAGAAACCTGATGCGCATAGATGTAGAAGTCATGGAGGACCCATAAGGTTGTCCTTTGAGGACAAAAAGGAGGAAAGTGTGGAAGTTAAGATGCTCAGATTTTTAAAAAATCATGCCTTCTCTATAATAGCTTGTGAGAATGTTATTAATTGCAGACCTTCAAGGGAACCCGTCTGCTTTCAGGATAGTCCTTCACTTGTGTAGACCGCATAACATCCTGCTTTTTGACCTTCACCGGAGGGTGAACAAGACCAGATTTTTCCATAACAAATGCCAAAGGTGAGATATGGGGATGTGCTATGCAAATGAAGGATTAGCAGAAGTCAATTTTTCATCAAATGAGATGGGGCAAAAAGCCAGGGTTTAATTGGCAAATATGTATGTCAATGAAGGATGTGAACGAAATGCTTGTTCGTGGTTTGCTGTAATTGATTTTAACTGCTGAGTTGTTTCTCTGGAGTGTCAGAACAACTCCAGTCATTCTGATGGAAGGAGGGGAGTTCTCCTTGTGCACAAGTCATTAAAGACCTTGCATTGGATGCATGGTGTCCAACTCTGTTTGTATTAAGAGCCGACTAAGTGTGCCTCAGGTTGCTGGTACCCAAGATCTCTGACAAGGTCAACGGACATTTCCATATCCATAGAATGGGCAGCATGGTGGCACAGTGGTTAGCACTGCTGTCTCACAGCGCCAGAGAGCCAGGTTCAATTCCAGCCTTGGGCGACTGTCTGTTTGGAGTCTGCACGTTCTCCCCGTGTCTGTGTGGGTTTCCTACGGGTGCTCCAGTTTCCTCCCACACTCCAAAGATGTGCGAGTTAGGTGGATTGACCATGCGAAATTGACCTTTCGTGTCAGGGAAATTAGCAAGAGTAAATAGATGGGGTTACGGGGATAGGCGTTGGGTGAGATTGTTGTCGGTGCAGACTCGATGGGCTGAATGGCCCCCTTCTGCACTGAAGGGATTCTATGATTTCCGTTGTCCGTCCCTCGCCCGCTCCAATTCCGTGGCAGGCGTGGTGGGGCCAGTTGGTATGAGGTCTGAAGCTTTAATTGTTTGAGCTGAGATCACATGTGGTCTTGCTAAAGGGGGTGAAATGGTAGTAATGATCTTTTCTTTTTCCATCTCCATCTACTGTCGCCATTCCCCCACTTAATAACAAATAGCGAGTGATCATGCTGACTACAAATGTGTCACTCAGAATTCTTGTGATGGGAGTTCGTCATCTAGGACAAACATAGAAACATAAAAGATAGGGACAGGCCATTTGGCCCTTCGAGCCTGCTCCGCCATTCATTACAATTATGGCTGATCATCCAACTCAACAGCCTAATCTTGCTTTTTCCCCATAACCTTTGATCCCATTCGCCCCAAGTGCTATATCCAGCTGCCTCTTGAATACATTCAATGTTTTGGCATCAACTGTTTCCTGTGGTAACAAATTCCACAGGCTCGCCACTCTTTGGGTGAAGAAATATCTCCTCACCTCCGTCCTAAATGGTCTACCCCGAATCCTCAGACTGTGACCCCTGGTTCTGGACTCCCCCACCATTGGGAACATCCTCCCTGCATCTACCCTGTCTAGTCCTGTTCAAATTTTATAAGTCTTTATGAGATCCCTCCTCATTCATCTGAACTCCAGCGAAAACAATTCTAACCTAGTCAATCTCTCCTCATACATCAGTCCCGCCATCCCCGGAATCAGCCTGGTAAACCTTCGCTGCACTCACTTGAGAGCAAGAACATCTGCAGCTCAGCCTTCAACGCTATTATTCCCATGAAACTCATCTCCAAATTCCATGGCCTGGGCCTCGGCGACTGGATCTTGAACTTCCTAACTCACAGACCACAATCAGTAAGGATAGGCAAGAACACCTCCTCCACGATCATCCCCAACACCGGTGCCCCAAAAGGCTGGGTTCTCAGCCCCCTACTATACTCCTTATACACCTATGACTGTGTGGTCAAATTCCCCTCCAATTCGATTTTCAAGTTTGCTGATGACACCACCGTAGTGGGTTGGATCTCAAACGGTGATGAGACAGAGTACAGGAATGAGACAGAGAATCTGGTGAACTGGTGCGGCAACAACAATCTCTCCCTCAATGTCAACAAAACGAAGGAGATTGTCATCAACTTCAGGAAGCGTAAAGGAGAACATGCCCCTGTCTACATCAATGGGGATGAAGTAGAAAGGGTCAAGAGCTTCAGGTCTTTAGGTGTCCAGATCACCAACAACCTGTCCTGGTCCCCCCCATGCCGACACTATAGCTAAGAAAGCCCACCAACGCCTCTACTTTCTCAGAAGACTAAGGAAATTTGGCATGTCAGTTATGACTCTCCCCATCTGTTGCAGATGCATCACAGAAAGCATTCTTTCCGGTTGTATCACAGCTTGGTATGGCTCCTGCTCTGCCCAAGACTGCAAGGAACTACAAAAGGTCGTGAATGTAGTCCAATCCATCACGCAAACCAGCCTCCCATCCATTGACTCTGTCTACACTTCCCGCTGCCTCGGCAAAGCAGCCAACATAATTAAGGACCCCACGCACCCCGGACATTCTCTCTTCCACCTTCTTCCTACGGGAAAAAGATACAAAAGTCTGAGGTCACATACCAACTGACTCAAGAACAGCTTCTTTCCTGCTGCTGTCAGACTTTTGAATGGACTTACCTTGCTTTAAGTTGATCTTTCTCTACACCCGAGCTATGACTGCAACACTACATTCTGCACTCTCTCTTTTCCTTCTCTATGAATGGTATGCTCTGTCTGCATCGCACGCAAATCCTTCCTCAGAAAAGGAGACCAAAACTGCACACAGTACTCCAGGTGGGGCCTCACCAAGGCCCTGTATAATTGCAACAACATATCCCTGCTCCTCTACTCGAAACCTCTCACAATGAAGGCTAACATGCCATTTGCCGCCTTTACCGCCTGCTGCACCTGCATGCTTACCTTCAGTGACTGGTGCACAAGGACACCCAGATCCTACTGCACACTCCCCTCTCCCAATTTACAACCATTCAGGTAGTAATCTGCCTTCTAGTTTTCGCTTCCAAAGTGAATAACCTCACACTTATCCAAATTATACTGTATCTGCCATTGATGAGCCCACTCACACAACCTGTCCAGATCATTCTGAAGGATCTCTGCACCCTCCTCACAGTTCACCCTCCCGCCAAACTTGGTATCATCTGCAAACTTTGAGATGTTACATTGTGTTCCCTCATCCAAATCATTAATATATATTGTGAATAGCTGGGGTCCAAGCACCGATCCCCGTGGCACCCCACTAGTTACTGCCTACCAATTTGAAAAGCACTCATTAATTCCTCCCCTTTGTTTCCTCTCAGCCAACCACTTTTCTATCCATCTCAATACACTTCCTCCTATCCCATGCACTTTAATCTTGCACGATAATCTCTTGTGCGGGACTTTGTCAAACGCTTTCTTGAAAGTTCAAATATTCCACATTTACTGGTTCCCCTTATCAATTTTACCAGTTATATCTTCAAAAAATTCCAACAGATTTGTCAAGTATGATTTCCCCCTCATAAATCCATGCTGACTCTGTCTGATCCTGCCATGCTTTCTAAATGCTCTGCTATAAAGTCCTTGATAATGGTTCTGAGAATTTTCCCCACTGCTGATGTTAAGCTTACTGGTCTATAATTCCCTGTTTTCTCTCTACCTCCCTTATTAAATATTTGAGTGGCATCAGCTACCCTCCAATCTGCAGGGACTGTTCCAGAGTCTGTAGAATCCTGGAAGATGACCACCAATGCATCCACTATTTCTAGAGCCACTTCCTGAAGTACTCGGGAACGTAGATTATCAGGCCCTGGGGATTTATCCGCCTTCAATCCCATCAACTTTTCCAGCACTATTTCTCTACTAATATTGATCTCCCTCAGTTCTTCTCACCCACTAAATCTTGCATTCTTCAATATTTCTAGCATTTGATTTGTGTCCTCTTTTGTGAAGACAGAACCAAAGTGTGTATTCAGTTGCTCGGCCATTTCTTTGTCCTCTGTTATACATTACCCTATTTCTGTCTGTAGGGGACCTACATTTGTCTTCACCAACCTCTTCCTCTTCATGTATCGATAGAAACTCTTATTGTCAGTCTTTATGTTCCCTGCAAGCTTACTTTCGTACTGTATTTTCCCCTTCTTAATCAATCCCTTGGCCCTTCTTTGCTGAATTCTAAACTGCTCCCAATCCTCAAACCTATTATGTTTCTTGGCCAATCTGTATGCTTCTTGCTTAGATCGGAACTCTCTCTAATTTCCTTTGTAAGCCATGAATTGGCCCTCTTACCCATTTGTTTTTGTGCCAGACAGGAATAAACAGTTGCTGCAGTTCCCCCATGCGTTCCTTGAATGTTTGCCATTGCCTATCCACTGTCATCCCTTTAAGTAACTCTCCCCAATCTATCAAGGCCAACTCACGCCTCATATCCTCATAGTTTCCTTTATTAAGATTCAGCACCCTAGTATCTGAATCAACTACTTCACTCTCCACCTTGATAAAAAATTCTATCGTGTTATGGTCGGTCATCCCCAAGGGATCTCGTACAGCTAGATTGGCAATGATTCCCTTCTCATTACAATTGGGGGACAATTGGGGGAAGGCTAACTACAGCCGGATTAGGCAGAATTTGGTGGTTGTTGATTGGGAGAGGCTGTTCGAGGGTAATTCCACATCTGGCATGTGGGAGTCTTTTAAGGAGCAGTTGATAGGACTGCAGGACAGGCATGTGCCTGTAAAGAGGAAGGATGGAAGGATACGAAAGGTAGGATTCGGGAGCCGTGGATAACCAATGAAATTGTGGGTCTAATCAAAAAGAAAAAGGAGGCATACATGAGGTCCAGGCAGCTAAAAACAGATGAAGCACTGGAGAAATACAGAGAAAGTAGAAAAGAACTCAAACAGGGAGTTAGAAGGACAAAAAGGGTCACGAAATATCCTTGGCAGACAGGATTAAGGAGAATCCTAAGGCATTTTATACATACATTAGGAACAAGAGGGTTGTTAGGGAAAGAATCGGACCTCTCGGGGACAAAGGAGGGGAATTATGCTGAGAACCAAAGGAAGTAGGAGAGATCCTAAACGAATACTTTGCATCAATATTCACAAAGGAGAGGGAGATGTTGACTGGTAGTGTCTCGGAGAGATGTGTTGACCCGTTAGAAAAAATCTCAATTACAAGGGAGGAAGTGTTAGGTTTTTTAGGAAACATTAAGACAGACAAATCCCCAGGGCCAGATGGCATCTATCCTAGATGCCTCAGGGAGGCAAGAGATGAAATTGCTGGGCCTCTAACAGAAATCTTTGTCTCTTTGTTGGACACAGGTGAGGTCCCAGAGGATTGGAGGATAGCAAATGTGGTCCCATTATTTAAGAAGGGTAGCAAGGATAACCCGGGTAATTATAGGCCGGTGAGCTTGATGTCCGTGGTAGGGAAATTGTTGGAGAAGATTCTTAGAGATAGGATATATGCGCATTTAAAACTGAATAATCTCATTAGCGATAGACAGCATGGTTTGTACGAGAGAGATCATGCCTCACAAATTTGGTTGAGTTTTTGAGGAGGTGACAAAAACGATTGACGAGGGAAGGGCCATGGATGTCGTCTATATGGATTTTAGTAAAGCGTTTGACAAGGTCCCTCATGGCAGGCTGGTGCAAAAGGTTAAATCTCACGGGATAAAAGGTGCGCTAGCTAGATGGGTGGAGAACTGGCTTAGCCATAGAAGACAGAGGGTAACAGTGGAGGGGTCTTTTTCCAGTTGGAGGTCTGTGACTAGTGGTGTTCCGCAGGGCTCTGTACTGGGACCTCTGCTGTTTGTGATATATATAAATGATTTGGAGGAAGATGTAGCTGGTGTGATCAGTAAGTTTGCGGACGACACAAAGATTGCTGGAGTTGCGGATAGTGATGAACATTGTCAGAGAATACAGCAGGATATAGATAGGCTGGAACATTGGGCGGAGAAATGGCAGATGGAATTTAATCCAGATAAATGCGAAGTGATGCATTTCGGTAGATCTCATGTAAGGGGGAGCTATACAATAAATGGCAGAACCATCAGGAGTATAAACACACAGAGGGACCTGGGTGTACAAGTCCACAGATCCTTAAAGGTGGCAGCACAGGTGGAGAGGGTGGTCAAGAAGGCATATGGCATGCTTGCCTTTATTGGACGGGGCATAGAATATAAAAGTTGGCATCTGATGTTGCAGCTGTGTAGAACTGCATTTGGAGTACTGCGTCCAATTCTGGTCACCACACTACCAGAAGGACGTGGAGGCTTTGGGGAGAGTACAGAAAAGGTTTACCAGGATGTTGCCTGGTATGGAGGGTATTAGCTATGAGGAGAGATTGGGGAAACTGGGGTTGTTCTCCCTGGAAAGACGGAGGATGAGGGGGCGACCTGATAGAGGTGTATAAAATTATGAAGGGCATAGATAGGGTGAACAGTGGGAAGCTTTTTCCCAGGTCGGAGGTGACGAACACAAGGGGTCACGGGTTCAAGGTGAGGGGGGCAAGGTTCAACACAGATGTCAGGGGGACGTATTTTACACAGAGGGTGGTGGGGGCCTGGAATGCACTGCCAAGCAAGGTGATTGAGGCGGACACGCTGGGATCGTTTAAGACTTATCTAGATAGCCACATGAACAGACTGGGAATAGAGGGATACAAACGAATGGTCTAGTTGGGCACATGAGTGGCTCAGGCTTGGAGGGCCGAAGGGTCTGTTCCTGTGCTGTATTGTTCTTTGTACACATTATCCAGTCTAAGATGGCCTGCTCTCTAGTTGGTTCCTCCACATATTGGTCAAGAAAACCACCCCGTATACATTCCAGGAATTCTTCCTCTACGGCATTGTGGCTGATTTGATTTGCCCAATCTATGTGCAGATTAATATCACCCATGATCACCAATATTCCCTTATCCACATGTATCACTAATTTCATATTTAATGCCGTTCCCAACATCGCCACTGCAGTTTTGGGGTCTATTTATGACACCCACTAATGTTTTTTCCCCTCTTGGTATTTCTCAACTCTACCCATGTAGACTCCACGTTGTCAGAGCTAATATCCTTTCTCACTATTGTGTTAATTTCCTCTTTAACCAGCAGTGCCACTTCACCACCTTTTCCTTTATGCCTGTCCTTCCTAAATATTGAATACCCTGGGATATTCAATTCCCATCCCTGGTCACCCTGCAGCCATGTCTCCGTAATCCCAATTATATCATACCCGTTTACATCTATCTACGCGGTTAGTTCATCCGCTTTATTGCAAATGCTGCACGCGTTAAGGCACACAGCATTTACGCTTGTCTTTTTAACATTGTTTGCCTTGCTCCCAATATTTTTCTCTGTAGCCTGTTTGAACTTCGTTACATGTTACATTAATGTGTCTCACCTTTTCAGAAACAAATTCAAACTTCCCTTCCCAATCTGCGTGCTTGAAGCAAAAGATGTTTACGTTTGGAAATTTAATATCTGAGTCAGACGTCCCAAACAGCCCCTGCCAGCCAGCCGTGTCCCTGACACTCTTGCCCCCCAGTGGTAGCAGACAGAAGCTGCAGTTTAAAGTCACTTGCTCTCCAACTGTTACATTCCGTGTTCCGCATGATGTGTTGTATTTCACGTTGGATGAAGTGTAGCAGAGGCCCTCCACTGGTGCTGCACTGCTGCCTCACAGCGCCAGGGACCCGGGTCCGATTCCAGCCCTGGGTGACTGTCTATGTGGAGTTTGCACATGAAGTTCTGGTGCCACTCACTGCTGCCATGGCCGGGCTTATCAGTCTCTCAAGGGTTAACATGGCTACTGACATTCTGTAAATTAATCAGACAACTGCCCCAGTCATCACTGGCTGGTCGATGTTAGAAACGGAATCAGTATGCGAATTATTTTAGCTATGAACAGTGCTTCCTGCCATTGATACCTACACAGGCACATGTGTCACTGGTAATAATAATCTCAATGTGGAGATGCCGGCCTTAGACTGGGGTAAACACATTAAGAAGTTTAACAACACCAGGTTAAAGTCCAGCAGGTTTATTTGATAGCAAAAGCCACACAAGGATTCGGAGCCTTAAGCCCCTTCACCTGAGAAGGTGGTGAAGAAGGC
Source organism: Mustelus asterias (assembly GCF_964213995.1). Classification (NCBI taxonomy): domain Eukaryota; kingdom Metazoa; phylum Chordata; class Chondrichthyes; order Carcharhiniformes; family Triakidae; genus Mustelus; species Mustelus asterias. The sequence continues at coordinate 126,309,281 of NC_135808.1, read as the reverse complement.
ATATGGCATGCTTGCCTTTATAGGACGGGGCATAGAGTATAAAAGTTGGGGTCTGATGTTGTAGATGTATAGAACGTTGGTTCGGCCACATTTGGAATACTGTGTCCAGTTCTGGTCACCACACTACCAGAAGGACGTGGAGGCTTTGGAGAGAGTACAGAGGAGGTTTCCCAGGATGTTGCCTGGTATGGAGGGGCTTAGCTATGAGGAGAGATTGGGTAAACTGGGGTTGTTCTCCCTGGAAAGACAGAGGATGAGGGGAGACTTAATAGAGGTGTATAAAATTATGAAAGGCATAGATAGGGTGAACGGCGGGAAGCTTTTCCCCAGGTCGGTGGTGACGTTCACGAGGGGTCATAGGTTCAAGGTGAAGGGGGGGAGGTTTAACACAGATATCAGAAGGATATATTTTACACAGAGGGTGGTGGGGGGCCTGGAATGCACTGCCAGGCAAGGTGGTGGAGGCGGACACACTGGAAACGTTTAAGACTTATCTAGATAGCCATATGAACGGAGTGGGAATGGAGGGATACAAAAGAATGGTCTAGTTTGGACCAGGGAGTGGCATGGGCTTGGAGGGCCGAAGGGCCTGTTCCTGTGCTGTATTGTTCTTTGTTCTTTATTCTATCCATTTTGGTGCAAATCCAAGTTTGGGCGTGATCTGAACCATCACCTTTTCCCCAATTCCAGCTTCCTTAACTTCTCCCATCATGGCAACCTCTTCTACATCTCGTATAATCTGTTGATCTCTCACCTCCTGTTTTAATCCATAGAAACCCCACCATGTAGAAGGAGGCCACTTGGCCCATCAAGGCTCCACTGACCATCTGAAAGAGCACTCTACCTAGACCCATACCTCCGTCCTATCTGGGTAACCCTGTGCATTGATCATGGTCAATCCACCTGACCTGTACATCTTTGGACATTAAGGGGCAATTTACCATGGCCAATCCACCAAACCTACACATCTTTGGAGTGTGGGAGGAAACCAGAGCTCCCGGAGGAAACCCACGCAGACACGGGGAGAACGTGCAAACTCCACACAGGCAGTGACCCAAGGCCGTAATCGAACCCAGGTCCCTGGTGCTGTGGAAGCAGTACCTAATCTATTTTCCCCTATTACTACATAGTCTCACAGCTCTTCTGGTCCTTAGCTCATCCTGCCAATTGTTGCTCTACTCCGACCTTGCCCTGTATCCTCAATGGTCTTAGTTCGTCCTTTATTAATGTTTGATTCATTCTTTTGATCATATCTGAACTTTGTGGGTGGTTGGGGATGTGGAACTTTCGTTTCATTCCTGACCACTGATATACTTCCTTGATCACTCGCCCAGTGAAATGTGTGCCCTGGTCGGAATCTTTCTGCAGTGGTATACCCCACCGAGGAATCACTTCCTCCTACAGTGTTTGAGCCACGGTGTTCGTTAAACAGTTCCATGTGGGAAAGGCTTCTACCAATCTTTTTCCATTCTTCCTTTACCTGAATCCATCTCCTGGTCAATTGCTGGTAAGTATTTTTTGTTCTCCATGATCTTCAAGTTGTTTCAGGCAAAAATGTTTAACTCTCTCTCTCTCTGGCCATGGTCATAAGACCATAAGACATAGGAGCAGAATTAGGCCACTCAGCTCATCGAGCCTGCACCGCCATTCAATTATGGCTGATATTTTTCTCATCCCCATTCTCCTGCCTTTTCCCCATAACCCCCAATCCTCTTGTTAATCAAGAACCTATCTCTGTTTTAAAGACACTCAATGACCTGGCCTCCACTGCCTTCTGCAGCAAAGAGTTCCACAGATTCATCACTCTCTGGCTGAAGAAATTCCTCCTCATCTCTGTTTTAAAGGATCATCCCTTTGGTCTGAGGTTGTGTCCTCAAGATTCTTAAGATTCTCTTAAGGTTAGTTTCCCTATTGTCTCGAGTTTTCAAAAGCAAAGTTTTTTTCTTATAACTTGGGCCATATTACCCATTTCATGTCAAAGGGGTCTCTGATTCTCGGGCCAGAATTTTCCCAAAATGTTTCTCAGTGTCAAAAGAGCGAAGATAATGGAGTGATCCACGCCAGTCAATGAAAACAGTATACTCTGGTTACAAGAAATATTCTTTATTAAAGCAAAGCAACAGAAATAACATCAAAAATAGTCAATTGCACAGAATCCCTCTTGGTAAGAACAATCAAAATTGCCAAAATCCATATAAATGAGATAGATAAATCAGGGGGAATCAAAACTCGGGTATTCTGGAATGTGCTTGTGATACTACTGGGGTTTTAAGCCCATGCAGTTTCCCAACTCTCTCAAGCCAATGGAAACCCTAGAAAATTGTGTAAATATTGGAGAAAACCTATAGATTTTCACCCCCACCGCTGAATACAAAGTTTTAATTTGTATAAAGTGTAATCTGAGTGTTTGAATGATCAACATTAGTAACCGCATGCTGCACATCCAATCCTACTGCAAGTTGTCAAAGATAAAGGTTGACGAGTGAGATGAAAGAATAATTGTTAAGAGTGCAGCTGTCTGGAGGGGTTTTAGAAACATAGAAATTAGAAGCGGGAGTAGGCTATTTGGCTCTCCGAGCTTGCTCCGTCATTCATTTTGATCATGGTTGATTATCAAATTCAATGTCCTGATTCCCCCTATATCCCTTGATCCTTTTAGCCCCAAGAGCTATATCTAATTTCTTCTTGAAATCAAACAACGTTTTGGCCTCAACTACATTCTGTGGTAGTGAATTCCACACATTCACCACCCTCTGGGTGAAGAAATTTCTGCTCACTTCAATCCTAAAAGGTTAGAACATAGAACATAGAACATAGAAAAGCTACAGCACAAACAGGCCCTTCGGCCCACAAGTTGCGCCGAACAATTTCCTTACCTTCTCGGCTCATCTATAACCCTCTATCTTACTAACCTCCATGAACCTATCCAAAAGACTCAATCGAATCCGCTTCCACCACCACTACCAGCAGCCGATTCCACACACTCACCACCCTCTGAGTGAAAAACTTACCCCTAACATCTCCTCTATACCTACTCCCCAGCACCCTAACCCCGTGGCCTCTCGTGACAACCATTTCAGCCCTGGGTAAAAGCCTCTGAGAATCCACTCTATCAATACCTCTCAACATCTTATACACCTCTATCAGGTCACCTCTCATCCTTCGCCTCTCCAAGGAGAATATACCTAGCTCTCTCAACCTACCCTCATAAGGCATACCACTTAATCCTGGCAACATCCTCGTAAATCTCCTCTGCACCCTTTCTGTGGCTTCCACATCCTTCCTGTAATGAGGCGACCAGAACTGGGCACAGTACTCCAAGTGGGGTCGGACCAGGGTCCTATACAGCTGCAGCATTATCTCCCGATTTCTAAACTCAATTCCTCTGTTGATGAAGGCCAGTATTCCATACGCCTTCTTAACCACAGCCTCTACCTGCGACGCCACTTTGAGCGTCCTATGAACCCGGACCCCAAGATCCCGCTGTTCTTCCACACTGCCAAGCATCTTACCCTTAATATTATATTCTTCCATCCTATTCAACCTGCCAAAATGAACCACCACACACTTATTTGGGTTGAAGTCCATCTGCCACTTCTCCGCGCAGTCTTGCCTCTTATCTATGTCTCGTTGCAACTGCTGACATCCCTCTACACTATCCACAACACCGCCAACCTTTGTGTCATCAGCAAACTTGCCAACCCATCCTTCCACTTCCTCATCCAGGTCATTTATAAAAATCACAAAGAGCAAGGGTCCCAGAACAGATCCCTGGGGCACCCCACTGATGACCGACCTCCACTCTGGAAAAGGACCCATCTACAACCACTCTTTGCCTTCTGTGGGCAAGCCAGTTCTGAATCCACAAAGCAACATCCCCTTATATCCCATACCCCTTCACTTTCTCCATAAGCCTTGCATGGGGCACTTTATCAAATGCCTTACTGAAATCCATATAAACCACATCTACCGCTCTTCCTCCATCTAAGTGTCTAGTCACATCTTCAAAAAACTCAATCAGACTCGTTAGGCATGATCTGCCTTGGACAAAGCCATGCTGGCTACTTCTGATCATACTATTCCTTTCCAAATGTTCATAAATCCTGCCTCTCAGGATCTTCTCCATCAACTTACCAACCACTGAGGTTAGATTCACCGGTCTATAATTTCCTGGGCTATCTCTTCTCCCTTTCTTGAATAACGGAACCACATCCGCCATCCTCCAATCCTCCGGAACCTCTCCCGTTTCCATTAACGACGCAAAGATCATCGCCAGAGGATCAGCAATCTCTTCCCTCGCCTCCCACAGTAACCTGGGGTACATCCCATCCGGTCCCGGCGATTTATCTAACTTGATGCTTTTCAACAGCTCCAACACATCCGCTTTCCTAATGCCCACATGCTCAATCTTCTCAGTCCACGGCAAGACTACACTGCAACTACCAAGATCCTTTCCCACTGTGAATACTGAAGCAAAGTATTCACTGAGTACCTCTGCTATTTCAACCGGTTCAATACAGACTTTCCCACCGTCACATTTGATAGGTCCTACTCCTTCACATCTTACCCTCTTGCTCTTCACATACTTGTAGAATGCCTTGGGGTTTTCCTTTATCCTGTCTGCCGAGGCCTTCTCATGTCCACTCCTGGCTCTTCCAATTTCCCTCTTTAGTTCCTTCCTACTAGTCGTATACTCTTCTAGATTTCTAACATTACCGAGCTCCCTGAATCTTTTGTACGCTTTTCTTTTCTTCCTGACTAAATCCCTTATCCTCAAACTATGACCCCTGGTTTTGGACTCTCCCACCATTGGGAACAGTCTTTCTGAATCTACCCTGTCTGACTCTGTTAGAATTGTATAAATTTCAGTGAGATCCCCTCTCACTCTTCCAAACTCCAATTAATATAATCCTGGTTTTGATATGCAAATTAGCTTTGAAGCAGGGTAAACGGGTTCTTACTGAAATGCAGTAGAGAACAATAGAGTCCAGAATTTCGGTGTTAAAACTGCAGTGGAGATTAGTTCAAAGTGGAGATTTAAGGATACAATTAAAGTAAAGTTTATTTATTAGTTAGAAGTGAGGCTTACATTAACACTGCAATGAAGTTACTGCGAAAAATTCACACTGACATGCTAGAAGCCTGGTTTCAAAGGCAAGTCATTGAGGTAGAAGGATATCAAAAGGAAAATATGGTATATCAGTAGTGCTTAGCTCTGCACTGACAGGAGAGGTGGAGAGGAGAAAGAGAAGCAGCTGGAAAACAGTCATGATCATAGCCATGCTGAGCTGGGAAGAGGAACTCTCCCAGAAAACAGAATTCAAGGCGAGAAGCTGCTGATCTGAAAACCTCAGAGAAAAACTGTGCTAAACCAAAGAGAGGCTTCCTAAACTTAAAGGTAACTCGTGGTTGGTAACTATTTGCTGGATTTCGCTCGAGTTATACTGTATGGGATGTTGTTTTGGGACGAGGGTCATTTCTCAAATGTAGATAGATGGGAATAGGGTTGATTCCAGATTATAACGTGTGTGTTTGGCCATAATTATAGTTAAGTGGATCTCGGTCGTGTATTGTGACCTTCCTTATTGTGCGTTTTTACACGTTAATTAATATTCTTTTACTTGAATGGGTACAACAAGACTGGACCTTTTCTCAATGGTTTGCATATATTTCTTCACATTATATCAAATTGAAAAAATACACTCTAAAGAAGCCCGTGTTCCAAGTTACCCTTCTGGGTTTTGGGATGTCCTCACATCTAAAATCAACGGGGCTCTTAACAAAGGACATTACGCTGGTACATAAGTTTGAGTTTTTTTTCTCTGCACCACATAATTAATAATCCCACTGATCAAACACACAAGGATTGTGACAACTACTACACTGCAAACAACCTTCCACATACCATTATTGCCTTTTGGGTGCTCGATCAATGGCACATAGACGGAAATCCTGGCTATGTTAGACATTACAGAGGGCTGATTGATCTTATCATATGCACAAAGAGCAAAGTAGATAGTTGTCCCATTTTGTAGTTCCGCATTTTCAGGAACAAATGTAATATTTTCCCTCAAGCCAAATGGTTGTGGGTTCATGTTGGTCAAGTTAACCAGTGTGGCTGTTGAGAAATCGTCCCGTAGCCGTAGGAGGTTGTCACTCATTCTCATCTCATAGCGAGACGCTAAGAAACAAAGAAATAAAATAAATTAGAAGGAAATTAACTCATTCACGTAGGATCATAAAAACACAGGGGATCTTCAACTTATAGATCGAATAGTACTTACTCCACCTCTGAATGTTGCTTGAAAAAAGTTGAAAATATGACAGGAACAAAGGAGCAGGCTATTCAGTCCATCGAGCCTGCTCCACCATTCAAACAAATCGTGACTAATCATCTATCTCTTTGCCTTTTTCCCACACTATCCCCATATCCCTTTGATGTATTCAGTATCCGGAAATTAATTGATTTCTGTCTTTAACATGCTCAATGATTGAGCTTTCACTGCCCTCTTGGGTTGAGAATTCCAAAGAGACACCACTCTCTGAGTGAAGGAATTCCTCCTCATTTCAGTCTAGAGATGTAGGGCAGAATCCTCTGGAGGTGACGGGGATCTTGGTTGCTTGGATGCGGAGAGCCGCATCTTGTTCAACTCAGCGAGGGATTTCCCCTGGATTCAAGGACCCCCAGGTCTTGAAGTGACACTTTGATCCGTTACTTAGACTGTCCTTTATTATAAGCGATTTGAAGATTAGACAATGTATTGCGGTCCTGCCTCCTCAGTGGGTAGCAATGTGCATTGGTGCTATGTGATGAAGAGCATTGATGCTCCGTTGGTGTTCTGACCTGTATTTATCCCTCCTCACCACCAAGACTGGTGCTTTAATTCACTGCTCTTTATCAGGCAATGCCACATACATCAGAACTCATAAATCATAATGTATTCCTCAAAGCAGAACACAAAGCCATTGATCTATTTGACAATATGATGTGGGCGATTCTCCCATCTGGCTGCGCTGATTTTTTAGTGCAATGGGCTGGGAGATTTAAGTGGGCCCAGATTAGCACAATCCGTGCGGGGTGTCCGGCCCTGAGCGCATCTTCCAGCGCTGGAAATAGGCGCGGAGTTGCATTGCATATATAGGGCTTCATTTCCATGAATTTTAAATTTCATGAGCAGACCCGGGACTAAGATCTCCGGGCCCGCGAGCCTCTCTCCCCCTGCCAGGAGTATTTCACTCCAGAGGGGTTTACAGTAGCTCCCCACTTGTGGGGAGCTCGTGGCCTGACCCTGCTGGAATGAAAGGGGGAGCAATCAAGGGCCCCCCCAGAGGGTTGGGCGGTGGGCAGTGCCCCCTGGGCTTTGGCACCTTGGCAGTGCCAGCCTGGTTCCCTGGCACTACTCAAGGGGCAATATACAAATTGCCACCTTGGCACTGCCCAAGGGGACAGGGCCTAATAGGGGCAGGGGCCAGATAGAGGTGGGCTCTGATGGGGGGGGCGATCAGTAAGGGTGGGACTCCCACTGCCATTCTGCAGTCGGGATTGGTGGGTGAGGGAAGGAGGTCAGCGATTGGCCTGGCCATCGGGGTAGGGTCGGCACTATGGGGGGAACGTCGGAACTGCTGGTCAGGGGGAAATTAGGGGCGGGGCAGGAGAACGCTGATGTGGGAGGGGGGGGCTAGCGACTGGGGGCAGGGTAGCGATTGGGTGGGGGGGGGTCGAGGATGAGCCCGGGCATGCTTGGGGGGCCAGCGATCGGCGCGTGTGGGGGGGTGTGAGGTGGGCAGGGTAGGGGGTGGAAGGGCCGACGATGCTGGGTCACAGGGCTGGCCAGCGATCAGGAGGCTGGAAGATGAGGGCCACTGCACATGTACCAATCTCAGCGGTTGCAGATTGGCGCATAAGCAGTGGCCCGCTCAGCGCTATGCAACTTGACTTTATTCGCCACTTAAATTCAGCAACAATTACCTGCTCCCTGATCATAATCGTCTCCTGGCGCTGTCCACTCCAGCTCAACTTTATTTTTGACTATTGTTGCTTGAAGGTCTGTGATTTTACACGGTGGTAAGTCAACAGGAGGTGTTCCTACAGGAACTGAAATTGCTCCTCCTGACTTGACCCTGCTGAAATCTCCAAAATCAGTCGCAAGATCTTCCATGTTGAATGGAGGCCATGGTGGATTTGTTTGGATATTGCCTACATGAAAAAGAAGACGTGTCTCTCTTAGACCCAGATTACATAGACTTAACTGGCAATACCCTTCAACAAAAAGACTTTATCTACCAGACTTACCTGCAATTTCCCCCAGGACAACCTTTGGCTTTGGCTAAACAATGTAAGGCTAAGAAAGGTACATTTTAACAGTTTGAGGATCAGGCATTAAGAATGGGAGAGAGTCAAATGAATATATAAATTAGGAGCATGAGTAGGTCACTCAAGCCTGTGCCACCATTCAATAAGATCATTGCTGATTTGTTTGCAAGCTCAACACATTCCCGCTTACCCCCGATAACCTTTCACCCCCGATAACCTTTCACTTCATTGCTTATCAAGAATCAATCTACCAGGTAGAACCATCCTCTCCATACCGATCCTGTCAAAGCCCCTCAGGATCTTAAAAATCATTTTTTATTCTTCTAAACTCCAGTTGAACAAGCCTAGTCTGTCCAGAGTTTCCAAACAGGACAGCCTGCCCATTCCCGGGATTAGAATTTCCAAAGATACATAACCTTCTGAATAAGGAAATTTCTCCTAACCTCAGTCCAAATTGGCCAATACCTTATCCTGAATTGATGACCTGTACCTTTAAACATCTCAGCCAGCAGCTAACCGAGCAAGTAGCATGTTTTCACAAATAGTTTTCCACCTAAAAAGTTTTATCTAACCATTCCATTCAAGGTCTCTTCACTCTCTGGAATTTATTATCCATGAATATTTTGCTGCTTTGGCTCTGTAATTCTTCATAAAAGGAACAGAACATATGAGTCTCCCAGACAGTTCCAGCTGGTGGATGCAGAATGCTCTTATGAGACAAATTATTTTTATTGTACAGTAAATGTTTAGAGTGGATTATGTCCATTATTAACATTTAGGAACCTGACACCAAATATGACTCCTGAGACGCTGCCATTCATTCCAAAAGAACAAAGAAAATTACAGCACAGGAACGGGCCCTTCGGCCCTCCAAGCCTGCACAGACCATACTGCCCGACTGAACTAAAACCCCCGACCCTTCTGGGGACCGTATCCCTCTATTCCCATCCTATTCATGTACTTGTCCAGATGCCCCTTAAAACTCACTATTGTATCTGCTTCCACTACCTCCCTCGGCAGCGAGTTCCAGGCACCCACCACCCTCTGTGTAAAAAACTTGCCTCGTACATCTCCTTTAAACCTTGCCCCTCGCACCTCAAACCTATGCTCCCAAGTAATTGACTCTTCCACCCTGGGAGAAAGCTTCTGACGATCCACTCTGTCCATGTCCCTCATAATCTTGTAGACTTCTATCAGGTCGCCCCTCAACCTCCGTCATTTCAGTGAGAACAAACCAAGTTTCTCCAACCTCTCCTCATAGCTAATGTCCTCCATGCCAGGCAACATCCTGGTAAATCTTTTCTGGACCTTCTGCACAGTTCAGAATTTGTTGGAGTACAATGATTTCTCTTTCCAAGGATCAACATATATAGATTATAAAATACAATTTGCTAGCTGGCATTATACAGAATTAATTAATATTGGGTTAGAGTTGTTGGGCAGAGTCATAGAGATGATGGGGGTCTTGGCTCCTGGCTGGAGAACTGCTGAGGTCCCTGCGTCTTCTCTTTTTGAGAAGACCCAACAAATCTTGTGCCACCCAGGCATGTAAATGGCCAGCAGCAGCGAACATCTCCCACCCCGCAGATCAAAGGCCCCGACGTCACAGGACCCACCCCCGATAGCTGCTGGCCAGCCAGAGGCCCGCCGCTCTTCTAAGCTCAGCAGTGCCACTGGGAGGCGGTGGCTGCTGCCTATAAGACATTCAGCCGAGCCATAGATCAAGAAGGGACACAGACACAGGGGATTTGATATGATTTGATTTGAGTTATTATTGTCACATGTATTAGTATACAGTGAAAAGTATTGTTTCTTGCGCGCTATACAAAGGGGTGGCACAGTGGTTAACACTGCTGCCTCACAGTGCCAGGTCAATTCCGGGTGAGTGTGTGGAGTTTGCACATTCTCCCTGTGTCTGCGTGTGTTTCCTCCGGGTGCTCAGGTTTCCTCTCACAGTCCAAAAATGTGCAGGTAAGGTTGACTGGCAAAGAACAAAGAACAGTACAGCACAGAAACAAGCCCTTCGGCCCACCAAGCCTGCACTGATCACGTTGTCCTATCTAGACCAACTGCCTGTATTCCTCTGTGCCCCGTCTGTTCATGTGTCTATCCAGGTACGTCTTAAATGTTGCTAATGTATCTGCCTCAACCACCTCCCTTGGCAGTGCATTCCAGGCCCCCACCACCCTCTGTGTAAAACAACTTCCCCCGCACATCTCTACTGATCCTTTCCCCCCTTACCTTGAATTTGTGCCCCCTTGTAATTGTCATTTCTGCCCTGGGAAAAAGCTTTCAACTGTTCACCTTCTCTATGTCCCCCACAATTTTATAAACTTCTATCAGGTCACCCCTCAGCCTCCGTCTTTCCAGTGAGAACAATCCCAGTTTATTCAATCTCTCCTCATAGCTAATACCCTCCATACCAGGCAACCACCAACGCCTCTACTTTCTCAGAAGACGAAGGAAATTTGGTATGTCAGCTACGATTCTAACCAACTTTTACAGACGCATCATAGAAAGCATTCTTTCTGGTTGTATCACAGCTTGGTATGGCTCCTGCTCTACCCAAGACCGTAAGAAACTACAAAAGGTCGTGAATGTAGCCCAATCCATCACGCAAACCAGCCTCCAATCCATTGACTCTGTCTACACTTCCCGATGCTTCGGCAAAGCAGCCAGCATAATTAAGGATCCCACGCACCCCGGACATTCTCTCTTCCGCCTTCTTCCTTCGGGAAAAAGATACAAAAGTCTGAGGTCACGTACCAACTGACTCAAGTACAGCTTCTTCTCTGCTGCTGTCAGACTTTTGAATGGACCTACCCCGCATTAAGTTGATCTTTCTCTACACCTTAGCTATGAATGTAACTGTCTCATTTCCTTCTCTATGAATGGTATGCTTTGTATAGCACACAAGAAACAATACTTTTCACTGTATGTTAATACATGTGACAATAATAAATCAAATCAAAAATCAAATAAATAATTTTTGTCACTTCCTCAAAAACCTCAATCAAATTCGTGAGACATGACCTCCCTCTTACAAAACCATGCTGCCTGTCATTAATCAGACCATTCAGTTCCAAATGTGTATAGATCCTATCCCTAAGAATCTTCTCCAACAATTTCACAATCAGTAACGTCATGCTCACTGGCCTATAATAAGCCAGATTATCCTTGCCACCTTTCTTAAATAACAGGACAACACTGGCTATCCTCCAATTCTCTGGGACCTCACCTGTGGCCAACGAGGAAACAAAGATTTCTGTTAGAGACCCAGCAATGTCATCTCTTGTCTCCCTCAGTAATCTGGGATAGATGCCACCTGGCCCTGGCGATTTGTCTACCTTAATGCTTTTTAATACACCTGACACTTCCTCCCTCACAATGATGACTTGCTCTAGAGGGTTTACATACCCCTCCGAGACACCACCAATCAACGTATCCTTCTCCTTTGTGAATACCAATACAAAGGATCTCACCTATTTCCTTTGGTTCTGTGCATAATTTCCCTCCTTTGTCCTTAAAGTGGACCAACTCTTTCTCTTGCAACTCTCTTGTTCCTAATATATGTGTAAAATGCCTTGGGATTCTCCTTAACCCTGCCTGCCTAGGACATTTTGTGACCCCTTTTTGACCCCCTAACTCCCTTTTTGAATTATTTTCTACTTTCCTTGTATTCTGCAAGTGTTTCATCTGTTTTTAGTTGCCTGGATCTTATGTATGCATCCTTTTTCTTTTTGACTGGACTCACAATTTCTCTGGTCACCCACGGTTCTTGCGTACTGCCTTTCCTGCCCTTCCTTTTCACAGGCCATGATAAAATTGCCCCTTAGTGTCAGGGGGATTAGCAGGGTAAATACGTGGGGTTACAGGGATAGGGCCTGGGTGGGATTGTTTTCAGTGCTGGCTCGATGGGTTGAATGGCCTCCTACTGCATTGTAGAGTTGTAAAGCGTACCGTACATAGAGAAGGAAAGGAAAGATTGTGGAACATAGTGTTACAGTCATAGCTAGGGTGCAGAGAAAGATCAACTTAATATGAGGGAGGTCCATTCAAAAGTCTGATGGCAGCAGGGAAGTTGCTGTTCTTGAGTCGGTTGGTACGTGTCCTCAGACTTTTGTATAATTTCCCTGACGAAAGAAGGTGGAAGAGGGAATGTCCAGGGTACGTGGGGTCTTTGATTATGCTGGCTGTTTTTCTGAGGCAGCAGGAAATATAGACAGAATCAATGGATGGGAGGCTGGTTTGAGTGATGGACTGGGCTTCGTTCACGACCCTTTGCAGTTTTTTGCGGTCTTGGACAGAGCAGGAACCATACCAAGCTGTGATACATCCAGAAAGAATGCTTTCTCTGGTGCATCTGTAAAAGTGGGTGAGAGTTGTAGTGGGCAGGCCAAATTTCCTTAGCCTCCTGAGAAAGTGAGGTGTTGGTGGGCTTTCTTAACTATAGCGTCGGCATGGAGGGACCAGGACAGGTTGTTGGTGATCTGGACACCTAGAAACTTGAAGCTCTCGACCCTTTCTACTTCGTCCCCATTGTTGTAGACAGAGGCATATTCTCCTTTGCACTTCCTGAAGTCGATGACAATCTCCTTCATTTTGTTGACATTGAGGGAGAGATTATTGTCATCGTACCAGTTCACCAGATTCTCAGTCTCATTCCTGTACTCCGTCTCATCACTGTTTAAGATCTGACCCACAATGGTGGTGTCATCAGCGAATTTGAAAATCGGGTTGGAGAGGATTTTGGGATGTTTGGAAAGGAGTGGCAGGCTGTGGATCTCAGGAAGGGGGTGATGGGGGTTGGCAGGAAGGGCAGGGAGTGGCTCTAACCGGCCACCCCATTTCCCGATACTTGATCCCTTGATCACGCACTCTGTACCTTTGAGAGAGGGAAAAAGTCTTAACATGTGTATATTTATATGAACTGAATATGCTCAGGAAGCGGACAATGCTGACTGGCTTTCGAGATATCAGATAGTGACAGATTCCTGTTATTGAGAAAGAAACACATATCGGGGGGGGGGGCGCACGGTGGCACAGTGGTTAGCACTGTTGCCGCCCAGCGCCAGGGACCTAGGTTCGACTCCAGCCTCGGGTCACTGTCTGTGTGGGGTTTGCATGTTCTCCTTGTGTCTGCGTCGGTCTCCTCTGGGTGCTCCGGTTTCCTCCTTGTTGTGCTGAACATGATGCCAAATTAAACTAATCCCTTCTGCCTGCCCTTGGTCCATATCCCTCTATTCATTGCATATTCATTTGCTTATCTAAAAGCCCCTTAAACACCCCTATCGTATCTGCCTCCACCACCACCCCTGGCAGCGCATTCCAGACACCTACCACTCACTTAAAAACCTGCCCCTCACATCTCCTTTGAACTTTCCCCCTCTCACCTTAAGTGCCTACCCCTTTGTATTTGACATTTTAACTCTGGGAAAAAGATTCTGACTGTCAACCCTATCTATGCCTCTCATAATTTTATAGATTTCTATCAAGTCTCTCCTCAGCCTCCGCCGCTCCAGAGAAAACAACCCTAGTTTGTCCAGCCTCTCCTTATAGCTCATACCCTCCAATCCAGGCAGCATCCTGGTAAACCTCTTCTACACCCTCTCCAAAGCCTCCACATCCTTCCTGTAATATGGCAACCAGAATTGAACGCAATACTCTAAGTGCGGCCTAACCAAAGCTTTATAAAGCTGCAACATGACATCCTGGCTCTTGTACTCAATGCCCTGACCAATAAATAAAGGCAAGCATGCCATATGCCTTCTTCATCAGCCTATCTGCTTGTGTGGCCACTTTCAGGGAGTTATGGACTTTAAAGTTAATGTTTATTTATTCGTGTCACAAGTAGGCTTACATTAACACCGCAATGAAGTTACTGTGAAATTCCCCTCGTCGCCACACTCCAGCACCTGTTCGGGTATACTGAAGGAGAATTTAGCATGGCCAATACACCTAACCAGCGCATCTTTTGGACTCTGGGAGGAAACTTGAGCACCTGGAGGAAACCCACGCAGACACGGGGAGAACGTGCAGACTCCACACAGACAGTGACCCAAGGCTGGTATCGAACCCAGGTCCCCTGTGCTGTGAGGCAGCAGTGCTACCACTGTGTCACCATGTCACCCTACTTGACCAGATTAAACTCCATCTACTATTTCTCTGCCCGTATCTGCTACTGGTCTATATCCCGTCGTATCCTTTGACAACTATCCACAACTCCACCTATCTTTGTGTTGTCTGCAAACTTACTAACCCACCCATCTGCAGTTTTATCCAAGCCATTTATATATATTACAAACAGCAGAGGTCCCAGCACGGATCTCTGTGGAACAACAATAGTCACAGACCTCCAGCCAGAAAAACACCCTTCCACCACTACTCTCTGACTTCTATGGGCAAGGCAATTCTGAATGCAAGCGGCCAAGTCACCGTGGATTCCATGCATCTTAATCTTCTGGATGAGCCTACCATGAGGGACCTTGTCGAAAGCCTTACTAAAGCTATGTAGACAACATCCACTGCTCTACCCTCATTGACCACCTTTGTCACCTCCTCGAAAAAATCGATCAAGTTAGTAAGACATGACCTGCCCCACACAAAGTCATGCTGACTTTCCCTAATTAGGCAATGCTTTTCCAAATGCGAGTAAATCCTATCCCTAAGAATCCTCTCCAATAACTTCCCAACCACCGATGTGAGACTCATCGGTCTATAATGTCCTGGATTATCCCTTTCTCCTCAACACCACTCCTTTCTTGAACAGAAGAACAACATTAGCTGCTCGCCAGCCCTCTGGGAGTTCTCCAGTGGATAGCAAGGTTACAAAGATCTTTGTCAGGCTCCCAGCAATCTCCTCTCTTGTCCCTCTACCTGGGGTAGATCCCATCGGACCATGGGGACTTATCTTATGCTCTTCAAGAAATTCAACACCACTTTTTTCTTGATCTCCAAATGCCCTGGCATATTAGCATGCTCCACACTAATCTCACTCTCCTCCATGTCCTTCTCCTTGGTGAATATTGACGCAAATTACTCATTGAGGATCTCACCCACCTCCTCTGCCTCCAAGCACAAGTTCCCTCCTTTATCCTTGAGTGGTCCTACCCTCTCCCGAGTTATCCTGTTGTTTTTTTTAATGTATTTCTTACCATTTTCCGTGTATCCTGGTATGTAAAAAGCATGTGCCCCTGTTCGGATTGCCATCTTTGTAGCCCCTTCCTTTCCCTTGACACGTACTTTAAAGTTGTATCTTCCACTTCCAGAAAGATCTTGGAAATATTTGGTGTAGATGCCATCATTCTTGACAATATCAGCACCTGAGTGGCAAGAAAGAGTTAACAGCTGTACACTGAGAGGGGCACGGGAAAATAATGATACTCTACTTGGGTGAGCATTTCTTAAATCCTTCAACTCAAAGGCGCTGACTCTCACTATATAATTATCCATTGATGGCAAGTGTCAAACAAAATGATCGGGGAAGAACTAATTTCAAATCTTAAAATGAATTTCATCGAAGAATTGCCATAAATGTAATTCATTGATCCTGTACACATTGTCGCATCATTTATTGATAAAAATAAGAATCTTGAGTCTAAAAATTGGGCTGTGTCGTTGTTTGGGCAGAGTGGTCACAATTTGTGACCTGCTCGTGCCAGGTCTGGCACCGGTAGGTAACACATGAATCTCACGCTGC
Organism: Mustelus asterias; assembly: GCF_964213995.1. Classification (NCBI taxonomy): domain Eukaryota; kingdom Metazoa; phylum Chordata; class Chondrichthyes; order Carcharhiniformes; family Triakidae; genus Mustelus; species Mustelus asterias. Next base: position 126,293,268 of record NC_135808.1, on the reverse strand, counting down.
CACCTCGTTACAGACAGACTACAGGGCCGAGTGCCTAATATACTGCGGGCTGCCTCTAGGTTCAGCAGGGCGCCAGGCAGTGCTGCAGCCATCTTCACTTCTTAAAGGAAGTCTGTCCCTCTGGGTATAAAAGTAGGTCACTTATCAGTGGTCTCTGTGTTTACACTTTTCAGAGAACACTTGCTAAAAAGAATTTCCCCGGAGAGATTAGGAGTTAGCGCCTGGCTTGCACTGGGGAATTAGTATTTGTGTAAGACATTGCCAGTCTATGTGTAGTTATCAGAGTTGGGGATTGTTGTAAGAATTCAGAAGTGACTAACATAATTGTCCCATGTTTGTGGTTTCCTGTAAGAATCAATTTGCTGATAAGAAAACAATTTTAGGATTAAAGTAATTGGCTGAAGAAAAAGTGAACAGTTTTTGTCAGGAAGCTGCTTTCAACTCGAGAGAAAGAGAGAGAAAAACACTGAGCGAGTAGCTAGAAATCACGGAACAGCCTGTTTCTGTGCTGTATATCTCTATGACTGTATGACTTTATACAGCTACAGCAGTTAAGGTAAACTGGGAAATTAGGGCTGAATCTTTAATGCTGCAAAGGAATTTTGCATGTACATTAGATCGATAGATCTCCCCGTGGGCAAAATGGAGTATGAGCTTCCTTGTTGAGCAGGTGGAGGCCCAGGTGGAGAAGTGGTCAGTGGGCGTTTTCAGCCTGCTTAACCCAGACTGTTGTTGCAAGTCCCGAGGTGTAGATTATCTAGCTGTAAGCCGCAGGTGTGGCCATTCTCTTTGGTGAACAATAAAAGGTGTTTGGTGACGGGAAACTGGAGTTTGGCTGAATTATTGCAATTAGTCAACCTGATTCTAAATTAAAACCTTGAAGAACATCGGGATTCAAGAGACCAGGGTCAAGGAACTAAGAAGATCCAGAAGGTCCGATGATTCACGGCCATGCCTTAACTAATGAAGTGTGAAGTATTAAATTGATACAATAAACCTTGTTAGTTTGCATTCAGTATTCATGATTGAATAAGGTTATTCCCTAACAAGAATTTTCTTACTCTGGTATTCAGTATAAAGTCCAAATCGCTTGTTTGGCAATATGTTTTATGTAATCGAAGCTAAAATTGAATATATCCACGTTTCAAATATCTACAATTTAAATACACATTCAATTTCACAGTGTCATATTATGGATCTTACCTGAGCCATCATCAGAAAGGTTCTGCTCAACTGGGGGACCAGTGGGACATTCAATAATGGCTGTCACATTTGCAAATATGACTGGTAAATATCCCTGACTAACTTCTGCATAGATTGTTCTTCCACCGAATGAATCCTTTTCACTGATTTCCACATTGACTGTTACTGGGGGAATGTTCTCATCTGCTGCTCGGGATGTTACTGTGATAGTTAAAACCTGTTTGGTTCCAAGATTTTGGACGCTGTACTTCCAAAGTCCTGTCTGGGAAACAAATGTTAATTTTTAATTGTAGGACAGATACCAGTTCCCTCAATATCTCAATCTTTTTCTTAAATTTATATCTGGATTATCAGCTAAAATTCATTGTCCATTCCTAGATGACCTTAAGGAGGTGGTAGAGCGTTGCCTTCTTGAACTGCTGCAGTTCCTGTAGTGAAGGTACATCCACAGTGCTGCTAGGTGGAGAATGTGAGGATTTTGACATCGTGAAGGAATGACGATATATTGTCATTGCCAGCACTGTGTGAGGTGATGGCCTCGTGGTATTATCGCTAGACTATTAATCCAGAAGCTCAGCTAATGTTCTGGGGACCCGGGTTTAAATCCTGCCACAGCAGATGGTGGAATTTGAATTCAAGAAAAAATATCTAGAATTAAGAATCTACTGATGACCATGAAACCATTGTCGATTTTCGGAAAAACCTATCTGGTTCACGAATGTCCTTCAGGGAAGGAAATCTGCCGTCCTAACCAGTCTGGCCCACATGTGACTTCAGAGCCACAGCAATATGGTTGACTCTCAACTGCCCTTGGGCAACTAGGGATGGGCAATAAATGTTGGCAAGCCAGTGACGCCCATGTCCCACAAATGAATTTTTAAAAACTTGGGAGGGAACTTGCTCTGAAGGCGTCCTTGCTGCCTCATTCATTCCAAGCAGTAGAGCTCTTGGGCTTGGGAGGAGGTGTCCCTGTGGTCTGGTTGAGTTGCTGTAAGTGCTTCCTGAAGTTGTTCAATCTGGGCCCAGAAACTCCCAAATTCAATTTCTGGTTTGTACCTACTGAGGTGATATGAGCTCAGGCAATGGAGAGACAATACACATGGACTTAGTGTCAATTATTGAGGAAGCAAAAAATGGCCGGGGCACCTGCTCATGATCAACACTAAGGCAGAAGGCACGATAAATAGTGCAGATGCGAGTGGAACGTAGCAGAGTCATTGATAGATTAAGTGAGTGAACAAGACGGTGACGGATGGAATTCAACCTGGGGAAATGTGCAGTCCTTCACATTTAGTTTATTATTTATTAGTCACAAGTAGGCTTAATTCACACTGTAATGAAGTTACTGTGAAAATCCACCAGTCGCCACACTCCGGCGCCTGTTCGGGTACACTGACGGAGAATTTAGCACGGCCAATGCACCTAACCAGCACGTCTTTCGGACTGTGGGAGGAAACCAGAGCACCCTAAGGAAGCCAATGCAGACACGAGGAGAACGTGCTAACACCACACAGACAATGACACAAGCCGGGAATCGAACCCGGGTCCCTGGTGCTGTGAGGCAGCAGTGCTAACCACTGTGCCACCGTGCCGCCCACACCCAAGAAAGAAAGACCAGAGTATTTGCAAGAAATTGGGAACTGTGAATCCATCTAGAATTCATTGTCCATCCCTAGATGTCCTTAAGGAGGTGGTGGTGAGTTGCCTTCTTGAACTGCTGCAGTTCCTGTAGTGAAGGTACACCCACAGTGCTGCGAGGTGGAGAGTGTGAGGATTTTGACCAAGCACAGGAATGATGATATATCGTCACACCAGCATTGTGTGTGACTTGGGAGGGAACTTGCTGCTGAAGGCATCCTTGCATAAAAAATGAATGGAAGCAAAGTCATAATTTAAAGGACTGTTAGCCTTCATTTCAAGTGGATGCAAGGCTAAAGTTATATAAAAATCTGGGTAGACCTCATCTGAAGTACTTTGTTTGGTTCTAGGCATCACACATCAGGAGGATATAGTGGTCTTGGTGGTGGTACAGCACAGATTCTCTGTAATGTTTCTGTAGCTAAAAGGATTAACATGTGAGAAAAGGTTGCATAGATTAAGGCAGTATTCACTTGAGTATAGAAGTGTAAGGGTGATCTAATTGGGAGGTTTAAGATTAAAGGATTTGATAATGTGGATAAATTATTTCCTCCATTGGGAATTCTAGAACAAGGGGGCATGGCCTTAAAATTAGAGATCAGTCATAAAGGGGTGAAGCCCCTTATGCACACAAGCGGTCTTTGGAATTTGGAGTTTTCTGGAGCCAGGAGAGAAAGGAAACTTTCAAAACTAAGATTGATTGGTTTTTGAAGGCAAGGAATTTAAGGGATATGGAACCAAGGTGAGTAAGTGGAGTTAAGATGCAAATCAGCCATAATCTAATTAAATGGCACAACAGGTTTAAGGGGCTAACTGTCTTTGTCTTTCTCATTTGCTATCCAGACATCATTGCTAGAAATGTGTGAATGCAGGAGTCAGGTGAACTCAGGATTGGGCTTAACTGCGGTGTCTCCATGGGTTAAGTCCCAAGGCTGTCATTCAGATTGAATGAATGTTTCCCAATGCCCAGCTTTCTCACCAATTCACCACACAGAAATCATACATTTCACGCCATGGAAACAGCTCGGAAAAGAACCCATTGGCTTCTTTTCATTTGCATGGTGTACTCAGCTGGCCAATGATAGACAGCATGTGAAAGATTGTGATATGGAATGGGAACTTGCCTGAATTACGGATGGATGGCAGCAAGCAAGCAGAACCTAGACAAAACTACCAAACAAAAAAGGATTTGTTTGTGAGGAAAGACACTGCAGATTGTAAAGGATAAAGGATACGTTTTGATCCATACCTGGGCAGTGCCGCTAATCTTAAATCGGGCTGCACGTAGAGTTTGATCTAACACAAAGGAAACTGTTTGGTAAATCCTTCCATTGGGATCTTGCAGAAATATCTCTGGCATCTCCTTCTCCCATGTCACGACAAAAAATGTGTCATTCCCAACAGTCTTATCGATAGAAACTTCACCAGTCAAATGACCATCTTTATCAATCAATTTCCCAAAGCTTTCAAGCTGGAATCAAACAAATAGAATTATTATATTTTACTGTCAAGTCAGCACAGGAATAATTGGAAAGTCACTTTCCGAGAGTAATCCAACCTGAATTGACTGTTGACTAATATCACCATTTCCTGATACTAATCCATTGAAGGCATCGATTAACCCACTTGTATTCGCGTTATCAGTGACTGAAAACTGTAAACCTCCTAAAGAATGGTAAGAGAAAAATACATCATGAACACTGATAAAACACATGCCAATTCAGACCTAAGATATGAAAGGGATTTCTGCAATGTGACAGAAACTGCCCAATGAAAAACAGTTGTCAATAAAAGTATTAAAAAGTTTAGCCTCAATTTTAATGCAGGCTATTCAGCATGAACGATAGGTGTGGGGGTGAGGGAGAAGGTGTTAAAATGGCCTGATTATCCTGTGTGCACACCACCTGTAATATTTACAGGAAGCTTGGAGAGTCAAATGTGACAGGTCAGAAATATGGAAACGTTTACTGCTTTTATCGCACTACTTTTCAATTTTGTGATGTTGCTTATGATGAATTAAAAATACACTGGGTATAATTTCCTTTTTGTTAGCTGTGTTTATGGCACCAGGACCAGAAACAGGAAAACAACCCCACCAGTTTCCCATCGGAAATAATTGGAATGCAATCACCTGGAATTCCCTTGTCCACGGTTTGAATTGAGACATGAGCTAAATTATATTAACCCTCTTCATGCTTCCACCACAATTAATGGAGGAAGAAGTTGAAACAAAGGCACTCTCATGTTGTTCTCCTGATGCACAATAATTGGGCCTTTCAGTGCTTATTACCTGTTAAATTTGATAGTTGTTCCAATTCTGCAGCTGCGCTTGGTCCTAATGCTATAGTGTGGATAACTGCGCCACTCTGTTTAACCTCCGTGAAACACATGCTTATTCCACTGTCCTCCCCATCAGTCAACAGAACAATTTCATCACCGTGTGTGGCACCGTCATCGCCACGAAGCACCTGCAAAACAGTTGGTTGTTGTCAACACGGGAACAATGTAATAACTGTAAATAAGGTGTTGTTTAAATTCGTTGTGCTTTTCAGATGTTACCTCAAACCCAGACCGAACACCAGCACAGATATTTGTTCCACCATTAGCTGCTCTAGGTAACAGCTGGACAAGTTCATTCCTCACATCATCATTATCAATCACTTTCAAATGTGCTTGAACATTTGCAGCACTGCTAAAAGTGACAATTCCAACTTGTGACTGTGCTTCAATGATCTGCAGTAAGAATATCTCAGCTGCTTGGCCAAGTCTGTTAATACGATTCTCCTATTTAATAAAAAGAAGACAACGCGCTCAGTCATTCATTTGACTTATTTATACATTGCATTAAAAAAAAGAACAAACAACAGTACAGCACAGGAACAGGCCCTTCGGCCCTCCAAGCCTGTGCTGATCATGATGCCTGCCTAAACCATATGAACTTACAGAGTCCGTATCCTTCCATTCCCATCCTATTCACGTATTCATCTAGTTGCCCCTTAAATGCCGCAAACGTACCTGCTCCCACCACCTCCCCCTGCACTGCGTTCCAGACTTTCATCAACCTCTGTGTAAGAAACTTGCCTCGCACATCCCCTCTGAACTTTTCCCCACACACCTTAAACCTATGTCTCCTAGTACTTGACTTTTCTACCCTAGAAAAGAGCATCTGACTGTCCACTCTGTCCATGCCACAGAGCTTGTAAACCTCTCTCAGGTCACCCCTCAACCTCCATCGTTCCAGTGAGAACAAATCGAGTTTATCCAACCTCTCTGCAAAGCTAATACCCGCAGACCAGGCAACATCCAGGTAAACCTCTTCTGTACCCTTTCCAAAGCATCCACATCCTTCTGGTAGTGTGGCGACCAGAATTGTACACAATATTCTAAATGAGGCCTAACTAAGGTTCTGTACAGCTGCAGCATGACCTGCCACTTTTTATACTCAATGCCCCAACCACTGAAGGCAAGCATTCCATATGCCTTCTTGACTACCTTATCCACCTGCGTTGCCACTTTCAGTGATCGGTGGACAAGTACCGCCAGACCTCTCTGCCTGTCAATAATCCTGAGGGTTCTACCATTTACTGTATAAATTCCAAAATGCATTGGACCTTCCAAAATGCATTATCTCACACTTGTCCGGATTAAACTCCATCTGCCGTTTCTACGCCCAAGTCTCCAACCGGTCTATATCTTGCTGTGTCCTCTGACGATCCTCTTCACTATCCGCAACTCCACCAATTTTTGTGTCATCTGTGAACTTACTAATCAGACCAGCTACAATTTCCTCCAAATCATTTATATATACTATGAACAACAAAGGTCCCAGAACTGATCCCTGTGGAACACCGCTAGTCACAGCCTTCCATTCAGAAAAGCACCCCTCTACTGCTACCGTCTGTCTTTTATGGCCAAGCCAGTTCTGTATCCATCTTGCCAGCTCTCCTCTGATCCCGCGTGACTCCACCTTTCATACCAGTCAGCAGAGGTACCTTTTCAAGGGTTTTACTGAAGTCCATGTATACAACATCCACTGTCTTTCCCTCATCTATCGTTTTTATCACTTCCTCGAAAAAATCCCCTTCACAAAAACCATGCTGTCTATCACTAATAAGTCCATTTGTTTCCAAATGTGAGTAAATCCTGTCCCTAAGAATCTTTTCCAATAATTTCCCTACCGCTGATGTAAGGCTCACTGGCTGATAATTTCCTGGATTATCCCTGCTGCCCTTCTTAATCAATGGAACAACATTGGCTATCATCCAATCTCTGAAACTTCATCTGTAGCCAATGAGGATACAAAGATTTCTGTCAAGGGTCCAGCAATTTCCTCCCTTGCCTCCTTCAGTATTCTGGGGTAGATCCCATCAGGCCCTGGGGACTTATCTACTTTAATGATTTTTAAGACACCCAATACCTCCTCCTTTTTGATATTGACGTGACCTAGAATATCTACAAACCCTACCCTAGGCTCCTCATCCATCAAGTCCCTCTCTTTGGTGAATACTGAGGCAAAGTATGCATTTAGTATCTCGCCCATTTGCCCTGGTTCCACCGATTCCCTCCACTATCCTTGAGTGAACCAACCCTTTCCTGGCTACCCTCTTGCACTTTATATACATATAAAATGCCTTAGGATTTTTCTTAATCCTGTTTGCCAAGGACTTTTTGTGACCCCTTTTAGTCCTCCTAACTCCTTCCTTAAGTTCCTTCCTGCGTTCTTTATATTCTTCAAAGGCTTCACCTGTCCTAAGCCTTTTAGACCTTGCGAATGCTTCCATTTTCTTTTTGACAAAGTTCATTATATCCCTCATTATCCAGGGTTCCTGATACTTGCCACATGTATCCTTCATCCTCACAGGAAGAAGAGTTAAATTTAGTTCCAATTTCCATTGAAGAATGCAGCCGTTGATAATTGATTTTTATTTCTGCAAGCAGATTGTTTGGGACTGAATGGTCATGGTTGTACCGGCTGGACTCAGGCAAGTGGGGAACATTCCATCACACTCCTGATTTGTGTCTGGGAGAGGATTTAGGAGGTGAGTCAGTCAGCACAATACTCAGCTTCTGACCTCCTTTAGCTTGTTGAAGCCACACATCAGCTTGGACTTGTGTCCAAATCAACAATTTCTGTGAAATAAACTTTGGGACAGGTCTTACCAACTTCATACTTCCGGAAGTATCGAGGACTAAACAGAGCACACGATCTTTGGCCTGTAGGATTGTAAATGTCGGTATCACTGAACCAAAGTGGGGTGGGCGATTGTTTCTGAAATCCTCTGACTTGCTGATCACATCCCAAGTGCTCCTGTAATTGCAAATTTTATTCTGCATGTTTGGTGCATCAGGATTGTGAGTTGTATTGTCACAGAATTCAACCACCTGGATATTTTTTTAAAAATTGGGTTAAAGAGGCGACAGAAGAAAAAGCTCTGACGAAAAACATTCAACAAATTCTACAAAATGTAAAAATCTCTGATACATTAAGAATCATTGTGGGGCTTGAATTTATGATTTTTTGACTCAGGATGATGGGTGCTGCCATTCAAGCAGGCTGACACAGAGGAGATGGGTCATTTTTAACTTCACCAATTGGTCAGTAAACTGTCACAACCATCACCTGCCCATTGTCAACCCTGTGGATTGGCGTCGCATTGATTCCAATGGATATCGGGTGGATTCTCTATCAGGAAGGAATCCAAAATCCAGTTGTAAACCTGTGGACACTGTTCATAATATAACCCTAATGGGCCAAATCTTCTACTCACTGGATTGTAGGGGACCGAACTTGGGGGTAAGGTGTGCATCGGGACCTTGTGTAAGTCGCAATGTTTAGAGCTCCATAGGAATTGTTGGGAAGTTTTAATCTTGACAGGCAATTCCCGTACTCCCCGAGACCCTCCAGGAATGTCTCCGATTCTGAATTAGAGTTGGAGAATTGGAACATTTCCGACTTATTACCTGGATAGGTACCCAAGGAATGTTAGACTGAAAAATCCTGGTCTAACACCTGGGGAACTACAGAACTGACCCTCAGTCACTCACACTGAACATCTGACTTGCCCCCCAGTCCCCGGATTACCTCCCAATGCTTCAACGGCACAGTAGCACAGTGGTTAGCACTGCTGCTTCACAGCTCCAGGGACCTGAGTTCGATTCCCGGCTTGAGTCACTGTCTATGTGGAGTTTGCACATTCTCCTCGTGTCTGAGTGGGTTTCCTCTGGGTGCCCCGGTTTCCTCCCACAGTCCAAAGATGTGTGGGTTAGGTTGATTGGCCATGCTAAAATTGTCCCTTAGTGTCCTGAGATGCATAGGTTAATGGGATTAGTGGGTAAATGTGCAGGGATATGGGGGTGGGATTGTGGTCGGTGCAGACTCGATGGGCCAGATGGCCTCTTTCTGCACTGTAGGGTTTCTATGATTTCTATGAATTACCCCTCCAGACCCCTCTAAACCTGCTGACCACACTCTCCGAACATCCAACTACCCTCAATCAGCCAACTAGCCCTGGTGTGATGCCCAACTAGCGCCCTGACCACCTGGCTAACCTCTCGACTACCTGGCTACCCATATGACCATATCCAACTACCCTTCCAACGAGAAGGGAACTCTTTGTCTCTTCATTGGACACAGGTGAGGTCCCTGAGGATTGGAGGATAGCGAATGTGGTACTGTTATTTAAGAAGGGTAGCAGGGATAACCCGGGTAATTATAGGCCGGTGAGCTTGACGTCCGTGGTAGGGAAGTTGTTGGAGAGGATTCTTAGAGACAGGATGTATGCGCATTTAGAACGGAACAATCTCATTAGTGACAGACAGCATGGTTTTGTAAGAGGGAGGTCGTGCCTTCCAAATTTGGTGGAGTTTTTTGAGGAAGTGACAAAAACGGTTGACGAAGGAAGGATGTCGTCGATATGGATTTCAGTAAGGCATTTGACGAAGTCCCACATGGCAGGTTGGTTAAGAAGGTTAAGGCTCATGGGATACAAGGAGAGGTGGCTAGATGGGTAGAAAACGGGCTTGGCCACAGGATGTGGAGATGCCGGCGTTAGACTGGGGTAAACACAGTAAGAAGTTTAACAACACCAGGTTAAAGTCCAACAGGTTTATTTGGTAGCAAAAGCCACACAAGCTTGTGTGGCTTTTGCTACCACATAAACCTGTTGGACTTTAACCTGGTGTTGTTAAACTTCTTACTGTGTTGGCCACAGGAGACAGAGGGTAGCAGTCGAATGGTCTTTTTCCAGCTGGAGGTCTGTGACCGGTGGTGTTCCGCAGGGCTCTGTACTGGGACCTCTGCCATTTGATATATATAAATGATTTGGAAGAAGGTGTAACTGGTGTTATCAGCAACTTTGCGGATGACACGAAGTTGGCTGGACTTGCGGATAGCGATGAACATTGTCGGACAATACAGCAGGATATAGATAGGCTAGAAAATTGGGCGGAGAAATGGCAGATGGAATTTAATCCAGATAAATGCGAAGTGATGCATTTTGGAAGAACTAATGTAGGGGGGAGTTATACAATAAATGGCAGAGCCATCAAGAGTATAAAACACAGAGGGACGTGGGTGTGCAAGTCCACAAAATCTTGAAGGTGGCAGCACAGGTGGAGAAGGTGGTGAAGAAGGCATATGGTATGCTTGCCTTTATAGGACGGGGTATAGAGTATAAAAGCTGGAGTCTGATGTTGCAGCTGTATAGAACATTGGTTAGGCCACATTTGGAGTACTGCGTCCAGTTCTGGTCGCTGCACGACCAGAAGGATGTGGAGGCTTTAGAGAGAGTGCAGAGAAGGTTTACCAGGATGTTGCCTGGTATGGAGCGTCTTAGCTATGAGGAGAGATTAGGTAAACTGGGCTTGTTCTCCCTGGAAAGACGGAGAATGAGGGGAGACCTAATAGAGGTGTACAAAATTATGAAGGGTATAGATAGGGTGAACAGTGGGAAGCTTTTTCCCAAGTCGGAGGTGACGATCACGAGGGGTCACGGGCTCAAGGTGAGGGGGGCGAGGTATAACTCAGATATCAGAGGGACGTTTTTTACACAGAGCGAGGTGGGGGCCTGGAATGCGCTGCCAAGTAGGGTGGTGGAGGCGGACACGCTGGCATTGTTTAAGACTTACCTGGATAGTCACATGAGCAGTCTGGGAACGGAGGGATACAAACGAATGGTCTAGTTGGACCAATGAGCGGCACAGGCATTGGAGGGCCGAACAGCCTGTTTCCTGTGCTGTACTGTTCTTTGAGACATTCTATTAACCCACCTACTCTCGACTCAAACTTAACCACTTACCCCCTGTCCATACTTACTCCCTCCCTCTACTCACACTTAATCACCTACTCTCTGTTCACACTTACCTCCCTCTGCCCACCCCTGCCCATACTTACCCACCCTCCCTCTTCCCACACAAACCCCTACCCACATTCACCCACCTACCTTGTACCCACACTTACCCATCTAACATATACCCACACTTGCCCACCTCCCCCAATCCACACTTATCCACCTACCCCCTAACCACACTTACATACCTATCCTCTATCCACAGTTAGCCACCTACCTCCAGCCACACTTGCCCACCTACCCCCTATCCACACTTCTCCACCTACTCGCTATGAATCAATGATGTTTTCTGAAGGATGCTACACTCCACATTTCTGGCTCATCAGGATTTGGCAGATCCCAGTAAAAATGCTGATTGGCCATATTTCTATGAGGACTGCTGATCTTTGCAAGATCCGGGACATTACGCTTTTGGAAACAGGAAAAAGACAAAAAGGCCAAATGCTTCGATGTGAAATTCTTCTTTAAAGTGAATTATTTGCGTGTAACAACAGATTTGTTCTGACCTTTCCCAAACAAAGGCCTCTCATAAAGCAAAGGATGGTGCAGTGGTAATGTTACTGGCCAAATAATACTATTGCTCAGATACATGCTCTGGGGATATAGGTTCCAATCCCAGTGTGGTAGCTGGTGGAACAGGGCTCAATTCATAAAACCTGGAATTGAACACGAGTATCACGAATGGTGACCATCGATTCTTGTCAAAATCCATTTGGTTCACAAATACCCTTTAGGGAAGGCAATCTGCCATCCTCACTTGTTCTGGCCCATACGCGACTCCAGAACAACAGCAAATTGCTTAACTTTTACTGGCCCTCTGAGGTGCTGGCGCTGTGGTATTGTTAGTGGACCAGTAATCCAGAGACCCAGGGGAATGCTCTGGGGATTCAGGTTCAAATCCCACCATGGCAGATGGTGAAATTTGAATTCAATAAAAATCTGGAATTTAGTGTCCAATCATGACCATGAAACCATTGTCGATTGTCATAAAATCGCCCCGGAATTGTTAATGTATTTTAGGGAAGGAAATCTGCCTCCCTTAGCAGGTCTGGCCTACATGTGGTTCCAGACCCACAGCAGAGTTTAATGTGGGAAAGTGTGAAGTGCTGCACTTTGGGAAATAATTGATGCCAAAACATTGAATGTATTCAAGCGGTGGCTGGACATAGCACTTGGGACAAAAGGGATCAAAGGTTTTGGGGAAAAAGCAGGCTATTGAGTTGGATGATCAATGAATGGCGGAGCAGGCTCAAAGGGCCATGTGGCCTCCTCGTGCTCCTCTCTTCTATGTTTCTAAATCAAATGATAAGGGTAAGTATACAGTTAATGGCAGGATCCTGAACAGCATTGTTGTCCAGAGGGATCTTGGGGTTCAAGTCCATAGCTTTCTGAAAGTGGCCACTCAATTAGACAGGGTGGGAAAAAAGGCATATGGCATGCTTGCCTTTACTGGTCTGGGCATTGAGTACAACAGTCAAGGTGTCATATTGCAGTTTTATAAAATTTTGGATCGGCTGAAATTAGAGTAATGTGGTCATTTCTGGTCGCCACATTACAGGAAGGATGTGGAGGCTTTGGAGAGGGTGCAAAAGAGGTTTACCAGGATGCTGCCTGGATTGGAGGGTATGAGCTATAAGGAGAGGCTGGACAAACTAGGGTTGTTTTCTCTGGAGCGGCGGAGGCTGAGGGGAGACCTGATAGAAATCTATAAAAATATGAGAGGCATAGATAGGGTTGACAGCCAGAATCTTTTTCCCAGAATGGAAATGTTTAATGCGCACTTAAGGTGAGAGAGGGAAAGTTAAAAGGAGATGTGAAGGGCAAGTTTATTGCATAGAGAGTGGTAGGTGTCTGGGACGTGCTGCCAAGGATAGTGGTGCAGGCTGATACGATAGAGGTGTCTAAGGGGCTTTTAGATAAGCACAGGAATATGCAATGAACAGAGGGATACGGACCAAGGGCAGGCAGAAGTGATTAGTTTAATTTGGCACATCATCGTGGGCCAAAGGGCCTGTTCCTGTGCTGTACTGTTCTATGTTTATGTTCTAACTCTTAATGCCCCTTTGAGGCAGGGATTTTCCGATGTTCCTCCAATGGATTCCAGTCACTCACAATCCGCAGAGTTTTTGGTTGGTGCAATGCGAATGGGTTTTTTAGTTGAGGGGGTTGGTCATTTGTCTGCTCACCAACCCCCCCTCTCCAGCCCCGCAATCCTGCACCCCCTCTCCACCGCTCATTAAATCCACCCCACAGTTGCACACAGCCAGGCAAATGGAAATTATTCCATGACACTTCTGACTTTTGTCTTGTAGGTGACGGAGGGGCTTTGGGGAATCGAAAGGTTAGACTACCCAGCAAAAGCAAAACATCACAGCTGCTGGAAATCTGAGGTAAAAATAGAAAATGCTGGAGGTGTGCAGTGAGAAATTGACTTAATGTTTCAGGTCAATGACCCTTCATCAGTTCTGAGACTATCCAACCTCTTTCAGCTGCAGCATTTATGTGACTGGACCACTCAGGTTTCTGGACAATGGCCCAGGTTCGATTCTGACCTTGGTTGACTTACCCAAGGTGCCAGCCTTACAACTCAGCACTGTCCACTGGGCACCCTGACACTGCCAGCCTGACACCCTGTCTGTGTCAAGGAGCTGGAGCTAAGGGGAGGGATGCGGCCTAGGGGGGTGGGGCCTGAAGGGAGGTAGCACATGAGAGCTGCATACTGAGCAGTTGGGGATCACCGGAGCGGTGATCGACAGCGAGGGTGCAATCCGGGGGTGGGGGGGGGAGCACAATTGGGGGATGAGCGGCGATCATGGGAGTGGGATAGACAATGCCCAGGGAAGGGGAGGGATGGGGGGGGAGTGATAATCTCCCAGTGCATGATACACTCTTGTACATAGTACAGTGAGAGATCGGGGTGCTTGTGCAATAGTGCCCTCCACCAGTCTGCAGCCGGCTTCCCAGCGTGAATAGACTCTGTCCACTCCTCCCACTGGTGAGAATCACACTTTGCTCATTTGTTTTTCTAAGCATCATAAGATTTGATTTTTTCTCTCACTGAAACAATGGGTCTGAAACTCTCCCATTTCACGCTCATTTGGCACTTCGAATTTGTTCAGTAAGATCGCCCCCACAGTCTTTCAAGCCATTCTGGGATCTTCCTGTCCAGTTATCACATCAACTGGAATTGCAAAGGTTAGGATAAGGTTGCTGGAACAAAGTATTATTTGAGAAAGTATCTCTTACTTACATTTGACAGTCCAGTTGTGTACATTATTGAGGAGGATGAAGTCTGCATTTTGTTTGGATAGAATTTACAATTGCCCTTTGGTAACCCTGAGATGGAGTCAATGTCACATGATGGACAGGATATCTCGCTGCACTCAGCAATCCTGCCTTTTATCTCCTCTGAACATCTGAAACCAAAATGATCAAAGGAAATTCTATGATTCTGAGTAACATTTCTAGAACGAGAAATCATTTAATAAAATAGAAAGGGAGGCTGGGATTTTACACTGAGACCAGGAATTCACGCCCAATGTCAACGGATCTTTTGCTGATCCATCTAATTTTCCACCCTGTCTGCAATGGTTCCTGTGGGGATCGGAAAATCCGAGCCAAAGAAAACAGGAGGCCATTTGGTCCGTCATGCCCTTGCTGGGTAAAGAAAGAGTTATTCCTCATTTGGGTCCCTCTTTCTTTTTATTTATTGATTCATGGGATGTGGGCATCACTGGCTAAACCAGCATTTATTGCCCATCTCTAATTGCCCTTGAAAAGGTGGTGGTGAGCTGCCTTCTTGAATCGCAGTGGTACAGGTACACACATAGTGCTGTTAGGGAGCGAGTTGCAGGACCTTGACTCAGCGACAGTGAAGGAACAACCAATATAATTCCAAATCAGAATGGTGAGTGACTTGAAGGAGAATTTCCATGGATCTGCTACCCTTATCCTTTTCGATGGCAGCAGTTGTGAGTTTGAAAGGTGCTGCCTAGGGAGTCTTAGAATGTTTCATCGGTGCATTTTGTACACACTGTTATGCATCCTAGCCTCTGACCTGCACTTTATTTTTATTAATTCATGGCATGTAGGTGCAAATGGCCAGCATTTGTTGCCCATCTCTACTTGGGCTTGAACTGAGTGGCTCGCTCGGCCATTTTAGAGGAAAATTAAGAGTCAACCACCTTGCTGTGGGTCTGAAGTCATATGTAGGCCAGTTAGTAAATTTCCTGTGTTGAGGGATATTAGAGAACCAGATGGTTTTTTACAATTGATGGTCACCATTACTGAGGTTAGGCTAGGAATTCTGCAGTGATTGGGATGTTCGCTGATGACTACACAATGTTCAGCACTATTTGTAACTCCTCTCTAACTGAAGAAGTCCATGTCAAAATATAGCAAGACCTGGGCTGACAAGTGGCAAGTAACATCACACCACACAAGTGTCAGGCAATGACCATCTCCAACACTCTTGACATTCAATGGCATTACCATCACTGCATGTGACACGGTGGCACAGTGGTAAGCACTGCTGCCTCACAGCGCCAGGGACCCGGGCTCGATTCCTGGCTTGGGTGACTGTCTGTGTGGAGTCTGTATGTTCTCCCCGTGTCTGCGTGGGTTTCCTCCAGGAGCTCCAGGTTCCTCCCACAGTCCAAAAGACATGCTGGTTAGGTGCATTGGCTATGCTAAATTCTCCCTCAGTGTAGCCAAACAGGTGCTGGAGTGTGGCGACTAGGGAATTTTCACAGTAACTTCATTGCAGTGTTAATGTAAGCCTACTTGTGACACTAATAAATAAATCTTTGATTTGATTTGTTATTGTCACATGTATTAGTATACAGTGAAAAGTATTGTTTCTTGCGCGCTATACAGATAAAGCATACAGTTCATAGAGAAGGAAAGGAGAGAGTGCAGAATGTGGTGTTACCGTCATAGCTAGGGTGTAGAGAAAGATCAAAAGCCTTGCTAAAATCCATGTAAATATGTCAAATGTGTTACCCCCATTGACCTTCCATCTTCTACCCCAAAAATTCAATCAAGGGAGACGGATGTGGAGTTGCCGGCGTTGGACTGGGGTAAGCACAGTAAGCACAACACGAGGTTAAAGTCCAACAGGTTTATTTGGTAGCACGAGCTTTCGGAGCATTGCCCCTTCATCAGGTGAATGAAGAGTTCGGTTCACAAACAGGGCATATATAGACACAAACTCAATTACAAGATAATGGTTGGAATGCGAGTCTTTACAGGTAATCAAGTCTTTACAGCTGCAGACAATGTGAGTGGAGAGAGGGTTAAGCACAGGTTAAAGAGGTGAGAATTGTCTCCAGCCAGGACAGTTAGTGAGATTTTGCAAGCTCAGGCAAGTCGTGGGGTTACAGATCGTGTGACATGAACCCAAGATCCCGGTTGAGGCCGTCCTCATGTGTGCGGAACTTTTTTATCAGTTTCTGCTCAGCGATTCTGCGCTGTTGTGTGTCGTGAAGGCCGCCTTGGAGAACACTCACCCGAAGATCAGAGGCTGAATGCCCGTGACTGCTGAAGTGTTCCCCGACTGAAGGGCACACTCCTGTCTGGTGATTGTTGAGCAGTGTCCATTCATCTGTTGTTGTAGCGTCTGCGTGGTCTCACCAATGTACCATGCCTTGGGACATCCTTTCCTGCAGCGTATCAGGTGGACAACATTGGCCGAGTCGCAAGTGTCTGTACCGTGTACCTGGTGGATGGTGTTCTCACGTGAGATGATGACATCCGTGTCGATGATCTGGCACATCTTGCAAAGGTTGCTGTGGCAGGTCGTGTGGTGTCGTGGTCACTGTTCTCCTGAAGGCTGGGTAGTTTGCTGTGTACAATGGTCTGTTTGAGGTTGCGCGGTTGTTTGAAGGCAAGTAGTGGAGGTGTGGGGATGGACGGACACAATGTTCCATTCACAAATCCATGCTGACAGTTCTTAATTAATTTGTGCCTTTTTAAATGACAATATTTGCAATCCCACAATCATTTTTCAATAATTTGCCCACCAGCAAAATTAGACCTGTCGGGCAGAATTCTGCGCAACCCTCACCCCCATCCCCTTATTCCCCCCCACTCCCTCCCCCTCCCTCCACCCCCCCCCCCCACTCCATCCCATCCCTCACCCCCCCCCCCCCACTCCATCCCATCCCTCACCAGCCCCCAGTGGGTTCTGAGACGGGGGGAGTGTAAAATTAAATGGATGGGATTCCCCCTGTGATCTTGTCCACCCAAACCCTGATGTAACTTCACACCTAGACAGCCAGCCCCACAGGTGGGAAACCCGCCCATTTATCTATAGGGTCCTTAACTGGCCATTTAATGGCCTTTTCCATCCACTTAATTTTTAGGCTGGTGAAAGTGGGGGCAGGTCGGGTGGGAATGTGGCTTTGCACCTTTTCCCCATCTCAGGTGGGGCGTGGGGGTGTCCCACTCTGAAGATCCCTTCATTATTGGGGTGCCCTCCCCATCAGGACGTTGGAGCTCCAGGACCGTCTATCCCCGGACTACCCCACAACGCTGCAGTGATCCCCCTCGTGACCCCACAGAAATCCTAAAGGACATTTACCAGTGACCAAAGTCATACAATTAGAATTGTCCTACCTTGTTGCTTCATACGTGCCCTTAGATAAATAGAAAGGCTTCTGATTGTTATATTCATCAAAAACTCCCCACTGAAGATGAGCCCATTCATGAACAAAAACTCTCTCTGTAGAAACAGAAGCACTTTTGTTTAAAATTAGATCTTTGTTGTCATTTTCTGTGAGATATAAATGGAATTGATGCATCGGGAAGTTTAAATATTGGTGTTTAACTCTCTTGTCTGTAAAATGCACTCAGTGGCTTGAAGTTACTTTGTGGCTTCACAAAAAAATTCATTCTTCTGTTCCTCCATGTTAGTGCTGGAACTGATTTCTATCGCAATGTTTCTGAGTACGGGATAGAATTAGTCTGTTAAAGGGTTTCGTGGATGTGGTGCTCAATTGAACTGATGGGCAAGGGGATCTGCGTGTACAGGTACACAGGTACACAGGTCACTGAAAGTGGCAATGCAGGTGGAGAAGGTAGTCAAGAAGGCATACAGCATGCTTGCCTTCATCGGCCGGGGTATTGAGTTTAAAAATTGGCAAGTCGTGTTGCAGCTTTAAGAACCTTCGTTAGGCCGCGCTTGGAATATAGTGTTCAATTCTGGTCGCCACACTAACAGAAGGATTTGAAGGCTTTGGAGAGGGTACAGAAAAGATTTACCAGGATGTTGCCTGGTACAGAGGGCATTAGCTATGAGGAGAGGTTGGAGAAACTTGGTTTGTTTTCATTGGAACGACAGAGGTTGAGTTGTGATCTGATAGAAGTCTACAAGATTATGAGAGGCATGGACAGAGTGGATAGTCAGAAGCTTTTTCCCAGGGTGGAAGAGTCAATTACTAGGGGGCATTGGTTTAAAGTGCGAGGGGCAAGGTTTAAAGGAGATGTACGAGGCAGATTTTTTACACAGAGAGTGGTGGGTGCCTGGAACCCGTTGCCGGGGGAGGTAGTGGAAGCGGATACGGTAGTGACTTTTAAGGGGCATCTTGACAAGTACATGAATAGGATGGGAATAGAGGGATATGGTCCCCGGGAGGGTAGCGGGTTTTAGTTAAGTCGGGCAGCATGGTCGGTGCAGGCTTGGAGGGCTGAAGGGCCTGTTCCTATGCTGTAATTTTCTTTGTTCTTTGTTGTTTGAAAGGAGCTAATAAAAAATATATTGCTCTGTTTGTAACATTGCTCTTAGTTCTTTCACTGAGGCCAATTTTGTCTTAAATGTACCTCCCTACTTGTTGTCATAGAAACCACTGCACTCATCTTCATCACCTTCAGGGTTAGCAACTGGGATGATCTTTTTTCTTATCTATTCATTCACAGGATGAGGGTATTCCTGGCTGGGCCACCATTTATTGGCTATCCCGAATTACCACTGAGAAGGTGGTGGGTGAGCTGCCTTCTTGAACCGCTGCAGGCCATGTGGTGTAGGTACACCCACAGTGCTGTTCGGGAGGGAGTTCCAATTTTTGACCCAGTGACAGTGAAGGAATAGCTGACATATTTCCAAGTCAGGATGGTTATTGGCTTGGAGGGGAATTTGCAGTAAGTGATGTTTCCATGTGTTTGCTTCCCTTCTCTTTCTCGGTGGCAGTGGTCACGGGTTTGGAAGGCACTGTCGAAGGAGCCTTGGTGAGTTGCTGCAGTGCATCTTGTAGTGGTACACATTGTTGCCACTGTGCATTGGTGGTGGAGGAAGTGAATGTTTGTGGATGGGGTGCCAATCAATTGGGCTGCTTTGTCCTGGATGGTGTCAAACCCCTGAGTGTTGTTGGAGTACTCATCCAGGCAAGCGGCAAGAATTCCATCACACTCCTGACTTGTGCCTTGTGGATGGTGGACAGGCTTTGGGGAATCTGGAGGTGAGTTGCTCACCGCAGAATTCTTATGCTCTGACCTGCTCAGATAGCCACAGTGTTTATATGGCTAATCCAGTTCGGCTCTTGAACAATGGTAACTCGTGAGGAGGTTGATCGTGGGAGCTTCAGCAATCACAATGCCATTGAATGTCAAGGGGAAATGGCTGGACTCTATTTACGGTATCATAGTGATTAGCACTGCTGCCTCACAGTGCCAGGGACCCGGGTTCGATTCCTGGCTTGGGTCACTGTCTGTGTGGAGTTTGCTCTTTGTCCCCGTGTCTGCGTGGGTTTCCTCCGGGTGCTTCAGTTTCCTCCCACAGTCCAAAGATGTGCAGTTTAGGTGCATTGGCCATGCTAAATTGTGCCTTGATGTCAGGGGGATTAGTAGAGGAAATACGTGGGGTTACGGGGATAAGGCCTGGGTTGGATTGTTGTTGGTGCAGGCTCGATGGGCCAAATGGCCTCCTTCTGCACTGTAGGGATTCTATGATTCTACTGTTGGAAATGGAAATTGCCTGCCATTTATGAGACACTTATTTGCCCAAGCCTGAACTTTGCCCAGGTCTTGCTGTATATGGACACAAAGTATTTGAGGAGTTGTGAATTGTGCTGAATGCTGTGTAATCATCAGCAAACATGCCCATTTCTGAGCTACTGATGGAAGGAAGGTCATTGATAAAACAGCTGAAGATGATTGGGCCTCAGACACTACCTTGAAGAGTACCTGCGATGATGTCTTGGGACTGAGATGATTGATTTCCAACAATCACAATTATCTTCCTTTGTGCCAAGTATGACCCGATAAGTGGAGAGTTTTCCCACATATTCCCACTGACTCCGGTTTTACTCGGGCTCCTTGATGCCATATACAGTTAAATGTCTTGATGTCAAGGACAGTCACTCTCCCATATTCTATTTGTCCTGCACTTTACGGATGGTACATAGCTGGGCAATTTTCCACATTACCAGGTAGATGCCAGTGTTGTGCTGATTGTTCATTGGGAGTGGTGTTTTACCATTTAGAGTCCTGTTGTACTGGAACAGCTTGGCTAGGGCATGGCTAGTCCTGGAGCACAAGGCTTCAGTTGCATTGCTAGAATGTTGTCAGGGCCGATTGCTTTTGCAGTTCTGTCAGCCATTTCTTCATATCATGTGGAGTGAATCAAATTGGCTGAAGCTGGCATCTGTGATGCTGGGGACCTCTGGAGGAGGCTGAGATGGATCATCTACTCAACACTTCTGGCTGAAACTAGTTAATTAAATTCAAATTCCATGAGCTGCTGTGGTAGGATTTGAACCTGTGTTCCCAGAGCATTAACCTAGGCCTCTGGGTCACTAGCAAGCCACATTGCCAGTACCCCGCCACAATCTCCCCATCCCTCTCTCTATCTCTCTCACTAATTGAGCAAAATTTAGGACTCAAAGTACAACAACAATGGTGTTAACTTATTTAAGGTTATTTACCTTTTGGGCCATAAGCTGCAGTCAGACTGTTGTTTAGTATAAAGTTTGGGGTGAAGTGAATGTACCGGCCCTTCTCACCACATCCGCCATACTGGAGAGTGTACGGTTCATCTGCATATTTAAGGTATGGTTCAGCAATGACCACATCAGCCTAGGGAAAGACAAATAGATGTTTTCATGAGAGAATCACTGCACAAGCTCGCACACACTCACACACACACTCACAAACACACACAAATTCCAGCACGCACACACACACACACCCCAGCATGCACACACACACACACACAAACCCCAGCACACACACACACTCACACAAACCCCAGCACGCACACACACACACAAACACACACACACACACAGAAACAAACACAAACCCCAGTACACGCACACACAAACAAACACATACACACCCAAACAGACACATACACACTCACACAAACCCCAGCACACACACACACAAACACACACAAACAAACACAAACCCCAGCACACACACACACAAACACACACACGCACACAGGGTCCAAATTTACCATTGCGTCGTGCCCATTTTTGGGCACGAAAACTTGGTAAAGTCGGGCGTGAGGCGATTAGCGCGATCCACGCCGCATCTGCGCAGATGCCCACTTTAGCAAGGCCCAAAAATGGCCGCAATCCGAATTGCACCCGAAATGGGTGCAATGTCGATTTAAATGCATTTGCATGCATTTAAATTGAATTAATGGGCTGCCCGCCCAACTTTACCAGCGTTTCCCCTTTACCATCACGTTCGCGCGTCCAGATTCGGCGCGAAACAGACCTGCTCGGCAAAGGTCTGTTTTGGGCGCTCCAGCTTCTGAAGAGGTAAGTTCAGAGTTTCCAACAGCTCTCTGACTCAGATCGGTGGTTGGGGGATGGAGGGAGGCGGGTCAGATGTATCTCTGGTGGAGAGGGGGGGGGAGGGAGTCCCGATCATTCTCTGGTCGCGTGGGCAGGCCAGATGGTTTTCTTTTCGGAGGGTGGCGGGGCGGGGAGGGAGGGAGGCCAGATGGATCTCTGGTGGAGGGGGGGCGGACAGCGGAGTCTGCTGCACTCGGCGGGCGATTGGTGGGGGGGGAAGGAGGGCAGAGGGTCGCGATCAGTCTGGGTAGCCGGGTGGGGGTGGGTGGATAAGGGGGAGAGTTATGGTGTGGGGGTGGGGCGATGTCAGTGGGGGCCATCGCTCCTGGGCACTTTATCCACTTTTTGCAGCTCAGGAACGATGTGACAGGCGCGTTTTTCAAATTTTGTTCTCACTGCGCATGCGCAGTTCAGCGATTTGGGCACAATAAGCCCCGCCCACGGCGCGATTCAGACTCGTGATATTTTTTTCAGGCTGAGTGCGTATGGGGGCGCCTGAGAACAGATTTCCAGGTCGGATCTGAATTGCGCCCAGATTCAGCACTTAGAATCAAAATGGCAAAATTGGCCCTAAGTGCTGAATCTGGGCGCAATTCAGATCCGACCTGGAAATCTGTTCTCAGGCGCCCCCATACGCACTCAGTCTGAAAATAAAATCACGAGTCTGAATCGCGCTGTGGGCGGGGCTTATTGTGCCCAAATCGCTGAACTGCGCATGCGCAGTGAGAAAAAAAGTTGCAAAACGCACCCCTGTAACATCACTCCTGGGCTGCAAAAAGCGGATAAAGTGACCCGGGAGCGATGGCCCCCACTGACATCGCCCCACCCCTACAACATAACTGTCCCCCTTATCCATCCACCCTCACCCCACTACCCAGACCAATCGCGACCCTCTGCCCCCCCATTCCTCCCCACCGATCGCCCACAGAGTGGCAGTGGGTCCTGCCTGCCCCCCCCACCAGAGAACGATCTAGCCTTACCCCCCCCCCGCCACCACCAGAGAGCGATCGGTCCTCCCTCCTCCTCCGCGCCCCCCCCTCCCCCCGCCCCCATCCAGAGAATAATCCGGCCACCCTCCCACCCCACCAGAGAACGAACTGGCTTCCTTCCTCCCCCTCAACCCCCCCCCCCCGCCCCCACCAGAGAATGATCTGGCCTCCCTCTTCTCCCCCCACCTTCGCCAGAGATACATCTGATCTGCCTCCCTCCCTCCCCCCCATCACCGATCTGAGTCAGAGAGCCATTGGAAAATCTGAACTCACCTCTTCTGAAGCTGGAGGGCCCGAAACAGACCTTTGTTGAGCAGGTCTGTTTCGCGCCAAATCTGGACGGGCGAACGCGATGGTAAAGGGGGAAATGCTGGTAAAGTTGGGCGGGCAGCCCATTAATTCAATTTAAATACATGCAAATGCATTTAAATCGTCGTTGCACCCGTTTCAGGCGCGGTTCGGATCGCAGCCATTTTTGGGCCTTGGTAAAGTGGGCACTGTGCGGATGCAGGCGTGGTTCGCGCTAATCACGTTATCACGTTTTTGAGCCCGTTAATGGTAAAATCGGGTCCATAGAGTCATGGAGGTTTACAGCATGGAAACAGGCCCTTTGGCCCAACTTGTTCATGCCGCTCTTTTTTTTAAACCCTGAAGCAAGTCCCAATTGCCCGCGTTTGGCCCATATCCCTCTATATCCATCTTACCCATTAGTCTCACAACACCAGGTTAAAGTCCAACAAGTTTATTTGGTAGCACGAGCTTTCGGGGCATTGCCCCTTCATCAGGTGAGTGTAGGGGCAATGCTCCGAAAGGTGCAACGCTCCAAAAGCTCGTGCTGCCAAATAAACCTGTTGGTCTTTAACCTGGTGTTGTGAGACTACTTACTGTGACCACCCCAGTCCAACGCCGGCAACTCCACATCATCTACCCATGTAACTGTCTAAAGGCTTTTTACAAAACAAAATTGTACCCGCCTCTACTACTACCTCTGCAGCCAGCTTGTTCCAGACACTCACCACGCTCTGTGTGAAAAAATTGCCCCTCTGGACACTTTTGTATCTCTCCCCTCTCACCTTAAACCCATGCCCTCTAGTTTTAGACTCCCCTACCTTTGGGAAAAGATATTGACTATCTAGCTGATCAATGCCCCACATTATTTTATAGACCTCTATAAGGTCACCCCTCAGCCTTCTATGCTCCAGAGAAAAAAGTCCCAGTCTATCCAGCCTCTCCTTATAACTCAAACCATCAAGTCCCGGTAGCATCCTAGTAAATCTTTTCTGCACTCTTTCTAGTTTAATAATATCCTTTCTACAATAAGGTCACCAGAACTGTGCACAGTATTCCAAGTGTGGCCTTACCAATGTCTTGTACAACTTCAACAAGACGTCCCAACTCCTGTATTCAATGTTCTGGTCAATGAAACCAAGCATGCTGAATGCCTTCTTCACCTAGATCTCTTTGCTCTGTAACTCTCCCCAACGCCCTACCATTAACTGAGTAAGTCCTGCCCTGGTTCAATCTACCAAAATGCATCACCTCGCATTTGTCTAAATTAAACTCCGTCTGCCATTTGTCAGCCCTGGCCCAATTGATCAAGATCCTGTTGCAATCCGAGATAACTTTCTTCACTGTCCACTATGCCACCAATCTTGGTATCATCTGCAAACTTTCTAACCATGCCCCCTACATTCTCATCCAAATCATGAATATAAATGACAAATAAAAGTGGACCCAGCACGGATCCCTGAGGCACACTGCTGGTCACAGGCCTCCAGTTTGAAAAACAACCCTCTCCAACCACCCTCTCGCTTCTGTCATCAACACCGGCATCTCCACATTCTGTCATCAAGCCAATTTTGTATACATTTAGCTACCTCACCCTGGATCCCATGAGATTTAACTTATGCAACAACCTACCATGCGGTACCTTGTCAAAGGCCTTGCTAAAGTCCACGTAAACATCAATTGAGTACTTATCCAGTCAGCAGCTATTGTGTTGTGCAATCATAGTTGCCTGACTGGACATGATTCATAGACTGAGAGCTGTGTACAAAATTGCCTGCGATTGGGAACGAAGGAGGAGGCCATTCAGCCCACTGAATCCCTGTTAGTTCTTTCGAGCAACTCACCTCATCTCAACACCCACACCGCCATTTTCCCTGTAGTTCTGCAAATATTTTTTTCTTTAAATCATTCTCTTTTGAAAGCTGTGCTTGAATCTGCCTTCACCCAAATCTCAAGCAGCCCATTGCAGAACCGAATCACTCATTACAGAAAAGATTTTCCTCGTGGTGCTGTTGCTTCTTTAGCTGTGATAATGGGAATGCAATTGATTTTATATATATATATATATCAATTGCACTACCATCATCACAGCTAAAGAAGCAAGGAAAGCCTTTTCTGTAATAAGTGATTCGGTTCTGTAATGGGCTGCTCTAATGTATATATATAGTTTGCTTTATGTTTAAAAATTCAGCTTTTTTCTACGGTCAATCAGTATGTCTGGTAGGAATGCAGCTCAGATGCTGGGAGAGCAGGATAATTATTCATTTTAGTCATGTGGTGTTTACTTTGGCTGGAGCTTATGGATTTTTGTTGATAGATGGATATTTCCCCTGAAGCTTTTAATTAGGTTGATTGAAAAGGTCATGAGTTATCCAGCAGATGTTGCTGTGGTGATGGGAAGAGCTACGTCTGTGGCAGTGAAAAAAATTAAGTTAATAGGACAGCTGAAGTCAGAGGCATGTGCAGGCTGTCCCTGAGAATTCATGCGCTCTCCACAAAATCTCTCTCTGAAAGCTTCAAGATTGACAACACAATTTATAGCAAGTATGCCTGGATTTGCTAACTATTTATTTGAAAGTGTTTTTGAACTATGCGTGAATGCGACTTATTTGGAACTGGAACAGTCAAAGCTAGAAACTAAAGTTGCTTCCTTTCATTTTGTTCAAGCCCATGCTGCACTCACACGGAAGTGCTTTGAAGCAGGGATTACTGCAGTGATGCTGGAAAACGTGAATACAGGCTGATAATGCCCTGTGCAAGCCCCTGGTGTCTCACATCTCTGCTCAAATCACTGAGACCCAAGGCTCATTACAGCACCCTACATTCATCCTGACTGAGTACAGAGCAGAGACTGGGCCCAAAAACCAATGGAATTATTTTCTCTGCAGTCTAACAACTCCATTGGTTGCTTCCTTTGTCATTGAATTAGGGAGTGGTGTGGGGGGTGACAGGAATTTAAAGGGTAGTTTTCAGAAACTATTCCCAGCGTGGAACCTTGTCCTCAGGGAGCACAGGCAGGATTCCAGACATTCAGTCCACACCATTAACTATCCATGTTAAAAATTGTCTGTCTACTACTCCTAATTATAAATTCCAAACAATTTGCATTTATATCCTGCCTTTAATGTAGTAAAACATCCCTTCACGGGAGCCTTGTCAAAACACAGAATCACATATGGCGATAGTGGGCCAGGAGACCAAGAACTGGGTCAAGGAAGTAGGTTTTAATGAGTGTCTTGAAAGAGAGAGAGAGCTTGAGAAATGGAGAGGTCTAAGGAGGAAATTCCAGAGCTTCAGGGCCATGAGGCCATGACTACCAATTAAAATCGAAGAGACTCATGTCAAGGGGCTGGAATTAGATGAGTGGGTCATGGGGCTGGAGGAGATTACAGAGTTGGGATGGGGACAGGTCATGTAGAGATTTGAAAATAAGGACAAGGACTGGAAATGTGGTGTGGACGGCTTGCCATTTTCATAGAATTATAGAATGGCTACAGTGCAGAAGGAGGCCATTTGCACCATCGAATCTCCAACAGAGCATCTTACCCAGACCCTATCCCCGTAACCCCACGTATTTACCCTGCTAATCCCCCTAACCTACACATCATGGGACACGAAGGGGAAATTTAGCATGGCCAATCCATCTAAGCTACACATCATGGGACACTGAGAGGAAATTTAGCATGGCCAATCCACCTAACCTGCACATCTTTGAACTGTGGGAGGAAACCGGAGCACCCGGAGGAAACCCATGCAGACACAGGAAGAATGTGCAAACTCCACACAGACAGTGACCCGAGGCCGGAATTGAACCCGGGTCCCTGGCGCTGTGAGACAGCAGTGCTACCCACTGTGCTGCCCACATTTTCCATGCAGAATGGGGCAGAAAACCATTGATTTAATGCTTCTGATGGTTTTCTGTCCATCATGCGTGGTATCTATAGGGAGTGAGTGCTGAATTCACAATAAGTGTCTCCCAGTACAGAAGGCTTTGTCCTGGCAGCACAACTTCATGAAGTGATCTCCTTAGTAAAGTATTGGCAGAGGAGGGGAGAAGGTAATGGGTTCATAAGGGCACAAAATTACTTAATGGATTGGTGTGAAGATTATTGTAAGTTATAAATAGGAAAGTTCAGCCTATAGTAGTGTTCTGATAATTAGTATTCTGAAGCTGCAAAGCACAATTCATGAACAACTAAGGTTCAAACCACTCTCACGAATGGCAATATTAGTCAGAATTTGATCGTCCTGCTCGCCACGGAAATTGGAACAGGCGAGCGGTGGACCGTGGAATGTCCGTTGACCTCGGGCAGGATTTTACAGTTTTGGGGCGAGTGAGGCCATAAAATCCCACCCAACATTGACTATGATTGGTCTGCCCTATGGAATTTACTAATTTCTGAAAATTTTCCCATGATATGGACACGGATTGTTAATATTTTTAGGATTCAGGTGCGTACAGTGCACAGCACAGAACTGGCTGTTCAGCACCACTTGTCTGTGCTGGTGTTTATGCTCTGCATGAAACTACTTTGTCTAAACATAACGCTTCTACACCTTTTTATCCACAAGTCACGATCGAGGTTCCCCTTGAATAGATTTATGGTATTGATGGAGAAGCTAGATAATGACTTGTGGATAAAAAGGTGTAGAAGCGAACACTGTTATGTTCAGACAAAGTAGTTTCATGCAGAACATAAACATCAGCACAGACAAGTGGCCTGGGATGCTTAGTACATGCTCCTGCTGGGTGTGTTTTTGGCAAGGCACCCCTGAGTTTAACCTCATAATAGTGGGGTGGGGGAGTTGTGGGGGGTGGGGGAGGGGAGAGGAGGGGAGGGGTGGCATTAAAATTGGGAACCTGCTTGCCATATTTCAATAGATAATCAAGGGTCAATTAGACTTTTTACCAAGCCAATTGATCCTGATAAAACACTGCCCATGACATAAAATGTTTGGTGTGGGCGGGTGAGCGTGAGCGAGCAGCCCGATTTTTGATATCAACTCTTCAAAGAATAGGAAGGAAAGGGGGGGGGGAGGAATTCTATCTTCAGGGGCTGTCTATACGGATTGGGGGAGGGGGGCCAGACCTCTCCTTTCTTCCTACCCACTGGCAGCTTTAAACCCACAACGCCATCTCTAACCAGCCCAAATCCTTCTGTCAAGACCCCAGATTTATCTGTCTCCAGGATCCACTGGGTCTTCTTCTTCCTCCTCCTCCTCTTGCATCCCTGGCAGAGCCCATGAATGCACTCTTGGCGCTGTGGGGACTGATCAACCCGGAGCTCTCAAGTGTATGACCCAAGAGGAGCTTTATGGCTGCAGGGCAGGTTGACGTGAAGTGGCTTGGCTTCTAACCACTCTTTGGCCAAAGAAATTTCTCCTGAATTCCTGACTGGATTTATTACTGACTATTTGATATTTAAAACCTTTCCTTTTGTATTGGAGGGTAGGCCTTGTGGCACAGTGGTTGTGGTCCTGTCTCTGAATCAGAAGCTCTGGTTTCAAGTCCCACCTCAGGACTTGACGAGCACAGAAGTTACTTTCATGATGTGGTGAAACAGATTGATTATCAGCCTATAAATCCTTCCAGTGTGCCTAATGGCCGGAGGTAAGAGTGGGAGAGCTTCCTGGTCAGCCATACTGCAGGTGTCCAGATCACCAACAACCTGTCCTGGTCCTCCCATGCCATCACTATAGTTAAGAAAGCCCACCAACGCCTCTACTTTCTCAGAAGACAAAGGAAATTTGGCATGTCAGCTGCAACTCTGACGAACGTTTACAAATGCACCAGAGAAGGCATTCTTTCTGGTTGTATCACAACTTGGTATGGCTGCTGCTCTGCCAAGACCGCAAAAAACTACAAAATGTCATGAATGCAGCCCAATCCATCACGCAAACTAGCCTCCCATCCATTCACTCTGTCCACATTTCCCACTGCCTCGGCAAAGCAGCCAGCATAATTAAGGACCTCACGCACCCTGGACATTCTCTCTTCCAACTTCTTCCTTCGGGAAGAAGGTACAAAAGTCTGAGGTCACGTACCAACTGACTCAAGAACAGCTCTTTCCCTGCTGCTGTCAGACCTTTGAATGGACCTACCTTGCATTAAGTTGATCTTTCACTACACCCTAGCTATGACTGTAACACTACATTCTGCATTCTCTCCTTTCCTTCTCCTTGAACGGAATGCTTTGTTTGTATAGCACGCAAGAAACAATACTTTTCACTGTATGTTAATACGTGTGACAATAATAAATCAAATTAAATCAAGAAGGCAATGGCAAACACTGCAGTACACAAGCGTGATCATGGTGCAATCCAATGGGAGCCCGTGGTTGGCAATGCCCTCTTCAGGCAATGGTACCTGGAGGAGGAGGAGAGGTTTTGCACAAATGGAAAAGCTTCTTTGATTTAACTGGATGGCAAACCAGCTGCGAAAGAGCCAGGATTTCTCCAACCTCGCCGGCAGCTGGGATTCTCTGGTCCCACTGCTGTGAATGGAGATTTTATTAAGGGCCAAATTCTCCATTCTTGCTGGTAGCGGTGGCGGGGTGAACGAGATCGGAGAACCCAGGCCAGGATCTCAGATCGAATACTTCACTCTGACGCTGTGCTGTTAAAAACAGAATAGTGTTTGCCTCCTCAGAAAATGGATAATCTCACTTTCTGTGCGTCTGTGGGAATAATAAGGTGTTATATAAATTGATCTGTTTAATTCTACTTTTGGATCTCAAACAAGTGGCACCATGCATTTCGGAATAGGAGAAGGCCATTCGCTCTGTAAGGATTGTAGCTAATCTGTACGTTAACTCTGTCTACATGCTTGGATTCTATAATCTGTAATACCCATGCTTAACACAAACAGACCAACCTCAATTTCAGAATTTTCACTCAGCCCACAGCCTGGGGTTTGACACACCAACATCTCCACAGTCCATATTATACAACTTTCAAAATTAAACACTTCCGCTTTCCTCTTTTCCAACTATTACACATGTTTAAACAAAAAGACAACACTCCAAATAACTACACACCAGCAGTTTAAAGTTTATTTATTGGTGTCAGAAAGCTTGCATTAACACTGCAATGAAGTTACTGTGAAGATCCCCTAGTCGCCACACTCCGGCGCCTGTTCGGGTACACTGAGGGAGAATTTAGCATGGCCAATGCACCTAACCAGCACGGCTTTGGACTATGGGAGGAAACTGGAGCACCTGTAGGAAGCCCACACAGACTCGGGGAGAACGTGTAGACTCTGCAACATGACCCAAGCTGGGAATTGATTCCCGATCCCTGGCGCCATGAGGCAGCAGTGCTAACCACTGTGCCACCCCCAAAAAAGGAACATTTCACAAATTTGCACGTCATCCTTGCGCACGGAGGCAAGGTGGCACAATGGTTTGCACTGCTGCCCCATAGCACCAGGGACGGGAATAGGGCATGGGTGGGATTGTGGTCTGTGCAGACTTGATGGGCCAAATGGCCTCCTTCTGCACTGTCCGGGTTCTATAATTCTAATTAGAGTAAAGCTCATCAGAGCAAAGTTTATTTCCCTCCACACACACTGCCCCTTCCAGCTCAACCCATCTGTAATCCAAAGCTTTCAAATGGGCAAGAGAGAAAAATCCAACACTCAGATACAACATTCCCAATAACTAACACATCATTTTCATGATAAAATGGGCAGAGTTGTGGAACTCGATCCTCAAAAGGACCCTCAGAAATTCTGGAATAACATGTAATAACACTTTCTGACACCACTGACTGTTCATTGCAAAGTATTTTCTTTGAAATGAAATTCACATGAAATGTAATATACAATTCAAAATTTAGAAGTTTTAGTGCAATCTGTATAAAATAGCTTTATACATACAATATATACTTTATTTTTAGAATTTATAACATAGAGAATACATAATTTCATACATATCATTTGCTTTTTCTTGTTATTGAATTACCCCCTGACTTGTTGTGGGAGAGAAGCCGTTAAGTAATCGCTAATCTTCAGGCGAAGTACACAGTTTATCGAAAGTCTGCTGCCAGACTCCGCTGAGAATTCCCTCGGAGCTGCACCCCCTTCCTCCTCCGCCGCCGAAACTTTGTCAAACATTCGGCGCAAATCCTCCCCCCAACCCCGTGAAGTGCTGAAGGGGGTTTGAGAAATTCTCGGGGTTGCAGAGGGAGCAGCTGGAAGGCATTTCTCACTTTTCGCTGCTCACTTACCTTCTGGTAGGATTCAGTCGTGGGTCTGTGAACCGAGCTGGAAATAACTGACCATGTTTTCGGCAGCAGGATTTTCACATCTGAAAAATAAACTTGTCGCTTGGTCGCTTGGTGGAGGTAGGAAGAGGCAGCAGTCACTATTTCCTGTAAAGCAAAGACAAATTTTAAATCAATACCATGTTTCATGAATCGAGCAAAGACAGGGAAGAGGATATAACATATTCCTCTAACTCTCCCTCTCCTCACCAAATCCTGAATTCTAAATAATAACGTACAACATGAAACACAGTCACAAAGCAAGAGCTATTAGTTCTCTTGGGACAGCACATCAATGCCTCACCTTAATATTTTCTATAAGGTTGTCATCACGTTGGACTCGAGGGTTAATAGCAATAACTATGTCTCTATATCCATTATTTTCCAGCCTTGCTCCAGAAGAATTTATAACATAATCACACACAATGCAGCTGAGCACAAAGGCGAAGGTTTCTTGGAACCTCATTGTTGCACCCTGACTGTCTGCACCAATATCTTCCTTCACTGTGACGTCCGATTAATATACTGACTGATCTCATGATTTGGCAGTAACACAGGGGTACTGTGTGAGCTGGAACTGAATGGATATTAAAAGAAAGTAAGAAGTTTAACAACACCAGGTTAAAGTCCAACAGGTTTATTTGGTAGCAAAAGCCTGTTGGACTTTAACCTGGTGTTGTTAAACTTCTTACTGTGTTTACCCCAGTCCAACGCCGGCATCTCCACATCATAGTTAAAAGAAAGCCAGTGGGTTTGGGAGAAAAGAACACGAATCATCGAAATTTTAGCATCGACTGCCAGGCACTTCCAATAGCTGCTCCCATGTGAATTCAAGAGGGAATTGGAAATTCCCCCAGGCCCAATGGCAGAATTCTGAGATTGCCACAGAGATGAACAAGAATCCCGAACAAATAAAGAGCAGCAACTGTATTATCAGTGATGGAGTGTGACAGGTTGCACTCTAGACCTCACTGGGGAGCAGAAAAATTATACTTTTGTGAAACCTGAAGGCCTTGAAGACTCAGAATGAACTCTCTCCTGATAGGAACATAGGAATTAGGAGCAGAAGGAGGCAAATTCAGCCCTTCGAGCCTGCTCCGCCATTCAATCAGATCATGGCTGATCTCTCCCTGGTCTCAAATCCACCTCCCCATCTTTTCCCCATATCCCTTATCCCTTTTTAAAATTAGAAATCTATCTCGCTTCTTCTTGAAACCATTCACCGATTCAGACGCCTCCGCGCTATGAGGCAGAGAGTTCCACAAATTCACTACCGTCTGCAAGAAGTAATTCCTCCTCATCATAGTTTTAAATCTATCGCCTCTCAACCTATAGCTGTGGCTTCTTGTTCTAGATTGCCCCATAAGAGGAAACATTTGTTCTATGTTTTATATACCTCGAACAGATCCCCTGTCATCCTTCTAAACTCCAGCGGGTACGAGCCCAAACTGTTTAATCTCTCCTCATATATCAGTCCTTTCATTCCCGGAATCAATCTGGTGAACCTCCTCTGAACTGCCTCCAATGCCACCACAACCTTCCTCAAAAAGAGACCAAAACTGGACACAATACTCCAGATGTGGATGTCATTTATGAACACCATGGACAGAATCTTGTGTTCTCACTAATGGCGAACTTGAAGACAGGAAGCACATTTAATTAGGTGGCATGGTGGCATACTGGAACCCGACTGCCAGGAGTAAGAACATTGCAATGTTACAATCCCAGCTAATGCTGATATTGGACAAGCTTTTTTTTTTAGAAATCGTGGAGGAAAGTTCCTGAAGGAGTTTGCTGATGAATCTTTAACGCAAAGAATGAAACTTTTATTAAACAAGAAATAATGAGCAACTTTACAGCAGACAAAAAGGTTGGAAAGATCTCAATACAAATGCCAGAAAATTATTCAAATGTTCACGATTCCTTCTCTCCAGCTACTTTTATGGACACCTACAAATTTGGGAAGATGAAACACTTTACCGTATCTCTCTTATACTAAGTAAGCAGTACATGTGAATTAATAGGTGAAATGTGGTCAGACACCATGCTCTAAAGTTCCTCAACTTTCTCAGAAAACTAAGGAAATTTGGCATGTCAGCTACGCCTCTCACCAACTATTACAGATGCACCATAGAAAGCATTCTTTCTGGTTGTATCACAGCTTGGTACGGCTCCTGCTCTGCCCAAGACCGCAAGGAACTACGAAACTAAATGTAGCCCAATCCATCATGCAAACCAGCCTCCCATCCATTGACTCTGTCTACACTTCCCGCTACCTCGGCAAAGCAGCCAGCATTATTCAGGACCCCACGCACCCCGGACATTCTCTCTTTCACCTTCTTCCGTCAGGAAAAAGATACAAAAGTCTGAGATCACGTTCCAACTGACTCAAGAACAGCTTCTTCCCTGCTTCTATCAGACTTTTGAATGGACCTATCTTGCATTAAGTTGACCTTTCACTACACCCTAGCTATGACTGTAACACTACATTCTGCACTGTTGAAGGGAGATTTAAAGAATAGGTTTAGAGGGAACAATATCCTTGATTTAGGTGCCTGTGTAACAATTTATATTCAAAGGTACCTGTACAGCAATTTATAATAGCAGGAATAAATAATATGTAATAAATATGTCTGAATTTACTGTTATACAACCACAAAGGGCATGCATGAAAACTCCACCATGTTAACAGGAGCTCAGGATAGTAAAATGACACAAGATGGATGCTAGCTTTTAGCCACATTCCTGAATACCATTAGCTGGCTTGAGCACAAACTTGTGCACAATAGACCACAGATACTGGTGACTGGTACCAGTCTATGATCTGAAGTCTCGGATGAAAACCAGACACGGAGGATTAGGGAGGACAGTCATGGGAGATGATAAGGAGACCCACTGGACAAGGAGTATTGTACACTCAAGGACTCCAGGTGGGAGAAAGAAAGATAATATTGATGAGGTACCATGAGTCGTGTCCATGAGACCACGAGCTGATCATGCACAAGCCCACCTTACGTAATGCCTTTTTCGTTGGATATGTGACTGCTGTATGTAATCTGTAATCAATGTTATTGGACAAGGTCCAGCCTTGATCGGCTGTGTCAGTGGCTGATTAACCATTAGGGTGAGTAGGCTTAAGCCTAGGGGCCCGGAAGGGAGGGGGGCCTGAGAGCAAAAAAAAATTGGTTTAACCCTTTTAAGGGTGAATAAATTTTCATAACTGTTCAGGTGAGCGTTCATTTTCGGCACTGAAGAGGATGAAATTCTATTTGCGCTCAACAATGAGAGATGAGAAACTTAGTCATCTGGCACTCATGCACATTGAATTGAAAAGGATGTTTTTCCTTTGTTTGTCGGAGAGAGGCACTGGGTTTAACAGAAGCCATCTGCCCGCCGGCGAAAATAAATCGTTTGATGCGAGGACCAACCCTGTGCTTTGAGTGATTTCTTTGAGATTCTCTCCCGCTAACATGCACTCTCTTGTTTCCTTCTCTATGAATGATATACTTTGTCTGTATAGCACGCAAGAAACAATACTTTTTGCTGCATGTTAATACATGTGACAATAATAACTCAAATCAAATCAAA
This sequence comes from Mustelus asterias, assembly GCF_964213995.1. Lineage (NCBI taxonomy): Eukaryota > Metazoa > Chordata > Chondrichthyes > Carcharhiniformes > Triakidae > Mustelus > Mustelus asterias. The sequence goes on along the minus strand of NC_135808.1, from coordinate 126,258,153 downwards.
TCAAGTAAATGACAGATGGGACCAAAGCCGACTCTGTGGATTTCTCATAACATCACCTGTCACACCGTGAGCCAAACAGTCTCACTGAAACTCTGGGTGGAATTTTCCCACTTTTGGCAAAGTGTTTCTGCATGGTGTTTTTAGCCACTTTGAAGAACAAAATTTTTGCATAGGTTTCACACTGACTCCATGGGGGGGGTGGCCTATTACTCGCTCACTCCTCCTTCAGCTGAGCACTCCATTAATTGGGGCACTCCATTTCAAGGCCACCCAAAGTGCTACCCAACCACTTGTTCATGGTCCAAAAATGAGAATGACTGTTAAGAAGTCAGCCCGTAGATTCAGGGAGACATCTGTGAATGGGAACCCAGGTAGGAATTCAGAGAGGGGAGAACAAAAACAAGAGAAAAGACAGCAAGGAGAATAAGAAAAGTGATAGGCAGAGAAATCAAGGGCCAGAATCAGATAATGCCACAGTAAAAAATAATCGGAACAGGACAAGGAATGTTAAAAGGACTGGCATTATGGTTTTGTACCTGAATGCTCAGCGCTTTTGAAATACAATGGATGAATTAGTTGCACAGTTAGATGTAAAGGAAAATGATATCGTTGAAATTACAGAGACATGGCTCCAATGTGACTATGCATGGGAACAAAACATTGAGGACTATTCAGTGTTTAGGAAAGACAGACAGAAAGGAAAAGATGTTGGAGTTGCATTATTGATTAAAGGAGATATCAGTACAATATTGAGCAAAGATATTAGCACAGATGATGTGGAATCTGTATTGGTCGAGTTAAGAAACATTGAGGGGCAAAAAACATTCGTGGAGGTGGTTCACAGACCGCTAATCTGTAGTGGTAATGTTGGGAATAGCATTTAGTTAGGAAATCAGAGATGCATGTGATAAAGGAACACCTGTGATTATGGGTGACTTTAATCTGCATATATATTGGGTGACTCAAATTACTACAATAGTGACTACAATAGAGGAGGAACTTCTGGAATACCGTGAACAGTTTTGGTCCCTTTATTTAAGGAGAGATGTACTGGCATTGGAGGCAGCTGGAGAATGTTCATTGGGTTGATCCTGGGTATGAAAGGATTTTCTTATGAGGAGAGGTTGAGTGGGTTGAGCCTGTACTCATTGGAGTTTAGAAGGATGAGAGGTGACCTTATGGATGAACAGGGATACTACCCACTAATACATATGACAATAATAAATCAAATCAAACCAAATCAATTGAGACATATAGGATTCTCAAAGGGCTTGACAGGAGAGATGCTGAGAGGTTGTTTTCCCTTGTAGAGAGTGTAGGACGGAAGGGCATAATCTCAGAGTCAGGGGTTGCCCATTTCAGACAAAGATTAGGAGAAATTTCTTGTCTCAAAGAACAAAGAAGAGAACAAAGAAAAGCACAGCACAGGAGCAGGCCCTTCGGCCCTCCAAGCTTGCACCGATCGTGATGCCCAAACTAAAGTGGAAAACAAATATCTGCTCTGACTTGGTCCACATCCTCCTATTCCCTCCCTGTTCACGTACCCATCCAAATGCTTCTTAAATGTTGTTAATGTACCTGCTTCCACCACCAAACTAGAAAGAGTGCAGAAAAGATTTACGAGGATGCTACTGGGATTTGATGGATTGAGTTATAAGGAGAGGCTGGATAGACTGGGACTTTTTTCTCTGGAGCATAGGAGGCCGAGGGGTGATCTTATAGAGGTCTATAAAATAATGAGGGGCACAGATCAGCTAGATAGCTATATCTTTTCAGGGGAGACCTGATAGACCTCCAAAATTATGAGAGGCATAGACAGGGTGGATAGTCAAAGGCTTTTTCCCAGGGTGGAAATTTCAATGACAAGTGGGCACAGGTTCAAGGTGAGAGGGGGAAAGTTTAAGGGAGATGTACGGGGGAAGTTTTTCACGCAGAGTGGTAGGTGCCTGGAACTTGCCGCCAGAGGAGGTCATAGAGACATAGAGCCATAGAGGTTTACAGCATGGAAACAGGCCCTTCGGCCCAACTTGTCCCTGCCGCCCATTTTTAAAAAGAATCCCGAATCTAATCCCAATTTCCCGCATTTGGCCCATATCCCTCTATACCCATCGTACCAATGTAACTATCTAAATGCTTTTTAAAAGACAAAATTGGACCCGCCTCTACTACTACCTCTGGCAGCTTGTTCCAGACACCCACCACCCTCTGTGTGAAAAAATTCCCTCTCTGGACACTTTTGTATCTCTCCCCTCTCACCTTAAACCTATGCCTTCTAGTTTTAGACTCCCCTACCTTTAATGACTTCATATATAGTCGTCCTGCAACTGTTGAAACAGATCAGCCACTCATAACCATCTTAAAGAAACCTCTCCACACTGTGGCGACACAGCTTTAAAGCATCATGCCAAAGCTGCAACGCTACAATCTCAGCGTCATCTGGCAAGGAGCTGTACTCGGCTGATGCCCTCTCCAGGGCATTCCTGCCCACCAAAGACCAGGCAGATCGTGAGGAAGACATGAGTACAGGATCAATGATGTCTTACTGCAGTCATTCAGCACCTTGGTGAGGCAACATCTGGAGTATTGTTTATTTTATTTAATATTATCTCTGTCACAAGTAGGCTTACATTAACACTGCAATGAAGTTACTGTGAAAATCCCCTAGCCGCCACACTCCAGCACCTGTTCGGGTACACTGAGGGAGAATTTAGTATGGCCTATGCACCTTGCACCAGCAAGTCTTTCGGACTGTGGGAGCACCCGGAGGAAACCCACGCAGACATGGGGAGAACGTGCAGACTCCACACAGACAGTGACCCAAGCCGGGAATCGAACCCAGGTCCCTGGCGCTGTGAAGCAGCAGTGTTAACCACCGTGACACCACACCGCCCCTTTGTGTGCAGTTTTGTTCTTTTTGTCTAAGAAAGGATATCTTTGCCATAGAAGGAGTGCAGTAAAAGTTCACCAGACTGATTTCTGGGATAGCAGAATTGTTATGTGAGGAGAGATTAGGTCAACTGGGCCTGTATTCACAGGAGTTTAGAAGAATGAGAGGAAAGTTCATTGAAATATATAAAGTTATGAAAGGGCTGAATCGGCTGGATTTTGGGATGTTATTTCCTCTGGCTGGGGGTCTAAAACAAGGGTCACGGTCTCAGGATATGGGGCAGGCCATTTAGGACTGAGATGGGAAGTCATTTCTTCACTCAGAGGATGGTGAACCTTTGAAATTATCTACCACGGAAGGCTGTGGAGGCCAAATCACTGAATATATTTAAGAAGTATTTAGATGACCACTTGAATCAGTCAGCATACAAAGTTATGGACCAAGTGCTGGAAAATTAGAATAGAAAGGTGTTTGATGGCTGGTACAAACATGATGGGCTGAAGGTTCTCTTTCTGTGAGGTAAAACTTGAGCCCTTGTTATTAGTGTTTGGGAACCCAGCACTTCTACACTATGTATGTGGAATAAACAACAGTGACTGTATTTTTTTTATATGAAATAGGAGGGTGTTTGGATAAATACTTTTGTACCCTGTGGCTTGCCATATTCATGTGACCTCTGATGCCTTGTTGGGTAACTGCAAGCATTTGGGCAGTAGCCATTTGACACGCCACATGGAACTTTGCTCAAAAATCCATCCTGCATTTGAATAATACAATTTCCACTGCTAACCACATCCCAGAAATGCACCCTTGGACTCCGAGTGAGCGTGAAACTGGGACTATTGCTCAATGCTTGCCAGTTTCAACATGAAAATCCATTTGAACTGCAATTACCAGCTTTGTAAGCAAATGTTCCTGGAACAAATCCACCCAAGAGACAAGGAGAGGTCTTTTCAAGACCAATTTTCTCTGTGTACCTTGGTATAAAAGTGCAAATATGAGTGTGAAGCCAGTGCGTTGTTCCCAGTGTAGCATGTGGGAGGTCCTGGAGGCTCGTGGCCTCCCGGACATCCACATCTGTGAGGGGTGTGTCGATCTGCGGTTCCTGAGGGACCGTGTTAAGGAGCTGGAAGTGCAGCTTGAGTATCTTAGGCTGTTAAGGGAGAATGAGGAGATGATAGACAAGAGCTATCATCAGGTGGTCACACCAGGGCCAAGGGTGGAGGCCAAGTGGGTGATGGCCAGGAAGGGTAAAGCTCGGGTGATTGAGAGCACCCCGGTGGATGTGCCCCTACACAACAAGTACTCCTGCCTGAGTACTGCTGGGGGGGACAGCCCGCCTGGGGGAAGCAGCAGTGGCCGTGTCTCCAGAGTGGAGTCCGGCCCTGTACATCAGAGGGCTAAGGAAAAGAAGAGGAAGGCAGTGTTAATCGGGGACTCGACAGTAAGGGGGTCAGACAGGCGTTTTTGCGGAGTCTCGGATGGTGTTCTGCCTCCCTGGGGCCGGGATCCAGGATGTCGCTGGGCGACTCCCAGAAATCCTGAGGGGGGAGGGAGAGGAGCCAGAGGTAGCAGTACATATTGGCACCGCTGATGTGGGAAGGAAAGGGGAAGGGGTCATGAAAAGAGAGTATAGGGAATTAGGAAGACAGCTGAGAAGGAGGAAAGCAAAGGTAGTAATCTCAGGATTACTGCCTGTGCCACGGGAAGGTGAGGGCAGGAATGGAGTGAGGTGGAGGATGAATGTGTGGCTGAGGGACTGGTGCAGGGGGCAGGGATTCAGGTTCCTGGACCATTGGGACCTCTTTAGGGGCAGTTGTGGCCTGTACACAAAAAACGGGTGGCACTTGAATCCCAGGGGGAACAATATCCTGGTGGGAAGGTTGGCTAAGGCTACTGGGGAGAGTTTAAACTAGGAAATAGATAGTCTTGATGACGACACAGAAGTGAGGTAGAAAGCTCACCTGGGGGGATAATAATTCTTCTCATGGGGGAATACACGAAATAAACTCCAATAGATGGGAGAATGCCAGTCAGTTACTTAACATAAAAGCAATGTTGCAATGACTATGAAGTACTCTGCTGCTTTAAGTGGAACACGAAAATAGGTAACAGATTTGTTAAATACAGCAATATACTTCTATGGCTGTAAAATGACCATTACTCAGTGCCTGATGGCCTTTAAGTCACAGAAATGTATAGCAGCATTTGAAAAATACATTAAAAATCCGGGGTGCAATTTGTCACTTGCCAAATTCTATAATCAACATTAAAGATTCACAACTAGCTTGGAGTAAATGTAACATGCCTTTCCAACACAAAAGTATGAATTGTTACTCTTCTTCCTCCCGATTAAAAATTCAACCGAGTTAAAATAGTTTGATTTCATGCTGCAATGACACACAGTAATTCTATGTTCTTCTGATATTTGAAACACAAATGACGAATTTAACCATCTGCATTTCTTACTGTGTATAAGAGGGGCATTTGTGCAGCTTACTGGCTCTTTAGCGTATTCAGGAACGATGCGTCAGTTGTGAATTTCTGTTTTAAATGCGCTCTGGGGAACAATCACAATGGAACAAGGCAGCCAGCTGCTGAAATTTAACCCCAAATAAATGAAATATATCTCGGATAAACATGAATTTACAATGAACTTCTGAAGACAGGGCTGTATTTCTTTTTAAAAATAGAGCCAATAAACATTTATATCCATACAAGACTGTTGCAGTATATAACAAACTTAAATTCAATTACAATGCAATGCTCAATAAATGGAAGAGATAACAAATAAAAACAGGTATACGGCATTTGCCTTCATCAGCCGGGGCATTGAGTACAAGATTTGGGAAATCATGTTGCAGCTATATAAAACCTTAGTTAGGCCACATTTGGAGTATTGCGTGCAGTGCTAGTCGCCACACTACAGCTTTGGAGAGTGCAAAGAAGGTTCACCAGGATGTTGCCTGGTCTCAAGGATGTTGGCTATGAGCAGTGGTTGAATAAACTAGGATTGTTTTCACTAGACAGAGGCGGAGGGGAGGCCTGATGGAGTTCTACAAAATGATGAGAGGCATGGACAGGGTGGATAGTTGAGGCTTTTTCCCAAGAGTGGAAGTGACAATTACAAGGGGGCACAGGTTCAAGGTGAGGGGGTAAAAGCTTAAGGAAGATGTGCAGGGGATGTTTTTCCACGCAGAGAGTGGTGGGTGTCTGGAACTTGTTGCCAAAGGAGGTGGTGGAAGCAGGCACATTAACACCATTTAAGAGGCATCTGGATGGGTACATGAATAGGGATGAAATAGAGGGATACAGACCGAGTGAGGGCACAATGTTTTTTTAAGTTAGTTAGTGCATCATGATTGGCATGGGCTTGAAGGGCTGAAGGAGGGCTGTTCTTTTCTTTGTTCCAGGCCTCAAACTTGAACGCAGCACGGAGAATTACTATTTGGTTTTTGCTTTCTCATGTCTCATGCTGAATGCAGCCCCCTGCCAAATTGGTTTAAATCCTTCCCCACAGCAAATTAGTTTAAATCCTTCCCCACAGCACTTGTTAATCTTCTCAGAAAGACACTGGTCTCAGCTCTGCTGAGGTGTATCCCACGCACCTTGAACAGGTCCCATCTGTCTCAAAACAGATCCCAATCTCCTAAGGAGCCTGAAGTCCTTCCTTCTGCACCATTCCTTAGCTACATCTTTACCCTTTTTATCCTATTATTTCAGTATTCATGTGGCATGGGAGTAAATCAGAAAGCATCACCCTTGAGTTTCTGCTTTTTAATTTCCTCCCCAACACCTAAAATATACTGCATAACCAAGCCATTCAGCAAGATCAGTCCATTTGGCCTTTGTACTCCACTCAAGCCATTTATATATTTACCATTGTCCCTTGGATTAGAGTTTTTAGAAGCTCCTTACCCACTACTTCCACCACCTCCCCCATCCCAACACCCTGCACCAAATACCCACCATCTACAATCTATTTTGTTTATCAGATACACCCAGCTCAATGATATTCCTCTGATATATGTAACTTTTACAAACACCCTTTGTTACAACCAGACAGTCAGTAGCCAACCATAATTAACATCTAGCCAGGTTCCTTCATTGATTATTGACTGTCACGGACAAAGGAATTAGGAGAAGTAGGAGACAAATTCAGCCCTTCGAGCCTGCTCCACCATTCAATCAGATCATTGCTGATCTCTTCCCTGGTCTCAAATCCACTCCCTCACCTGTTCCCCATATCCCTTTTCTAATTAAAAATATGTCTATCTCCCTCTTGAAACCATTCAATGATTCAGACTCCAACGTGCTGTGGGACAGCGAGTTCCACAAATTCACCACCCTCTGCAAGAAATAGTTCCTCCTCATCTCAGTTTTAAATTTACCGCCTCTTGACCTATACCTGTGATCTCTTATTCTAAATTGTCCCATAAAAGGAAACGTTTGGTCTATAATTACTTTATCCATCCCTTTTAAAATTTTATATACCTTGATCAGATTCACTCTCATCCTTCTAAATCCAGTGAGTATAAACCCAAACTGTTTAATCTCTCCTCATACATCAACCCTTTCATCCCCAGAATCAATCTGGTGAACCTCCTCCGAGCTGCCTCCAATGCCACAACATCCTTCTTCAAATAAGGAGGCCAAAACCGGACACAACACTCAAGATGTGGTCTCACCAACACCTTATACAATTGCAACAACATTTCTCTACTTTTATACTCCAGTCCTTTTGCAATAAATACCAACATTTCATTTGCCTTGTTTATTACGTACTGCATCTGCATACCAACTTTCTTTAAAGCCAGAAAGAAAAGCATGTTAAATTTCAGTTTGAGAAAAACCACTACCACTTCGCACACTCCCCAAATTACTGCTGCCATTCTGTTGGCATGCGATTTTTTAGGTTTACCAGGCTTTCTCGCTCTTAGACACAAACTTAAATGCTCCATCTAACAGTACCCATGAACACAAAAGATCTAGTTTTTAGAAATCCAGTTTACTAAATCTAATAGGATGAATAACAGCTGTTACGATCCCAGTTGATGTTCTAACTGGACGGGAAGATTCCTTAATGGAACCCTGGTTCAAAGGACTATAACTTTTACTTTTTTAAATAAATTTGGAGGAACAGAGTCACATGATTGCTAGTGAGTCAATTTATTAGTGTCACAAGTAGGCTTACATAAACACTGCAATGAAGATACTAGTTTTATCAGAAAATAACATTTATTAAACATGATAAAATTGGATTAGAATGCAATACTCCTTAACGCCCCCTTTATTTTGACAATTACACAGGGTTTAGGATTAACACGCATTACAAAATACATCTTAAGCTACAATGGTTTCATTAATGCACACAGTATCTTTTAAGCTCATCAGATGACTGTGGTCAAATGCACACACTCCACTCTGAACCCAAGTTAGTGTCTGTGGATTTCTCCTCGGAATCCCCCCAAATGATTGCCATATGAGAATTTCCAAACTCCACTTTCAAAAACACATTTTAAAAACCTTCCCTCCCGTGGTTAGCACTGCTGCTTCACAGCTCCAGGATCCCGGGTTCGATTCCCGGCTCAGGTCACTGTCTGTGTGGAGTTTGCACATTCTCCTCGTGTCTGCGTGGGTTTCCTCCGGGTGCTCCGGTTTCCTCCCACTGTCCAAAGATGTGCGGGTTAGGTTGATTGGCCAGGTTATAAATTGCCCCTTAGAGTCCTGAGATGCGTAGGTTAGCGGGATTAGTGGGTAAATATGTGGGGGTAGGGCCTGGGTGGGATTGTGGTCGGTGCAGACTCGATGGGCCGAATGGCCTCCTTCTGCACTGTAGGGTTTCTATGATGATTCTATGAATAATAACACTTAGCGGTTTGCATTCCAAAATCCAGACTAGGTTTCCAAATGATAATTTTTAAACAAAGCTTCTGCTCCACTTTTTATCCAGCAATCCCTTTAGGATTTGTTGGTCTTGGCTGCTGTACAAACTGTTGACAATTGCTTTAACTCTTAATTCCCAGACTGTATTAAAATGTCATCAAATAGAGGTTTACTGTTCCACTTTAAATCTAGTTACTGCAATTCAGAACACTTGGTTTACTCTTCCTTAAAATCTTCGAAACAATACCTTGGTCTCTGCTCTCTAACGTTGGTTGTCTTAAGAAACTCTCTCTGGGCCAATTCCCTGGTTATCTGGACAGCAGCTGGTACCTGAGGAAGCCTGCCTCTTCCTAGCTCCCGTCCTGCTCAGTTTTCTTTTCTTGCAGGATTGAGAGATGTTCACTCTCTGATGTCCTGTCTCCAACTGCCAAAAAATTCAACTAAAACGTAAACTTTAAAGCTTTTATCCTTACAAGAGCCTCCAGTTACGAGGCAACCGCTGCTAGTTCTATATTCTTCAAGCCATAACCCTCTCGAAGCACAATAAAATCACAGTGGGAACGGAAATCAATCCCCACACATCTCAGCACCTTTGTCCAGCATGAATCTAGCTATAGGTTATTACCCTTCCAGGCACAGAAACATAAATTAAATACACTTAAAAACTATATACTATTTCTAAACAACCTTTATTTTCCTGGCGTAGTCATCAATTATTGAAAATAAATCTGAAATTTCCCTTTCCAGTTCAGTATATATTAAAGTCAGTTAAGTCTCCAAAAATGGAGTGAGACATGCAGACTCAATTCTTGGAATAAGTAAACTTTACAACAGGCATTAGGTAAGCATAGTTAGATTACACTATGTCGCCCACTGCCTATGAAAAATGCTTTTACATCGATTTTAGCCTGTCTTGATGCTCTCTCCATTCACATTGTTTTGTTTCTTAAAGACTTGATTAGTTGTAAGTATTCGCATTCCAACCATTATTCATGTAAATTGAGTCTGTGTCTTTATAAGCTCTGTTTGTGAACAGAATTCCCACTCACCTGAAGAAGGGGCTTAGAGCTCCGAAAGCTTGTGTGGCTTTTGCTACCAAATAAACCTGTTGGACTTTAACCTGGTGTTGTTAAACTTCTTCCTATGGCGAAGCCAGTTCTCCACCCATCTAGCCACTTCTCCTTATATCCCATGAGCCTTAACCTTCTTAACCAACCTGCCATGTGGGACTTTGTCAAATGCCTTACTGAAATCCATATAGACGACATCCACGGCCCTTCCTTCATCAACCGTTTTTGTCACTTCCTCAAAAAACTCCACCAAATTTGTAAGGCACGACCTCCCTCTTACAAAACCATGCTGTCTGTCACTAATGAGATTGTTCCGTTCTAAAGGCACATACATCCTGTCTCTAAGAATCCTCTCCAACAACTTCCCTACCACGGACGTCAAGCTCACCGGCCTATAATTTCCTGGGTTATCCCTGCTACCCTTCTTAAACAACGGGACCACATTCGCTATCCTCCAATCCTCAGGGACCTCATCCGTGTCCAAAGAAGCGACAAAGATTTCCGTCAGAGGCCCAGCAATTTCATCTCTCATCTCCCTGAGCAGTCGAGGATAGATGCCATCAGGCCCTGGGGCTTTGTCAGTTTTAATGTTCCCTAAAAAACCTAACACTTCCTCTCTTGTAATGGAGATTTTCTCTAACGGCTCAACACCTCCCTCCGAGACACTCCCGGTTAACACGCCCCTCTCCTTCGTGAATACCGATGCAAAGTATTCATTTGGGATCTCCCCTATTCCCTTGGGTTCTAAGCATAATTCCCCTCCTTTGTCCCTGAGAGGTCCGATTTTCTCCCTGACAACTCTTTTGTTCCTAACGTATGAATAGAATGCCTTAGGATTCTCCTTAATCCTGCCTGCCAAGAACATCTCGTGACCTCTTTTTGCCCTTCTAACTCCCCGTTTGAGATCTTTCCTACTCTCTCTGTATTCCTCCAGAGCTCCATCTGTTTTCAGTTGCCTGGACTTAACGTACGCCTCCCTTTTCATTTTAATCAGATCCTCAATTTCCCTGGTTATCCACGGCTCTTGAATCCTACCTTTCCTATCTTTCCTTTTTACAGGCACATGCTTATCCTGCAGCCTTATCAATAGTTCCTTAAAAGACTCCCACATGCCAGGCACGGACTTACCCTCGAACATCCTCTCCCAATCAACATCCACCAATTCCTGCCTAATCCGGCTATAGTTAGCCTTCCCCCAATTTAGCACCCTGCCCGTAGGACAGCACTCATCCTTGTCCATTACTATCCTAAAGTTAACAGAGTTGTGGTCACTATTTGCCACATGTTCCCCTACCGAAACTTTGATGACCTGACCGGGCTCATTTCCCAGAACTAGGTCCAGTATAGCCCCCTCTCTAGTCGGGCTATCTAGATACTGTTCCAAAGAACCTTCCAGTACGCATTTTACAAATTCCTCCCCGTCCGGTCCCCCAGCTCTAAGCACTTTCCAGTCTGTGCCAGAGAAATTAAAGTCCCCCACTACAACAACCCTATTTTTTCTGCACCTATCCAGAATCTCCTGACATATCCTTTCCTCCACTTCCTGTGGGCTGTTGGGTGGTCTGTAGTACACCCCCAGCATAGTGACTGCACCCTTCCTGTTTCTGAGTTCCACCCACAGCGACTCAGTACATGACCCCTCTAAGTTGTCTACCCTCTGCACCGCGGTAATATGCTCCTTAACTAATATCGCTACTCCCCCACCTTTTTTAGCCCCTCCTCTGTCTCGCCTAAAACACTTATACCCTGGAATATTCAGCTGCCAGTCCTGTCCTTCTTTTAACCAAGTTTCCGTCACCGCAACCACATCCAAATTCCGCATAAGCATTAAGGCCCTAAGTTTGTCTGTTTTACCCGTTACGCTCCTCGCATTGACGCAGATGCACTCCAGACCTCCAGGCCCACTCAGGTCATCCTGCTCCAGAGTGCTCCTCTTCTTAGCTAGCCTTGCCCTGGCCCCCAGCTAGCAACCTGCCTCCAATCCGAAAATTTTCCATCCACCACCACCCTCTGTCTTCGACCAGACAGCCAGTTACCTATCCAATCGGCCAACTTTCCCTCAATCCCACACCTCCTCACTTTCATCATAAGCCGACCATGGGAGACCTTATCAAATGCCTTACTAAAATCCATGTATATGACATCAACTGCCCTACCTTCATCAACATACTTAGTTACCTCCTCAAAAAATTCAATGAAATTTGTGAAGCACGACTTGCCCTTCACGAATCCGTGCTGACTATCCCAGATTAATCCACATCTTTCTAAATGGTCGTAAATCCCATCCCTAAGGACCTTTTCCATCAATTTACCAACCACCGAAGTAAGACTAACCGGTCTATAATTACCAGGGTCATTTCTATTCCCTTTCTTAAACAGAGGAATAACATTCGCCATTCTCCAGTCCTCTGGCACTATCCCCGTGGACAGCGAGGACCCAAAGATCAACGCCAAAGGCTCTGCAATCTCATCCCTTGCCTCCCAAAGAATCCTAGGATATATTTCATCAGGCCCAGGGGACTTATCGACCTTCAGTTTATTCAAAACTGCCAGGACATCCTCCCTCCGAACATCTATTTCCTCCAGCCTATTAGCATCTCTACCTCATTCCTGTACTCTGTGTCGTCATTGTTTGAGACCAGACCCACTACGGTGGTGTCATCAACAAACTGAAAATTGAATTGGAGGGGAATTTGGCCGCACAGTCATAGGTGTCCAAGGAGTATAGTAGGGGGCTAAGAACACAGCCGTGTGGGGCACCGGTGTTGAGGATGATCGTGGAGGAGGAGGTGTTGCCTATCCTTACTGACTGTGGTCTGTGAGTTAGGAAGTTCAGGATCCAGTTGCAGAGAGAGTTGTGCCTGTGGCCAATCAACACTCATGGATCATAAAATCTCAGCGGGCTTATTGGAGTCCCCAACATCCTAAAAATTCAAGCCAATAGTTGATGGGAAAAGGAAAGATAGTGGAGTCCTCGAAATGGCATCCGGGTTGGCGCCTCAGCACTGATCTGTTACACAATCGATGACTCTTGTGCTGCTTTTCATGTAGACGGGAGGAACATCTGCATGGTAGGTTGTTGCATAAGGTTAAATCTCACGGGATCCAGGGTGAGGTATCTAAATGGATACAAAATTGGTTTCTTGACAGAAGCCAGAGGGTGGTTGTAGCGGATTGCTTTTCAAACTGGAGACCTGTGACCAGCGGTGTGCCTCAGGGATAGGTGCTGTGTCCGCTGTTATTTGTCATTTATATTAATGATTTGGATGAGAATATAGGAGGCATGGTTAGTTAGTTTGCAGATGACACCAAGATTGGTTGCATAGTGGACAGTGAAGAAAGTTATCTCGGATTGCAACAGGATCTTGATCAATTGGGCCAATGGCCTGACGAATGGCAGATGGAGTTTAATTTAGATAAATGAGAGATGATGCATTTTGGTAGATTGAACCAGGGCTTGACTTACTCAGTTAATGATAGGGCGTTGGGGAGAGTTACAGAACAAAGAGATCTCGGGGTACATGTTCATAGCTCCTTGAAAGTGGAGTCACAGGTGGACAGAGTGGTGAAGGAGGTATTCAGCATGCTTGGTTTCATTGGTCAGAACATTGAATACAGGAGTTGGGATGTCTTGTTAAAGTTGTACAAGACATTGGTAAGGCCACACTTGGAATACTGTGTACAGTTCTGGTCACCCTATTATAGAAAGGATATTATTAAACTAGAAAGAGTGCAGAAAAGGTTTACTTGGATGCTACTGGGACTTGATGGTTTGAGTTATAAGGAGAGGCTGGATCGACTGGGACTTTTTTCCTTGGAGCATAGGAGGCTGAGGGGTGATCTTATAGAGGTCTATAAAATAATGAGTGGCACAGGTCAGCTAGATAGTTAATATCTTTTCCCAAAGGTAGGGGAGTCTAAAACTAGAGGGCATAGGTTTAAGGTGAGAGGGGAGAGATACAAAAGTGTCCAGAGGGGCACTTTTTTCACACAGAGGGTGGTGAGTGTCTGGAACAAGCTACCAGAGGTAGTCGTAGAGGCGAACAATTTTGTCTTTTAAAGAGCATTTCGACAATTACATGGGTAAGGTGGGTATAGAGGGATATGGGCCAAATGTGGGCAATTGGGATTAGCTTAGACCATATCCCTCTATTCCCATCCTATTCATGTATTTGTCAAGACACCCTTTAAAACTCACTATCGTATCTGCTTCCACTGCCTCCTCCAGCAGCGAGTTCCAGGCACCCACCACCCTCTGTGTAAAAAACTTGCCTCGTACATCTCCTTTAAACCTTGCCCCTCGCATCTTAAACCTATGCCCCCTAGTAATTGACTCTTCCACCCTGGGAAAAAGCTTCTGACTATCCACTCTGTCCATGCCCCTCATAACCTTTAAAAAAAAGGGCGGCATGGACAAGTTGGGCCGAAGGGCCTATTTCCATGCTGTAAACCTCTATGACTCTAATTTTTCTTTGCGAGCACATAGCAACTTTGGAGCAGCTTAGATTCAGTTCTGTCTCTGGACTGCAAGGACGCTACTGTCTTCTTTTCACAGGGCAGTTGGTCCTTCTTTTCCCAAAGTGAAACCAAAACCAACCTGCAAACACCGTTTCTCCAAGCACGCCTTTTTCAGTCATGAACCACCATGGGACCTCCTTTAGTCCATCAGGATCAAGCGGTTTCCAGCCTCTATAAAACTGCTTAATTACCTTTTCCTTTGAATGGGTATCAAAAGCAATCAGAGTTCTTGCATTAACCCTTTGAGGAAACAAAGAACAAAGAAAATTACAGGAACAGGCCCTTTGGCCCTCCAAGCCTACACCCACCATGCTGCCCGACTGAACTAAAACCCCCTACTTTCCCAGGGACCATATCCCTCTATTCCCATCCTATTCATGTATTTGTCAAGACACCCTTTAAAATTCACTATCGTATCTGCTTCCACTGCCTCCTCCAGCAGCGAGTTCCAGGCACCCACCACCCTCTGTGTAAAAAACTTGCCTCGTACATCTCCTTTAAACCTTGCCCCTCGCATCTTAAACCTATGCCCCCTAGTAATTGACTCTTCCACCCTGGGAAAAAGCTTCTGACTATCCACTCTGTCCATGCCCCTCATAATCTTGTCGACTCCTATCAGGCCGCCCCTCAACCTCTGTCGTTCCAGTGAGAACAAACCAAGTTTCTCCAACCTCTCCTTATAGCTAATGCCCTCCATGCCAGGCAACATCCTGGTAAATCTTTTCTGTACCCTCGCCAAAGTCTCCACACCCTTCTGGTAGTGTGGCGACCAGAAATGGTCGCCACACTATATTCAAAGTGTGGCCTAACTAAGGTTCTATAAAGCTGCAACATGACTTGCCAATTTTTAAACTCAATGACCCGGCCGATGAAGGAAAGCATGTTGTATGCCTTCTTGACTACCTTCTCCATCTGCATTGCCACTTTCAGTGACCTGTGTACCTGTACACCCAGATCCCTCTGCCTATCAATACTCTAAAGGGTTCTGCCATTTACTGCATATTTCCTATCTTTATTCGACTTTCCAAAATGCATTACCTCACATTTGTCCGGAAACAGGCACTAAATCTTTCAGCCCCGTTGCGTAGGTTTTCCCGTGGCAGATGTGGCAATCCATTCAAATCATCATAGAATCATAGAATCCCTACAGTGCAGAAGGAGGTCGTTCGGCCCATCAAGTCTACACTGACCACAATCCCACCCAGGCTCTATTCCCAGGCCCTGTTACTCTTCTAATCCCCTGACACTAGGGTCAATGTAGCATGACCAATCAACCTAACTCGCACATCTTTGGAGTGTGGAAGTAAACCGGAGCACCCGGAGGAAACCCACGCAGACACGGGGAGAATGTACAGACTCCACACAGACAGTGACCCAAGCCGGGAATCGAACTCGATTCCCTGGTGCTGTGAGGCAGCATGCTAACCACTGTGCCACTGTGCATTAGCCATTGACTTCCTGGACCAACAGATCCCGCCAGTGGGACCGGTCAGAATATCTCACCCACTGTCTTTTAAAACATTAATCCTTCCAGAATGTTCTTTGTCCTTGAATATGAACTATTTTCTGAGACTACAGTGTTCATGACACTTCCAACAGCAAATAGGGAGGGGGAAGGGTTGCAGTTGGGGGGATTGGGGTGCCACCGGGTGGCACGGTGGCACAGTGGTTAGCACTGCTGCCTCACAGTGCCAGGGACCTGGGTTTAATTCCCGGCTTGGGTCACTGTCTGTGTGGAGTCTGCACGTTCTCCCCGTGTCTGCATGGGTTTTCTTTGAGTGCTCCGGTTTCCTCCCACAGTTGGAAAGACGTGCTGGTTAGGTGCATTGACCCGAACAGGAAACGAAGTGTGGCGGATAGGGGAATTTCAAAGTAACTTTGTTGCAGTGTTCATGTAAGCCTATTTGTGACTAATAATAATTAAATTAAAATATGGGGGGGGAGGTGGTGGCGGGTGCAGGGTGGATGATGGTGGTGTGATGTTCATGGCACTAGGGTGGTATTCTCACAGAGTTGGGGGGAAAGTGGGTCCAGATCCCAGCCCAGCCTCTGGGGCATGGAAATGGCATGAATAACTCTGGGATTGGAAGCTGAAATGTCAATTCTCAGGGTGAAAAGTAAACTCTGCAATAGCTACAGGAAAAACAAGCAGTGAATACACCTGGGCAACATGCCAACGAAAAGAAGCTTTATTTATTTCATCACATTTATACGTTAAAACATGTTCTGTTTGGATAAACACAATTAGCTGCTGAGGATTCGGATTTTCATTTGGTCTGAGACATGTCTTTACAGTGGCGGAACCTTTCGTGAATTCTTTATGTTATTACCTTAAATCCATGGATTAAATTCCACCTATGCAAGTATGTGCCTCATTTCCCTGAAATTAATCATTTAATGATATTCAGGGCAAGTGTTTGCACTGACCTGAAAACTGAGATCCAGATTTGAGCCCCTTTACTCCCAGGAATAAAGTCAAACAACAAAAAAGGATGTTATTTTTGGAACTCCTTTGGCACTGACTGCACCCCCACCCCTGCCCAAGCTGGGAATTGAATCCAGATCCCTGTGAGGTGCTGTGAGGCAGCAGTGTTTAGGCCCTAACCATGCCCCCCTGAGTTTTTTTGGCAGAGTGTCGTACAATCTGGAGAGAAAACCTGGCCTGTTTCTCTGGAGAAAAACACGTTGGTTTTCTCTCCTGAAACAACACTGTCATCTTTTGGTAAGACTCCCTCCCCCACCACCACCATTGAGTCACTTCAGAACTGATAGTATCTTACACATAGCTAGTTAAAAGGTGGAAAAGCTCACCTTGTTCCACTGGGAGATATCCAAGATTTTGAATAATGAGGTATAATTATATTAGTTATTAGCATAAGCGTTCATTGTATTCATGCATTTGAACTGTAACAAGATCTGACAGGCTTCACAATTAGTCCACCAGTCCAAACTCGAATCCGGATTGCTTTCCAAATTCCAATCAGTTGGATAGAATTCTCTACGGGCAGCAATTCAACCGGGTGACAGGTGACACATAATACGACTAAACATGTTCTCAATGGTGGGGGAGTCCAGAACTTGGGGTCATAGTTTGAGGATAAGGGGTAAATTTTTTGGAACTGAGGTGAGGAGAAATTTCTTCACCCAGAGAGTGGTGAATGTGTGGAATTCACCACCACAGAAAATAGTTGGGCCAAAACGTTGTCTGATTTCAAGAAGAAATTAGACATAGCTCTTGGGGCTAAAGGGATCAAGGGATCTGGGGAGAAAGGGGGGATCAGGATATTGAATTCAACGATCAGCCATAGACAAATTGAATGGCTCGAAGGGCTGAATGGCCTACTCCTGCTTCCAGCTTCAATGTTTCTATGTCACCCCTGAAACTCCCTGCATCACCTTAGAGCCCATCACCATTACCCTCTAATGCCTTCCCTCCTTGAGGAGTCCACACCTATCACAGTCCCCATGCCAACCCTGATCCTGACCCCTCCACTGGTTTCCACAACCAGTTTTCTGAGCTGAATGAGCATTTACTTGTAAACTGTCTTCTCTGCTTGTAAACTGTCACTACACCTGGTCTGAGTAAAACAAAGCAAATAGATAGGTAAAATGGGAGCTGTATGTTGCAGCTAAATTGAATGACAAAAGAAGTGGCCAGTTGCTTCACTTTAAGTGACATAAATCTGCTGTGCTTTCATGTGAACAAAAATATTCCAAAAAATCCAAACCTAATTCCTTTCTTCAATAAGATAAAAGCAAAATACTGCGGATACCGGAATCTGAAACACAAACAGAAAATGCTGGAAAATCTCAGCAGGTCTGAGAGCATCTGTGGAGAGAGAATAGAGCCAACGTTTCGAGCCTAGCTGACGAAGGGTCAGCTCTGACGAAGAGTCATCCAGACTCGAAACGTTGGCTCTAATTATGACTGTAACACATTCTGCACTCTCTCCTTTCCTTCTCTATGAATGGTATGTTTTGTTGGTCTAGTGCACAAGAAACAATACTTTTCACTGTACACTAATATATGTGACAATAATAAATCAAATCAAATCAAATCAAATGATTTCTTGCTACCCGGCTTATATTGCTGGCCTCCAGTTTTGCCACAATTGGACGCTCTGGGCTACATTTTCTGGGGCTTCCAGTAGTGGGTGGAGAGGTAGGGGAGGGGGCAGTGGGCTGGAAAATCAGTACTGTACTGAGTGTCTGGGACGACCTAAAGATTCGTACCCAATTTAAACCTCCTTGTTTCAGAGATAGAGTCAAAGAACTGGCACTTCACACTTGTGGGCTGTGTAAAATTAGGTGTGATGTGATTAAAAGATGAAGGGGGATAGAGCGAAGTCGTAAAATCCCACCCATACGCCGGAAGTCTATCACCCCGCCCGCCACAGAATCAGAGCGAGGGGCAGACAACAGAAATGTCTGTTGACCTCGGGCAGGAATTTCTGGTCTCGCTCGAGCGAGGCCATAAAATCCCGCCCATAAAGTCTGTAGGAGGACTTGTGGCACAGTTGTAGTGACCTTACCTCTGGAGCTGGAAGCTCCAGGTTCGAGTTGAAGTCGGGAATGGGTTAATGAACTTTGTCACACTTAAGCATTAAGACCCAAACTCTGTGATTTTGTTGAGAACACTGCAGAGTTCATGTTTTTGTCAGAGTTCGGTGTTTTTCATGTCTGTGCCAGATAAGAGGAACAGCTTTTCTTGTTATTAAGAAATGTGATTAACCCAGCTCGAAATAAGCTAAACAGTCTCCATTTTTATGTACCTTTGTTTAACACGATGGAGTTGACATGTATGCCTTCTGTTTTTGTATAACCATAGATTTATATATATATATTCATCATACGTTATTCATCTTATCCTGATATAAAGTATTATACAAACTTGTATGTATATTAGTTAACTTGTTTGTGCCAAACCTGTGATGTTGTTTCAAGGATATAAATGATGAACAATCGTGGCCTTGGAGATCGAACAAACTACGCAGAGGAAGATACTGCTAATACAACAAGAATCTCACCATGAACAATGACAGACATCTTAGAGAATTGCAATGTAATGAGGGCGGGGCCCGGGACATATATAAACTCTGTTCTTACTTGTGTTCGATGAGAAGGCTGGGGGTCCACTGTTAGGAACCTCACTTCTCCCACAATTGTGAAAATAAACACTGCATTTTGAACCACTAATAGTGTCAGAGGTTTTTTATCTACAACAATTGGGGGCTCGTCCGGGATAATCTGTTTACGGTCCGGTTGAATGGCCACGACCAGAACACCGGAATAGATTATCGAACTCTAAATAGAGTGGGTCAAAATGCAGTGGGTAATCATCTGTGATAAGAGTGTGTGATGTTTAGACGTGAGTGAGATAGAGACTGTCTGAGTGATCGCCGGAGTTTGAAGGAAAAGCCTTCATGTGTAAGAGTTAGAAGGAAAAGCCTTCTGAGGAGAAGCTGGCTTAAAAAAAATAGTATAAGCGGTGGTACGGAGGGATCTGATCAACCCTTACAGGTATCACCGGACTCCGATAAAAGCGACCTGGGAGGGGGAGAGCGAGAAGGGAGAATAAGTCACTCCAGGTGGTGAGTATAAACTTATCAGTGTTATGGCGGGACAAAGACAGTGGGGACCCCCTGGTCCCTAATAAATGAATTTATGACTAAGAGGGACAGACTCATAAAACAGATGATAAAAGGGGGATGGGATTTAGACCATCCACTCGACCAACAACAAAAATGGTTGGAAAAGGAAAAGAAAAACAAAACTAAGAAAATTGGAGTTCTCTTAGTTCATCAATTGGCTGGATTAATTGAATAGGTTTCAGTCTCGGGTAAGAAATGGGCTGATGTCAAAGAAAAAATTAAAATGTTAATCAACAAAGGGGTGAAAGAGCCTCCGAATTTGGGGAACGACTCTTTAGAATATACCAAGAATGTTGGGGAGTACCCGAAACTGCCCGAACAGATAGAACCTTTTTACAAGCATTTAAAGACGGGCTGTCGCTAGCTCACCAAAAAATCCTTAAAATGGGAGTTCTCAATACCCAGACTTATGATGAATTAGTGGAATAGGCATCTGGAATTAGAGATGGACCAGATGAGAAACCATACCTACAAATAAAACAGGAAAATGTTCATGCAAACAGTAGGTAAGATAAACCAAAGGGTGCGTGCCATAATTGTAGGAAACTGGGTCACTTTGTCAGGCACTGTAGGGCTCCAAAGGGGGGTAGTGAAGTCTGCAAAATGGCAGATAATGAAGTAATGAGGGGATCTGCAGGTCCTCTCATTGACGTGTACTTATCAAAGAAAAAAGCATTAATAAAGAGGATGCAAAAGGATGGCTGGGATACGTCTCAGATCTTAGAGCAGCAGAAAACGTGGATATATAAAGAAAAGAGAAACAAGGCAAAGAAGATAGGAGTATTGTTAATGCATCAGTTAGCTGGACTAATTGAGCAAGATAGAAAAAAGATTAGAGAACTAGAATTCAGAATAAGAGAATTGGAGAAACAAAACCAAGTCTTCGAAGAAAAACAATAGAGAGAGGAAACTGTTCCTCTACCTCCGAATGAGTCCACACAGGGACCACCCGCTCCTCCAGAGGAGTAGGAAGTGTTAGAATACAACTCAGCACCAGTAACCCGGAGTGGAACTGGTGCACGGCCAAAAGCAAAATTATAAACCCCTCTCCCAGTGTAAAACAGAGATTCAGAGAGTATTAGGGAATTGATGCGCGTCAATAAGCACATGGAACCAAGGCTTCGGTATTGAAGGCTTTAATAAAGTAACAATGGAACTACTAACACGAATACACCAGTTCAGACTGAAGGGGTCCTGCCGGAGCAGGGGGTCTTATACCTCGTCACCAGAGGCGGGACCCCACTGGAATGTGCCATGATAACTCTTATAACAGGTAAACACCCTAACCCAACAACATAGTACAACCCCCACAGTAACAACACCCTAGCCCAACAGTAACATAGTAACAAACCCCAGTGGTGAACCAACGATGGTTCACCACTTTCACCCCTCCTTTAAGAACAAAAGGTGGCGGGGTGGACGAAAAACAGGTCATATAAACAGACAATAACAGAAAAATCACAGGATTCACAAGTCCAGACGGTCTGGAGGACCGCACCGACGCTGCGATCTCCTCAACACCGGTTGCGAAACCGGAGCAGGTGCCGATCTCCTCAACACCGGTTGCGAAACCGGAGCAGGTGCTTGTGGTGGCGCTCTTTCCAAAGCAACGTCTGGCTGTCCCCTCAAGAACTCCCGGGCCGGCCGGCCCTGGTGAGGCGATGGTGCAGGGGATCCTGGAACGTTTGGTGGTAGTGGTGGTGGTGATGATGATGGTGGCGCCGATCTCCGAGTCTCAGGCAAGCTGTACATGGGAGTAAAAGTGTTATGCACTGGTCCCGGTGCTGACCGCGCCACATCTGGGGAAGTAATGAGGAGTAGTGGATTCGTGACTGGGGGAATAGGAGCGACAGGAGTTGCTATGTCCCCTGCGGGCGCCAGGTCTCTAATGGAGACAGTGTCCTCTCGCCCGTCAGGATATGCCACATAGGCATACTGAGGGTTGGCGTGGAGGAGTTGGACCGGTTCGACCAAGGGGTCGGACTTGCGAGCCCTCACATGGCGCCGCAGAAGGACGGGTCCTGGGTACGTCAACCAGGCTGGCAATGAGGTCCCCGAGGACGACTTCCGAGGGAATGAGAACATCCTCTCGTGGGGAGTAGCATTGGTTGCCGTACACAGGAGGGAGCGGATAGAATGGAGCGCATTTGGAAGGACCTCCTGCCAACGGGAGACTGGAAGGCCCCTGGATTTCAGTGCCAGTAGGACAGCCTTCCAGACTGTAGCATTCTCCCTTTCCACCTGTCCGTTACCCCTAGGGTTGTAGCTCGTGGTTCTACTAGAGGCAATCCCGAATGAGAGCAGGAATTGCCTCAAGTCGTTGCTCATGAACGACGAGCCCCTGTCGCTATGAATGTAGCAGGGGTACCCGAACAGGGTAAAAAGTTCACTGAAAACCTTAATGACGGTGGCAGTTGACGTGTCCGCACAGGGGAAAACAAACGGAAACCGGGAATACTCGTCTATTATGTTGAGAAAATAGACATTCCGGTCCGTTGAGGGAAGGGGGCCCTTAAAATCCACACTCAGTCTCTCAAAAGGGCGAGTGGCCTTGACCAATTGTGCCCGGTCTGGTCGATAAAAGTGTGGTTTGCATTCTGCGCAAATCCGACAGCTTCTAGTCACTGACCTGACATCCTCCACCGAGTAAGGCAGGTTGCGGGCTTTGATGAAGTGGTAGAGTCTGGTCACTCCAGGATGACACAGATCATTGTGGAGAGCCTTCAAGCGGTCCTCCTGCATGATGGCGCATGTTCCGCGCGAGAGGGCATCCGAGGGCTCATTGAGCTTCCTTGGACGATACATAATATCGTAATTATAGGTGGAGAGCTCAATTCTCCACCGCAAGATCTTATCGTTCTTGATCTTGCCCCTCTGCGTGTTACTGAACATAAACGCCACGGATCGTTGATCCGTGATCAGGGTGAACCGCTTACCTGCCAGGTAATGGCGCCAGTGTCTGACTGCCTCCACAATGGCCTGAGCCTCCTTTTCCACCGCTGAGTGCCGAACTTCTGGGCCTTGAAGGGTGCGGGAAAAAAACGCGACGGGCCTGCCTGCCTGGTTTAGTGTGGCGGCTAGGGCGAAGTCAGATGCATCACTCTCCACCTGGAAAGGGATGGATTCATCCACCGCGTGCATCGTGGCTTTCGAGATGTCGCTCTTCAAAACCTTGAAGGCCAATTGGGCCTCCGGCGTAAGTGGAAAGGTCGTGGACTTAATGAGCGGACGAGCTATGTCCGCGTAGTTGGGGACCCACTGTGCATAATATGAAAAAAACCCGAGGCATCTCCTCAGTGCTTTCGTGCTAGCGGGCAAGGGAAGTTCAGTGAGTGGGCGCATACGGTCTGGATCAGGGCCAATGACCCCGTTTTCCACCACGTATCCGAGGATGGCTAACCTACGCGTACGGAATACGCACTTCTCCCTGTTATAGGTCAGATTCAGGCGAGATGCAGTGCGCAGAAAGTGTTGGAGATTCGTGTCGTGGTCCTGCTGGTCATGGCCGCAGATGGTGACGTTATCCAGGTACGGGAAGGTAGCCCGCAACCCGTTCTGGTCCACCATTCGGTCCATAGCACGCTGGAAGACCGAGGCTGCCAGGTAGTCCTCAAAGCACTTCCACCAATGGTCGAATGTGTTAGCTGCACTGACCGCACGTGGGTCCAGTGTCAGACGATCCGGTTTTAGAATCTGTTCCATACTCTCTGTTTTTTCTTCTTGTTGCACAGTTGTGAGTTTTCTGTTTACTTTATTAAATTGATGCGCGTCAATAAGCACATGGAACCAAGGCTTCGGTATTGAAGGCTTTAATAAAGTAACAATGGAACTACTAACACGAATACACCAGTTCAGACTGAAGGGGTCCTGCCGGAGCAGGGGGTCTTATACCTCGTCACCGGAGGCGGGACCCCACTGGAATGTGCCATGATAACTCTTATAACAGGTAAACACCCTAACCCAACAACATAGTACAACCCCCACAGTAACAACACCCTAGCCCAACAGTAACATAGTAACAAACCCCAGTGGTGAACCAACGATGGTTCACCACAGGAATGCTCCCACTTATTGGAGCAGAATTACCACAATAAAACAATTAAGAAGAGGGATCAGTGAATGTGAGAATCAAAGGAAAGATAAAGAGGTATCTGGCTTGCCAATGTTGTTCCAAAATCCCGATACGAATGAAGAGGAGTGGTGGAATTGACCCAGTGTAGATAATCACCAGACGGCACTATACTCAGTCCTGAAACACTTAGACGAACGGGGACTAAAGGCGAGCCCCAGGAAGGCCCAAATAGGGAAAGCGCAGGTGTTATATTTGGGACACCTGATATCCCAGGGGACCAAAGAAATGCCATTGGACAGGAAAACAGCCATACAGCAAATGCCAAGACCAGTAACTGTCCGAGGGGTAAGGAAGGTTTTGGGGTTGTTTAATTACAGCCGCAACTTTATACCAGAATTCGCAAGGCTCGCCGAACCAATACAAAGGCTAGTAAAAGGGGGGAAACCCGCTCTAGAAGTTATAGAATGGGGATCAGAACAGGAAAGGGCATATCGTAAACTAAAAGTAGAACTAATGAAGGCTCCAGGGCTGCCTGACGCTAGTAAAGATTTTCATATCTATTGTAATAACGAAGGGGGGTTTTATTCGGCAGTAGTCACACAGGTCCATGGGGACAAACAGCGACCCGTGGGTTATTATTCCACAGCGGAGGGCCCCGTAGTAACCGGGTTACCCAGATGTATAGCCGTACTAGATTGCGCGGCATGGGCAGTAAAGGTCAGCGAGCCCATCGTCATGACGGGGAATATTGTTTTACACACCAAGCATACCTTGGTGGAAATGCTGAACACAGGAAAATTGCGGTCTGTCTCAAACATGAGAAGGGCAAAGTGGGAGGCAGTGCTTCTCCCACCCACTAAGTCCATCACCATTGTACGAGACATGGGAATGAACCCCGCAGAAGGAATGTTAGGTGAAGGGTCTCCCCACTCATGTGGGGACGTAGACGAAGAGGTAGAGGAGAGTAGAATAAAAGATGTGCCCCTGGAGGCACCAGATTTGGTCCTGTTTGTGGATGGATCATGGAAATATGCAGATGTAGGCCCATTACGGGACAGGGTTAGACCATATGTATTAGAGTTAAGCTCCCAATTGAAAGATATGCGGAAAACAGTACGGGACAAACAAATAGTGATGGATGAGCACAATAAACTAGAACAGACCCCGGAGGTACCCCCGGCAGGCAGCAAGGTTATGGTAAAAACACTACCAGGAAAACCTGGATTTGCCCCCAAATGGAAAGGCCCCTATGAGGTCATTATCAGTGGAGACACCTGTGCCTGCATAGATATGCATTGGAAGCATTGGACTCAGTTAAAGGAATACACCAATTACTGCAACAAAACAGTTAAAAGGGGAATAAAGAGTTAAAAGAAAACAAGCAGGCTGTAAGTTTCTCTCACTCGAGGGAGGGAGAGAGAGAGAGAGAGACGTAATTGCGATTGAGAGCCTCATGTGGTGGAATGGGGTACGGCAGATCAATGCGAGTTTAATAAATTACGTTCCCCAGTAAATTTTACAATAATGCATCGGACAGAGATTTGGGGAATGTGGGAATAATAGCATTAGATCACATCTGAAGAGTCGTAAGGAGAGTTAGCCATTTAAGCACACAGTAGATTCGATCTTGCATCTGCCTGTGTAAAGATAATTATTTTAGTAGGGATATTTAAAAGTGATAAAATAAATGGATTATTTGGATCAGGCTTTGTTAAATGTGAAAATGTATTTTTGATAGAACTGAAGTTGAAAAGATAAATTGATTATTCCTGCGTATTTGAAATGATGATTAATCACTTGTTTATGTTCCTCTGAGTTATAAGACTTGCAGTAATTTTAAGATATAGTCAAAATTTAACAGAGAAGGGAGTTACATGAGGTAGAATGGGAGTGCGTGTGTCATACTGGGAATTATTATACTGCCATAATGCATTCTAATTAAAATGTGTTACATGGATCAACCATGAAACTGTATTAAATGACAGACGGGCTAAAAGGAAGTGCCCGCTTATAATACCAAATTGACAAATCAATATAATTAGAGATGAGGGAAATAATTCAGTGGAATAATGAGATAAGAAAATGCTGGGAAAGTATTTGTTACAAACGGTTAAAGATTAAAGTGATAAGATTTCTTGAATTTACTTCTGTTTTGAGTTGAATTACAGCTTGGAAGGCAGCAGCATAAAAGCGACTGTTAATCAACGGTCTGTATTCTTAAATGTTTTACTTCCATCCCAGTTTAAGATGTTAAGTCTGAATAAATGTTGGAAGCTTCCATGTGTATCTGTGTGTATCTGTGTGTTTAACAACGTGATTGCGTGAATGTTTTGTTGTTGTTCGTTTTAATGTTGAGAAAGGAGTTAAACCTTGGAAGGACCATGTGCTCTTTCCTTGTCTTGAAGTTGAAATTATAAGAGTGTAGTTGAGAAGTTAAAAAAATAATAAGTAACTTTGTGAAAAATAGAAAAGCAGGAACAAAAGAATGAGGTGAATATACAGTCTATGAGTCAGTTTAAAGTCTATCAAATCAATGAATCATAGTTCCGATTATCCCAATTTACAGCAGGAGAGTAATCAGTTAAAACCTCAGTTGTTAATACAAATAAAGATGTTGTCCTTGAGTATTTTTAATTTGCATTTGATGCCAACCATTGAACACCATGAATTATTGGAACTTGTGTTGCCAGTTAGTTACCGATATGAAATTCAAGACTTGTGTGATGTTCTGATAACATGCAACAAATTACATCAATTAAATCATCTAACATTGATGATAGTTCTGATAGGGTAACTAGTTAAAATTATATACTGCCGTTGGAATTGTGCCATCTATTGTTCAAGGTTTTCCAAATCTAAGAACACTGCAAAGCTTAGAACCTAGCCAGCTGGGAAGCAAACCAAAACAATTCTAATCAAGTAACTCTTGTTATTGTTACATGTATTGTGCTTGTTATCGTTCTGAAAATGAAGGAATTCTGATCTGGAGCTCAGTTTAAAAATGGAAACAGATTAATTTAAAATTAAATTAAGAGGGTTTTGAGATACCCGATATAATTTGTAATAGCTTGCACAATTAATATTAACATGACAGGAAGTGAAACCGGATTACTTAGGAGAGAGAGAAAAAGAGTTGGAGACTGGCTTTGCAGCCAGACTCAATAATCTTGCAGCATTCGACTGTACGCAACAAACGGCTTATTCGGTTATCTGTGTTTTTAAAGAGCTGTGTATGGCAGCATACAATTGGCATCTATGACCACGAAACACTGGTGTTTACCTTGTGAGACAATCTGTCTATAGAAGGATCATTTCTGCTTAAACATTGCACTTTCAAATGTGGACAAACAAATGATCAAATTAGACATAACGTAAGAATACATCATACAAAGATCGGAGTTGTATGGTATGTGATTTAAATGAGAAAAGCGATGTCTTTTGATAGAATGTCCAGCTGCAGCCAGTGCAAAGTGTTGTGTGATTCGCACTAAGCCAACTGAAGGGTCTGTTTATTTCTTCAGAATAAACTCGACTGATCTGAAGTAAATATGCCTTTCTTTAAGCATTGCTTTCGAAATAACGGTTATTTTAGAGAAAGGAGAGGGAGAGAGAGCAGCCAAAAACCAGCGCTGAGATTGAAAAAAAACAAAATATCTGTTTCTAAAGCATAACTAAATTAGATATTATTATTACATACAAGCAGTCTCCAGCTACATCAACAACTTGGCCATGAGAAAGTTTGTTTACCTTACATAGTACTTTCAGAGAATGCAGCTAAGTTTCTAAGTTGGACTCAGAATTCCAAGCTGATGAGGCCAAATTAGCTTCAATTAACTCAAAGCATAGCACAATTAATTACATTGGGCAAAAATACTTTGCACTGGCGAAGGCCATACAGACATCGGGGAAAAAAAACGTGGATGAAGGTATTGCCCACCATACTAAATGAGATTAAGGGTTGCTACAAACCAAATAACCAGATTAACCCCTTATGAGCTAATGACAGGACGGACGATGCAATTACCAAAAAGCATCATAACAGGTGGGACCGATGTAGGTCCACTAAAAGATAAAATCAGGAGATATGTTTTGAAACTAAGCACCCAACTAAAAGGGATGCATAAATCGGTAAAAGACAATCAAGAAATAAGAGATGCAGAGAGAGCTTGAAATGCTCCCTGACAGTCCCAACAGTGGGATGTCCTAGTAAAAATATTACCTAACAAATCAGGGCTTGTACAAAAATGAAATGAGCTGTATGAAGTTATAATTAGTGGAGATATCTGTGCCTATATATACTCAGTTGAATATGCTGAAATTAATTGGAAAAATATGTGATATACTCCAGTTGCAGATATAAACAAAGAACAACTGACCTCCAAGCAAGCTGAACAGGCGCGCGGAAACTTTGTGCGTGGGCGATATAGCCTTTGGACCATTGTATAACGGTCGCGCGGGATATTAGTAAGTGATAAGATGCTTCTCATGCTGATACTCACGACCCTGGCCCTGTTAGCCATAGCGGGAAAGTATAAATTGAATTATGAGTTAGGGATGAAGCACAGTGATCATCTCTGTAATGATGACTCTGTCTATTGTATGAACACCTTTGCGTATATGTCTTATCTGTATGCATCACAATCAAATCTGAGCAAGTGCTGGGTCTGTTCACACATTCCCATGCACGGAGGAAAGGGAGGAATTCCCTTATTTCCTATCCCTTTATCAGCTCCAGAAGTAATTGAATGGGTTTTAAATAAGTAATGGAACCCAGAAAGGGACAAGGCAACTGACATTTAAAACCCCATCGGGTACCACTATGCAGGGTATCAGCAACAGTGATGTTGTTTCAAGTCTAGGGGGCGGAGGGTGCACTTTATCGTCCTTTAAGAAGAATTACCAGCCCAGCTACGACAGATCAGATTCCCCACCCTACTTCATTGTGAAAAATCAACAAAGGGGAGTTATCTGCCTGACAAGAAATGGAACCATACCTGTTGGCCGTAGCTACTGTATACAGCAGATTGATATCACTGATGACGCTGAGGCCATGATACAGGTCACAATCCAGTGCCCCATAGCCACCGTCTCGGTTAGCCTCTCCTCCGCTTATATAAGCACGATGACTGCATATAATGGTACCTATTTTGTCTGTGGAAACAATGCCTATCCGCGGCTTCCCTGGAATTGGACAGGATCGTGTTATTTGGCATATGTGGTGCCTTATATCCACCATTACACTGACTTATGGGACCACCCCGAGATACACCTGCTTAGGGCTAAGCGAGCCATTAGTGAGACAGAACGATTCTTCATGATAGCCTACCCATTTTTTGGGACGGCAAAGGCAGCACAGGAACTTATACGGATGGCCTCAACCCCAGAGAAAATTGCAAATAAGACTAAGGCCGTCTCTGAAATGTCAGCAGAGGTCGTAGCTATTCGGACTGTGGCGTTACAGAACTGATTGGAACTCGATTATGTGCTCGCCTCCCAAGGTGGAACATGTGCCATAGTTGGCTTCAAATGCTGTACGTATATTCCCGAAGCTTCGGAGAATATAACTCGCTTAGCAGATCATATTAAACAAATATCAAAAGCAATACAGGGCGAAGGGAACCAATATCATGATTATAACCCTCCGGGCTGGCTGGGGCAATGGTTCGGGTTGTGGGGTCTGATGCGTGATTAATTCACTCGGGAGGCTGGATTGTACCCGGGAAATAAAGGCTTTTATTATTAACAAGAATGGAGCACACTATATACAATACAATCCCAGACTAAAGGGTCACCAGGCAGTGCAGTGACCTTTATACTCCTCCAGGTAGGCGGAGCCAACTGGAGTGTACCACAGAACAATATCAACAGGTAGAACAGCCCAACCCTAACCCCAACAGTGACAGCAGTAACATATCTACAAGTACCCATAGTGCTGACCATCTATGGTTCAGTACTCATAGTGGTAACCAACTATGGTTCACCACATTCACCCCTCCTTTAAAACAAAGGCCGGCGGGCCAAAAAAAACAGAACAACTGTTCATATATTCACAAGTTCAGTCGTATTGGAGGACCGCACCGTCTCTGCGACCTCCTCAACACTGGCGGTAACGCCGGTTCTGGTGACCGTGGTGACCTTCTCTCCAAGGCGGTGTCCAGTGACTCCTCCAGTTCCTCACGGACGGGTGGACCACGAGGTGGCGACAATCTGCTGGACTCGAGCCCGCCTCGAGGTGGCGACAATCTCCTGGACTCAGGCAAGCTGTACACGGGAGTAAGAGGATTAAGTGGTGGTCCCGATACTGCCCGTGCCGTGTCAGGAGGGGAGATAAAGGTCAAGGGGTCCCTAACTAGGGGTGTGGGAGCGACTGGGGTTTCCAAGTCCCCTGCAGGCGCCAGATCTCTAATAGAGACCGTGTCCTCTCGCCCGTCAGGATATGCCACATAGGCATATTGAGGGTTGGCGTGGAGGAGATGGACCTGTTCAACCAAAGGGTCGGACTTGTGGGTCCTAACATGCCGCCGCAGGAGGACAGGTCCTGAGTACATCAACCAAGACGGTAATGAGGTCCCAGAGGAAGACTTCCTAGGGAGGGAAAACATCCTCTCATGTGGTGTAGCATTGGTTGCCGTACACAGGAGGGAGCAGATGGAATGGAGCGCATCAGAGAGTACCTCTTGCCAACGGGAGACTGGAAGACCTTTAGACCTCAATGCCAGTAAGACAGCCTTCCAGACTGTAGCATTTTCTCGTTCAACCTGTCCGTTACCCCAGGGGTTGTAACTCGTAGTTCTACTTGAGGCAATCCCTTTTGAGAGCAGAACACAAGAACATAAGAACGTAAGAAATAGGAGCAGGAGTAGGCCATCTGGCCCTTCGAGCCTGCCCCGCCATTCAACAAGATCATGGCTGATCTGAAGCGAATCAGTTCCACTTACCCGCCTGCTCCCCATAACCCCTAATTCCCTTATCGATCAGAAAACTATCTACCCGTGATTTAAACATATTCAACGAGGAAGCCTCCACCACTTCAATGGGCAGAGAATTCCAGAGATTCACTACCCTCTGAAAGAAGAAGTTCCCCCTCAACTCTGTTCTGAACCGGCCCCCCCTTATTTTGAGGCTGTGCCCTCTCGTTCTGGTTTCCCTTCTAAGTGGAAAGAATCTCTCCACCTCTACCCTATCCAGCCCCTTCATTATCTTATATGTCTCTATAAGATCACCCCTCATCCTTCTAAACTCCAACGAGTACAGACCCAATCTGTTTAATCTCTCCTCATAAGCTACACCCCTCATCTCCGGTATCAACCTGGTGAACCTTCTCTGCACTCCCTCCAAGGCCAATATATCCTTTCGCAAATAAGGGGACCAAAACTGCACACAGTACTCCAGTTGCGGCCTCACCAGTGCCTTGTACAGTTGCAGCAAGACCTCCCTGCTTTTATATTCTATCCCCCTCGCAATAAAGGCCAACATTCCATTCGCCTTCTTGATCACCTGCTGCACCTGCAGACTGAGTTTTTGCGATTCGTGCACAAGGACCCCCAGGTCTCTCTGCACAGTCGCACGATGTAATTTTTCTCCATTTAAATAATATTCCAATTTACTATTATTTCTTCCAAAGTGGATAACCTCACATTTGCTAACGTTATATTCCATCTGCCAGATCCTCGCCCACTCGCTCAGCCTATCCAAATCTCTCTGCAGACTTTCCACGTCCTCCACGCAATTCGCTTTCCCACTCACCTTCGTGTCATCAGCAAACTTGAATACCCTACATTCAGTCCCCTCCTCCAGATCATCTATGTAAATAGTAAACAATTGAGACCCCAGCACTGATCCCTGCGGCACGCCACTGGTCACCAACTGCCAACCAGAAAACCACCCATTTATCCCAACTCTCTGCTTCCTGTTAGATAGCCAATCCCTAATCCATGCCAACACCTTACCCCTAACTCCGTGTATCCCAATCTTCTGCAGCAACCTTTTGTGAGGCACCTTATCGAACGCCTTCTGGAAATCTAAAAACACCACATCCACCAGTTCCCCTCTGTCAACCGCACTATTGCCTCAAGTCGTCACTCATAAATGACGAGCCCCTATCACTTTGGATATAGCTGGGGTAACCGAACAGGGTGAAAAGATCCCGTAATGCTTTGATAACTGTGGCAGCGGTCATGTCTGACAGGGAATGGCAAAAGGGAATCGTGAGTACTCGTCAATCACGTTGAGGAAGTACACGTTCCGATCTGTCGAAGGAAGGGGGCCCTTGAAGTCCACACTCAGTCTTTCAAAAGGGCGAGTGGCCTTAATGAGGTGTGCCCTGTCAGGTCGGTAGAAGTGCGGTTTGCATTCAGCACATACCTGGCAGCTTCGGGTTATGGACCTGACATCATCCACTGAGTAGGGTAGATTCCGGGCCTTTACAAAATGGAAGAGCCAAGTGATCCCCGGATGGCAGAGATCATTGTGGAGGGCCTGTAATCGATCCTCCTGCACACTTGCACATGTTCCACGCTACAGGGCGTCTGGGGGCTCATTGAGCTTCCCCAGACGGTACATGATATCATAGTTGTAGGTGGAGAGTTCGATTCTCCACCTCAAGATTTTATCATTTTTGATCTTACCCGTAACGTGTTGTTGAACATGAACGCCACGGACCGCTGGTCCATGAGCAGGGTGGATCGTTTTCCCGCCAAGTAATGGCGCCAATGCCGGACGGCCTCCACAATGACCTGAGCCTCTTTTTCCACCGCAGAGTGCCGAATTTCAGGGCCTTGGAGGGTGCGAGAGAAAAAGGCAACGGGCCTGCCCGCCTGGTTAAGTGTGGCGGCCAGGGCAAAATCAGATGCATCACTCTCCACCTGAAAGGGGATGGACTCATCAACAGCGTGCATCGTGGCTTTCGCGATGTCGGCTTTTATCCCTTCAAAGGCGAAGCGAGCCTCTGCTGCTAGGGGAAAAGAGGTAGACTTGATGAGCGGACGGGCTTTGTCCGCATAATTGGGAACCCACTGTGCATAGTATGAAAAGAAACCTAAGCATCTTCTCAGTGCTTTGATACTAGTGGGCAGGGGAAGTTCAAGGAGGGGACGCATACGGTCTGGATCAGGGCCAAGGACCCCGTTTTCCACCACGTATCTGAGAATTGCTAGGCGGCGCTTGCTAAATACGCACTTCTCCCTGTTGTAGGTCAGATTCAGGCGAGACGCAGTGCGTAAAAATCTAAGGAGGTTGGCATCGTGGTCCTACTGGTCATGGCCGCAGATAGTGACGTTATCCAGGTACGGGAAGGTAGCCTGCAGCCCATTCTGGTCCACCATTCGGTCCATTGCACGCTGGAAGACCGAGACCCCATTCGTGACGCCAAAGGGAACCCTTAAAAAGTGGTAAAGACGACCATCCGCCTCAACGGCCGTGTATTTTCGGTCCTCTCGGCGAATGGGGAGCTGGTGGTAAGCTGACTTCAAGTCAATGGTGGAGAACACCCGGTACTGCGCAATCTGGTTGACCATGTCAGATATGTGCGGGAGAGGATACGCATCCAGCTGCGTATATCTATTAATGGTCTGACTATAGTCTATGACCATCCGGGGTTTGTTTCCAGTTTTAACCACCACGACTTGCGCTCTCCATGGACTAGTGCTAGGTTGAATGATCCCTTCCCTGAGGAGCCGCTGAACTTCAGATCGAATAAAGATCCGATCCTCAGCGC
Source organism: Mustelus asterias (assembly GCF_964213995.1). Lineage (NCBI taxonomy): Eukaryota > Metazoa > Chordata > Chondrichthyes > Carcharhiniformes > Triakidae > Mustelus > Mustelus asterias. Next base: position 126,224,354 of record NC_135808.1, on the reverse strand, counting down.
TGTAACGCCTGCTCTTGGTTGCGATGGGCTTGCAGACTGGCATGAGATTCTCGAATAAGGATGGTGGGGTGATTCTGAGTGTCGAGACGCTACACGTGGAGCGCGCTGGGCGATTTGGAGGCTGCTGTGCTCCCACTGAAAGTGGAGGGAGTGGCCCATCGTACTGCAGGGTTACACTCCTCAGGTGGACCATAAAGTCTAGTCCCAGGAGTATTGGAGCACAAAGGTGCGTTAACACGAGGAGCCTGAAGTTCTCGTAAACTGTGCCCCACACCGTTAGGTTGACCACGCAGCTCCCTAGCACGGTAACAGACCGGGACCTCGACGCCATCGAAATTGTCTGTCTGACAATCCGTACCCGGAGACCGCACCGTTTCACGGTGTCAGGGTGAATGAAAGTCTCCGTGCTCCCGCTGTCAAACAAACAATGAATTTGGCGTCCATTTACCTCTATGCCCATCATGGACTTGTCGAGTCTGTGAGGCTTGGCCTGGTCCAGGATGATTGACGCCACCGTTGGGTCTTGAGTGCAACTGCAGGCAGCTGAGATGGTTGATGATGATGACCCCTGCTGGTCGTCTGCGGTCGGTGCCGACCAAAATGGCTGCGCCCATGGATCGCACGTGGTCGGTGGCGCTAAAAGTGGCGGCCCCTGCAGGTCGCACGTGTCTTGCGTCTTCGTCGTCAGGAATGGCGGCGCTCTGGAATCGCACGTGGTGGAAGACCTCGAAGAAGCTGGAGACAAGGAGACAGGCTCTGGAGAATCACACGCCGCGCTGCTATGCTTGGAGGGTGGTTTGGTCCTGCAGACTTTGGCATAGTGCCCTTTCTTCCCACACGCGGAGCAAAATACCATTCTAGCTGGACATCGCTGCCGAGGGTGTTTCGCCAATCCACAGAAATAGCACCGCGGGCCTCCTGGAGCTGCTGCCGTCGTCAGGTCCGAGGTTGAAAGCACAAACGTGCAGTTTTTCAGAGCCGCTGGGTAAAGTTGAGTCGGTGGCTGTACTTGCCACGATGTTCCCACGTGGTCGGTGGAGTACGTTTCTAGACTTCTGGAGGCCGTTTCCATTGTGTCAGCCAATTCTACCGTCTTAGCGAGGTCTAGGTTACCTTGCTCTAGCAGCCGAAGGCGAAAATACGATGAGCCGATTCCCGCCACGAACGCATCTCGGATCAAGTCGTTCGTATACTGGGCCGCCGACACTGGCTTGCAGTTGCAGGCTCTGACCCGGCAGTGCATTAAATAGCACACATATCCCAATGTCATCTTGCACTTGCGCGATATTTCAATCTGAGGGTGCTCTCCCCTGTACACATACTATACAAGTCAATAAATTGCTGCTTGATTCACAATACAGCTGACTCAAATAACGAAGAACAAAGTAAATTACAGCACAGGAACAGGCCCTTCGGCCCTCCAGGCCTGCACCGACCATGCTGCCCATCTGAACTGAAACCCCTCCCCTTCCCAGGGACCAAATCCCTCTATTCTCATCCTATTCATGAATTTGTCAAGACGCCCCTTAAAAGTCACTATCTGCTTCCATGACTTCCCCCGGCAGCGAGTTCCAGGCACCCACCACCCTCTGTGTAAAAAACTTGCCTCCTACATCTCCTTTAACCCTTGCCCCTCGCACCTTAAACCTGTGCCCCTAGTAATTGACTCTTCCACCCTAGGAAAAAGCTTCTGACTATCCACTCTGTCCATGCCCCTCATAATCTTGTAGACTTCTATCAGGTCGTCCCCTCAACCTCCGTTGTTCCAGTGAGAACAAACCAAGTTTCTCATGTGAGGGTCTTTCGATGCAATACCCTACATCACCCTGTATGGTCAAGTCCAAGTCATTTATATCTATATATCAAGAAGCACAGTGACCCAAATACTGACCGCTGGGGAACACCACCATATATATCTCTAAGGTCAATAACCTTAGCCATTCACTACTGCACTGCTGTCTGTCCCTTAGCCAATTTTATGTCCATTCTGTCTTTTTAATCCCACTGACCTCAGTTTTGCGAACTGTTACATTGTGTGGTACTTTATCAAATATAGGAAGTACCGTATTACATTATTTAGGTTGTGTAGTTCTCCTGCTCTAGTTCTGACCACCCACGGGGGAGGGAAGGTCAGAGAAATTTATCAGAATTTTGCTCCTCAATTGCACCGTGGTTTTACCAGGTTAATATCCAAATCCTTTTAAGCTGCACAAAGCCCGTTTAATTGCCCTCAGTTGGATTGCTAGCATTTGTGAGGACTGAGCCACTGAGTGCATCGGCAGTCCATTGTCTGTCGTCCAATTTTGAAGTGTTATCCTGTTATTCACACAAGGTGTGGGAGCTGTGGTGGTTCAGTGGTAGAAGAAAGTACACAAAGACTGACTGAAATAGTGAAAGCAGTGAAGGTTGAGGTGACATTGACACCTACTGGCTGCCCTTGGACACTGCTGGCATTACAGAGAATACAGTAAGAGTATTAATAACACCAGGTAAAAGCCCAACATGTTTATTTGGTAGCAAATGCCATTAGCTTTCGGAGCCCTGCACCTTCGTCAGATGGAATGGATATCTGCTCCCAAACAAGGCACACACAGACACAAAATCAATTTACAGAATACTGATTAGAATGCGAATCTTTACAGCTAATCAAGTCTTGAAGATACGGACAATGTGAGTGGAGGGAGCATTAGGTACAGGTTAAAGAAATGTGTATTGTCTCCAGACAGGACAGCCAGTGATATTCTGCAAGTCCAGGAGGCAAGCTGTGGGGGTTACCGATAGTGTGACATGAACCCAAGATCCCGGTTTAGGCCATCCTCATGTGTGCGGAACTTGGCTATCAGTTTCTGCTCAGCGACTCTGCGCTGTCGTGTGTCGTGAAGGCCGCCTTGGAGAACGCTTACCCGAATATCAGAGACTGAATGCCCATGACCGCTGAAGTGCTCCCCCACAGGACGAGAACAGTCTTGCCTGGTGATTGTCGAGCAGTGTTCATTCATCCGTTGTCGTAGCATCTGCATGGTTCCCCAATGCACTATGCCGCGGGACATCCTTTCCTGCAGCATATCAGGTAGACAACATTGGCCGAGTTGCAGGACTATGTACCGTGTACCTGGTAGATGGTGTTCCCACGTGAGATGACGGCATCCGTGTCGATGATCGGCACGTCTTGCAGAGGTTGCTGTGGCAGGGTTGTGTGGTGTTGTGGTCACTGTTCTCCTGAAGGCTGGGCAGTTTGCTGCGGACAATGGTCTGTTTGAGGTTGTGTGGTTGTTTGAAGGCAAGAAGTGGGGTGTGGGGATGGCCTTGGCGAGATGTTCGTCTTCATCAATGACATGTTGAAGGCTCCGGAGGAGATGCCGTAGCTTCTCCGCTCCGGGGAAGTACTGGAGGACGAAGGGTACTCTGTCCACCGTGTCCCGTGTTTGTCTTCTGAGGGGGTCGGTGCGGTTTTCCGCTGTGGCGCATCGGAACTGTCAATCGATGAGTCGAGCGCCATATCCTGTTCTTATGAGGGCATCTTTCAGCGTCTGGAGGTGTCTATTGCGATCCTCCTCATCCGAGCAGATCTTGTGTATACGGAGGGCTTGTCCGTAGGGGATGGCTTCTTTAACGTGTTTAGAGTGGAAGCTGGAGAAGTGGAGCATCGTGAGGTTATCTGTGGGCTTGCGGTACAGTGGGTGACCATCCTTAATGGAGATGCGTGTGTCCAAGAATGCAACCGATTCCAGAGAGTAGTCCATGGCAAGTTTGATGGTGGGATGGAAGTTGTTGATGTCATCATATAGTTGTTCCAGTGATTGTCCACCATGAGTCCAAAGGAAGAAAATGTAATCGATGTATCTAGTGTATATCATCGGTTGAAGGTCCTGTGCGGTGAAGAAGTCTTGTTCGAACCTGTGCATGAAGATGTTGGCATATTGAGGTGCGAATTTGGTCCCCATGGCTGTTCCCTGTGTCAGGATGAAGAACTGGTTGTTGAAGGTGAAAACATTGTGGTCCAGGATGAAGCGGATGAATTGTAAAATTGCATCTGGAAACTGGCAGTTGTCGGCGTTGAGTACTGAGGCCGTTGCAGCAATGCCATCATTGTGGGAGATGGTGGTGGAGAGTGCCGAGACATCCATTGTGACGAGGAGTGCTCCTGGTTCAACTGCTCCTATCCAGAGCCTTCAACATGTCATTGATGAAGACGAACATCTCGCCAAGGCCATCCCCATACCCCCACTTCTTGCCTTCAAACAACCGCACAACCTCAAACAGACCATTGTCCGTAGCAAACTACCCAGCCTTCAGGAGAACAGTGACCACGACACCACACAACCCTGCCACAGCAACCTCTGCAGGACGTGCCAGATCATCGACACGGATGCCATCATCTCACGTGAGAACACCATCCACCAGGTACATGGTACATACTCTTGCAACTCAGCCAACGTTGTCTCCCTGATACGCTGCCGGAAAGGATGTCTGAGGCATGGTACATTGGGGAAACCATGCAGACGTTATGACAATGGATGAATGAACACCGCTCGACAATCACCAGGCAAGACTGTTCTCTTCCTGTGGGGGAGCACTTCAGCGGTCATGTGCATTCAGTCTCTGATATTTGGGTAAGCGTTCTCCGAGGCGGCCTTCACGACACACGACAGCGCAGAGTCGCTGAGCAGAAACTGATAGCCAAGTTCAGCACACATGAGGATGGCCTAAACCAGGATCTTGGGTTCATGTCACACTATCGGTAACCCCCACAGCTTGCCTCTTTGACTTGCAGAATATCACTGGCTGTCCTGTCTGGAGACAATACACATTTCTTTAACCTGTGCCTAATGCTCCCTCCTGGTTCAACACACATGGTGCAGTTGAACCAGGAGCACTCCTCGTCACAATGGATGTCTTGGCACTCTACAACAGCATCCCCCACGATGATGGCATAGCTGCAACGGCCTCAGTACTCAACGCCGACAACTGCCAGTTTCCAGATGCAATTTTACAACTCATCCGCTTCATCCTGGACCACAATGTCTTCACCTTCAACAACCAGTTCTTCAGCCAGACACATGGAACAGTCATGGGGACCAAATTCGCACCTCAATATGCCAACATCTTCATGCACAGGTTCGAACAAGACTTCTTCACTGCACAGGACCTTCAACCGATGCTATACACGAGATACATCGATTACATTTTCTTCCTTTGGACTCATGGTGAACAATCACTGAAACAACTATATGATGACATCAACAAGTTCCATCCCACCACCAAACTCACTATGGACTACTCTCCGGAGTCGGTTGCATTCTTGGGCACATGCATCTCCATTAAGGACGGTCACTTCAACACCTCACTACAAGCCCACAGATAACCTCACGATGCTCCACTTCTCCAGCTTCCACTCTAAACACGTTAAAGAAGCCATCCCCTACGGACAAGCCCTCCGTATACACAGGATCTGCTCGGATGAGGAGGATCGCAACAGACACCTCCAGACGCTGAAAGACGCCCTCATCAGAACAGGATATGGCGCTTGACTCATCGATTGACAGTTCCGACGCGTCACAGCGAAAAACCGCACCGACCTCCTCAGAAGACAAACACGGGACACGGTGGACAGAGTACCCTTCGTCCTCCAGTACTTCCCCGGAGCGGAGAAGCTACGGCATCTCCTCCGGAGCCTTCAACATGTCATTGATGAAGACGAACATCTCGCCAAGGCCATCCCCACACCCCCACTTCTTGCCTTCAAACAACCGCACAACCTCAAACAGACCATTGTCCGCAGCAAACTACTCAGCCTTCAGGGGAACAGTGACCACAACACTACACAACCCTGCCACAGCAACCTCTGCAAGACGTGCCGGATCATCGACACAGATGCCATCATCTCACGTGAGAACACCATCTACCAGGTACATGGTACATACTCTTGCAACTCGGACAACGTTGTCTACCTGATACGCTGCCGGAAAGGATGTCTGAGGCATGGTACATTGGGGAAACCATGCAGACGCTGCGACAACGGATGAATGAACACCGCTCGACAATCACCAGGCAAGAGTGTTCTCTTCCTGTGGGGGAGCACTTCAGCGGTCACGGGCATTCAGTCTTTGATATTCGGGTAAGCGTTCTCCAAGGCAGCCTTCACGACACACGACAGCGCAGAGTCGCTGAGCAGAAACTGATAGCCAAGTTCCGCACACATGAGGATGGCCTAAACCGGGATCTTGGGTTCATGTCACACTATCGGTAACCCCCACAGCTTGCCTCCTGGACTTGCAGAATCTCACTGGCTGTCCTGGCTGGAGACAATACACATTTCTTTAACCTGTCCCTAATGCTCCCTCCACTCACATTGTCTGTATCTTCAAGACTTGATTAGCTGTAAAGATTCGCATACTAATCAGTATTCTGTAAATTGATTTTGTGTCTCTGTGTGCCTTGTTTGGGAGCAGATATCCACTCCATATGACGAAGGAGCAGGGCTCCGAAAGCTAATGGAATTTGCTACTAAATAAACCTGTTGGACTTCAAGCTGGTGTTGTTAAAACTCTTACTGTGTTTACCCCAGTCCAACGCCGGCATCTCCACATCATGATTACAGAGAATGCCAAGACACAGAGCACAGAAAAACAGGATTGGGGGTAAGATACCAAACTAATCGATGGAAATAGGGAATGATAATGAAAGAAACAGGAATAGTGGAAAACGGAAAATGAGCATCGCAATAAATACGGGGAAACTGCTGCATATTATACAGTAAGAAGTCTCACAACCAGGTTAAAGTCCAACAGGTTTATTTTGTATTACGAGGTGAAGGAGCAGCACTTCGAAAGCTCGTGATTCCAAATAAACCTGTTGGACTTTAACCTGGTGTTGTGAGGCTTCTTACTGTGCCCACCCCAGTCCAACGCCAGCATTTCCACAGCATATTATATATATTAGATTGCTTTTAGTTGCACTTAATTTACTGAGTTAAGTTGCTCAGGGATGTTGTTGTATTTTTAATTGGGATTCTGCAATTTGCACAAATTCTTGCAAAAGCTGCTCACTGCAAGCTTGGAAACAAAACCAAAGAATTAATAAATGTCACTAAAGGTTATCTGATCATTATCACAATGGTGTTTGTGGGCTGTACTCAAAGTGGCTGCCACATTTCCAACACATACTGCACTACAAAAATATTCCAATGGCTATGAAGCACTTTGGGGCTTTGAGGTTTGTGATAGTTGCTATTTGGCATGGAAATTGGCATTCTTGTGTTTGTCCTGATGAGTGCAAGATGAAAAACTTTGACAAACTCTCTCAGCAAATTCCACCAAGCGACTGTTGATTAACGAATTGAGTTTTTACAATAGATGTAGAATCGAGTTTTTACAATAGATGTACAATTGCCCAATTTATTACACAACAGCTGAACTATGTCTCAAAAGGTTACAGGAAGCAATGCATAGGCAGAAGAGTTTGGTTTCATAACTACAGGATACATAATTTGCCTCTTCAAGAAGTTAATCTAATCACGTAGGATTTTTTCTGATTTTTTTAAAGTACCCATCATATATTGTTTCCTTCTTGGTGTTTCATACAATATTGAATAGAAACTAAGGTAAAAGAGTTGTGGTGAATTATTACCTTGAACTGAATTAACAAAATTTGCCACTTTCCGTCCAAGATGTAGGATTACGTGAGAAATTCAATTAAAATGCGATTTAATTGTGAGATCACTGGTTTAAAATGCTGAAATTGGCTTTGAAATTCCTCTGCAGTTCTGCCAGTCTCTCGCTAACACACCAGGCAATTGGATGGACCAACAAAGCAATGGGTCTCCAGTTGTTTTCCAAACTTCCTCCTACCCCACACAAGAAAAAATAATGGGCAGGACCATGCGTGCAAGTTCTTTAAGCCAGGTGGTCCTCAATATGAAAGGAGATCCTGCTATGCACTGACAGATGATCAATTTAGTGAGGTGAGGTGTCCTAGCCTTCAAACGTGAGACCTATTAGTATAGTTCAGGCTTGCTAAGTGGCTTGTACCCCCGAAGAACAATGTTTTCTTCTGAAAGAGAAGTTCTCAAAATTTACCCTCTGTGATAATCTGCATGGGGAATCATTAATTGATACCCAGTTGGGCTTGATGAATACGAGCTCCCTGAAGACAGGTAAGTAGCCCCCGTATACAGAGTCCTATATAAACAGGACCCTGGGAGGGTCCATTAAGCTTTTAGTCCCAGTAGGAACCTGTTGTGCTCACCCCAGGCTTGTGGTTGTTTATTTTAATTTGCGCAACAAAAGCGCAGTTCCTTCACAGCCAGCTCCTGGAGTTATTATACCTTCATTGTTTAGGGGATGATGGGATCAGTGTGTTAGGGACAGCAGGATTAGTAAATGGTTAGTAAACGGAGCGGCATGGTGGCACAGTGGTTAGCACTGCTGTCTCACAGTGCCAAGGACCTGGGTTTGATTCCAGGCTTGGGTCACTGTGTGGAGTTTGCACATTCTCCCCGTGTCTGCGTGAGTTTCCTCCGAGTGCTCCAGTTTCCTCCCACAGTCCGAAAGACATGCTGGTTAGGTGCATTGGCCATGCTAAAATCTCCCTCAGTGTACCCGATCAGGCGCCGGAGTGTAGAGACTAGGGGATTTTCACAGTAACTTCATTGCAATGTTAATGTAAGCCGACTTGTGACACTAATAAATAAACTTTAAAAAATACATAAACTGGTTTATGAGTTACAATGATGCTGGTAAAGCAAAAAAATATGGGTTTATACTTAGTTTAGTACCCACACTGACAGAAGGTAACAATGTGATATATTTGGGCATCAAGTGCTCAGGCAAGCTCAGCCTCATGGTAGGAAAACTGATGTTCAATTCTGGCTTAATTGACACACAATCCATGTCAGCTCAATATGATTTTATGCTGAATTCTGGGACACAAGCTCATCATATGACTTGGTCTCAGCAAACACAGGAGATAGTCATCAACTTCAGGAAGCACAGTGGAGGACATCGGCGGGGATGAAGTGGAAATGGTCGAGAGCCCCAAGTTTCTAGGTGTCCACATCGCCTACAACCTGACCTGGTCCTCCAATGCCGACACTATAGTTAAGAAAACCCACCAACAGCTATCTTTTCTCAGGAGGCAAAAAGGAAATTCAGCACGTCCACTACGACATTCACCAATCTTTACAGGTGCACCATAGAAAGCATCCTTTCTGAATGTATCACTGCTTGGTATGGCTGCTGCCCTGACCAAGACCGCAAGAAACTTCAAAGGGTTATGAACATAGCCCACTTCGTTACGCAACCCAGCCTCTCATCCATTGACTCTGTCTACACTTCCCGCTGCCTATGGAAAGTAGTCAGCATAATCAAGTACCCCATGCACCTGGGACATTCTCACTGCCGCCTTCTTTGTTGGGAAAAAGATGCAAATGTCTGAGAGCACTTACCAACCGACTCAAAAACAGCTTCTGCCCTGCTGCCATCAGATTTTTGAATGGACCTACCATATATTAAGTTGATCTTTCTCTCCACCCTAGCTATGACTGTAACACTACATTCTGCACCCTCTCCTTTCCTTCTCCTCTAGGTACTCTATGAACGGTATGCTGTGTCTCTGCAGCATGCAAGAGACAATACTTTTCACTGTATCCCCATATATGTGACAATAATCAAATAAAAACAAATTTAATTTCTTTAAGTTTAGAATTAAGTTCTGTAATTTTGTAGCTCTTTAGTTTAAAATTTTATTAGCTTTTTTTTCATTTGTGGGACACAGGTGTCATTGGCTGGCCAGCATTTATTGCCCATCCCTAGTTGCCCTTGGAGTCACATGTCAACCAGACCGGGTAAAGACAGCAGATTTCCTTCCCTGAAGGATATTAGTGAACCAGATTGGTATTTCCGACAATTGACAATGGTTTCATGGTCATCAGTAGGTTCTTAATGCCAGATTTTTATTGAATTCAAATTCCACCATCTGTTGTTGTGGGATTCAAACCCAAGTCCCTAGAACATTAGCTGGGGTTCTGGGTTAATAGTCTAGCGTTAATACCACTAGGCCATTGTCTCCCCTCGAGTTAGTTGCATGTACAATGTTATGTTTAGCAGACTAATTACTTTCAAGCAGCTTTGCTACTCTAAAAGTAAAGTAACTGATTCCAAGTAAGCAAAGAGAGAAGTAGCAGCAATCTTCAAATAACCTGTCCAAAACAGAGTCACTGATAGGAGTCTGATTTAATAACACTGAAATGAGGGTTTGAGATGGTGAGCTCAAGATATCAATCATGGAACATGACATTCTTTCAACTTAGCAAATAGTGACAGAGATACATTTTAACGAGAGGGATGGTCCCAGACGTAATTGACACCTTAGAAGGCTAGTCAGGGGACTATGGAATCCCTGAGTTTATTTGATTTAGTGTGCTTGGTTTTTGTACAAAATAGAGGGCTATGAGAAATTATATCAGTAGGTGACCATCACCCTCGAGAAACAAATTAAAAAGCAATAATGCCCACCCCTTAAGCCAATTAGCCTTGCCTCATTTGGGCCAATTAGAATGCAATATCATCATTGCTGGTATTAAAGTCCATTTGTAGTGCCTGCTGTTCAGTGGGAGGAAGAGATTAGAGGAGAGGAACTTTCAACTGCTAATTTGGCCCATTTAGGTAAAGCCAAGGGCCAAAAGGGGGGACTGACGGGGTTAAAATCATCAACTGCAGTAGAGATCGTCTGTGAATTGAGAACAGCAGAATTCCCCTGGGAAGCTGCTGCAAAGGTGTTTCTGTAGAGTTCCCACAGCTACAGATGTGTTGCACAAACAAGAAACCATAAGGAGGTAGCCAAGGTCGGAAGGTGTGGATGCTTGGATGGTGCAGCCATGCTTCATTACTAATTGAATATTATAATTAGGCAAGAATTTAAAGGTTATAACTGGTTACCTATATTTACCTGACATGAATTATTTAATTAGAACTATTAGCTGTAATTGGATATCAATGACTTGTGAACAAATGTGACTGGTGACTGGTATTTGCAAATTACTTGTAAGATAACCAAAGGTATAATTACTGTTGCAATGTATTACTCAGGAAGTCCGTATGCCACCTCGTGGAGGCAGGCTTCCCTGCTGTAGCTTGAATAAAGTTCTTGAAAAAGAAATCTGAAAGAGTTTGATTTCATCCCTGAAGAAGGGGCTTGGAGCTCCGAAAGCTTGTGTGGCTTTTGCTACCAAATAAACCTGTTGGACTTTAACCTGGTGTTGTTAAACTTCTTACTTAAAATATTCTCCAGTTCTATATCTATCCCTATCCATCTTGTGGATACTCCTCACTGGGTTTACTTGCTACCAGGCCCTTGATTGTTCCAATCCAAATTATTCAGCCATTCACTTCAATTTTGCTCATTCTGACATGTATTGGTGAGTTTAATTCTATCCCAATTGTTTTCTCCTGGAAGTTCCTTGATAATTTAATTTGTTTCACTCTACTGGCCTCATTTACCAATTCATGCCAGGTTTTTTTGTCATGTAGTGTGCATGCCTGAGATTATTCCAAGTACTTCCAAACACTTGAACTGGTTTCCTTCATGTCAGTTACTTCACATGTAACTCATCTGCACATTTATGCAGTGCTCTGAATGTCATGCCACACATTCTTGAATTCCTTGTGATCTTATCAAAAGCTCTCAAAGTTATTGCTTATCGCTCCATGTATGGTCCAGATGCTTTAGTTGGCAGCTAGAGTAGCAAATGTTGTCGGTGGCATAGTGGTTAGCACTATTACCTCACAGTGTAAGGGACCCGGGTTCGATTCCCGGCTTGGGTTATTGTCTGTGTGGAGTTTGCATGTTGGTCTGCGTGGGCTTCCTCCGGGTGCTCTGGTTTCCTCCCACAGTCCATTGGCAGTGCTAAATTCTCTCTCAGTGTACCAGAGTGACACTGATGCTGGAGTGTGGAGACTAGGGGATTTTCACAGTAACTTCATTGCACTGTGAATGTAAGACTCCTGATGACTAATAAATAAACTTTACTTTAAATTAAAAAAACAGAGAAGGACACAAGAGAAAGCTATCAATTTACTACACTTTCCTTTAACAAGAATATTGATCAATGTCAGATTGAAATATTCCATTGAATTGCATCCAATATCCCAATTCCCAATTGCTGTTTTGATTTCCTGTCTCTATCATCTACCTTCAATTACCTAATCCTATCTAATTTGATGCATACCATTAATTACTATCCTATTTCAGTCAGAGTAAGAAGTCTCACAACGCCAGGTTAAAGTCCAACAGGTTTATCTGGAATCACGAGCTTTTGGAGCGCTGCTCCTTCATCAGCTGAGTAAATATTTCCTCACTCACCTGAGGAAGGAGCAGCGCTCTGAAAGCTCGTGCTACCAAATAAACCTGTTGGACTTTAAGCTGACGTTGTGAGACTTCTTACTGTGCCCACCCAATCCAACGCCCGCATCTCCACATCATTTGAGTCATGAGCCCAGGAGAAATCCTGCAATCCAATAAAACATTTTCATGTCTTTAAAACAGAAATCAAACATTTGAAAATCCATGGGGAGAATGTGCAAACTCCACTGTCTCCACAAAGACAGTGATCCAAGCCGGGAATCGAATCCAGGTCTCTGGAACTGTGAGGCAGCTAACCACTGCCACCATGCTGCCATTTTCTTCAAAAAAACTTGGTTTTTATATCCACAGAAACCATCTAAACTGTTTTTTTAAAATTGTGTATACAGGAGAGGCGATGACCTCGTGGTATTATCGCTAGACTATCAATCCAGATACTCAGCTAATGTTCTGGGGACCCGGGTTCAAATTCCGCCACAGCAGATGGTGAAATTTGAATTCAGTTTTTAAAAAAATCTGGAATTAAAAATCTACTGATGACCATGAAACCATTGTCAGAAAAACCCATCTGGTTCACTCATGTCCTTTAGGGAAGGAAATCTGCCGTCCTTACCTGGTCTGGCCTACATGTGACTCCAAACCAACAACTCTCAACAATTAGGGATGGGCACTAAATGCTGGCCAGCCAGCGATGCCCATGTCCCACGAATTAATTTTTAAAAACCCTCACAGCTCAAACACTGTCCTGTATAATTTTTTGAAAATATTTATTTACTGTTGGACTCAATATCTAATCCATATGATTGCAGATGTATATGCTTCATCATCTCTCTTTACTTTTTAGAAGTTAATAAACTTAATTCTTATCTTAACTCAAGAATAACTGGTTGAATTGGCTCATTTTTAAACATAACTATTGGATCTGGACAAGGTATCCAAGGGAAAGGGAACCTTGTTAGATTAAAACAATCGGCACGGTAGCACAGTGGTTAGCACTGCTGCTTCACAGCTCCAGGGACCTGGGTTCGATTCCCGGCTTGGGTCACTGTCTGTGTGGAGTTTGCACATTCTCCTCGTGTCTGCGTGGGTTTCCTCCGGGTGCTCCGGTTTCCTCCCACAGTCCAAAGATGTGCGGGTTAGGTTGACTGGCCATGCTAAAAAATTGCCCTTAGTGTCCTGGGATGCGTAGGTTAGAGGGATTAGTGGGTAATGTAAGGATATGGGGATAGGGCCTGGGTGGGATTGTGGTCGGTGCAGACTCGATGGGCCGAATGGCTTCTTTCTGTGCTGTAGGGTTTCTAAGATTCTAAAACCTTTGTTGCTACCAGCAGAGGGTGGGTTGAATAAAGACATGGAGCCAGTCACCCCTCTTCACCTGGGTTTGTGACACTTGGGGAGGGGTATCCCAGCGAGACAGTGACAAATCGAGCATCTCATCCAAATCAACAACTTTTGGGGAACCTCACCACATAGAATCCCTATGGTGCAGAAGAGGCAATTTGGCCCATCAAGTCTGCACCGACTCTCTGACAGAGTATATTACCCAGGCCTATCAACCAACTCCTCCCTTATCCCTGTAACTTCAGGCATTTCCCATGGGTAATCCATCTAAACCACACATCTTGGGACACTAAGGAACAATTTAGCATGGCCAATCCTGCACATATATCTTTGGACTATGGGAGGAAACCGGAGCACCCGGAGAAAACCCATGCAGACATGGTCATAACGCTCAAGACTCATACCTTTCTCAATTACCCATAATCTTGAGTGTTCAGTTTAGACCAAGCTGAGCAGGGATCATCTCCTTTGACCTTCTAGTAACAGCAGAATGTAGAGGTCCTTTGTCCGGTTTCAGTTTTGTCAAAAAGCAAGGATTCATTCTTTGTTTCACAGAATGTAGGTCAGATTTTCCAGTTTTTCCATACGACTATTGTCATTATTCCATCAAACTTCCATCTGCTTTATATTTCTGAATGCACTGTACTGTTTGCTGTTCCCTCCTCTGCATACACAGTCCAAAGATGTGCAAGTTAGGTGGATTGATCATGCTGAATTGTCCCTTAGTGTCAGGGGCATTGGCAGGGTAACAACATGGGGTTACGGGGGTAGGACCTGTGTGGGTTTATGTTAATGCAGACTCAATGGGCTGAATGGCCTCCTTCTGCACTGTAGGGATTCTATGATATCTTCTGTGTTGGAAACAAGACTTCATGTTCAACCAATCTTTGCTACAACTGCAATTTCTTAACTCTACTTAGTCTTTCCTCCTTTTAAAATATTCCAGCTTTTAAAACCCTAGCTTACTGTGACCAAGTTACAACTTTCTAATTGATCTTCTCTTGTCTTCTACTGCTTGTTAACCCCTGAATATTGCCTTTATCGTGTTTCGCAAGAAAAAATTTGGTATATTTTGAAACATACTGCTGTATTGTACAAAAAATTGGATTTAACTGGGAAGTCTCAATGTATGAAAGCCTAGATTTTTGTGCAGCCAACCTCTGCACAATTTTATGTGTCCTCGCTTCTTCTCTATTCAACCATTATCTTCTTCAGTAGACAATTGTTTTTAGAACTTCCTTTCTTTCCAGCTGTCTGTTGTCCCTTTTCTACACAGCTTTTCGTTTTGAGCCTTTGTTCCAACTTCATGCACCATAGATAAGTCATGCTACTGGATAAAACAACTGGACTGCTGTTCCTTTAAAGTGCACACAAACAGGAACCATTTGACATTCCCTTGTTATGTGAACAGAACATTTCCCCATGTAGGGTTACTGCAGTTTGGTCTTCCTTTCATCAGCACCAGTTAGTTACACAGCTGTGGTTTACCACAGCCAGAAGAGAGATTTGCAAGTCAGCTTTCATTTCCTTGTGGACTTCTTCACTTTATTGCTTTCCTCATTCAAAAGATGCCTGTAACTGAGGCACCTCGTATCCTGTCTGCATACCCACGTGTTGCCAGTCTGCATTAACTATAAAGATTTACCCTTCCCCAAACAGTCAGAGGCTGATTTCTGTGATTGAGCAATTTGATGGAAGGAGGAGGAGACAAATCTTTTGGGTTGTGATAGGCTCAAGGTAATCACGTTAGACTGGATGGAGATCTTCCAAGTACGAGAAGGGGGAACTGCCTGAGTTAATGAAGAAGTATGAGAATGCTTTTTGCGACAGGTTAGGTAAAATAAAGGGCCAACAAGCAAAGATCTATATAGATCCAGAGGCAACCCCTCATGTTTTTAGAGTAAGACCAGTGCCATATGCCTTACGAGAAAAGATGGACACAGAATTGATGAGAACTGGGTATTATTCAGCCAGTGGGTATAGAGGGATATGTTGGGTATAGAGGGATATGGGCCAAATGCGGCCAACTGGGATTAGCTTAGGGGTTTCAAAAAAAAAGTGCAGCATGGACAAGTTGGGCCGAAGAGTCTCCATGCTGTAAACCTTTATGACTCTGAGTTCAATTTGTGGAGTGGGCAGAATCCATTGTCCCCATGATGGGATGTCCGAGGAGAAAACAAAATCCTGGAAAAAGGGCCTTAAGGACGAGTAAACCCTGCCCTATCCAACCCCAGAGACTCTGCCAGAGAAGAAGGCAAGAATGTTTTTGCAAACATTAGCCACTTGTTTCTCACCTTATTGTGATGATTATGCCATTAAGGATCCATCTGCAGAGTAAGGGTCACCTGACCCAGGTAACCAATCAGGTAGCAAGATGGGGGAATAACTCTGGTCAGCTTAGGTTTCTGTTCCAGAACGTTCTCGGAAGCTGACCGACAGTCATGAGCCTGCAAGCCTCTGCATTATAGTTATATGTAAATAAACGTTACAGTTGTTATTTGCCTAACTGGTGAACCAGAAATATTACATTGGCGATAGGATAAAAAGAGAAAATAAGCGGTCCCAAGATCGTGGGTATAAAGTCACATTGTAGTTCAGTTCACGTTGAGAAACAGGTGTTTGCAGATATGCTCCTATTTGGTTGATAAATCCTTTTGATGTCTGTATGGAGGATCAGACACAATACATTGAAGATTTGAGCTACTATTTACAGGTCACCAGAAGAGAGGAGGAGGGAAAGAGAAAAGCAATCCATTGAGTTTGAGGGGTACTGCAGCAAAACTAACAACTTACACAGGAGAAATTGTCAAGAGAAAGGGTACTACCACTGTACCTGTGAGCTATCCACAGCAGTCCACTCAGCTCCCAGTAATAGTGTCAGGCCAAGGGCCAAATCTTTTGGGTTGTGATTGGCTCAAGGTAATCACGTGAAACTGGATGGAGGTCTTCCAAGTACGAGAAGAGGGAACTGCCAAGTTAGGTAAGTATCCAATTCCAAAGATTGAAGACTCGTATGCAAAGCTGACCAGAGGTCAGTCTTAAACAAAACTGGATAATGAGCAACGCATATCAGCAACTTGAGTTGGACAATGCAAGTTTATGTTACGATAAACATGGGGTTAGTCGCATATTCCTCCCCATTCATTGCCTGTGTTTATGTGGCATCTAATCGTCTGTGACCTTAATTGCAGAGCTGATTCTGATCAGGCAGAACTTGTGATGGTCGGGCTGGTTAGTAAAGTGCAAAGAGTTATAAGGACTCAAAAAGTTACATTTGTTTCTCTCTCCACACATGCTGTCAGACCGGCTGAGTTTTTCCAACATTTTCTGTTTTTATTTAAGTTAGTTACTCAGCTGCTCACAACGATAATGCCAAAAGACAGTACCGGACTACGCTAGAATCCCAGGCTAGCCACACCGAACCCGCCGACTATGGCAAGGTTTGCAAGACATAACAGACTACAAGATGAAGGCATGTAAAATCGCCGGCTCCACTGCACCCCTCCCTGATGAGCTCAATGCATTCTACGCCCATTTTGACAACAGGTCAGCGAGAGCATGCCCTCCACCCTGGGAGCCCTGGATGACCCTGTATCTGGGGTCACCATTGCAGATGACAGAGCAGCTTTCTTGAAGGTTAACCCATAGAAAGCAACTGGCCCGGATGGGGTACCCGGGCGAGCACTCAGATCCTGCGCAGTTCAGCATTCACAGGTATCTTCAACCTCTCTTTACAACAATCTGAGGTCCCTATCTGATTCAAGAAGACGACCATCATCCCCGGTACCTAAGAAAAACCAGGCAGCGTGCCTTAATGAGTATCGGCCGATGGCTCTGACATCCATCATTATGAAGTGCTTGGAAAGGTTAGTCATGGCACAAATCAATTCCAACCTCCCGGACTGCCTGGATCCACTACAGTTTGCCCATCACCAAAACAGGTCCATAGCAGATGCCATCTCCCTGGCCCTACATTCAACCCTGGAACACCTAGACAACAAGGACACCTATGTCAGACTGCCATTTACTGACTACAGCTCAGCCTTCAACACTATTATTCCCACGAAACTCATCTCCAAACTCCATGGCTTGGGCTTTGGCACCTCCATCTGCAACTGAATCCTGAACTTCCTAACTCACAGACCACAATCAATAAGAATAGGCAACAACACCTCCTCCAAGATCATCCTCAACACTGGTGCCCCACAAGGCTGTGTTCTTAGTCCCCTACTATACTCCTTATACACCTATGACTGTGTGGCCAAATTCCCCTCCAATTAGATTTTCAAGTTTGCTGATGACACCACCGTAGTGAGTCGGATCTCAAACAAGGATGACACAGAGCACAGAAATCAGATAGAGAATCTGGTGAACTGGTGTGGCAACAATAATCTCTCCCTCAATGTCAACAAAATGAAGGAGATTGTCATCGACTTCAGGAAGCGTAAAGAAGAACATACCCCTGTCTACATCAACGGGGAAGAAGTAGAAAGGGTCGAGAGCCTCAAGTTTTTAGGTGTCCAGATCACCAACAACCTGTTCTGATCCCCCCATGCCAACACTATAGTTAAGAAAGCCCACCAACACCTCTTTCTCAGAAGACTAAGGAAATTTGGCATGTCAGCTACGACTCTCACCAACTTTTACAGATGCACCATAGAAAGCATTCTTTCTCATTGGACAGAGCTCCTGCTCTGTCCAAGACCGCAAGGAACTACAAAAGGTTGTGAATGTAGCCCAATCCATCACACAAACCAGCCTCCTATCCATTGACTCTGTCTACACTTCCCGCTGCCTCGACAAAGCATAATTAAGGACCCCACACACCCCGGACATTCTCTCTTCCACCTTCTTCCTTCGGGAAAAAGATACAAAAGTCTGAAGTCATGTACCAACCGACTCAAGAACAGCTTCTTCCCTGCTGCTGTCGGACCTTTGAACGGACTTACCTTGCATTAAGTTGATCTTTCTCTACACCCGAGCTATGACTGTAACACTACATTCTGCACTCTCTCGTTTCCTTCTCTATGAATGGTATGTTTTGTCTGTGTAGCGCGCAAGAAATAATACTTTTCACTGTATGTTAATACATGTGACAATAATAAATCAGATCAAATTTTTAAAAATGATATCACAGGGTAAAATAGTACAACTGCGCTTGCACACTGTTGACATCCTTAATTTAATATTTGACAATGAAATCAGGTGGACTGTATTAAATTGCTCCCACCACCACTTACCGCGCAGGGCCTCCAACTACATTAAGAACATCTCATAATTAACAATCTCCAGTTATCTGGCCTTAACTGCCTCCTCTTCATTATGGATGTCCAATCCCTCTACACCTCCATCCCCCACCAGGAAGGTCTGAGCGTTCTCTGCTTCTTTCTTGAGCCCGTCCACTACCACTCTCTTCCGCCTTGCTGAAGTTGCGCTGTCACTTAACAATTTTGCTTTAACTTGTTGCCCTGTAAATATACCTGCATGGACCCCAGTTATGTTTGTCTTTTTGTGGGGTATGTGGAACATTCTCTGTCCAAGTCCTACTCAGGCCCACTCCCGGAACTTTTTCTCTTGTCACATTGATGACTGTATTCCTGCCACTTCATGCTCTTGTCTAAATATGGAAAAATTTAGCAATTTTGTTTCCAATTTACACCTTCACATGGTTCAACTCCAACAACTCCCTTCCTTGGCCTCTGTTTCCATTTCCAATGATAGACCGACCACCAATATTCTTTACAAACCCACCAACTCCCACCGAGGCTACTGCTCCTCACATCCTGCTTCCTGTGAGGAGTATCCTAACATCCCACTCACCCAGCCTCTTTGCCTCCGTTGCATCTGTTCCAATGATGCCACCTTTGAAAACGGCACTTCTGACCTGTCTGCTTTTTCCTTAACCGAGATTTCCCCCCTCTTCGTGGTTGACGGAGCACTCAACCAGATTTGACCCATTTTCCATACTTCTGCCCACACCTCTTCCCCTCCCTTCCAGGACCATGATAGGGTCCCCTTTGTCCTCACTTTTTACCACCAGCCCCCAAAGGATCATCCTCCACCATTTCCACCAACTCCAGCACAACGCCACCACCAAACACATCTTCCCCTCAGCCCCCAACCCCCATTCTGCAGGGACTGCTTCCTCTGTAGCACCCTGGTCCACTCCCCCATTAAACACAACTCCTCACCCCCTTCCCATGCCACCTTCCACTGCAATTGGAGAGGATGCAACATCTGCCCCTTTACTTCCTCCTTTCAGGTTGAGCAATATTTCACTTCTATTTTCTTCAATTTGGTCCACTGTATTCACTGCTCCCAATGTGGTCTCCTCTACATTGGGGAAACTAAGCACAGACTGGATGCCATTTTGTGCAATACCTTTGCTTAACCTGCAAGTATGACCCAGCCTTCCTGCTTGCCATTTCAACTTGGTATCTTGCTCTCAAGCCCACATGTCTGTCCTTTTCCTGCTGCAATGCTCCAGCGAAACCCAATTTAAACAGGAGAAGCAGCACCTCATCTGCACTCAGGACTCAACATTTCATCAAAGAAATTATGAAAAGAAAAGATGCCGAAAGACAGTACCGGACCAAGCTAGTCACAGGCTAGCCACACAGACCCCCGCCAACTACGGCAAGGTCTGCAAGACATAACAGGCTACAAGATGAAGGCATGTAAAATCGCCGGCTCCAACGCACCCCTTCCTGATGAGCTCAATGCATTCAATGCCCGTTTTGAGCCAAAGGTCAGCAAGAGCATGCCCTCCACCCTGGAAGCCTCAGATGAACCTGTATCTGGGGTCACCATTGCAGATGTCAGAGCAGCTTTCTCGAAGGTCAACCCACGGAAAGCGACTGGCCCGGATGGGGTAGCCAGACGAGCACTCAGATCCTGTGCGGATCAGCACAGGATCTGAGCACTCAGATCCTGTGCGGATCTTTACAACAATCTGAGGTCCCTATCTGCAAGTAGACAACCATCATCCTGGTACCTAAGAAAAGCCAAGGAGCGTGCCTTAATGACTATTGGCCGGTGGCTCTGACATCCATCATTATGAAGTGCTTGGAAAGGCGAGTCATGGCATGAATCAATTCCAACCTCCCGGACTACCTGGATCCATTACAGTTTGCCTACCACCGCAACAGGTCCACAGCAGACGCTATCTCCTGGCCTTGCACTCAACCCTGGAACACCTAGATAACAACCTATGTCAGACTCCTACTTATTGACTACAGCTCAGCCTTCAACACCATTATTTCCATGAAACTCATCTCTAAACTCCGTGTCCTGGGCCTCGGCTCCTCCCGCTGTGACTGGATCCTGAACTTCCTAACTCACAGACCACAATCAGTAATGATAGGCAACAACACCTCCTCTATGATCATCCTCAACATTGGTGCCCCATAAGGCTGTGTTCTCAGCACCCTACTATACTCCTTATCCACCGATGACTGTGTAGCCAAATTCCCCTCCAATTTGATTTTCAAGTTTGCTGACGACACCACCGTAGTGGGACAGATCTCAAACAATGTCAAGACAGAGTACAGGAATGAGATAGAGAATCTGGTGAACTGGTGCAGCAACAATTATCTCTCCCTCAATGTCAACAAAACAAAGGAGATCGTCATCGACTACAGGAAGCATAGAGCAGAACATGCCATTGTCTACATTAACGGAGACGAAGTAGAAAGGGTCAAGAACTTCAAGTTTTTAGGTGTCCAGATCACCAACAAGCTGTCCTGGTCCCCCCATGCCGACACTATGGTTAAGAAAGCCCACCAACGCCTCTACTTTCTCAGAAGACTAAGAAAATTTGGCATGTCAGCTATGACACTCACAGCTTGGTATGGCTCCTGCTCTGCCCAAGACCGCAAGAAACTACAAAAGGTCGTGAATTTAGCTCACTCCATCACACAAACCAGCCTCCCATCCATTGATTCTGTCTACACCTCCCGCTGCCTCAACAAAGCAGCCAGCAAATTAAGGACCCCACGCACCCCGGACATTCTCTCTTCCACCTTCTTCCGTCAGGAAAAAGATACAAAAGTCTGAGTCATGTACCAACCGACTCAAGAACAGCTTCTTCCCTGCTGCCATCAGACTTTTGAATGGACCTACCTCGCATTAAGTTGATCTTTCTCTACACCCTAGCTATGACATTCTGCACTCTCTCATTTCGGTCCCTATGAACGGTATGCCTTGTCTGTATACCGCACAAGAAACAATACTTTTCACTGTATGTTAATACGTGTGACAAGAATAAATCAAATCAAATTTCAGTTCAGCAACTTGAGACATATAACCTTGCTCCTCCACTTTGACTCCCTTTTTTTTGGTTGTATTAATCCCGCCAGTGCCAATCCTCTGGTATCACGATGCTTTATTTAACACAAAGAAAAGATCACATCCATGCATTACCGCAACACCTTAACTCCGGAATTACAACACCCTGGTCTGAGCTGATAGGTTGATTGGCTATTAGTGTCGGGAGGATCAACAGGGTAAATATGTGGAGTTACGGGGATCGGGCCTGAGGGGGGGATTTTTGTCACTGCAGGCTCGATGGGCTGAATGGCCTTCTTTTGCACTGTAAGGATTCTATGATAGCGCAGGTTTCAAGCTCCGACTGCACCAATTTTGAATTATCAAGTTGTTTATTCCACATACCAATCTGTTTCGTAACATTTCGTTCATGGGTGACCTGAATTCACAATATTCGGCCGATTTTCATAAGCTGGCCAAAGATCCAGTAAAAGGGTTACTGGGGGTTCTCTTGTTGTTTTGAAGCAAAATCCCTGGAGTAAGACAGAGGGTGTTGGATCATAATGGTTTTTAACCAACTCTGCAAGCTCATTAAAAGTCTTTGAGTCAGGGATCTCTGGCTAGGTCAGGCTTTTTATCACGACGAATATCAGGACCCACGTGCTGTCAGCAAGAGGTAGCACAGTGGTTAGCATTGCTGCTTTACAGCGCCAGGGACCCGGGTTCGATTCCTGCCTCGGGTCACTGTCTGTGCGGAGTTTTCACATTCTCCCCGTGTCTGCGTGCGTTTCCTCCGGCTGCTCTGGTTTCCTCCCACATTCTGAAAGCTGTGCTGGTTAGATGTATTGACCCGAAAGGGCGCTGGATTGTGGCGACTCAGGAAATTTCACAGTAACTTCATTGCAGTATTAATGTAAGCCTTACTTGTGGCTAATAAATAAACTTTACTTTCTGATTTTCATCTCCCACAAAATTATTTCCCCGGAAGAAATAGTGCGTGCGCTCTGCATATTGGGCCGTCTTCTCTGTTCACATCGTAGGGTTCAAGTATACTGAAGAGAGGCATTTTTGTTTTCTTACTGGAGAGGAAGATTGCTTGGTGCTGAACGATGAAGGTTGCCAGGAGGCGGGAAAAAAAAGTCCCTTTTATTCTCATTGCAATGTAATAATCCCACCAGAGCTGGTCCTCTGGTATCATACTACTTTATTTATTTGATTTATTATTGTCACATGTATTAGTATACAGTGAAAAGTATTGTTTCTTGCACACTATACAGACAAAGCGTACAGTCCAAAGAGAAGGAAAGTACAGAGTGCAGAATGTAGTGTTACAGCCACACCTAGGGTGTAGAGAAGGATCAACTTAATGTGAGGTAGGCCCATTCAAAAGTCTGACAGCAGCAGGGAAGAAGCTGTTCTTGAGTCGGTTGGTACGTGACCTCAGACTTTTGTATCTTTTTCCCAAACGAAGAAGGTGGAAGATAGAATGTCCAGGGTGTGTGGCATCCTTAATTATGCTGGCTGCTTTGCCGGGGCTGTGAGAGTGTAGACAGAGTCAATGTGTGGGAGGCTGGTTTGAATGATGGACTGGGCTTCGCTCATGACCTTTGTAGCTTCTTGCGGTCTTGGACAGAGAAAGGAGCCATACCAAGCTGTGATACAACCAGAAAGAATGCTTTCTATGGTGCACCTGTAAATGTTGGTGAAAGACGTAGGGGACATGTCAAATTTCCTTAGTCTTTTGAGAAAGTAGAGGCATTGAAGGACTTTCTTAACTATAATGTCAGCATTGAGGGACCAGGACAGGTTGTTGGTGATCTGGACATCTAAAAACTTGAAGCTCTTGACCATTTCTACTTCATTCCCGTTGATGTAGAGAGGGGCATATCCTCCACTATGCTTCCTGAAGTCGATGACTATCTTCTTCATTCTGTTGAAAATGAGGGAGAGATTATAGTCAATGCACCAGTTCACCAGATTCTCTATCGCTTTCCTGTACTCCGCCTTGTCATTGTTTGAGATCCGTCCCACTACGGTGGTATCATCAGCAATGTTGAAAATCGAGCTGGGGAGAAATTTGGCCACACAGTCTCAGTGTATAAGGAATATAGTAAGGGGCTGAAGACACAGCCTTGTGGGGCACCAGTGTTGAGGATGATCGTGCAGGAGGTGTTGTTGCCCATCCTTACTGATTGTGGTCTGTGGGTTAAGAAGTTTAGAATCCAGTTGCAGAGGGAGGAGCTGGGCCCCAGACCAAGTAGTTTGGAGATGAGTTTCGGAGGACCAAAGGTGTTGAAGGCTGAGCTGTAGTCAATAAATAGGGGTCTAGCGTAGGTGTCTTTGTTATCCAAGTGTTCCAGGGTTGAGTGCAGGGCCAGGGAGGTGGCATCTGCTATGGACCTGTTGTGGGTCCAGGCAATCTGGGAGGAAAATTTAACACAGAGAAAAGGCCGAGTCCGCGGCTTACAGCAAAACAAGTCCTAAGCTCTGGACCCACAATACCCTGGTCCAGGCTGTGAGTTTGGGTTTTAAACTCCCACAGCTCATCTCTCACTGAGGATAGGGAAACTTGTAGTCCACGAATCCCACACAGAGATTTATTGATGGTGCTCTGTATCCTTCGTCGCCATTCTAACATTTGTATATCCGAAACATTTATTGTCCCAGTGAAACCCACACCCACCCACAAGCCCCCTGTCACTTTAGTTCTGCTTTCACTGAGCACTATCCCATTAACAAATTCTGATATCTTACCTTTATGCCATTATCAGCATCTTTTTTGGTCCTTCATACTGCCATTAACACTTCTTCTGTTTCATGCCCTGCACATCTTTGTTGCAATCTCTCCAACCTTCTACTCTGTTGCATCCCCTCTTAAATAGTATATAATCCATCACATCGCTCCCTCTCTTTAGCATTGCTGCCTCACAGCGCCAGGGACCCGGGTTCGATTCCCGGCTTGGGTCACTGTCAGTGTGGAGTCTGCACCTTCTCCCCGTGTCTGTGTGGGTTTCCTCCGGGTGCTCTGGTTTCCTCCCACAGTCTGAAAGATGTGCTGGTTAGGTGCATTGACCATACTAAATTCTCCCTCAGTGTACCCAAACAGGTGCCGGACTATGGCAATAGGGGTTTTCACAGTAACTTCATTGCAGTGTGAATGTAAGCCTACTTGTGACCAACAAAATAAACTTTTAAAAAAAGTTTAGTTCTGACGAAGAGCCAGATCTACTCGAAACTTTAACTGCTTCTCTCTCCACAGATGCTGTCAGACCTCCTGAGATTTTCCAGCATTTTGTTTTTGTTTCAGATCCCAGCATCCGCAGTATTTTATAAAAGCAAGTTACTGTGCTGACAAAGGGTCATCAGGACTCAAAGCGTCAGCTCTTTTCTTTCCTTACAGATGCTGCCAGACCTGCTGAGATTTTCCAGCATTTTGTCTATCCGCAGTACTTTGCTTTTATCTTAGTGTTTACATTGCAGGGTTTCCTTTACTGGTGTTGACATGGGAATCTCAGCACCCATATGGTGCAAAGAGAGGTTTAGGCTCCCCACTGCGAGCTCTCCAATTAGGCCTAAACCTCCTACACTTTTCCCCACATGGCTGCATTTTTCACCCTGTACTCGGTATTTTCACCCTGTAGTTTTTGTGCAGTGTGTGCAGGAGGGTTTCCTGACACAATATGTGGAGAGGCTGACAAGAGGTGAGGCCACATTGGATTTGGTACTGGGAAATGAACCGGGCCAAGTGTTAGATTTGGTTGTGGGAGAGCACTTTGGAGATAGTGACCACAATTCGGTGACTTTTGTTATTGCAATGGAGAGGGATAGGGCCGTACGGCAGGGCAAGGTTTACAATTGGGGGAGAGGTAATTATGATGCGATTAGGCAAGAATTAGAAGGCATAAGATGGGAACAGAAACTGTCAGGGAAAGGCACTAATGAAAAGTGGAACTTTTTCAGGGAACAAATACTGGGTGTCCTTGATAGGTATGTCCCTGTCAGGCAGGGAGGAAATGGCCGAGTGATGGAACCATGATTCACGAAAGAGGTGGAATGTCTTGTGAAAAGGAAGAGGGAAGCTTATGTAGGGATGAGGAAACAAGGTTCAGATGGCTCGATTGAGGGTTACAAGTTAGCAAGGAATGAGCTGAAAAAGGGGCTTAGGAGAGCTAGAAGGGGACATGAGAAGTCCTTGGCGGGTCGGATCAAGGAAAACCCCAAGGCTTTTTACTCTTATGTAAGGAATAAAAGAATGACCAGGGTGAGGTTAGGGCCGGTCAAGGACAGTAGTGGAAACTTGTGTATGGAGTCAGTAGAGATAGGCGAGGTGATGAATGAATACTTTTCTTCAGTGTTCACCAAGGAGAGGGGCCATGTTTTTCAGGAAGAGAAGGTGTTACAGGCTAATAGGCTGGAGGAAATAGATGTTCGGAGGGAGGATGTCCCGGCAGTTTTGAATAAACTGAAGGTCGATAAGTCCCCTGGGCCTGATGAAATATATCCTAGGATTCTTTGGGAGGCAAGGGATGAGATTGCAGAGCCTTTGGCTTTGATCTTTGGGTCCTCACTGTCCAAGGGGATGGTGCCAGAGGACTGGAGAGTGGCGAATGTTGTTCCTCTGTTTAAGAAAGGGAATAGAAATGACCCTGGTAATTATAGACCGGTTAGTCTTACTTCGGCGGTTGGTAAATTGATGGAAAAGGTCCTTAGAGATGGGATTTACGACCATTTAGAAAGATGCGGATTAATCCGGGATAGTCAGCACGGATTCGTGAAGGGCAAGTCGTGCCTCACAAATTTGATTGAATTTTTTGAGGAGGTGACTAAGTGTGTTGATGAAGGTAAGGCAGTTGATGTCATATACATGGATTTTAGTAAGGCGTTTGATAAGGTCCCCCATGGTCGGCTTATGATGAAAGTAAGGAGGTGTGGGATAAAGGGAAAGTTGGCCGATTGGATAGGTAATTGGCTATCTGATCGAAGACAGAGGGTGGTGGTGGATGGAAAATTTTCGGACTGGAGGCAGGTTGCTAGCGGAGTGCCACAGGGATCAGTGCTTGGTCCTCTGCTCTTTGTGATTTTTATTAATGACTTAGAGGAGGGGGCTGAAGGGTGGATCAGTAAATTTGCTGATGACACCAAGATTGGTGGAGTAGTGGATGAGGTGGAGGGCTGTTGTAGGCTGCAAAGAGACATAGATAGGATGCAAAGCTGGGCTGAAAAATGGCAAATGGAGTTTAACCCTGATAAATGTGAGGTGATTCATTTTGGTAGGACTAATTTAAATGTGGATTACAGGGTCAAAGGTAGGGTTCTGAAGACTGTGGAGGAACAGAGAGATCTTGGGGTCCATATCCACAGATCTCTAAAGGTTGCCACTCAAGTGGATAGAGCTGTGAAGAAGGCCTATAGTGTGTTAGCTTTTATTAACAGGGGGTTGGAGTTTAAGAGCCGTGGGGTTATGCTGCAACTGTACAGGACCTTGGTGAGACCACATTTGGAGTATTGTGTGCAGTTCTGGTCACCTCACTATAGGAAGGATGTGGAAGCGCTGGAAAGAGTGCAGAGGAGATTTACCAGGATGCTGCCTGGTTTGGAGTGTCGGTCTTATGAGGAAAGGTTGAGGGAGCTAGGGCTGTTCTCTCTGGAGCGGAGGAGATTGAGGGGAGACTTAATAGAGGTTTATAAAATGATGAAGGGGATAGATCGAGTGAACGTTCAAAGACTATTTCCTCGGGTGGATGGAGCTATTACAAGGGGGCATAACTAAAGGGTTCGTGGTGGGAGATATAGGAAGGATATCAGAGGTAGGTTCTTTACGCAGAGAGTGGTTGGGGTGTGGAATGGACTGCCTGCAGTGATAGTGGAGTCAGACACTTGAGGAACATTTAAGCGGTTATTGGGTAGGCACATGGAGCACACCAGGATGATAGGGAGTGGGATAGCTTGATCTTGGTTTCAGATAAAGCTCGGCACAACATCGTGGGCCGAAGGGCCTGTTCTGTGCTGTACTGTTCTATGTTCTAATCGGTATTTTCCCCCTGTATTCGGTATTTTCCCCCTGTATTCGGTATTTTCCCCCTGTATTCGGTATTTTCCCCCTGTATTCGGTATTTTCCCCCTGTATTCGGTATCTTCACCTCACCATAGTGATTGCAGCAACAACCAACCGAAAACAAATATTCACAATTTATTTACCAGTACCTTGCCGGACCCCGGCTGCTGATTGGTTGTGCCGGACCTTTGGCACTGATTGGCTGTACTGGGGAGCTTGCCGCCGATTGGTTACCAGGGCGCGGGATTCCTGGCGCTGACTGGCTGACCCGGGACCGGGTTCCTCGCGGTGATTGGTCAATGGGGCAGCACTTGGTGCCGATTGACGGCGCCCGCCCGGGGTTTCGGGGGTGTTGATTGGTTGACTGGCGGAAGGCGCCGATCGCAGATTGGATGTTCCAGCGCGAGCACCGGCTGATGATTGGTTGCTGCGGCGCCTGAATCCGGTCGCTGATTGGCTGATTGGGAGCAGTGCGCGTGGGGGGGGTCTCTTGGCGCTGATTGGTTAACTGGCTCAGGACCCACGAGCCGGACTCCGGTTGCTGATTGGTTGTGTCGGGTTCTTGACGCTGATTGGATGTTACTGGAAAGACCTGCCGATGATTGGTTACCAGGGCGTGGGGAACGCTTGGCGCTGATTGGCTGATTGTGAGAGAGGTCTTGGGCGCTGATTGGTTATTCGGGCGCAGGGCCCCGTGCGCTGATTGGTTGACCCGCCGAGGGGGCGGGACTAGGCCCGGGGCAGGGCTCGAGCCGCCGCTCCGCCGCCGCCTCCAAAGATCGCGCGCGGACGCCATGGATTTCACCGTGAAGAAACTGGCGGCCGGAGCCGGCACTTTCCTCAGCCGCGCCGTGCAGGTAAAGAGCGCGACCGAGTGAAGGCCGAGAGCCTGGGGAGGGGCGGCACGACAACCGAGGGCTCGGAGTGAGAGTCCCCCTCAGACCCTCTCCCCTCGCAGCAGGCAAGGCCCGGCCTGGAGGACGCTTTGACAGGCCCGCCCCGGGGGAGGGGAGAGAGGGGGAAGTGCAGGAGTCCACCCCCCGGGTTACTGTGCGATCCCATGGGAAATTATCTCCCCCCCTCAGCCTCTGGGTGCCAGGCGGCGCCCACCGCCCAAGCTGCCTGGGGTGGGGCCCTGTCCAGCCTGCCCTCCTGCTCCAGTCACTGGGATGGGCAACTAATCCCCTCGCTGCACAGGATTTCCTTCACCTGAGAGGAGACTACATTTAAAAGACACAGCAAAGAAAACAACCCCTCCTAAACACACACACAGACTCTGGAGACGTTTCCAATACGAAAGAGAAACAGAAACTGCTGTTTTTATTGTCAGGAGAGAGAGAGAAACAGCTTCAGATGTGGGGTGTAGTCCAAAACCTGGAAAATCTCAGCAGGTCTGGCAGCATCTGTAAGGAGAGAAAAGAGCTGACGTTTCGAGTCCAGGTGACCCTTTGTCAAAGCTAAAAGGCATCGAAAGTGGGAGATATTTATCCTGCAGGGTGAAGGAATGAAAGATGCGTCATAGCCACAGAAACCAGGGGAAATGACTGCTCATGGCAGTCCACAGAGAGAATAAAGGGTGTTTATGGCCAAATACTGGTTAATACAAAACAGGGCTGTCACTGTCAGCAGAAGAATCCACACTCATTAACCTCTTGTTTTTTTTCTTTCCCCCCCCCCCTTTCATAATGGTAAAAGAGTCTCTTGTCTATTGACAGCATTTTTGTACTTTCAGGTTTGCTGTTTCCCTCCCACCCCACCCACCTCCAAAATTGAAACGGTATGCAATGCTGCAAAGATTAGTGGTAGGCAAGACAATTGGGAACGTTTTAGCAATCTGCAAAGGATGACCCAAACTATAATGAGGGAGAAATTAAAATGCAAGCTGACAAGAAATATAACAAAAAAGGCATTAAGAGCTTCTCCAAATATTTAACAAGGAACACACTAGGTAAAGTACATGTTGATCCCTTTGAAAATGAGGTGGCAGGGTGGTTAGCACTGCTGCCTCACCGCCAGGGACCCGGGTTCGATTCCTGGCTTGGGCCCCTGTGTCTGTGCAGAGTTTGCACGTTTTCCTTGTGCCTGCGTGGATTTCCTCCGGGTGCTCTGGTTTCCTCCCACAGCCCAAAAGACGTGCTGGTTAGGTGCATTGGCCTTGCTAAATTCTCCCTCAGTGTACACGAACAGGTGCTGGAACACAGCGACTAGGGAATTTTCACAGTAACTTCATTGCAGTGTTAATGTAAGCCTATTTGTGACAATAATAAATAAACTTAAACTAGGAAATTAACAGTGAACAAAGTAATGGCACAGATCTTGGAAGTATTTCTTATCTGTCTTCATGGTAGAAGTTCCGGAAAGCCAAGTTTATTTATTAGTGTTACAAGTAGGCTTACATTAACACTGCAATGAAGTTACTGTGAAAATCCTCTGGTGCCTGTTCGGGTATACTGAGGGAGAATTTAGCATGGCCAATACACCTAAGCATCCCAATAATAATAGAAAACCCTGACAAAAGAGAGAGAGGAACTTAAAACAATCGCTAAAAGCTAGCGTTTAAAGGCTGGCAAGTTTTCTGGATCTAATTGACAACATCCTTGGGTCTCAGAAGCAGCTGCAGAGATAATAGATACGTTATTTGTAATCTTCCAAAATCATCTTGATTCTGAAAGGTATCAGTAGCTTGGAAAACGAAAGGAGGGTGACAGAAAGCAGGAAACTGAATCATAGAATCCCTATAGTGCAGAAGGAGGCACGTTGAGCCTGCACCAATTCTCCGACAGAGCATCTTGCCCAGGCCCACCCCTGCCCTATCCCCATAATCTCATGTATTTACCCCACTAATCCCCCTAACCTACACATTTTGAGTTACTAAGGGGCAATTTAGCATGGCCAATCCACCTAACCTGCACATCTTTGGACTATGGGAGGAAACCCATGCAGACACGGGGAGAATGTGCAAACTCCACACACAGTTACTCAAGGCTGGCATTGAATCTGGGTTCCTGGTGCTGTGAAACAATTGTGTTTGCCACTGTGGCAGCCTGTTAGCCGAATATCTGCCACAGGGAAAATTCTGGAATCTAATATTAAAGGAAGTAGGAGCAAGACATTTAGAAAATCATAGTACAATCAAACAGGGTCCACATGGTTTTATGTAAGAGAGATTGCGTTTTATTAGAGTTCTTTGAGAATATAACCAGCAGCATGGATAAAGGGGAACCAGTAGCTGTAGTGTATTTGGATTTCCAACAAGGCATTGATAAGGTGTCACATAAAAGGTTACTACACCAGACAAGAGCTCATGTTTTTGAGAGTGATCTGTTAGCATGGATAGATGATTTGCTAACCAACAGTAAACAGCCAGACGGAATAAATGATCATTTTCATGGCAAACTGTGACTAGCACGATGCCACAGATATCTGTGCTGGGGCCTCAGTTATTTACAATCTGTATTTATGTCATGGATTATGACATTATGGCCAAATTTGTGAACGATACAACTATGGATAGGAAAGCAAAGGGATATAGATAGGTTGATAGAGGAGGCAAAATTTGGCAGATGGAATATAATATGAGGTTTGGCAGGAAAAATAGTAAAGCAAAATATTCAAGTTGAGAGAGACTACATAATGCTGTGATGTAGAGGGATCTAGGTGTCTTCGTATATGAGCCACAAAAGGATATCATGTAGGTACAACGAGTAAGTAATCAGAAGACAAATAGAATATAGGCTTTTATTGCAAGGGGTTTGAAGTATAAAAGTAGGGAAGTCTGACTACAACTGTACATGGCACTAGAGACCACATCTAGTGTATTGTTTACAATTTTGGTCTCCTTATTTCAGAATGGATATACTTGCATTGTAGGCTGTTTGGAGAAGGTTCATTAGATTGATTCCTGGGGTGAAGTGATTGCCTTATGAGGAAAGGTTGAGCAGGTTGGGCCTATACTCGAGTTTAGGGGTGGCACGGTAGCACAGTGGTTAGCACTGCTGCCTCATTTAAAAACATTTTAAAATGTTGCCAGGGGCCTGGGTTCGATTCCTGGCTTGGGTCACTGTGTGGAGTTTGCACATTCTCCCTGTGTCTGTGTGGGTTTCCTCCGGGTGCTCCGGTTTCCTACCACATGCTGAAAGAGGTGCTGGTTAGGTGCATTGACCCGAACAGGCGCCGGACTGTGGCGGCTCGGGGAATTTCACAGTAACTTCATTGCAGTGTTAATGTAAGCCTTACTTGTGACTAATAAATAGTCACAAGTTCATTGGAAGAATGAAAGGTGATCTTGTTGAAACATAAGATTCGGATGGGGCTTGATGGGGTAAATGTTGAAAGGATGTTTCCCCTTGTGGGGAATTCTAGAACTCGGCACAGCTTCAGAATAAGGGATCTACATTTGAGACAAAAAATAGGAGGAATTTCTCCTTTGAATGTCATTAGTCTTTGGAATTCTCTACCCCAGAGAGTAGAGGCTGGATCATTGATTATATTGAAGGCAGAGTTAGGTAGAATTTTGATCAGCATGCGTGTCATTAGGATGGAGGAAGGCATGACTGGAGTTGAGGCTGCAATCAAATCAGCTTTGATCCTATTGAATGGCAGAGCTGGCTTGTAGGACCAAATGCTGCCTCTATTATGTTGCTTAAATTTTTGTTGAAGTTGTGGCTAGATATCATTGTGGGAGACTTTTGTCTCCCAGGGACAATGGGAATGGCTTTTTCCTCATCCTGGACTTTTGCTCACGATTAAAACTAATGCCTCTGGGTTACTTATTAAAAATAAAAGCAAGGACTTCAGTCCCACAAATCAAAGAGAAAACACACATACAAACAAAATGCCGTTAGCATGTCCAGAGAGGCCAAAATGTTTCCAGAATTTGGTCATATTGCAAAGATTCTCCTCCACTAATTCTCCATAAAGCAGCCTTTTGGTGATGTTACATATAATTGCAGCTTAATAGTTGTTATTTAATATAGGATGCACCAATTGATATAGCGATTACTATGTTTAGATGAGATTTGATCCTATGAGCCAGTCTGAGAGATCTGAAATGGTACTTCACACGTCATCAAAAAATTTAGGGGGGAGGGGGGAGCTGTTGACCTGTTGTACTTGTGCAGGCAGCTCACCATCTCCAGAGTCAGATTTTGAGTCTCTTTCCTCACTGGCAGCCTGTCTTGGATAAGTTCCCAGCTTGGTTTGGAGTGGCCATCTGCAGGAAGAGATATATTGCCAGAACTGTGGAGTCAAGATGCTCTTGTCTCTACAGAAAGGTTTCACCAAACAAACTGCCCGTAAAGCAACCTGCACAGGCTGGCCTGATACCTGCCCCACTCATCTGAGACTACATTTGCAATGAATTCCTTCCACAATGTTAAGGTTGCTGATTAACCTATTGAAGGTGCTTAATGCCAGTTTTAGGCAACTGCCCAGGACACAACAATGAGCCCCTCAGATTTAGCAGTACTGATGGGCACAGGCCATTCAGTCACTAATTGAGTATGTTCTACACCTAAGAAATGGGTGCAATACATCCCATTATCTGTGTAAAATTCAATTCCTGTAAAACAGGTTTGGTATGATTTTCATATTGATCTGCAGACGCCTCAAATTAAACATTTGTTGAATGTTGTACTTGCTAAGTAAAAGGATGCTCTTTGAAAGAAAATAAAAACTTGCATTTCCCTGTCAGGGAAAGGCACTGATGAAAAGTGGAACTTTTTCAAGGAACAAATACTGGGTGTCCTTGATAGGTATGTCCCTGTCAGGCAGGGAGGAAATGGCCGAGTGAGGGAACCGTGGTTCACAAAAGAGGTGGAATGTCTTGTGAAAAGGAAGAGGGAAGCTTATGTAGGGATGAGGAAACAAGGTTCAGATGGCTCGATTGAGGGTTACAAGTTAGCAAGGAATGAGCTGAAAAGGGGGCTGAGGAGAGCTAGGAGGGGACATGAGAAGTCCTTGGCGGGTCGGATCAAGGAAAACCCCAAGGCTTTTTACTCTTATGTGAGGAATAAAAGAATGACCAGGGTGAGGTTAGGGCCGGTCAAGGACAGTGGTGGGAACTTGTGTATGGAATCAGTAGAGATAGGCGAGGTGATGAATGAATACTTTTCTTCAGTGTTCACCAAGGAGAGGGGCCATGTTTTTGAGGAAGAGAAGGTGTTACAGGCTAATAGGCTGGAGGAAATAGATGTTCGGAGGGAGGATGTATTGGCAGTTTTGAATAAACTGAAGGTCGATAAGTCCCCTGGGCCTGATGAAATGTATCCTAGGATTCTTTGGGAGGCGAGGGATGAGATTGCAGAGCCTTTGGCTTTGATCTTTGGGTCCTCGCTGTCCACGGGGATGGTGCCAGAGGACTGGAGAGTGGCAAATGTTGTTCCTCTGTTTAAGAAAGGGAATAGAAATGACCCTGGTAATTATAGACCGGTTAGTCTGACTTCGGTGGTTGGTAAATTGATGGAAAAGGTCCTTGGGGATGGGATTTACGACCATTTAGAAAGATGCGGATTAATCCGGGATAGTCAGCACGGATTTGTGAAGGGCAAATCGTGCCTCACAAATTTGATAGAATTTTTTGAGGAGGTAACTAGGTGTGTTGATGAAGGTAGGGCAGTTGATGTCATATACATGGATTTTAGTAAGGCGTTTGATAAGGTCCCCCATGGTCGGCTTATGATGAAAGTAAGGAGGTGTGGGATAAAGGGAAAGTTGGCCGATTGGATAGGTAACTGGCTATCTGATCGAAGACAGAGGGTGGTGGTGGATGGAAAATTTTCGGACTGGAGGCAGGTTGCTAGCGGAGTGCCGCAGGGATCGGTGCTTGGTCCTCTGCTCTTTGTGATTTTTATTAATGACTTAGAGGAGGGGGCTGAAGGGTGGATCAGTAAATTTGCTGATGACACCAAGATTGGTGGAGTCGTGGATGAGGTGGAGGGCTGTTGTAGGCTGCAAAGAGACATAGATAGGATGCAAAGCTGGGCTGAAAAATGGCAAATGGAGTTTAACCCTGATAAATGTGAGGTGATTCATTTTGGTAGGACTAATTTAAATGTGGATTACAGGGTCAAAGGTAGGGTTCTGAAGACTGTGGAGGAACAGAGAGATCTTGGGGTCCATATCCGCAGATCTCTAAAGGTTGCCAGTCAAGTGGATAGAGCTGTGAAGAAGGCATATAGTGTGTTAGCTTTTATTAACAGGGGGTTGGAGTTTAAGAGCCGTGGGGTTATGCTGCAACTGTACAGGACCTTGGTGAGACCGCATTTGGAATATTGCGTGCAGTTCTGGTCACCTCACTATAAGAAGGATGTGGAAGCGCTGGAAAGAGTGCAGAGGAGATTTACCAGGATGCTGCCTGGTTTGGAGTGTCGGTCTTATGAGGAAAGGTTGAGGGAGCTGGGGCTGTTCTCTCTGGAGCGGAGGAGATTGAGGGGAGACTTAATAGAGGTTTATAAAATGATGAAGGGGATAGATAGAGTGAACGTTCAAAGACTATTTCCTCGGGTGGATGGAGCTATCGAAAAGACAGAGGGGTGGGTAGAGGGGGCGGGGTTGCCTTGTTAATTAGAAATGAAATTAAATCAATAGCACTAAACGACATAGGGTCAGACGATGTGGAGTCTGTGTGGGTAGAGTTGAGGAACCACAAAGGCAAAAAAACCATAATGGGAGTTATGTACAGGCCTCCTGACAGTGGTCAGGACCAGGGGCACAAAATGCACCACGAAATAGAAAGGGCATGTCAGAAAGGCAAGGTCACAGTGATCATGGGGGATTTCAATATGCAGGTGGACTGGGTAAATAATGTTGCCAGTGGACCCAAAGAAAGGGAATTCATTGAATGTTTACAGGATGGCTTTTTGGAACAGCTTGTGATGGAGCCCACGAGGGAACAGGCTATTCTGGACTTAGTGTTATGTAATGAGCCAGACGTGATAAAAGATCTTAAAGTAAGGGAACACTTAGGAAGCAGTGATCATAATATGGTAGAATTCAGTCTGCAATTTGAAAGAAGGAAGGCAGAATCAGATGTGAAGGTTCTACAGTTAAATAAAGGTAATTACAGGCGCATGAGGGAGGAACTGACAAAAATCGACTGGAAGCAGAGCCTAATGGGAAAGACAGTAGAACAGCAATGGCAGGAGTTTCTGGGAGTAATTGAGGACACAGTGCAGAGGTTCATCCCAAACAAAAGAAAGGTTATCAGAGGGGGGATTAGGCAGCCATGGCTGACAAAGGAAGTCAGGGAATGCATCAAGGCAAAAGAGAGAGCCTATAATGTGGCAAAGAGTAGTGGGAAGTCAGAAGATTGGGAAGGCTATAAAAACAAACAGAGGATAACAAAGAGAGAAATAAGGAAGGAGAGGATCAAATATGAAGGTAGGCTAGCCAGTAACATTAGGAATGATAGTAAAAGTTTCTTTAAATACATTAAAAACAAACGGGAGGCAAAAGTAGACATTGGGCCGCTCCAAAATGACGCTGGTAATCTAGTGATGGGAGACAAGGAAATAGCTGAGGAACTTAATAAGTACTTTGCGTCAGTCTTCACAGTAGAAGACATGAGTAATATCCCAACAATTCAGGAAAGTCAGGGGGCAGAGTTGAATATGGTTGCCATCACAAAGGAGAAAGTGCTAGAGAAACTAAAAGGTCTGAAAATTGATAAATCTCCAGGCCCAGATGGGCTACATCCTAGAGTTCTAAAGGTGATAGCTGAAGAAATAGTGGAGGCGTTAGTTATGATCTTTCAAAAGTCACTGGAGTCAGGGAAAGTCCCAGAGGATTGGAAAATCGCTGTTGTAACCCCACTGTTCAAGAAGGGAACAAGAAAAAAGATGGAAAATTATAGGCCAATTAGCCTAACCTCAGTTGTTGGCAAAATTCTAGAATCCATCGTTAAGGATGAGATTTCTAAATTCTTGGAAGTGCAGGGTCGGATTAAGACAAGTCAGCATGGATTTAGTAAGGGGAGGTCGTGCCTGACAAACCTGTTAGAGTTCTTTGAAGAGATAACAAATAGGTTAGACCAAGGAGAGCCAATGGATGTTATCTATCTTGACTTCCAAAAGGCCTTTGACAAGGTGCCTCACGGGAGACTGCTGAGTAAAATAAGGGCCCATGGTATTCGAGGCAAGGTACTAACATGGATTGACGATTGGCTGTCAGACAGAAGGCAGAGAGTTGGGATAAAAGGTTCTTTCTCAGAATGGCAACCGGTGACAAGTGGTGTCCCGCAGGGTTCAGTGTTGGGGCCACAGCTGTTCTCTTTATATATTAACGATCTAGATGACGGGACTGGGAGCATTCTGGCCAAGTTTGCCGATGATACAAAGATAGGTGGAGGGGCAGGTAGTATTGAGGAGGTGGGGAGGCTGCAGAAAGATTTAGACAGTTTAGGAGAGTGGTCCAAGAAGTGGCTGATGAAATTCAACGTGGGCAAGTGCGAGGTCGTACACTTTGGAAAAAAGAATAGAGGCATGGACTATTTTCTAAACGGTGACAAAATTCATAATGCTAAAGTGCAAAGGGACTTGGGAGTCCTAGTCCAGGATTCTCTAAAGGTAAACTTGCAGGTTGAGTCCGTAATTAAGAAAGCAAATGTAATGTTGTCATTTATCTCAAGAGGCTTGGAATACAAAAGCAGGGATGTACTTCTGAGGCTTTATAAAGCACTGGTTAGGCCCCATTTGGAGTACTGTGAGCAATTTTGGGCCCCACACCTCAGGAAGGACATACTGGCACTGGAGCGGGTCCAGCGGAGATTCACACGGATGATCCCAGGAATGGTAGGCCTGACATACGATGAACGTCTGAGGATCGTGGGATTATATTCATTGGAGTTTAGGAGGTTGAGGGGAGATCTGATAGAAACTTACAAGATAATGAACGGCTTAGATAGGATGGACGTAGGGAAGTTGTTTCCATTAACAGGGGAGACTAGGACGCGGGGGCACAGCCTTAGAATAAAAGGGAGTCACTTTAGAACAGAGATGAGGAGAAATTTCTTCAGCCAGAGAGTGGTGGGTCTGTGGAATTCATTGCCACAGAGGGCTGTGGAGGCCGAGACGTTGAGCGTCTTCAAGACAGAAATTGATAAATTCTTGATTTCTCGAGGAATTAAGGGCTATGGGGAGAGAGCGGGTAAATGGAGTTGAAATCAACCATGATTGAATGGTGGAGTGGACTCGATGGGCCGAATGGCCTTACTTCCGCTCCTATGTCTTATGGTCTTATGGTCTTATGGAGCTATTACAAAGGGGCATAACTAAAGGGTTCATGGTGGGAGATATAGGAAGGATATCAGAGGTAGGTTCTTCACGCAGAGAGTGGTTGGGGTGTGGAATGGACTGCCTGCAGTGATAGTGGAGTCAGACACTTTAGGAACATTTAAGCGGTTATTGGATAGGCACATGAAGCACACCAGGATGGTAGGGAGTGGGATAGCTTGATCTTGGTTTCAGATGAAGGTCGGCACAACATCGTGGGCCGAAGGGCCTGTTCTGTGCTGTAATGTTCTATGTTCTATATAGCACCTTGCTTGACAACCAGAAGTCGCAAAGTGCCTCACCACCAATGAAGCAATTTTGAAGTATGGTCACTGTTGTATTGTTGGAAATGCAGCAACCACTTTGCACAGAGCGATGTGATAATGTGATATTTTTTTTAATGACGATGGCCTGACGAAGTGGATAACTCCCCTTCTCCACGTCAAAATACTGCCATGGGATCTTTTACATCTACCTGAGAAGGCAGACAAAGGTTAGGTATAATGTTTCGTCCAAAAGACAACACCTCCAATCGCGCGGCACTCCCTCAATACTGTACTGGAGTGTCAGTGTTGATTTTTCTGACTTGGGCAAGAATGCTGCCGACTAGGTTAAATCCAGAACATTTATTTAAAAGCGATCCTGACAATAGACATGTTCAGGCTAGTTAAACGTAAATGACGGAATGATATGAGAAAGTTCTTCACACGCGTCATTCAACATTTTGAATGCACTCCAGCATACAGCAGTGAGGGCAAAAAACTTGCTGCAAAGAAAAATGTTGGGAGTGGGAAAATGGGGGGGATGGCACATGCAGGTTCTACTTTATTTATTTCTTCATTCGTATATGTTTAGAAGTCTCTGAAATGTTGCAATACCTCCAGCTGCCTGTTTTTGTGGTGAATAGTGTGATGCGTCTGCAAATTGGACTATTTGCCAGTAGGATGTCTCCCTTTGTCTTTCTCAAGTGATGACTCATAGAACATAGAAAATATACAGCACAAACAGGCCCTTCGGCCCACAAGTTGCGCCGGTCATGTCCCTACCTACCTAGGCTTATATATAGGCTTACCTATAACCCTCAATCCTATTAAGTCCCATGTACTCATCCAGATGTCTCTTAAAAGACCCTATCGAGTTTGCCTCCACCACCACTGACGGCAGTCGATTCCACTCACCCACCACCCTCTGAGTGAAAAACTTACCCCTGACATCTCCTCTGTACCTACCCCCCAGCACCTTAAACCTGTGTCCTCTCGTAGCAGCCATTTCAGTCCTGGGAAAAAGCCTCCGAGAATCCGCCCGATCTATACCTCTCAACATCTTGTACACCTCTATCAGGTCACCTCTCATCCTTCATCTCTCCAAGGAGAAAAAACCGAGCTCCCTCAGCCTATCCTCAAGGCATGCCAACCAATCCAGACAATATGTTGATTTGTGAGCTTTCAGTTACCTCACTTTAGTAGGCTTCCTTCTTGAAACTATCCAGCAAAAATCAGTAGTTTAGTCTATCATCCCAGAGTTCTATACTTCACCCGATGTGTTCATACTGTCACTCCAAGAATATGTACAGGTGAAGCAGTGTTCTGTTAAAGTGCACGCTAGGTGGGTTAAGGGGCTTTTAAACATCTAGGCTGGCACAACATTTGCTGCTAGCTGCATAATCCAACCTCCTTGAAATAAGGGCCAACATTCTATTAGCTTCCTGATTACCTGCTGCACCGGTGTGCTAGCTTTCTGTGTTTTGTGCACAAATACCTCCAAGTCTCTTTGTGTTGCAGCTTTCTGCAGTTTTTCTCCATGGATTGAGTGGCATGCCTTATGAGGATAGGCTGAGGGAGCTCGGTCTTTTCTCCTTGGAGAGACGAAGGATGAGAGGAGACCTAATAGAGGTGTATAAGATGTTGAGAGGCATAGATCGGGTGGACTCT
This sequence comes from Mustelus asterias, assembly GCF_964213995.1. Classification (NCBI taxonomy): domain Eukaryota; kingdom Metazoa; phylum Chordata; class Chondrichthyes; order Carcharhiniformes; family Triakidae; genus Mustelus; species Mustelus asterias. The sequence continues at coordinate 126,184,134 of NC_135808.1, read as the reverse complement.
GAGGCTTTTTCCCAGGGTGGAAATGTCTGCTATGAGAGGACACAGGTTTAAGCTGCTGGGGGGTATGTACAGGGGAGATGTTGGGGGTAAGTTTTTCACACACAGGGTGGTGGGCGAGTGGAATCGGCTGCTGTCAGTGGTGGTGGAGGCGAACTCAATAGGGTCTTTTAAGAGACTCCTGAATGAGTACATGGAGCTTAATAGGATGGAGGGTTATAGGTAGGTCTAGAAGGTAGGGATGTGTTCGGCACAACTTGTGGGCCGAAGGGCCTGTTTGTGCTGTAGTTTTTCTATGTTTCTATTTAAATAATACTATTCTTTTGTTCTCCCAAATTGAACAACTTCACATTTTCCTGCATTATGCTCTGTGCTCCATTTGCCAACATTTTGCCCAATTACTTAACATATATCTCTTTGTAAACTGTATTCCTTTCGCAACTTCCCTTCTGCCTGTTTTTGTGTCTTCTGCAAATTTGGCTACAGTACATTCGCTCCCTTTCTCCAAGTCATTAATATATACTGTAAACAGTTGTGGTCCCAACACTGATCCTTGTGAAACCTCTGGTTACTACAGGTTGCCAACCTGAAAAAGAACCCCTTACCCCACTCGCTGTTTCCTGTCCATTAGCCAATTTGCTATCTATGCCAATATACTATCTCCAACATCATGGGCTCATATCTCATGAGGTACCTTGTCAAACACCTTTTGGAAGTCCAAATACAACACACCTAATGGTCCCCGCTATCCTCTCTGGTTGAGACTTCCTCAAAACTCTAACCAATTAGTCAGACACAATTTCCCTATCATGAAGCCATGCTGACTCAGCTTGATTAGATTTTCCAAATGTGCTGCTATTACTTCCTTACCAATTGATTCCAGTAAATAGGTGTTAGGCTAATTGGCCTATAGTTGTTGCTTTTGAAAGGGGGTGTCATTTTGGCAGTTTTCCAATCCTCTGGTACTTCTCCAGAATCCAAGAATGTTTGGAAAATTACAGCCAATGCATCCACGATCTCTAGCTCTACGTCTTTTAGGATCCGAGGATGCAAGCCGTCAGGGGCAGGAGACTTATCTGCCTTTAGCCCCATTAGTTTGTCTAACACTACTTCTCAAGTGATGGTACTTAATTCCTCCCCTGTATTCGTTAGTATTAATGGGAGGTTCGAAGTATCTTCCATCGTACAGACTGATGCAAAATATCTGTTTAACTCCTCTGCTATTTCCTCGTTTTCCCATAACATCTCCCCAGATTCATTTTCTAAGGGTTTATGTTCACTTTGACCTCTCTCTTCCTCCTTATATATTTAAAGAAGCACTTATTGTCAGTTTTCATATTCCTTGCTAATTTACTCTCATAGTTTATTTTATTATCTTTTTAGTCCTCCTTTGCTGGATTCTGAATTTATCTTCAGGGCTATCACTTATTTTTGCCTCCTTATATATTTTCTTTCAAGTTAATACTCTCCATAACTTTCTTGATTAGCCATGGTTGGTCTATCCCTCTTAGAATCTTTACTCCTTACTGGGATATATTTTTGCTGAGAATATCAATTGCGTCCTTAAATGCCACTGCTTGCTTATTGTCTTTCCTGTCAATCTGTCTGCCCAGTCCATTTAGCTAACTCGGTCCTCATTTCATTGTAATTGCCTTTATTGAAGTTAAGTTTTAGTTGTTTCTGACCCAAGTTTCTCGCATTCGAACTGAATATAAATTCTATCAAGTTATGATCACTACTTCTTAGAGGATCTTTTACTCTGAGGTCATTTGTTAAACCTGCCTCATTACCCATTTTCGGATCCAAGATAGCCTGTTCCCTGGTTGGCTCCATGACACATTGCTGTTGGAAACTATCCTTAATACACTCTATGCATTTGTTGTCATAGCCACCCTTTCCAACTTGATTAATGCAATCAACATAAAGATTAAAGTCACCCATAACTATTGCTCTATTATTACAAGCTCCTATTATTTGCTGATTTATACCCTTTCCTACAGTGTGGCTACTGTTTGAGGGTTAATGCACTACTCGTACCAATGTCTTCTTTCCCTTGCTGTTTTTACCTCCGCCCAAATGGATTCTACATCTTATGAGCCTGGATTGTCTCTCACAACTGACCTCATTTCATCTCTTAAGAGTGCTTCCCCATCTCCTTTTCCTTCCTTCCTGCCTTTCCAAAAGGACACATTACACTCCCAGTTTTAATCTCCTTTTAGCCACTTCTCCGTGATTGCTATGAGATCATATCCATTTACCTTGATTTGCGCCATCAGTTCGTCTACCTTATTTCAAATGCTTGGTGGCGATTTGTGTGTTATTCAACTTCATTGACCTTTCTGCAGCCTGTGACAAGTTTGACCATACAGTCCTGTAACACCTCTTCTATGTTGTGCAGCTCAATATTGTTTGATTCTACTCTTGGGTATCCATTCATCAGCAGAATATCTCCAGCAAAGGTTACCCTTATTGCTCCAGCATTTTTACTTTCAAATTCCATCAGGACCTCTAGCCTTGATCGCTACTTCTTCCTCATCTACCTGCAGCCCCTTTGCAGCATCATCCACCGATTGGGGCAGTCTCCTCAGATATGCTGATAATACCCAGTTTACCTCTTGACCATCAGTCTTGATTTTTCCACTGTCTGTGTTGTCAGACTGGTCTGTGTTGTCAGACTGGTCCATCCTGTCTTGATGAACCCCCATTTCGTTCAGCTAACTTTTGCTAAGTATTAAATAGGACTGAAGCATTGCCTTCGACATACTCTTTACTCTTGCACCAATTCCATTCTCTGGCAACTGCCTCAGGCTGCACCAGACTGTTTGTCCTGAGCCCAATTTCTGATCTTGCATTGTATCCATCATACGGACTTCCACCTTTACCTCTTACTCGGTTTATCTGCTGCTGAAACTTTATTCCATTTTTTATGTTTTCACCTCCAGGCTCTGCTATTCCTGGCCAACCTCAATTCTCCATAACAACTTATCCAAAACTCAGTTTTCCACCTCCAAGTCCCTTTCACCTATGTTCTTGCTGACCTGCTTTGGCTCTTGGTCCCTCAATGCTTCAAATTTAAAATTCTCATTCTTGGGTTTAAAACTCATTGTGGTTTTGACCATCCTGTAGCCCTACACAATCCTACACTCCCAAGTTTTCTCTTCCTCTGGTCTTTTTTGCACTTGTTTTCCCCTCATCATGACAACCCCTTGCGGGAGAGCCAAGGATCAGAGGGCATAATCTCAGAGTAAGGTATCACCCATTCAAGACAGATGAGGAATTTCTTCTGAAGGTAGTGAATCTGTTGAATTCTTTATTGCTGAAGTATGTAGAGGCTGGGTCATTAAGTATATTCAAGGCTGCGATAGACAGATTTTTAATCGGTAAGAGAATCAACGGTTATGGCGATCTGCTGAGAAAGTGGAGTTGTGGGTTATCATATCAGATCAGCCATGATCTCACTGAATAGTGGAGCAGACTTGATGGGCTGAATGGCCTACCTCTGTGATTACGTCTTAAGGCCTTCTAAGCCTTTTCACCTACTCACCACACACTGGATTTCCCCCTGTAAACTCCCACTGCCTTTCCAGCTCTCTCTCTTCCTCTAATGTGCTCCATAAAAATGATGACTTTGACCAAACCTTTGGTCACTTCTTCCTAATATCTCTGTTAGGTTGGCATTTTTTTTCCTTGTCTTTATCAGGGCGAGGCAGTAGGTTACAATCAGAGCAGCCATGATCTTATTGAATAGTGGAGCGGGCTCAAGGGGCTGAGTGGCCTACTCCTGCTCTTAATTCAGTGTTCATATGTATGTTTGTATATACTTTTTGATTTGATTTATTATTCTCACGTATTAACATACAGTGAAAAGTATTGTTTCTTGCTCGCTATACAGACAAAACATACCGTTCATAGAGAAGGAAACGAGAGAGTGCAGAATGTAGTGTTACAGTCATAGCTAGGGTGTAGAAAAAGATCAAAGTCCAAAGATGTGCAGGTTAGGTTGATTGGTCATGCTAAAAATTGCCCCTTAGAGTCCTGAGATGCGTAGGTTTGAGGGATTAGCGGGTAAATATGTAGGCATATGGAGGTAGGGTCTGGGTGGGATTGTGGCCAGTGCAGACTCGATGGGCCGAATGGCCTCCTTCTGCACTGTAGGGTTTCTATGATTCTATGATCAACTTAATGCAAGGTCTTGGGGCTTTTTGCATTTTGAAATGCATTCTGCTCACTATGTAATAAAATGCACAAAACCATCACAAGACGGCATTTTCTGAAAATGTAGTATTTGTAAAAAGAGGTAGTTCTCAGAATTAGGAACAGAAAATGCCTTCCTGTCCTGTCTATCAAAATGATGTACTAGTTTTACTTCTGAACTGCTGATAGAGCAGCAGTAGTATCTCATTGCATTTCCTGATTTTTATTTCAGATTGCTAGAGCGTACAATTTTATTTCTGCTTGTTGATTGTTGTGTGCTCCTGCTTGGCTGTACAGGTTCGATTTTTATCCAGCTTTGTTGAAATTATAGGGTGTGGCAGGCTTTGCACTTGTGGCTTATGATGCAATCTAAATAATTTCACTCTTTTTCATTCATGGGTTGAAACCAGACGTCTGCTAATTCCTTGCCTAATATATCCAGTGTTCCAGCTTCAGTGGCGCTATCCATTTCTTTATTATATTCAAGTGACACTTAACTCCGATCAAGCTTCCCTCACCTTATCACCATGTCCAATTGTGAAATTTTTTTTAACGCTGCACCATTCCCCGGAAGATGTCCACGCAACTTACTCCAAATTTTTGTCCAAAACCACTGCTGTCTGTAGAAATTTCAGTATGTGATCTTTTATAAAATGGCTAGTCCCATAGGTGCCCCGTTCTGTGTGCAGAATGGATCAAACTAGTTTCTAACCACGCTTCTGAGTGGTACATGAATTGTGTTAAGTTTAAGTTTGTTTATTAGTGTCACAAGTAGGCTTACATTAGCACTGCAATGGAGTTACTGTGAAAATCTGAGTCGCCACACTCTGGTGCCTGTACACTGAGGGAGAATTTAGCATGGCCAATGCACCCGATGTGCTGCGTAATTGGGTTGGAGCTATTTATGCAATAAATTTTAACGCTGTGGCAATGATATGAATATTTTAGCACTTTTTTTTCCTCTTTGCTGCAGCAGCTTCCCGTAGAACTGGAAATATTTAGTGAGAAAAATATCAGTTGGTTTTACAACACTCGAAAAGCGCCTCGGAGCTTTTGCTGCTTTTGTGACCAATCAAATGACTTGTGTATATGGCAACAGCGCGCAATGAGAGTATGTTGACCTGTGGAATGCAATCATCACCCAATCACTACTAAATTACTATTCTCAATGCACCAGTCTGCTGTTAATTTCAAGCTGTGGTGTTTCTGCCATTTCTAAATCTGGCAGAATTACGGATGCATTCATTAACGATGTATTTTCTTCATGGAATCAACACATTTTCTCAACAGAAGTTGAGAGCTCCTCAATGAAAATACTTTCCACTTGATTTTCTGTGTCGCTGCGCCTGGTTATAGGGATAGGTGGAATTTTTCTGATGAAGGTCGTTGACCTGAAAAATAAACACTGTTCCTCTCTCCACAGACGCTGCCTGATTTGTTGCTGAGTCTTTGCAGCATTTTCTGTTCTAATCTAGATTTTCAGCATCCATAGTATTTTGTTCTCTCTGCGTGGGGAGAGCTTGCCCTCCGCGCTCGTTCTTTCTTTGATTTTCCACTTTTTTTTTAACCTGCTGTCTATTTTCTGCGCGAGGTGGTGGCACAGTGGCATTGTCACTGGACCAGTAATCCAGGGTAATGCTCTCAGGACGCAGGATCGAATCCCAGCGTGGAAGATTACGCAATTTGAATTCAGTGGGGTGGCACAATGGTTACCACTGCTGCCTCTCAGTGCCAGGAACCCAGGTTCAATTCCGGCCTCGGGTTACTGTCTGTGTGGAGTTTGCACAAAGGACAAAGAAAATTACAGCACAGGAATAGGCCCTCCGGCCCTCCAAGCCTGCATCGACCATGCTGCCCGACTGAACTAAAACCCCACCACCCTTCCGGGGACCATATCCCTCTATTCCCATCCTATTCATGTATTTGTCAAGACGCCCCTTTAAAAGTCATTATCGTATCTGCACGTTCTCCCCATGTCTGCGTGGGTTTCCTCTGGGTGCTCCGGTTTCCTCCCACAGTCCAAAGATGTGCGGGTTAGGTGGATTGGCCAGGCTAAATTGCCCCTTAGTGTCAGGGGGACTAGCTAGGGTAAACGGGTGGGGTTATGGAAATAGGGCCTGGGTGGGATTGTGGTCCGTTCAGACTTGATGGGCTGAATGGCCTCCTTCTGCATTGGGGATTCTGTGATTATTACCACTGTTTAATTTCCCAGAGCTGGCTCCCCAGTCATGATGTGAGGGATCAAGGAATTTTAACCTGAATGGATCTAGCAGATCACAGTGTTTTGGATTTGGCAAATAACAAATTAACTTAGAACCATGATGTGTGGCTGAGTTCTGCCCGGTGAGATGGAGGAGTGAATATGGATTGGACAAGTGGGTATTACCAGACCATGCAAGAGATTTTATTTGAACACTGCCCCTCCCTGAAAATTCAATATATTAATAAAGATTAAGTAAAATGGGATGCATGAACTAAGTAAAAACTTGGAAAAAGTTCTGAAATTGATTGGAATGTGATCATTTAATTTTCAATGTAGATATTTTCAATTCAAGAGTAAGCTTGCGAGAAATATAAAATCTGACTAAAAGTTTCTATCGGTATGTGAAGAAAAAAAGATTGGTGAAGACAAATGTAGGTCCCTTACAGTCAGAACAGGGAATTTATAGTAGGAATCAAAGAAATGCCTAACTAACTGAGGATACGGGGTAAGAGGAGAAAGAGGGAAGGGCTGTGGATGTTGTCTACATGGACTTTAGTAAGGCATTCAACAAGGTCCCTCATGGCAGGCTGGTGCAAAAGATTAAATCTCACGGGATCGGGGTGAACTAGCTCGATGGATTCAGAACTGGCTTGACCATAGCAGACAGAGGGTAGCGGTGGAAGGGTGTTTTTCTGAATGGAGATCTGTAACTAGTGGTGTTCCACAGGGATCAGTGCTGGGACCTCTGCTGTTTGTAATATATATAAATGACTAGGAAGAAAACGTAGCTAGTCTGATTAGTTAGTTTGCGGATTATACCAAGATTGGCGGAGTTGTCGATAATGAAGAAGATTGTCAGAATACAGCGGGATATAGACTGGAAAATTTGGGCGGAGAAATGGCAGATGGAATTTAATCCGGACAAATGCGAGGTGATGCATTTTGGTCGATCCAATTCAGGCGGGAGCTATAAAATAAATGGCAGAACCATCAGGAGTATAGATGCACAGAGATCTGGGAATACAGATCCTCAAAAGTGGCAGCACAGGTGGAAAAGGTGGTGAAGAAAGCATATGGCATGCTTGCCTTCATCGGACGGGGCATCGAGTATAAAAGTTGGCAAATTATGTTACAGTTGTATAAAATGTTGGTTAGGCCACATTTGGAATACTGTATCCAATTCTAGTCACTACACTACCAGAAGAACGTGGAGGCTTTGGAGAGAGTGCAGAAAAGGTTTACTAGGATGTTGCCTGATATGGAAGGTATTAGCTATGAGGAGTGATTGAATAAACTGGGATTGTTTTCCCTGGAAAGACGGAGGCTGAGGGGAGACCTGATAGAAGTTTGTAAAATTGAGAGGTATAGATAGGGTGAGCAGTTGGAAGCTTTTTCCCAGGGCAGAAATGACAAGTTCAAGATAGGGGGGGGGGGGGAGGTTCAGTGGAGATGTGCGGGGAATGTTTTTTTACACAGAGTGGTGGGGGGGCCTGGAATGCATTGCCAAGTGAGGTGGTTCAGGCAGTTACGTTAGCCACATTTAAGACTTGTCTTGATAGGCATATGAACAAACAGGGAATAAAGAGATACAGGTGGTTGGTTTACTTAGGTAAATGTGATTGGTGCAGGCTTGGAGGACCGAAGGGCCTGTCCTGTGCTTGTTCTTTGTTCTTTATAAATTTCTTCACCTAGACAGTGATAAGCCTGTGGAATTCGCTACTATAGAAAGCAGTTGAGGCCATAACACTATTTTCAAGAAGGAGTTAGACATAGCTCTTAGTGTCAAAGGGTATAGGGGGAAAGCGGGAACAGATTACTGAGTTGGAGGATCAGCCATGATCTTAATAAATGGCGGAGCAGGCTTGAAGGACCAAATGAGCTACTCTTGTTCCTATTTTTTTCCATGTTTCTATAACATTGAACTGTTTTGGAGGAAACACACCATAATATCATAACGTGAATTATGTCTGATAATACAAAGAGCTATTTTACAAAATCAGTAACAGATGGATAGCTTTCATGTTAATTGAAAGTTTGCAGCCCAAACAGCTTCTACTTAAATAGCTGTTGAGCCCAAATGTCTCCTCAGTGCAAAAATGCTTTAGATCACAGTTGGTCTTTGAACAATATCTCTATTCAGTTAGCAACGGCTGTCTCCTAACTTCACCAATTGCTTAATCACAAGATATATGGGAAAGCTTGACTGTTAACTCTTTTGTTCAACAAATTAATTCTGCTCAAATACACCAAAGTAGATACATTGTGAATATGAGAGATAAATAAAAAACATAAAACTTAATGAGTGTGCAAGAAACCCCATCATTAAAAAGCTATGATATAAATTTCTGGCACAGTGACTGATTGCTTTCTGAATTTTTCGGAAGGATGAGTTTGTTGTCCCAATTATCCTTTTCACCCTGTGAAGTATTTTTCTGCTAGTCTGGAAATTGAAGGCGGGATTTTTGGGCCTGGCTCGGCCCGAGACCGGAAAATCCCGGACAAAGTCAATGGGCATCTCCATTGTCCGCCCCTCGCCCGCTCTGATTCCGTGGCGGGTGGGGCGGTGGAATTCCGGCGCTAATGTTTGGCCTTCCCTTTCTTCAGCCATTTATTTTTTTTCTTACTATTTTTAGCCAATATTTCTGTTCTGTTTTGTGAGGACATCACTTAGTCCTGCCAATACTTGTATCCTAGTGTGGTATAGACCTTATGGTATTTTACTGTTCCAGCATTTTACTCTGTTCAGATGAAGTCATTGCATTAGAATTTAATGGCAACAGGATGTGAGATTAATGCTGACACCCAGCATTGGGCTTTCAGATTTCTACAGCAGGAAACCTCGAGGACCCTTGAAATCCATTACATTAAATCATTGCTGAGTCATTAATGGTTCTGAGTTTACTGTGGTGACCATGTGATCATCACGTAGGCCCTTACAATAATAACTGGCCTGTCAGCTCTCCTGGTGTGATATACATGAAGTGCATGTTAGACTGCAAGTGTTGAAAATTGCCTTCTGCTCTGGTTATTTGCAATTTAAAAACACACTATGCTCTCAATCCTCTAGCCTCCCTCCCACTTCCCTTCATTTTCTTAGTATGGCAAATCATAGCACACAGAAGGATGTACATAGAATGCTGTTTGCTTCAGTCATGTCCTGCTGAAAGTAATGGGTATAACATGTTGGCAGATTTCAAAGTGTTTATTGCTCAAAAGAGAAGACTGTATTCTTCTGTAATTGCTACATCTGGGTGCACATAATTTGATGCTCCAGCTTATTTTAAGGATCACAATGGAGGGAAAGCCAGAAGGATTCTTTCTGTGTTTGGAGATGGTGCTCACCAACCTATTTTAAAATTGTGTTTCTTTAATACATTTGTGTTCATGGAATGTGGGCTTTGCTGATCAGAGCAACATTTATTGCCCATCCCAGGCTTTGAATGCTGTGCTGCCGGCTGGGGATTTTGGAAAGTTAGTTCTGTAAATGAAGATTTCATCTAAGTGCTGAATTTGCTGGATCTTAAAATTGATGATTCCATGAATTCTGAGTTTTTTGTTATTAAACCTTGTTTAGATATTGCTGACAATTTGTGTTGTTTTGATGATCAGTTTATTATGATAAGCTTGGTGCAGGATAATTAAATATGAATGCAAAGCAAATAGTGTTTATAACATCCTGGGGCAACTTGAAACTTTAATAACTGAGGATGTGCACATGAAACAAGCTGTAAATAGCATATGAAAGTATAATAAAGTTTATTTTGCTTTTAATGTTGTAGACTTCATTTCTGCTAACCTGAATGCAGTTCCCCTTTTCTACCGTCAGCATTTTCAATCAGTTTCAACATCTGAAGTAAAATGAAAACAATATTAACACAGCCTGACAACTTTTTAAAAAAACGTTGTTATGCTTTCATATGCTGCCTACAGTTTGATACTATCGTGTAAACATCAAAAGTTATTAAAGTTTAAAGTTGCACAAGGATTATACAAATGCCATCTGCTGTTATGCAGTAGAAAAGAGACTTTCATTAATACAAAATCTCTTACAATCACCCATATCTCAAAAGTGCTTTTCAGCCAATGAAGTACCACTGCTTGGTATGGCTCCTACTCTGACCAAGACTGCAAGAACTCACAAAGGGTTGTGAATGTAGCCCAGTCCATCGCGCAAACCAACCTCCCATCCATTGGTCTACACTTCTCACTGCCTCGGAAAAGCAGCCAGCATAACCAAGGACCCCATGCACCCCGGACGTACACTCTTCCACCACCTTCCGTCAGAAAAAGATATAAAAGTCTGAGGTCACGTACCAACCGACTCAAAAACAGTTTCTTCCCTGCTGCCATCAGACCTTTGAATGGGCCTACTATATATGAAGTTGATCTTTCTCTACACCCTAGCTATGACTGCAATACTACATTCTGCACCCTCCTTTCCTTCTCCCCTATGTACTCTATGAACAGTGTGTTTTGTCTGTATAGCGTACAAGAAACAGTACTTTTCGCTATCCCAATACATGTGACAATTAATCAAATCTAAGTACAGGTACTTTTTGAAATGCAGGCATTTTTGTAATGTCAGAAACGCAGCAGCCAGTATCCCAAACAGCAGTGTAGTAATGATCAGATCATCTGTTTTTCTGTGATGTTGATTGAGGGTTAAATATTGGTCAGGACGTGGGATAACAGCTTTGACAAAGCATCATCTGGACTTGAAACATCAGCTCTTTTCTCTCCTTACGGATGCTGCCAGACCTGCTGAGATTTTCCAGCATTTTCTCTCTTGGTTTCTTGGGATAACACCCCTGCTCGTTTTCAAAATCGTGCCATGGGCTCATTTGTATCCACCTGAGCAGGCAGATAGGGCCTAAGTTTAACTTTGTACCGAAAGGCAGCAACTAACAGAGCAGCACACCCTCAATACTGCACTGGAATGCCAGCCTTGATTTTTGTGCTCAAACCTTGGGAATGGAACTTGAAACTAGAACTTGGTAATTCTGAGGCAGGACTGACACAAAAAGTTGCATTAGAATTCGTGCAGCAATGTTTTGTGGTAGTAAGAGTTCCTCCCTTGAACAGTCACTTAACGTGGGAATATGGGACTTGGGGGCAGTAATGGTCAGAATGAAATTTATTCAGCTGAAAACTGCCTTCAGTGTTTGCATTATTCTAAACGAAACCCAGCTGTTTCCAACTTTTTAGAACAATGGCATGAGAGCATTTGATTTCTCAGTAACAGAACACCATGTTGCAGTATGATTTCAATAAGGCTGCATGCACTCTGTGAACTGTGGAAAAACATCATGCTGTACAATTATGGATTTTCTTCACTCTTGTATGGGGGGGGTGGAATTTGGGAAGGACTAATAGAAGAAATGCAAAGCAAAATTAGAACATATCACAGAAGACAAAGACTTATTGAGTTTGTTTGGTTAATCTGGTGCGTTGATGCAAATGAGTCAAAAGAGCTTAATGATGAATCTAGGCTTTCCTAAAGTGCATGTTTCATGCACGTAGATCATTAGTGCTGTGAACAGTGTTATGGTTCAGGTCAGAAACTCCAAAGTGTTTTATGAAGCCTGCCTGAATTGTAAGTTTTTTGAATTTGGTTAGGATAAGCATGATAGGTTTCACTTCAGGTATGATTCAAGTGACCCACTAGGGAGCTTTTATCAAACAAAGTTTATTTAAGAATATAATTAACATGTATAGTAAAATTAGCAAGAACTTTTATCAATTGCAAACAATCGTGATAATGTATAATCCTTAACAAAGATCTCTACAATGTTCCAATCAAACCAATCCCATAGACCCTTTACACAGGCTTAACACAGCACTGACTAATGCTCAAATGATACTGGGATTGAGGTAGTTAGTTGAATTCTGCAGTCAAATGCTCTTGAGACTCAACAGTTTGAAGACAAGGTAGTTTCCCAAAACACCGGAGACTCTGGTCCAGCCCCCAACAACAGCAGGTTTTCACCCTTCAGTTCTTGTTCTCAACTAACCAACAGTGAGAGAGGGAAAACACTTCTTTTTGGCTTGCTGTCCCTTCTAAAAACTCAAACCTGCAGTTCCGAACTGAAATCCTTGTCACCTGACCTGTCTTCAGATTTTTTCTCCTTCCCAACAGTGACATCACCTCTGGCTGTGAACATGAATTTAAAAAAAAAACTCTTACACTGACATCACAACAGGTATAGGAAATCATCAAAAAGGCTAACGGAATGGTGACCTTTATCTCTAGCAGACTAAGATTGGAGCAGGAGAATTTGTTTTACAGCTTTACAAAGCTCTTGCTAGACCACATCTCTGGTGTTACTGTGAGCAGTTCTGGGCAGCACATCTTAGGAAGGATATATTGGCCTTGGGAGTGCAGTGTTGATTTCCCAGAATGATGCCTGGAGTCCAGAAGTTGCGTTATGAGGAGAGATTATACTCTCACAGGGTTGCATTTCTTGGAATTTAGGGTTTGAGGAGATTTCAAAGTATTAAGGAAAACAGATAGAAATTATTTCTGTTGGTTGGCAAGTCTGAGATTAGAGGATGTAGCTCGAAAATTTTAACCTTTCAGAAGTGAAGGATGGAAATGCTTATTTGATTTGATTTATTATTGTCACATGTATTACCATAGTGAAAAGTATTGTTTCTTGCGCACTATATAGGCAAACATACCGTTCATAGAGAAGGAAATGAGAGAGTGCAGAATGTAGTGTTACAATCATAGCTAGCGTGTAGAGAAAGATCAACTTAATGCAAGGTAAGTCCTTTCAAAAGTCTGACAGCAACAGGGAAGAAGCTGTTCTTGAGTCGGTTGGTACATGACCTCAGACTTTTGTATCTTTTTCCCAAAGGAAGAAGATGGAAGAGAGAATATCCAGGATACGTGGGGTCCTTAATTATGTTGGCTGTTTTGCTGAGGCAGAGTATAGACAGAATCAATGGATGGGAGGCTGGTTTGTGTGATGGATTGGGCTACATTCATGACTTTTTGTAGTTCCTTGCGGCCTTGGGCAGAGCAGGAGCCATGCCAAGCTGTAATACAACCAGAAAGAATGCTTTCTATGGTGCATCTGTAAAAGTTGGTGAGAGTCGTAGCTGACATGCCAAATTCCCTTAGTCTTCTGAGAAATTAGAGGCATTGGTGAGCTTTCTTAACTCACTTGAAACTTAACTTCCTTGCAAAGTGTGGTAGAAATTTGGAATCCTCCACAAACAGTCAATTAATTTATATCTGAGATTGAAAGACTTTTTGGGAAAGGCAGTGGCAGAGTAGTCTTGTCGCTGGACTAGTAATCCAGAGACCCAGGGTAATGCTATGGGGACCTGGGTTCGATCCCACCATGGCAGATGGTGAAATTTAAATTCAATAAAAATCTGGAATTAAAAGTCTAATGATGACCATGAAATCATTGTTGATTGTTGGAAAAACCTATCTTGTTCACTAATGTCCTTTAGGGAAGAAAATTTGGGCGGCATGGTGGCACAGTGGTTAGCACTGCTGCCTCACAGCTCCAGAGACCTGAATTTGATTCCCGGCTTGGGTCACTGTCTGTGTGGAGTTTGCACATTCTCCCCGTGTCTGCATGGGTTTCCTCCGGGTGCTCCGGTTTCCTCCCACGGTCCAAAGATGTGCAGGTTAGGTTGATTGGCCATGATAAATTGCTCCTTAGTGCCCCGAGATGCATAGGTTAGAGGGATTAGCGGGACAAATATGCGAGGTTACAGGGATAGGACCTGGGTGGGATTGTTGTTAGTGCAGACTTGATGGGCCGAATGGGCTCCTTTTGCACTGCAGGGTTTCTATGATCTGCCATCCTTACCTGGTCTGACCTATATGTGACTCCAGATCCATAGCAATGTAGTTGACTCTTAAATGCCCTCGGGGATGGGCAATAAATGCTGGCCCAGCCAACAATGCCCACATCCCATGAACAAATTTTTTAAAAATAGATTTTTGTTCACTAAAGGATTTAAGGAATATAGGGCACATTTGGGATTAGATCACAGATCTCACTGTATGGAGGAACAAGCTCTGGGAGCTAACTAGCCTATTCCTATTTCTGTGTTCCTCATACAGAATTCTTCAAGTCATTTAATCAAATTCCACAGTTGCCTATGGTTTGATTGGTGAATTATATGCTTTTGGATAGGTTACTGAATAAGAGGTTGTGTTTTTAGTAGTGATTTTGTAATTGGGCCTGCTTTCACCCCAGCTTCAGGGTGGCATAGAGTTACTTCCAAGGATAACACCTGTAATCACGGTGTTGTAAAACTGAGAGTTGTCGCACCATTTTTTAAAAAAATTTTGATTTCCATCTAATTAGTTTGCTTCAGTTTACAGAGGAGAAGCTGGGTCAAGCTGAGAAGACAGAGTTGGATGCCCACCTTGAGAATTTGTTGACCAAAGCAGAAAACACAAAACTATGGACGGAGAAAATAATGAAACAGACTGAAGTGTTGTTGCAACCAAACCCAAGTAAGATTTGTGTGCTATCCTGAAAACAGTTGCCAAGTACCAGCTAAATTCAAATAATATAACCTCAGCACTGCAGTTCGCAGAATGTATAGAAGTTGCAACCCCTAAATGGGGCAATCAGTTTACTCAGCCCATGAAATTCATGTATACGGGCTGTTATATATGTTAATTTTTTAAAGTTATGTATTTTAGTAGTGTCGCAGGCTGAATTAATTAAATCTTTTTGGAAAGCCGTTTTTCACCCAGTTAAAGAACCGTTAGCTTTAATTTTTACGTCAAATTAGACTTTTGTTAAAAGCCCCGCTGATGTTAAATACAAGGGTATCCCAAAACCCAGAAGGGTAACCTGGAACACTGGTTCTTAGTAGTGTATATTTTCAATTTGGTTTAAAGTGAGAAAAGATATGCAAACCAAGGAGGAACAATTAAGTCTTGTCGTGATCAATTAATGAAGAATATTTTATTAACTTAATGAAAGACCATAACAAAGACTATTTTCTGTTAACAAGAAATGTTATCCAAAGAAAGGTCATTTTCCTCAGCGTCATAATTCGAACAACTAACAAGTTAATGGTGAACCTTGACTGCATGTCTTTACACCCTGCTTTATGTAAGGAATCTGTTGTGTTCTCCCACATTCTCAATTTTCATCGCATTTGTGCTGATGGTGCACTCTTCCATAATCAGCATTTCCGATACGTCTCCCTTTTTCCTCAACCAACTTTTCCTCAACCCTAAACTTTGACTCCTTTCAGCTTGGGCTGTAATGAACCCTGGTGTAAGATGTAAAAGACCAGTACCTTATTTACTGGCACCCCGGCTGAAAGTAACAAGAGCTAAAGAAGTTAACTGAGGTTGAGGTATGATTAACCTTGATCTAAGTGAATAGTTGAACAAGCTCAAGGGGCTGAATAGCCTACTGCTGTACCACCCAGTCCCAATAAATCAAAAATATCAAATGTTGAAATCACAGTTGTCCTGTTTGGCCAAACTGAGAAATTGAGACACATTTTAACATTCATGATAAATTCTAAGGTAGGATGTTTTACTGCATGAGTGCGACTACAGAAAACGGAACTTCATTTTGCAGTCTTGTGATCCATGAGCGCATGATCTCTGAATCAAATTTTATTTGCTTCTATCCTTCATTCTTCAGATGCCAGAATAGAAGAATTTGTGTATGAGAAACTGGATCGAAAAGCACCAGCTCGTATAAATAACTGTGAACAGTTAGGCCAGTATATGCTTGAAGCTGGAAATGAGTTTGGTCCTGGAACTGCATACGGTAAGAGAATTCGAGCATTTATACAAAGCCCAACTTCCTTTCACATTGCTAAGTATCGTTTTAAAATTTATTTCCTTATAATAAAGTTTTCTTTGATTATTGACTAAAGTAATTTCACAGAACGTCCACCGGTATGATGGGCCTCCTGTATCATTCTATTACAAATGGTTGTGCTACACTTTACAGTATAACTTTTAGCCTTCTTCATTATCTCATGTAGATGATTAACTCAAGTTTTCTCACCCCTTGGAGTTGAGGTTGGCAGGGATAATGGCTTCGTGTTGAGGTTTTATGATGTTGGATCAGAACCCCAAGTTACCCCAACAATTCTTCTATTTTGGCATAAATGTGAGGATAGGATATTTCTGTTCAGGAATGTGATTGCACTGACAAATTGGGAATATTTTATAGTAAAACAAACTTTACTGAAATAACACAGTTCAAAAACAGCTTTAACAAATGAAGCAGCTTAACTATTAATAGTTGAGCAATGTTTAAAAATGAAAGGAAACAATTTTAATTTCTAACTTATCACTGTTTCAGTTCCAAATAAGCAACATTCCTCTTACAGGCTTAGCATGCCACTTTAAATACTAGCTAGCACCCATAGCTTCGATCCCGACCTTGGATGACTGTATGGAGTTTGCACAGTCTTCCCGTTCTTCCTCCGGGTACTCCAGTTTCCTCCCACAGTTCAAAAATGTGCTGGGTAGGTAGATTAGCCATGGTAAATGTGTAGGGTTATGGAGGTTGGACTGTGCTGGGTATGATGCTCTTTCGGAGAGTCGGTGCAGACTCGATGGGTCAAATGGCCGCCTCCTGCATTGTAGGGATTCTGTGGACCCCAGAATGTGTCACATCAGTGTTAACACTATCTGGGGACTTTATGGGTGACAATGACTTGAAGATCGAATCTGTGGAGCAGGAAAAGTGAGAGATCCTCATCCCAGAGGCTGAGTTAAAGAACTTTGAAACTGCACACGGTGCTACATTTGTGTGAGGAATGATGTGAGTGCTTGTAATTTCAAGAGGAATGCCTTTGTGGTATTGGTTGTTCAAAATAGAATCAGTTCTTCAAGTGAAGTACCATTTTTCTGTTAATGCATGCTTAATTTCATGTTGGTTTTGGGGTTTGACTGTTGCAGTATATGTTTGAGTGAAATCTTCTCCATCAATTGCTTTTGCCAGAGTTGTTTGCGGATTCCTTTCTTTTCAGGTTATTGATCTCCATAGGAATCATAACACCATCCTGCTATGATGGTCAGACCATATTTTCAATGAGTAGACCAGTAAAAGAACTGTATAAAACTGCCTTCAGAGATTAGATCGCAGCTAGGGGGAATATAATTATCTCATTGTGCTGTGTAACTCGAGTGTAATGGCAGAATTATGTTGAAATAGCAATGTGAAATGTCCTTATTTTATTCCAGCAAAGAAAAAAACCTGAGTAATTTCAAAACTTTTTTCTCTCCCCCCCCCCCCCCCCGACAGGCAGTGCTCTCATTAAATGTGGAGAAACAGAAAACCGAATTGGTGCTGCAGAAAGGGAGTTAATACACTCGTCAGAGGTCAACTTTTTGGCACCCCTTAGAAACTTTCTGGAAGGGGACTACAGAACAATATCTGTAAGTTGAAGCCATTTACCCTTGTCAGTGCAGCTTTGTTGCTTAAAATCCTAATTATGTTCACTGTCCTCCAACGCCAGCATCCTGAATGTTTGTGTTTGAGGATGTGAAACTCCCCTCCATCCTGGCATGTACTCCCACCCCGTGGTTCTGTAGACAAGCAGTTTCCAATGCTCCATTAAGAATGGACAACTCTGATTTTGCGTCTGTGCTTTTCATCCATTCCATTGATCTGGGATCAAATCTGCATTCTGATATTTAGTTGCACTGTATTATAGTAAGTTAACAGAAAATTGAACCGGGCAAGATTGGTTATTAGAGATTTCTCTCGCATCTTGTTTTACCGACGGCATTCACACCAGCAGGACATTTGACAGGTATTGTTGATTGGAAACATGATATCAAAACCTTAAGTGAATTTTCCTCTTCAGAACCTGCAGATGTTTAGACTAACTAACACCTGCTGCAAACTCAGCTAACTGCTCAAACATGCAACCTTTTTAATCTGACTCAGTTGCACATTTCCTCTGGTAGCCATTCAGCCTAGTACCTGGCTTATTTAATGTCATGGCTGAGTTTACAGATGGAGAATAGCAGTGTAGACCTGCTCTCTTCACTGTACTAGCAAATAACAGTCTGGCAAATTACTGTTTAGTATCACAATGCAGAGTGGGAAGCTTGCTCAGTGTGCATGCTGGACATTTGATTTCAATTAGAAATATTAGTGGGTTTTATTGACATTAATATTCAGGATCAATTGTTGCTTTCAGAAGGAACGTAAACTCTTGCAGAATAAAAGACTTGATTTAGATGCAGCAAAAGCAAGACTGAAGAAGGCAAAGGTCTCGGAGGCCCGTTCAGCAGTAAGTAAAGCACGTAACTGGTTATGTAGACCTGATGTAATGTTATGGTGAAAGTCTGCTTTGAAGAAAATCTCCCAATTGCTTAGACCCTGTATGTTTTAAAAATAATGTCAAAAATTGAATGTAGAAGTGATAGAAATTATCATTCTCAATGCAAAAATAGCCTTGAGTGCAAATTTTGCATGACTATTGGTAATTTGATTTGTAAGTTTACTTTAAGCAAACCATAATGCAGAGATACTGAAATGTGATATCTTTTATCTGTGCTAAGTTTTAAGCTAATGTTATAAGTAGCTAATGCAAAATGCTAGAAATGCCTTTTCTTGGGTACATTGGAAATATTATTTTTCTATAGTGTAATACTGAGATGCGTAATACATTGAACAGTTTTGGTGGTAGCATTCTCACCTCTGAATCAGCAGGTTGTGGGTTCCAATCATTGAATCCCTACAGTGCAGAAGGAGGCCATTTGGCCCATCGAGTCTGCACTGAATCTCCAACAGACCCAACTTTGCCCTATCCCCATAACTCCACGCATTTATCCCACTAATCCCCCTATCCTCTTTGGGACACTAAGGGGTAATTTTTTTAGCATGGCTAATCCACCTAACCTGCACATATTTGGACTGTGGGAGGAAACAGGAGCACCCGGAGGAAACCCATGCAGACACAGGGAGAATGTGCAAACTTCACAGTCACCCAAGGCTGGAATCTAAACCCGGGTCCCTAACACTGAGGCAGCAGGGCAGCGACTTGAGCACAGAATCTAATGCAGAACTCGGTGCCGCACCCTTCAATGTTGTTGTATTTCATATGAGATGATAAATGGAAGACCCCATCTGCCACCTCAGATAGATGTAATGGATCTCATCGCACTATGTTAAATAATTGCAGGGGTGTTCAGGCCTATGTTTACTACTCAAGCAACATCACAAAAACAGATCATCTAGTTATTATCACGTTCCAGTTTGTATGCTAATCAACTGCCCCGTTTCCTGCATTACAATAGTTACTATATTTGAGGAATGCTTCATTATTTATAAAGTGATGACGGTTGTCCTGAGATCATGATGTATGCGATATAGATCCAGATCTATCATCTTCCAATGCAAAAATAACGTGTCGATACACCATGGAGTGCAGCCAAATGCAGCTTCAATGTCCACTCTGTTTAGCTCCCATCCTGAGCCAATGCAGAACAAAAGCTATGAGGACGGAGCATCAGAGAAGCGTTTCATGTCTGGATGGTCCGAAGCTGGCTGCTTCCTTCTCTGCTTTGGCAAGACATCAAGAGTGGATAGACTGAAGATGGTGATGATATACAAACAAAAATTAAATGTCACCTTTATAGCAGACTTTGAATCACATTGTACCCCACCCAAAAAGACGATTGCAGTCTATTATGAACTTGATTCCATGCACTGAATTCTAAATCACTTTTCAGTCAAGATGATTCTGAAAACCAAGATTCCAAAACTAATCTTTGTAATGTAACCCTTTTAGCTTTGGTGCCTGTAATCACTTTGGTTCAGTGCCAGAAACTGCGTGGCCTGTGGGGTCTGGTCAAATCACTGTGCAATTGAAACACTGCATCCTCCCCTTTTGTATTCTGACCACATTGAGATAAAGACCAACATTCAGTTAGCCTTTTTATACCTGTGAACTAACGTTTTGTGACCTGACCACATTTGATGTCCAAATTCCTTTGTACTCCGCAGTTCCTAGTTTCTTGCCATTAAATAGATAATAATGTTTGTCTTTGATTCAAGATGGATAACTTCTTGCTGATCCCTGACATTTTAAGGCGGGATTTTCTGGCCTTGCCCCGAAATCAGAAAATCCCGCCCGAGGTCAACGGACATTTCTATGGTCCATCCCTTGCCCGCTCCAATTCCTGTGGCAGACAGAACGGTAAAATTTACCCCTTTGTTAAATGAACCTAAGTTCTCTATAAGGAAGATGAGTATGCAGTAGTAAAATCTGGGTATTGTGAAAGGCCCTGTAATGGTATTATGTAAAAATCCAAGGATAATTCATCATTGAAATTTTTATGGATGCATGTGAATTAAAGATGCACCGCAGCAACTCTCTAAGGCTCTTTCGACAGCGCCTTCAAACCTGTGACCTCTGCCACCTAGTAGGACAAGAGAAGCTGATGTGTGAGAACACCACCATCTGTAATTTCCCTCAAGCCACACACCATCCTGGCTTGGAATAATATCACTGTTCCTTCATTATCGCTGGGTCAAATCCTGGAACTCCCTCCCTAACAGCACTGTGGGTGTACCTACACCATGGACTGCAGCAGTTCAAGAAGCCAGCTCACCACCTTCTCTAGGACAATTCAGGACAGGCAATAAATGCTGGCCTAGCCAGCATCACCTACATCCCATGAAGGAATAAAAAGAATAACGTTTGTGCTGCATTTTGTTTTTAAATTGCTGGACTTTTGACCTCCACTATCTATAGGTAAACAGCAGGACAGGGAGATTGGAGGTGGCAGCCTTAGGAGCAAAGTGAAAGAGAGAGGAGAAAATGCGGTGGTGAGCTCCTTTGGTGGGAATCAGTGTATGGAAGTGAGGGGAGAAAGATTGCTTTTCAGATAGTGATTGCCATGAGTAAAGATTCAATTTTTCTTTTACCTACTACATGGTTCTCAGTTTTGGGCATATAAGGGTTAGCTGTATCAGTTGATATAGAAACTTTCAGTTCAATAGGAACTTGAACATGACTAGGGAAATAGGGAAAAGTGGTGGGGGGAGGAGAGAGGGGGCAACAGTCACTCAGGAAGAGGTAGAACTTCTGATGGAGGTGACTTTTAAAGGCAGTCTTAACGAAAACTAGTTTTGAAAACTTTTTAAGGTGGGAGCGACTAAAGGATTTAGGAAGTGAGTTCCAGCATGCAGATTTATTATGGTTGAAGAGCAACTGATAGTGAAGCAAAAGGAAGAGAAGGGGAATATGGAGTAAGCTGTAAGAGAGATAGGAGCAGGGATGTAGGGCTGGTGAAGGTTGCAGAGACAGCCGTAAAGGGGGATTTGTAAATGCAGATAAGTTTTAAAGTTTATTTTAGTATCACAAGTAGGCTTACATTAACACTGCAATGAAGTTACTGTGAAAATCCCTGAGTTTCCATACTCCGACGCCTGTTCAGGTATGCTGAGGGAGAATTTAGCATGGCCAATGCACCTAACCAGCACGTCTTTTGGACTGTGGGAGGAAACCGGAGCACCCGGAGGGAACCCACGCAGACACGGGGAGAATGTGTGGAATCCGCACAGACAGTGACCCAAGCCAGGAATTGAACCCAGATCCCTGGCGCTGAGAGCCAGCAGTCCTTGCCACTGTGCCGTTATGTATTTGAATTCCCTATGCTTGAGATGGGAAGTCAATAGAGGTGGATGAGGTGGGAATTTAAGTGAGCAGGAGCAAACCCACATGATTGACGGGGAGTCATTTCAGTTGAGGAAAAGTGAAATCTGCCCAAATCACTGAAATGTGGCAACCATGTTAGGCTTAAATTTCATCTGTACACATTTATTAAACATTGCCCTCGTTGACAGGGCTGCCGTTGCAAGTAGAAAGGGGAAAACCTGAAATTCTGCGGTCATCCATCCGTCCACTTCAATTATGACAGATTAACTTGTTTAAGACGTCAGAAGATTCAGCGAATGTTTCTTATGTTGCTGACTATGATCTTTGGAGTAATAGTTCACTGAATTAGCACGGTATTCTTTCAACCCTGTCTATATTACAATTAACCTCGGGCTGATCAATAAAAGCTTTGGTCCTTGTTCCCTCTGTTCGAAACTTATTTCATTTATGA